>NC_081407.1:863847052-864507052 GCF_030272615.1 Cryptomeria japonica
AGACAATTTTAGGTGTCTACATTTTGTCCCTCATGGAAACAATGTAGTTTATCACGTTATTTCAAAGAAGATTAAAATATAGTGGCTAGGATAGGGATAAGGACTAGAAGCATGATGTCCCAGTCATAAGATAGATAAGGAGGGATAATGCCCCCTTGAGAGAACATGTGGGTTAGGATAACATTTATGTTCTCTCTAAAGGAAAGATAGGGGATAAGGCTAAAAGAGGATGAAATAGATGATGATGAAGGGGGCATGGATAAGGAGATGATAAATCGATGTTCATAGATGTAGCTATGGGTGAAAGTGGAAATGGGAGATTGAGATGAATGAGAGGAATGAAGGATTTGGTTTTGGTGTATATGAACCTAACATGGATGGAAGGAATGAAGGGGGATGTGTATATCTAGGTTTAGATGGAGGAATGTGAGACTTAGTATGGATAGTAATGCCTTGAGAGTGAGATATGTAACCAATTCCATGACAATTAATATTATCTTTTATATCAAGGGGCTCCAATATACCTTGTTCATGGATGCCTAACCATTTTCCTTGATAACTTTGACAAATCTTGTTAGAAATGGGGTAGTTGTTACTTTTGAAATATGATGTGAGTCCATTTTGAGGAGGATGTGGTACACAAGGAATGATAAGCTTATGGATTAAATCAAATTTTATGAAAGTGGTTGAACCAAGTTGATATGTAAGGGTTTCATGAATAGTTGGGATACGGGCGATAGGATCTTGACAAGGATTAGGATCATGAGAGGTATTATAAGGGATGATAGGATCTTGAGGTAGATATGGAGAATTACGATAAGGAGATGAAGGGATACTTTGACCTTGACATGGAATAGGATCTTTGGATGAAGTGGAAAGAGTGCTTTTCTCTTCATTTTGAGTAGGATCATTGGAAAGGATCGAAGGTATATCATGATCTTCCTTAGGAAGTGGTTTATTAGTACTTGGAAGGATATTTTGTTCTTTAGATGGAAGCAGATCATCTTGAATGGAGTAAAACGGTATGGTGGGATCATCATGAATGGAATAAAAAGGTAAAAGTGGATCATCGTGAGATTATAGGGGGATGTCATATCTTGATCAAAAAATGGATGGGATGGAAAATATTTGGGACCTTGATCTTGATTCTTTTTAGGACTTTTTTCTTCATACTTTTGACTATTCTCTTAACATGGGGTATGAATTTGGATATGCATGGTGGGTTCATAGATGGAGTCCATGTTTTGGCATGATAAGGCTAGATCTTGAATGGGACTCTCTTGAGTGGGTTTTATTAGGGATGAGGAACATGGAGGAATTGGTTCTAGGATTTTTGAATCATGGGTAGGATCAAGAAGTGGATTATCTTGGATTTACATTATGGATAGCCCTTGAGGTTAAAATTTAAAGGTGTCATCATTGGATTCATTGTTTGAAGGAGATGATGGGGATTTATATTGTAAAGCATTAGGAGATTAGGGAATGGTGGGAGAGATGGAAGCTTTATTTTGGGATGAGCCTTTTCTGTACATAGGTATATGATAAATTGGTCATGGAGTATCTTGACACATGCCTAATTCCTCATTAAGTAAATTATTAAGGTTTTCTTCAATAGTAATGTCACCTTGACCAATAAGGTCTTGGATAAGGTTTTTAATCTTGCAGTAATTAAAATTTTTACATGTCCATTGATCCTATGGTATTCATAAAATTCATTATCAATTCGCCATGAGGGTTTGATTCTTGTCTCAAAAGGTTCATTCTTAGGAAGTGTAATAATTTTATTGGCAACAAGTTTTTGCAAGGCTAATTCTATTGGCTCTCCCAAAGGTATAAACTTTCCTCCTCTCTTGTAAGTGTATCCTACAAGATATTTTGAGGATTTATTGTTTGGAGAATTGTGTGACTGATTTTGGGGATTTGGTCTAGAATATTTAACTTTAATAACCATTTTTTCAAATCAATCCTTGAATTTTGAGTTTGGGTTGTATGTATTTGTGGAGGAGGTTTTTTTAGCAAAAGATTTTTTTTATTTTTTTGAAATGTTTTAATTTTTTTGGATTTTTGATTAAATATGAAAACACACATTAAAGAAATATAAAAATACAAAAACCTATGGCTCAATTTATATGATGTGTGCCCTTTTGGTTTCAAGTAGGGAAGGTGGCCTAAACATTCAAGCACAAGACACGCCAACAAGCCTACTCAAGTGGGATTTTCACTTCTTACATTCGCAAAAAAGGATGGCAAAAAAGTTCATATATAGTCTTTACAGGCTCAACTAGGGTTATCCTTTATATACCACAACAATACGTGAGGCCTAAATTCATGAAATGAAAGAGAAATACTGCCAAATAGTCGGGAGGAGAGGGTAGCCCACTCTCCACCTTCACTTCTCTAAGGTATAAAGTTATTAGAGGCTTATCCCAAGTTGACAATATTTAACTTCCAAGAGGTTTTTCTTTTGGTTCACCCTTTCTATTTATACTCTGTTGGAACATGGGAGTTGAGGTCATCCCGTAGAGTGATCACATCTCTAGATAGGCCTCCTAAAAAACAAGAAAACAAGACCTCTTATAACCACTCAAGGTTGCAGTGTTGGGTTCTAAGAGGAGATCATACATAAGTGATCTTGGGGATGAAAAGAAACTTGTTTATTTTAAAACCAAATCAAAATGTGTACATGATTAATTTTAATCCCTTTTTTGTTATGTGGAAGACACATCAAGTAAGAAAGAAATTATTCTATGATGAATGGAAAATATTAAGTAACTTTTCAAAATGTAAAGGAGAGGTTTTTAGAACAAGTGCACCTTGATTTTAATTTTTTCCTTTTGTGTTGAACCACTCAATCCAATCATGAGCTCCATGATAGCATTTTATCATCTTCAAATCGTGGGTGTGAGAACATGCCAAAAATGATAACCAAAGCAGGAAAATGTTATTTCACAGATATATTCCTTGTGATATTAGGACTAATGATAAAGAAATTTCAATGATGATAAATAAATCCTATGAGAAATAAGATATATACAAATAAATTATAAGCTCATTACAAAATTGTTAATTATATATTTTATTTTATTTTTTCTTTTTGACCTTATCAACAAGATTTGAATTTTTGCAATGATTTTTACTCAAAAAATTAAAATAAAAACAACAAACCCCTACTAAAATTATAATATCTTTCTATAAATGTAATTTTTTAAGAAAAATACCTTGATTTTAAACCCTACAAAGTATATTTAAAGAAAACTCCTAATTTTTAAAGATTTGATTTTTCATGAATTATTTCTTATTAAAATTGAAATCACAAAGAATCAAACCACTCTATAATTATAATATATTTCCATATATGTAAAAAATGATGAAAATTTTGATGATTTACTCCCAAAGTTGTTTTTTGTATGAAAAATCATAATTTTTTTATCAATGATTCAAAATTGGTCCAAAAATTCTGATTTTTGAAGTGAGAAATCTTGATACCATTTCCAATCTATAAAAAACATTTTGTGCAACAACTCATAGTAATTTATTAGATATGATAAAATCTTTCCAAAACCCTAAACTTGTGTCCAAAACCCTAGTTGCACAAGGTTAGTCTCCAAATTTTTGCACAAAATAGAAATAGAGAATTTGAAGAACCTAAAAAAATATAGATCTGATAGAAACCAAAGTCCCACTGGACCTACCAAAATGTATATTCTGAAACTTGCTATCAAAATATTGTACAACCTAATTGATTCAACCACATAAAACCTAGTTCTACAATGAAACCAACATACACCAATGAAGAACCTAAAACCATGCAAACAACAAAATATAAATTTTATACCTTCACATTCTCATAGGGTTTGATATCCATTATTTCCTATCTCCATTGATCTTAGTTGATATTGATTATGGTTTCCCTTATATTTGTATTGTTCACAAGAGCTCAATAGAGAATCTAGATTGTGGTTATGTATGCAATTCGGTAGAGTGTAGGTACTTCACTTGATTGATTGATATGAAAGGAGAGAGGAAGAGGTCTCTTTTATAGCTCAAGAACCCTAGAAATGGAGGTCTAGGATTAAGAGGTGGAGGGATAAATGGTCAGCTTAGATTAGAGGGTATTATAGGAAATAGGAAAATATTAGAGAGGTGGTTAAAGGTAAATTGAGATATGAATGACAAGTGTCATGGAGGGAAAAATATAATGACTTAATTAAATAAATAAAGATTTGTTTAATTAATAGCAGAGGTGGTACCAATTAAATAAATAAAAAATATTTATTTAAATAGGGAAAGGGTAGAAGAGAATTAGTGAATTAATTAAATAAATAAAAATCTATTTAATTACTAGAAGGCTTAGGATAAAATAATTAAATAAATAAAATATTTATTTAATTAGGCTATGACAATTTCAGGTGTATACACCCTCTATCTTCCTTTATCATCTATGGGGATCGTACTATTGAAGTTGATTATTTTCCTATACCACATGGACCTCAAACTTCTACAGACAATCTTTCTTTTAGAACTTTTGATAACTCTTCTTCATTAAGTGATGAGGGTCATGCTTCTATTTATCCTTTCTCTTGGATTTTGTTTTCTTCCTCCTCCCTTTTTATTATGTGATGAAATTCATCTTGCTAACAATATTGAGTATGATAGCATCATCCATCACTTCCTTAATGTCACACTAATTGAACTTCCTCCATTAGTAGATACTTCATATTATTCACATTAATATTTATCTACTATTTCTTCCTAAATTATAACCATCTCTTCTAAGAATCAGCCCTTACTATTAAATTTTCCTACTATCTTTTAGTACTAGGAATTTTTATATAATTCTTTCCTAGAGGCAACACTATCTAGTACTTGTGAGATAGTTTTTATTTATTCTCCTATATTAACATAACTATAGATTATTTTCCTTTAAATAATATTCCATATCTGCCTCTTTTGAGCATGGTAACTCTTCCTTATGATAAACATTTAATGTTTATGATGATCAATTATAGCATGAGTAGAATTGAAACAAAATTTTCTTGATTAATACATGTGATGATTATATTTTGTAAAACCTCTTTCCGAGCACATTGTGAGATCTTTCCATAGAATGGTTGTACAACTTACCTAATAGTTCCTTATATTGACCCTATAGAAGTCCCAAGAATGACTCATGGAGAGTTTGATGGAGTAACATTAAATTATATGATATTCTAATAGATGGAGGCCTTTGAAATTCCATTATAAATAATTAAACCATATTAACAGTTTAGTTCTAATTGGACTTTAATTTTTTAGTTTTTACAATGATTATTTTAAAATATAATTATTTTTTATTTATTCAAACATATAACTTTATATTATTTAATATCATTTGGGTTTCTTTTTGAGGGACTATGGATTTGGATACTTTAATCCACTCAAAATAGGACATTGGGTGCCCTAGTCCTCTCAAATATGGACCAATAAAGTGATGGTGTAATATCAAGATTAAGGACATAGGATCTAGTCTCAAAAAAAGATAAAGATGGAGTGCAACTAAGAGAAAGACAAACTAGGTGGAAATACCTTAATGTAAATGTTGCCTCAACCACTAGTATCATTCTTATAATTTTCTTGAAAGAGAACAAGTGGACTTGTAGGAAGAGACAAGTGCATACACCAATATGTGATGAGAAAAGGGTCCATGTCTCAACAACTAGCAAGTTGTGTTATCTTAAGGGTCCAGGGAGATGCAATAAATTGCATAGGATGAGTTATGTTATGTTGGGTGATTCATGTAGTGCAATAAAATTGATCATGATAGGAAGTCATGCTATACTATGTAACCAATTCCTGAGAAAGCATATTCAAAAACAATAATCATGATAACAAGTTGTGTTTTGTTAGACTCTCAATGCTTAAGAGAGCATAAACAATAATAATCACAACTATTAGGCCACATTATAGTAGGTGACCAATGCTTGAGAAAGCGTAAACATGTTCAAGAAATGACCAACTAACAATTTATTTTATACTATATGATAAAAATTAAGGTTTTATTTCATGCAAATTGATGGAGATGTATTTATAACCATGCCTCAGGGGGCATTACACAACACAATAACACCACTTCAAGGGTACCTCAATAAACAAATAAAAGAAAAAAGGAGGCCTCCTATGCCTCTTTAAGATGTCAACATGTTTCTATATTGATATCCTAAGGAAGATAGATATCCACATAAAGAGTTAAACACCTTCGCCACTAAGGAGATATCATTTTCAAAAATTCATCTATCAAAGCTAGGAAGAACATCTTTACAGAGGATGTAAATCTCCAAGAAAGGAAGAGATCATTGTGAACGAAAAATATTGAAACAAGTTTAAAGAGGCTATAAGAGGGGAGGATCCTTTTCTAAGGATACCTATTTCTATGAAGTATGGATATATTCAAACAAGGATGCACACCAAATAAGGAGAGGAGATCCTTAAAAAAAGTATGCACATCTCAAAACAAGTTATTCATTCTCCCTAGTGTATAGGAAAGGACAATCACACTAGAGAAGGTTAATTTTCTTATCCTTCAAAATAAATGGTTGAAATTGATATTGTACATTCATGAATGATAGTGAGCCCCCATATAGAGATACAAATGTCACAAAGTGAGGGGAAACATAATAGAAATAAGGGAAGGGACATAAGTGTAACTCATTGTCAGGAGTCATTTGAATGATGCCTTATGTAATAAGTTGTATTTTACATTACAAGGCTTTAAATTCATTAGTGTAATGTTCACAAATTTTATTATATACACAAAAATAAATATTTTCTTGATTATGTTTACAATTTTTTTTTTCTTTTTGGAAAAGGAAGAGTAAAAAGTTTTTTTTTAAGAATTATTAACAAAATACATTATTGTTTAGATGAAAGGTCAAGAGAAAGAAGTAACCCTTTCTCTTCATAAGAAGACATGGATGTTTTAAACAATGGTAGAGAGGATGTAGACAAGGGAGGAGGTTGTAATCCTAAACCTTCTTTAGAAAAGTGTGATGTATATTTCATAGGATCCTCAAGACTTTGTTTAATACAACCTAAACCATGTCAATTTTATTTGTATTTAGAAATTATTTTAAAAACAACTCCATTATATTTTTCCATATCAAATGTAGGATCATTAATAAAATAATAATTGATTCTTTTGCAAGAATTTTAATCCTTTAATTGGGTGTTGAGATGTCAAAAGAAAGTTCAATATTAGAATGAATTGGATCATATG
This sequence comes from Cryptomeria japonica, assembly GCF_030272615.1. Classification (NCBI taxonomy): domain Eukaryota; kingdom Viridiplantae; phylum Streptophyta; class Pinopsida; order Cupressales; family Cupressaceae; genus Cryptomeria; species Cryptomeria japonica. Next base: position 863,854,305 of record NC_081407.1, read on the forward strand.
GGTTAAAGTCTAAAGAACCCCAACCATGAATAAGAAATGTGTTAGAAGATAAAGTTAGAATGGATATAGATTTAGCTGTAAAATATGAAACAAAAGGATCCTTCAAGGCTTTAGGTTTGAATTTGGTGACTTTATATTCTCTAGCATTAGAAGAGTGTAAAGTCTAATGGACCCTAATTTTTCTCTAAGGAAACATTATCAATATTAGATAGTGTTGTAGATGGAATCATAGTATTAAATGAAGACATACATACTACAGACCACTATATGGAATAGGATTAGCATCTATTGTGTATGTTTGATTTCCATATATGAATTTTATTATGCGATAAAGATTAGATTTTGAGATTTGAGGATTGAGGATTCAATTTAACATTTTCCTTATCTTAAGGAAAATGTTAAATCAAACCTCTGAGGCCCAAAGCCTTATTCCATTTTACTCTTTTCCCAGTCTTTGAACATTGGGGATTGGAGGTTAAACTTAATTTTTATCTTTCAAAAAATGATAAAGTTATTCCCAAACCTTTATGCCTAACACTCCACTTTCTTTCAACTCACTCATTTATCTTTCAAACATTAGGGATCAATCAAGGATTCGTATTCACCCTTCTCACTTAGAAGCACTTAAGGTGAATCCCTAAGGGACGATCCCCTATTTAAATCCCAACCTTTAGCCTTTTGGGGGTTGGGGATCAAACTCTCCCCTTAAACTTTTTGATTCAGAAAAGCTTATAGTCAAAGCCTAAGCTTTGATTGTTAATCCCCTTCTACTCCTTCATTCCTTCCTTTCAACTTTTAAACTTAGGATTTCCTTCTTTTGTCATGCTCCTTGGAATGATGAATAATGTAAGATCAATTCTCAATCCTAGACCTTCAACATTGATCTTATTTGGCATGATCAACACATATCACCATAAATGCTTCACCAACTCTCTCAACCACTAGATATTATGTTTTCGACCTACAAGAGAGGCATTTAATGTGTCTTGAAGAGGCTCTCAAGTGGAAGTCAACACCATTATTATTTATTTCTCCATGTGTGTTCTTTTGTTAGGATATCCATTCTCTTTTCATGGATTTCTAGGGTGCTCTCCTTCCAATTCACTTTGTTAGGTATGGTGGAGGCTTCCAACATGTCTTCTCAAGAACCCTTGGTTTTCTCCATGTATTTTCATACTAACATCCCTCTACATATATGACTTGGTGTGAAGTTAGGGTTTCTCTCCCTCTTCTTGTAATTATCTTTCTTAGCACCCAAAAATATATAAATGGGTTGTTCAACCTCATTGTAAATGGTTTGATTCCTCTTCTTTGGATCTCTCCTCTCTCTCTCTCTCTCTCTCTCTCTCTCTCTCTCTCTCTCTCTCTCTCTCTCTCTTTGAGCTTCCCCTTTTCTCTCATTTTTCTTCTATATATTTGGCATTCCCTTGACATTATAGAACTATAAATCAACCTTCATCCTTTGAATGAATCAAAAATACTATCTAGCCTTTCATTTATTCAAATATATAATGAATGATTTCTTACTTCCATATTGAATGAATATTTTTTTCTCTTATGCATGTACATTGTGTTAAATTATCTATGAAGTTTAACTATGGAAATCCTCTTCACTCTTAGCAACTGGAAAACCCTAAACTCCATTATTTTTCTTGAGATTCAATACAACAAAAAATTAGGCATTTCCTTGATAGTTTGGTTGACTCATTGTCCTATGTATGGGTAGGGTGAGAATGAAATTTATAATCTTGGTGTATCACCTCTCTTTCCTATATGAAATTTATTTCTCCCTTTTTCTTTCTAAAATTTGGTTAAATTGGGTTTAGAATAGCAGGTTAAAAGTGTTGGGTTAGACGAATGTTATCACCTATATCAAAGAGGAAGTTGGCTTAATTCAAAGATTCAACCTCATTTGCAAATGTCCCACACTTTAAGGTTGTCTCAATTTTGTCATTAGAATATTGGATATAATCCAATAAGGTGAAATTTAATGTGTCAACAGGTACCTTTGGATTACCTACTCTTAATGGAAAACTAGTAAAAGATCTAGTGAACATAATGCAATTATGATGATATTGTTGTAAATTACTATATGTGCAATCATAGTTATACATTTCTTATAAGAATTTTTATGCCTACATTATTCTATAAGCTTCATTTCACTATCTTACTCATTTTGGGGCAACTAACTATACATATTCTTCATGATCATATCTCGCCCATTTGTATTTTGTTTCCTTATCATGATTCCATAGCTATTTATCACATTGAGGGTAAGTGCACCAAGATGGTGTGGAAAAATGGGGGTATAAGTGGACACCTTTTTTCTAAAATTAGCTAAACTTGAACTTGGAGGAGAAATTTGAGAGTCATCCACTCAAAATATGATGATACTCAAAGAACAAAGATTGTAGTACTCTAAATCTAGTTTCCAAAGTACTATTTTTTTAAAAAAATGGATAAGATTAAGGGGGTAAAATCCTTTGCACACGAAAAATAGATCCTGGTTTTTTTCTGAAAAAACATAACATAGTGTCTGACGTGCGCATCAAAAAAGTCATAGTTAGATTTAGTAATTTGACAAATCCTTTGGTAGAAAGATAATTAAGAGTGAGCACTAGAAGTTGTGTATTTTTTTTATGATTTTAGGAATTAGACACATCCTTAAAATTGGGTACCTATTCATACGCAAAGCATAACTTGCACCAAAATAATTGAAAATACAAAAAAAAAAAAAAAAAGTGTAAAGCATCAAGTGTACTATAATAATATATAAAGTTTTTTAAATTTGGATAAGTAGATCAAAAGTTATTTAAAAAAATGGTACACATATGTCTCTGAGAACTATGGAGACACTGGTAAAAGAAATTCAAGATTAATGTTATCATTGTTCAAATTTAAAAAAAAATATATGGTTAGAAATCTTAGAAGATAGGTGAAAATATGGTGGCAATTTTAGAAATACCCAGTTGATGAGGTGTAAAACCCGATGATGACAAAGTTGAGAAACAAATTTGATAGAACAAAACATGTCAAAAGGAGGCAAATGGAGGGAAGTCAAACTCTCAACCCTCAACCTTGTCATTCAAGCCTATTTAGAAGCCTAAACGTGCTACACAAATATGTTTTTTTTAACTAATAGTGCGTATGGGGTCCATAGAAACAAAAGTGTGTATGGGGTTATAAAAAGAAAAAACCCATATGCATTTTAGAGAGAACAAAACTCGTACGGGTTATGTCAACATAAAAACATTCTGATATATAGAAATGCATATGTATGCATATAATATGTGTATGTGTATGTGATGAGGAGGTAAAGAGGAAGTTGGTCTTCTTTTGAGGTTGGTGGACTTTTGTTCTCAATGTGCTTCCCAAATCAATCCCTAGGCACAAATGGGATTCTTCTAAACCTTTCTCCTATCTCCTCCTCTCTATTCAACACTGCTTACACCCTATTGTATTGCACATCACTCCTCCTTACCTTCCACGCTAAGGCATTCAAATCTGAAATGAGGTCCTCTTGTGTGTCACTAAAAATGAACAAGTTTGGTTGTCCAACTGGCTGAATCTCCTCTCTTCCAGGAATGGGTAACTGTTCGAGAACCATGGTTTACCTAACCTTGTTTTCACCTTTTAAGGATTTCAATCATATTAATATGTTGTATGAGCATCTGGACAGGTTTGCAAAGTCTGATGACTATCCCTCACCTTTTCAAGAGTGAAAATATCCAACTTGGATGCAATGAGCATTGTTCTACTCAAGGCAACTTCTAGGTTCAAAAGGTCATCTTGATCAAATGACTTAATGCAATGTTGTAGAGCTTTTAGTAGGGTGTCTCAGGTCTTAACTTATCAATTTTGATGGTTTGAAACAATCATTTACTTCTCCTTCCTTACCGATTTCATGAAATTGTCAAATTAACCCCAAAAAGGCTACTAGGATTAGCCCTAGTTTTTAGTGAAAATTGTTCACCCTGCTCAATCTGCTAAACTTCATGGAAAACCCTTGGAGATGTGGTCAATTAATGATGAAAACTCAAGGATTTTTTCTATGGCAAGTACTGTACAGACTGTTTGAGGACTGTCCCACAAAATAGGCACTTTTCAAGGGTTTTTGAGGGTTTTAGTGAGGGTTTGCAATTTAAAGGCCTTCTCCATGATACTAGACCCAATTAAATGTTTCAAACCTTGCTATGACATATACAAGACACTCCCAAGGATTCAAACCCTATCTTAGAATATTGTCATTATGTCAAACAAATGCCATACTGCTGCTTTTACACAGAAATAACAATCTAGAGGACTGAGACAACAATATTTTTTAAGGTTTTGCATACATTTTCAACATTGGTAAACCAAATACAATGAAAGTTTGTCAAATATAGATGCAAAAATGACTTGACATAAGTTGGAACAACCTGTAAAACAAATAGGAAAGGATTTTTGATAACTGTTGTTCATTCACCCGCCATCACTGCACTTTGACAGTATTAAGACTGATACAACTTTCTTTCTTTGTTTTGATTACTTCTTCACTCTATCCTTGGCCTGCAAAGAGGTGTTAATGGCAAGGTAAAACAATGCATATAGTCTCTTCAAAGATCTTGTAAGTTTGAACACTTAAAAGATGCCACAAAGCATGACAGCATTATAAGATTGTGACAAAGAATACACTTTTCTAGGATCCTTATTTAGGTCCTTTACAACCAAATTGTGCACCTTGTCTTCTTAGCATTGAAAACACTTGTAAATACATTCCCATGATGCATAAAAGAGGAATCCATCATTACATACTATCCATTAGGAAGGTTGGCAATGAGATCTCAACAATGAAACAGTGACACACTATTTTATAGTCTGATTACACCTTTGCTTCTTGCATCCAACCAAGTCATGAGAAAGACAAGGATGGTAAAATGCAATGATAGCCCTTGCCAACTCAATTCTTCTTCAACATTTCAAAGTACAGTGCTATGAACAGCAAAGTGCCATTCAAACAACTTTAAGAATACCCAAGCCAAGTTGTCCACTTCACATACTTGCCATGGGCTTACAAACACTTGTGCATTGCTAGAAAAGGAAAATAGATGTATGATACAGTATGTACAAAGGGTCCAACAAATTTCCTCAAAGCCATGGATGAATAGACTTTGAAGAAACTAGTTGGACCATGAATGACCTTCCATTGGAACCACAAAACAATGCCTCTCTTAAGAGTATTTCAAAGAAAACTTGTTCCAATCACTACTCAAACATCAAAGGAGATCACACCAATTAAAAATAGGAGTAGTACAGACTCATTAAGCCATGGTATGGACTATACTCTCAAAAGTGCAGGAAACTAGTTAAAACTTCACAAAAACAATAGCAAAATAAGTATTTCTTTTACTTTTCCAGCATGACCCATGCATACAATGATGGGAACATGGTTTTTATACATGTGCCAACTTATTGAAGCCTTTGTATGGATAGGTACAGGCTGGAACTAACCAAAACCACCAAAAATCACTTTTTTGCACTTTTTGACAACTATTTGGACAACTTTGACAACTTTTGTTGCTCAAAAGTTGCATTTTGACTCCCGGTGACTTGGCACTCAAACCAATGACTCAACATCATTAGAAAAACTAAATAGACATGCTCCAATTCCTTTCAAGGCTTTACAACATCAAAAATTCAAAAATGCTCATTTGGACCCAAAATTGACAGTTTTTGGCCCCCTGAGCAAAAAACCAAAAATCTTGGAAACTCTTAAACAAAAAAATGAGTTCCAAACCTTATTACACCACAAAACAAACCTATTAAACCTACTAGAAGCATAAAATAAACACACATGCTTAATTTGCAACAAAATGCTATACCTGCTAGGATTTGAGCATTCAGGTGCTCAGGTGCTCCTGCACCATAATCCCCTAAGGACAAAGAAGTCATGTGAATCCTTTGGGAAGTAAAGAAAGAGGAATTCTAGCTTTGAGAAAATCACTTTCAGGTATCCATGTGGCTTCAGAAGTTGGTTTATCCTTCCACTTGATGAGGTGCTCCATGTAGGTGTGGTTTCTTGTCTTTTTGATGATTCTTGAATCTAGTACCTACTGAGGAATGGGAGTAGAAGAAGAGGGGAGAGAAAGATCAGAAAGGGAATGACAAAGATCTGAAACTCTTTGTGAGTCTGATGGTAGCTCCCCTTTGAATGGCACCAAATCTGCAACATTGAAAATAGGAGACATAGAAACTTCATTAGGCAAATCAACTTTGTAAGCATTATGGCCATATTTAGCCAAGATTTTGCATGGTCCTACTCTTCTCATTTGCAACTTAGTAGGCACTCCTTTCTGTAACCGTGACTTGTTGAGATGGACCATCACATAATCACCCACTGAAAATTGAACATCTCTTTTTGAAGCATCAAAACTCTCCTTAACTTTTTGAGTAGTTTCCTGTAAAGACTTTTGTACCTGCTCATGAATTTCTTTCATAGACTGTGCCATATCTTCTGTTGTACCACTCACATGCTGCAAATTAGTTACATCATTTAACTCAAAAATACCTCTAGGATGCATTCCATAAACAATCTGAAATGGGCTCTTACTAGTGGATCTGTTTACACTGTCATTGTATGCAAACTCTGCCTGATGGATGAGCTGATCCCAACTTTGCCCATATTCTTTGGTAAGACATTTGAGTAGGTTACCCAATGTTCTGTTCACCACTTCTGTTTGGCCATCTGTCTGTGGATGATAAGTTGAGCCAAAAGACAAGTTAGTACCCAATTTCTTCCATAAAGTTTTCCAAAAATGACCCAAAAACTTAGCATCTCTATCAGATACAATACTGGATGGCAAACCATGAATTCTTACAACTTCCTTAAAGAAAATAAAAGCAATATGACTAGTATCATTAGTAGTTTTGCAAGGTATGAAATGTGCCATTTTACTGAATCTGTCAACAACCACAAAAATACTATCACACCCTGCTTTAGTTCTGGGCAAACCTACCACAAAATCCATACTGATGCAATCCCAAGGCCTAGAAGGTATGGGAAGAGGCTGATACAAACCAGCATTAGTGCTAGTACCCTTGGCTTTCTAACATACCATGCATTGTTCAACATATTTCCTGACATCTGCCTGCATCTTTGGCCAAAAATAGTGCCTCTGAACCAATTCCAAAGTCTTATTAAGACCAAAGTGACCACTCAAGAAACCATTGTGCTTTTCTTGTATCAGATTCTCCCTCATTGAACCTTTTGGCACACACAGCTGTCCACCCCTGAATAACAATCCATTCTGCAAAGTATAGTCAACATATTCACTATGAAAAGTATTCTGAAAATCTTGACAAACCTTGTAAATATCAGCAAAATCAGAATCATGTGGATATAAATCCTTAAAACATTCTATACCAATACTTCTAATCTGAATTTCTCGAAGAGTAAGTAACCTCCTACTCAATGCATCAGCTACTTTATTGCACTGTCCTTTCTTATGCTTCAAAGTAAAGGTATATGCTTGAAAATACTCTACCTATTTAACATGTCTGTGACTAAGCTTATCCTGTGAATTGAGAAAACTAAGTGCCTGGTTGTCAATGTAAACCACAAATTCTTTAGGAAGAAGATAATACCTCCATTTCCTAAGTGCCTGAACCAAAGCATACATTTCAAGATCATATGAAGAATATTTCTTCTTAGCATCATTAAGCTTTTCACTGAAAAATGCAACAGGCTTATTATCCTGACTCAAAACAGCACCAATAGCAATGTTACTTGCATCACACTCTAAGGTAAACAATTTGTCAAAACTAGGTAGAATCAACACTAGTTGAGTAGCAACTCTGACTTTTAGCAATTCAAATCCCTTGTTGGCTGCTTCTATCCACTAAAATTTCACTTTCACACTAGCCTTAATGGTTTCCAACATAGGTGCACATATTTCACTGAAACCTCTAATAAATTTCCTATAAAATTGAGCAAGTCCATGAAAACTCCTGACATCACTAGCATTCTTAGGGGTTGGCCAATTAACTATGGCTTCTACCTTACTTGGATCCATCTTCAAATCACCCCCTGAAACAACAAAACCCAAATAGACCAGCTCTTGCTTAAGGAAATCACATTTCTCTAGATTGATAGTAAGTTGTTCATCATTCAATCTTTGTAAGACAATCTCCAAATGTTGGAGGTGTTCTTCCGTGGTTTTACTGAAAATTAAGATGTCATCAAGGTACACAACTACAAACCTGCCTATGAAGTCATGTAACACCTCATTCATCATTCGCATAAATGTACTGGGTGCATTTGTTAACCCAAATGGCATGACTAGCCATTCATGCAACCCCTCATTTGTCTTGAAAGTTGTTTTCCATTCATCCCCCTCTTTGATGCGGATTTGATGATAACCACTTTTTAGGTCTATCTTACTGAAATATTTTGCTCCCCCTAAACAATCCATAAGATCTTCTATCCTAGGGATGGGGAATCTATACCTGATTGTGATCCTGTTTATTGCTCTTGAATCTATACAAAGTCTCCAAGCCCCACCTTTCTTAGGTGCTAACACTGTGGGTACTGCACGTGGACTAATACTTTTTCTAATCAATGCTTGGTCTAAGAGCTCTTGGATTTGTCTTGCCACTTCCTTATTGTGTTCAAGTGTCATTTTGTAAGCAGCTTTGTTTGGTAAGGATGCACCTGGGATGAAGTCTATCTGGTGGCTAATGGCTCTCTGAGGAGGTAGAGAGGTTGGTTGACCATCATTAATAATTGACTTAAACTTATCTAGAAGTTGCTGCACCTCATATGGGATTTCTACCTTCTTTTCTTTCTTTTCATCAACTGGTTTAGTTACCAATGCAAAACCTATGCCATCACCTTCTTTTAGGGTATGAATGAACTCCTTTTCACCAACTAACAAAGTGTTGGGAACTTGTGGTTTGTTGCCCTCACTTTCTTCATTAAGGGACTGAATTTTATAGTTGATACCATTCTTGAAAAATGAGTATGAGTTCTTTTCACCATCATATTGTGCTTTCCTGTCAAATTGCCAGGGTCTTCCTAAAAGCAAATGACAAGCATCCATAGGTAGTATATCACACAAAATCTTATCTTGGTACTCACCTATGTTAAACTCTACCCATGTTTGTTCACTTACCAATACATGTTGCCCTTTTTCCAACCATGTGACCTTGTAGGGCTCATTGTGTTGTATCCTAGGTAGTTGAAGTTTTGTAGCAGCTTCTTATGATATGATGTTGTTAGTTGATCCTGAGTCAATGATAATTTTGCACACCTTTCCTTGGATCTTACATTTGATCCTGAAAAGAGCTTTCCTTTGAGACATATCTTTCTGAGATGGCTCTTTCATGAGGATCCTCCTGATCATGAGGTTTTCCCCTTCTTCTGATGGTAGACACCTTTGATTTGGTGTGGTTTCCTCTTGCACAAAATGGACTCTCTTATCACCTCCTTGAGATGAACTTGGCTTCTCTAGGCATCTATATGCTGGATGGCCTAGTTTCCGACAGTTATAACACTTCATGGTGGAGAAATATGAACCTCTTCTAGGTCCATTAGATCTACCCCTTCTTGGGTTGCCTGATCCCATACCCCTATAGTTGGGTTTGCTCTGAGAATCCCCACTTTTCTCAATAAGCTTAGACTCTCCCTGGGACCTATGATCTATGTTTCTTCCCCCAAAACTGCCTCTATGACTGCCTCTGTTTCCTCTGCCTCTGCCTCTACCATTCTGTTCTTGTTTCTTCTTGTTTCTCTCTTCTACCTTTAGTGCTAGTTGATAACACTTTTGTAATGTGTTGGGACACCATAGGCTTAACTCTTCCTGAATATTCCATCTTAACCCATTGAGATACCTAGCTACTCTGGAATTTTCATCTTCTTGTACCTTAGATCTAAGGCATAGTTTTTGGAATTCTTCAGTGTAACTACTGACATCTAGGTCTTTCTATCTCAAGTTTTGTCTCTTCCTATGAAACTGGATTTCATAATCTTTAGGAATGTAGGTGTCTTTGATTTTAGTTACCATTGTCTTCCAGGTGGCTATGGGTTTCTTTCCCTCTTTCACCCTTTCCTCTTGGATGAACTTCCACCAAGTTATGGCTGCCCCTCTCATTCTGGATTTGGCTACCTTCACTTTCTATGCTTCAGTAATTCCATCACATTCAAAGTGATTCTCTAGACCCTCTATCCACTCCATTAGTGCTTCTGGTTCCATCTTGCCACTAAAAAGGGACACTCCATCTAGGGCCTTTCCAGTCAAAGCTTTCAAAGCTTGTAAAAAGGTTTCTTGTTCTCTATCCAAGATTGGATCTGGTTCTGGGACTTCTTCCTCTAAGGTTTCCTTCTTATCTTTAGCATTTTCTACTCTCTCACTGACTTCTTCAATCTTGACTTCTACTTGGTTCAACTTTTTTCAAGTTGTTGTAATCTTTCCCTAAGGAGTCTATTTTCTTCTACCTGATCCTCCATCCTCTTTGCTAACTCTGCATTGGTCACCATGTTGTTGGTGTTGTCTCCCACTAACTCACTACCTAACATGTGCTAATCTCTCAACCCAAATCTAAATTGGCTCTGATACCACTATGATGAGGAGCTAAAGAGGAAGTTGGTCTTCTTTTGAGGTTGGTGGACTTTTGTTCTCAATGTGCTTCCCAAATCAATCCCTAGGCACAAATGGGATTCTTCTAAACCTTTCTCCTATCTCCTCCTCTCTATTCAACACTGCTTGCACCCTATTGTATTGCACATCACTCCTCCTTACCTTCCATGCTAAGGCATTCAAATCTGAAATGAGGTCCTCTTGTGTGTCACTAAAAATGAACAAGTTTGGTTGTCCAACTGGCTGAATCTCCTCTCTTCCAGGAATGGGTAATTGTTGGAGAACCATGGTTTACCTAACCTTGTTTTCACCTTTTAAGGATTTCAATCATATTAATATGTTGGATGAGCATCTGGACAGGTTTGCAAAGTCTGATGACTATCCCTCACCTTTTCAAGAGTGAAAATATCCAACTTGGATGCAATGAGCGTTGTTCTACTCAAGGCAACTTCTAGGTTCAAAAGGTCATCTTGATCAAATGACTTAATGCAATGTTGTAGAGATTGTATTAGGGTGTCTCAGGTCTTAACTTATCAATTTTGATGGTTTGAAACAATCATTTACTTCTCCTTCCTTACCAATTTCATGAAATTGCCAAATTAGCCCCAAAAAGGCTACTAGGATTAGCCCTAGTTTTTAGTGAAAATTGTTCACCCTGCTCAATCTGCTAAACTTCATGGAAAAACCTTGGAGATGTGGTCAATTAATGATCAAAACTCAAGGATTTTTGCTATGGGAAGTACTGTACAAAATGTTTGAGGACTGTCCCACAAAATAGGCACTTTTCAAGGGTTTTTGAGGGTTTTAGTGAGGGTTTGCAATTTAAAGGCCTTCTCCATGATACTAGACCCAATTAAATGTTTCAAACCTTTATATGACATATACCAAACACTCCCAAGGATTCAAACCCTATCTTAGAATACTGTCATTATGTCAAACAAATGCCATATTGCTGCTTTTACACAGAAATAACAGTCTAGAGGACTGAGACAGCAATTTTTTTTAAGCTTTTGCATACATTTTCAACATTGGTAAACCAAATACAATGAAAGTCTATCAAATACAGATGCAACAATGACTTGACATAAGTTGGAACAACCTGCAAAACAAATAGGAAAGGATTTTTGATAACTGTTGTTCATTCACCCACCATCACTGCACTTTGACAGTATTAAGACTGATACAACTTTCTTTCTTTGTTTTGATTACTTCTTCACTTTGTCCCTCACCTACAAAGAGGTGTTAATGGCAAGGTAAAACAATGCATATAGTCTCTTCAAAGATCTTGTAAGTTTGAACACTTAAAAGATGCCACAAAGCATGACAACATTATAAGACTGTGACAGAGAATACACTTTTCTAGGATCCTTATTTAGGTCCTTTACAACCAAATTGTGCACCTTGTCTTCTTAGCATTGAAAACACTTGTAAATACATTCCCATGATGCATAAAAGAGGAATCCATCATTCCATACTATCCATTAGGAAGGTTGGCAATGAGATCTCAACAATGAAACAGTGACACACTGTTTTATAGTCTGATTACACCTTTGCTTCTTGCATCCAACCAAGTCATGAGAAAGACAAGGATGGTAAAATGCAATGATAACCCTTGCCAACTCAATTCTTCTTCAACATTTCAAAGTACAGTGCTATGAACAGCAAAGTACCATTCAAACAACTTTAAGAATACCCAAGCCAAGTTGTCCACTTCACATACTTGCCATGGGCTTACAAACACTTGTGCATTGCTAGAAAAGGAAAATAGATGTATGATACAGTATGTACAAAGGGTCCAACAAATTTCCTCAAAGCCATGGATGAATAGACTTTGAAGAAACTAGTTGGACCATGAATGACCTTCCATTGGAACCACAAAACAATGCCTCTCTTAAGAGTATTTCAAAGAAAACTTGTTTCAATCACTACTCGAACATCAAAGGAGATCACACCAATTAAAAACAGGAGTAGTATGGACTGTACTCTCAAAAGTGCAGGAAACTAGTTAAAACTTCACAAAAACAATAGCAAAATAAGTATTTCTTTTACTTTTCCAACATGACCCACACATACAATGATGGGAACATGGTTTTTATACATGTGCCAAATTATTGAAGCCTTTGTATGGACAGGTACAGGATGGAACTAACCAAAACCACCAAAAATTACTTTTTTGCACTTTTTGACAACTTTTTGGACAACTTTTGACAACTTTTGTTGCTCAAAAGTTGTATTTTGACTCTCGGTGACTTGGCACTCAAACCAATGACTCAACATCATTATAAACACTAAATAAACATGCTCCAATGCCTTTCAAGGCTTTACAACATCAAAAATTCAAAAATGCTCATTTGGACCCAAAATTGACAGTTTTTGGCCCCTTGAGAAAAAAACCAAAAATCTTGGAAACTCTTAAACAAAAAAATGAGTTCCAAACCTTATTACACCACAAAAAAAAACTATTAAACCTACTAGAAGCATAAAATAAACACACATGCTTAATTTGCAACAAAATGCTATACCTGCTAGGATTTGAGCATTCAGGTGCTCAGGTGCTCCTGCACCAGTATGTATACACATATGTATATGTATAATATGTATGTATATGTATGTATATAATATGTATGTATATGTATGTGTATGTGTATGTGTATGTGTATGTGTATGTGTATGTGTATGTATGTATATAATATGTACATATGTGTATATATATCTTAGCACGTTGTATTCCCACCCTCTTTAAATATCTCTCTCACCCCACCCCCCCCCCCCCCCCACTTAGGAACCCACATAGCCCCTAATGACATGATATAAGGTCCCTTATCACACCATATGACCCCTTAAGACCATATGATGTCCTAAGGGGTCATATGATGTTCTAACACATGTGCGGCCTCATTAGGACCCCACATGACCCCCAATGACACCATATGACCCCTTAGAACCATGTATGGATATCCTAAGGGATCATATGGTGTTGTAACACATGCATGTCCCAATTAGGACCCCATGTGACCCTTAATGACATCATGTGACCCCTTAGCACACCACATGACCCCTTAAGAGAATATAATGTCATAAGGGGTAATATGGTGTCCTAATGGGTCATATGTTGTTGTAACACATGTGTGGCATCATTAGGATTCCACATGACCCATAATGATACCATATGACCCCTTAGCACACCACATGACCACTTAAGACTATATGATGTCGTAAGGGGTCGTATGGTATCCTAAGGGGTTATATGGTGTTCTAACACATGTGTGGCTCCATTAGGACCCCACAAGACCCTTAATGACATCATATGACCCCTTATCACACCACATGAATCCTTAAGACCATATGATGTCCTAAGGGGTTTTATGGTGTCCTAAGGGGTTATATTGTGTTCTAACAAATGTGTGGCCCCATTAGGACCCCGAAGACCCCTAACGACACCATTGTTGGCATTATAACAGACAAGGAGAGATTGTTGGCATTTCAATAAGGATATTGAGAAGGTTGTTGATGATTATGGATATAACTGATTAAGGATGTTAACTGTCTTAATATTATTATTTTGTCATTGATGTCAAGAAATTGATTTTCTAATTCAGTATGATGTTGCCATATCTTGAGAAGTATGATTTGATGAGTATAAAGATGTCGGTAAAAGACATAGAAAGAATGTGATGAATAAGGGGAGGAATAAGTTATTCAATGGGCAATTATTACCAAGTTAGACAATGATGAGATCATGATGTTTAGATTGTTTTGATATCATACATATGTTATTGATTGTAAGGTTAATACTACACTATGTTACCAAGCAAAGAACCTAGTTGGTAAACCCTAAGAAACCTAGTCGATAAACCCTAAGGTTATCGCTATCGGTTAATGAAGGTAGTATGTCTACCGAGTGAAGTTTAGTATTTACCAAGTTTCACCTGAGTAATAACAGAATGCATTGAATGAATAAAAGCATTATTTAATGAAGGAAGTTGATGAGCTGGCTATGATTAAATGATTGGTATGCCATGAATGAAGTTTGTTAAAGAATCTATGGAAAACGAAAATCGGCAGGAAAAGCTACAGCTCAGATTGAACTGCAATACCCTATCACAAGTTCCAAGAAATGTATGCAAGTTCCAAGGAGAGGTAAAAAAATTTTAGATCGAAGGATACATTAAACCTGGTCAAAGTTTGAAGATTTGATGGCTATGATTGATCATGGGAAATGTGATCAAGGAGATTAAGTGGTTGGCGAATTGTTTATAAATAAGGAACTATTGATAAACAATGTATGCAGGCAATTGTATGCACAGGGATGCTACATAGTGATTACCAAGCACAGAAGCTTGAAGACCTGTTTGAATAATAGAGTATAGAGCCCAGCACAAGGACAAGATTAGTTCTATGTCTATATTGTATTGAGCAAATAAGAATCTGCTTTAGCATTTTAGATGTGAAGTTGCAGATAGATTTTTATTACTATTATTTTGTAAAGTGACATAAAATCTCTTAACCGAGTGGACTTAACAGTCTTATTTGTAAAACCCTCTAGCAAGGTGACATTCTGATTGAGTATTTGAAATCCTTTAACAAGGCCACTTCTAACAAGGTGAATATCCTAACAGATCTGAGGGAAATCCCTTAACTGGGTCACATATAGCAATGTGTTTGTTATCTTTAACAGGATTTTCTTTTAACCGAGCATACTCAAGAAGAGTATATTTCTTAGTGGGTCCGAAATCCCACAGTGGTTTTTCCCTATTTGGGTTTCCATGTTAAATCTGGTGTTTTGAGGATAATGATGTTTACATGCTTTTGAGTTTGCATGTTTAGCAATTTTAGTTATATTACTGAAGTATATGTTACCGAGGTTGAATCTGGTGTTTCTATGGAAGATTAAGTTTGTATGATTCACCCCCCCCCCCCCCCCTCTCATCTTATTGGCTTGACATTTGTACTTAACATTAAGTATCAAAACTATCAATTGGTATTAGAGCTTTGGACTCCCAAAGAAAAAGTTTAAAGGTACTTGAGGAAAGATCCAAAGATGTATAAGAGGGATGCATTGAAGCTGAACAAGTCAAGTTTCTCTACATGGTAGAAAAGGATGAAGCTGCACCTATCAGGAGTTGGAGAATATGTTGTATATTATTTGGAGAATGATTTCATCACACCGAGCACCTATCCATTGACAATGGAAGAGATAAAGGCAAAGCAAGAACATATTCAAGCAATGATTGAAATAACATTTGCATTGACAGATTCAGAGTTTAATGATCTAGAAGAATGCAATGATGCAAAGGCAATGTGGGACAAGCTCATATCTGTATATGGTGGAGATGAACATGTTCAAAGAGAAAAAGTGGATAGTCTAAGAGGACAACTTGAATCTATGAGGATGAATGAAGGTGAGAACATAACCCAATATAGTACAAGACTAAAGGATATTGTCAATCAAATAAAAGGAGCAGGTGGAACTATTGAAGAAAAGGATATAACAAGTAAGTTGTTAAGAACCCTTCTACCAGCTCATGCAATCCGAGTCTCTGCAATCAATGAATTGAGGTTTGTATGCAATATGCCAGTTTCTTTAGATGCTACTATTGGTAAGCTACATGCATTTGAGTTAAGTAACTTTGATAACAGTCGGTCATCGGTAAATAAAGTTGAATCTACATTTAGTTCTTTTCATATTGGTGAATATGATTATTACAATGATAGAATGAGTAAGTACACTAAAGGGGATCATAGTGCAGCAAGTGAAAGATTTCACAAGAACATGGAGGAAGTACACAAACTATATGAGGAAATCAGAAAGCAAGAAGAGTTTGAAGCACTATTAGCCAGAAGGTTACCGAGAGGTAAAGGTAAGTATAAAGGAAAACTACCTTTGAAATGTTTCAATTGTGATAAGATAGGACATATGGCTTCTAACTATCCTAACAAAGAATCTATTGAAAAGAGAGATTGCCGAGATGATAGACAGAAAGATAATCATTACAGAGGACACCAAGACTTCAGAAGAAGAGATAGAAAGTCATGCTTAATAGCCGATGAGGAATCCAATGATGATAAATCAAATGAAACTGATACAGAGGAAGTAGTTTATGTGGCTATCAAAGATGGATCAGATGAAGAAAGGTATGAAGAAAAAGCCCTAATATCTCACATAAATACTAATGATTCTTGGATCATAGATAGTGGATGCTCACATCACATGACAGGTGATAAACACAAGTTTATTATGCTATAAGACTATGATGGAGGCTATGTAAGATTTGGTAATGATGCGCCATGTCCAGTAAAAGGTAAAGGATCCATAACACTTCTTGACAATGCCAGATGCAATGATGTTTATTGGGTTGAAGGTTTGAAATACAATTTGTTGAGTGTAGCACAGCTAAACAATACAGGATACCGAATAGAATTTCAAAAAGGAATTGTCAAAGTTCATGACAAGAATGGAAAGTTAGCTACTACCAGGACACAAACAAAAGGTAATACATTTCACCTTGACTCAACTCAAAATAAATGTCTGTATGCAAAGATAGATGATACCTGGTTATGGCATAAAAGGTTTTGTCATGTAAATTTTGATAATCTGATCAAAATAAGCAAGAAGCACTGAGTAAGAGGTCTACCGAGTCTTGAAAAACATAAGAATTCTATATGCCGAGGATGCCAGATGGGTAAAATGACAAGATCAAGCTTTACAAGTAAGTCTTACACTTCTAAGGGAATTTTAGATCTTGTGCACACTGATCTTTGTGGTCCTATGAAAGTTCAAAGTTATTATGGTGATAAATATTTCATATTATTTGTGTATGATTACTCAAGGATGATGTCAGTTATGTTTTTAAAAGAAAAATCATAAGCTTTTCAAATATTTAAATGGTACAAGGCAAGAGTTGAAAATGAAATAGGAATATAACTGAAATGTCTTAGATCAGATAGAGGAGGAGAGTTCACATTTGATGAGTTCAACTTATTATGCAATGATCATGGTATAAAAAGACAAGTCTCTGCACCAAGAACTCCACAACAAAATGGAATTGTTGAGAGAAGAAACAGATCTATTGTGGATTGTGCCAGAACCCTGATGATTGAAAAGAAAGTGCCACAAACATTTTGGAGAGAAGCAATAAGCACAACAGTTTACACCCTAAACCAAGTACAACTGAAGAAAGGAACTTTGAAGACACCATATGAAATCTGGTATGACAAGAAACCTAATGTAAGTTATTTTAAAATCTTTGGAAGTAGATGCTATGTACACAAAGATGATAGAAATGGTAAGTTTGATCAGAAAAGTGAAGAAGGAACATTTCTTGGTTATTCTTCTAGGAGTAAAGCATTTAAATATCTGATCAAATCATCTAAAAAAATAGTAGAAAGTGCAAATGTTTGTAGAAAGAAATGATGAAGGAAATTCCAAAGAACCAGAAGATTATGATGAATTTGTCTATGTTCAACGGACAAGTCCTATCGAGAAAACTATAGAAGGAAATGAAGAGAATATTCAATTACCGAGTGATGAAGAAGATCATACAGAGCCTACCAAGCCTGTATTAGCCAAGTATGTCAAAAGACATCATGCATCAAGTCAGATTATAGGAGATAAAGATGATCCAGAAATGACAAGGAAAAAACTGAGATAGAACACATGTTTGATATCTGAATTTGAACCGAGAATAGTGAAAGAGGCATTTAATAGTGAAGATTGGATAAATTCTATGACAGAAGAGATTGATCAAATCAAGAAGAATGACACATGGACACTGATCCCAAGACCAAAGGATAAAAATGTAATCGGTACAAAGTGGATTTTCAAAAACAAGCTGAATGAAAAAGGTGAGGTCATTCGAAATAAAGAAAGACTAGTTTACAAAGGTTATGCCCAAGAAGAAGGAATTGATTATGGTGAAACTTTTGCACCTCTGGCAAGACTTGAAGGAGTAAGAACATTGTTGGCATATGCTTCTTACAAGAATTTGAAGGTATATCAAATGGATGTCAAATCTGTATTTCTGAATGGTATATTAGAAGAAGAAGTTTTTATTGAACAACCTGAAGGATTTGTTGAAAACAAGAATAAAGATTAGGTATGTAAATTGAACAAAGCTTTATATGGTCTGAAACAAGCACCTAGAGCATGGTATGAAAGATTGCACTCTTATTTAATCAAGATTGGTTTGATAAGGACAAGTGAAAACAGCAATATGTACATGAAGAATGATGAAAATGGAATATTGATCTCAGCCATATTTGTTGATGATATTATCTTTTGTGGAAATGACTCTCTATGTTAGAACTTTGGAAATGAAATGAGCAAAGAATTTGAGATGTCATTAATTGGTGAGATAAAGTATTTAATAGGTTTACAGATACTGCAAATGAAAAATAAGATTTTCATTACTCAATCCAAGTACATAAAGGAAATCTTGAAAAAATTTGGAATGGAGGATTCAAAACCAGTAAGTACTCCTATGACTACCAACTGTAAACTATCAAAGAATGATGAATCTGCATCTGTTGATGAGACACTTTACCGATCCATGATTGGAAAGTTGAAATATGTTGTTCACAGCAGGCCAGACATAGCACATGCAGTAGGTATAGTTGCAAGATTCTTTGCAGATCCTAAGGAAACACACATGACAGCAATCAAGAGAATTTTTAGATACTTGAAATGCACTGAGGATTATGGCTTAGTATATCAGAAAGGAAATGACTTTGATTTAAAAGTTTATACTAATGCTGATTGGGCAGGCAACATTGATGATAGGAAAAGCACAAGTGGAGGAGCTTTCTTTTTAGGAGAAAGACTAGTGACTTGGCTTAGCAAGAAACAAGGATGTGTTTCACAGTCAACAGCAGAAGATGAATACGTTGCTGCAGCATTGAACTGTACCAACATAGCATGGATCAAACAACTATTGGAAGGTATAAATTTGAATGTTACCGAGCCAGTAACTATATTATGTGACAATACTAGTGTCATTAACATTTCAAAGAATCCTGTTATGCACTCTAAGACAAAGCACATCTCTATCAAATATCATTATCTTAGAGAAGAAGCTCAAGAGAAGAATGTGGTGTTGGAGTATGTTAGCACGAAGGAACAAATAGCAGATATCTTCACCAAGCCACTGCCAAGGGACACTTTTGAGTATCTCAGAAGTAAGTTAGGGGTCCTACCCCTATCTTCTACTCATTGATCGAGTTCAGTGAAAGCATCAATTCGATGACTCTATTGAATATCTTTTAGGAGTTGATGCTGATTTACACACTTTATGAGGTTTTCTAAAGGTGTGCAGGAAAAATATACAAAGAAAAGGAATTGAAGACATAAATGCTCTATCCGAAACTAAATTGACACACAATAGCAGAAAATCACTTCATACAGGAAGAAATTATGTTTTAGTTCTTTAATTTTTGGCATTGTTGTCAAAGAGGGAGAAGACTGAAGAAAAGAGGAGAAGACTAATGTATGGTGGAGAATTCTAATGACAGGGGGAGAGAATTTCAGCATTTCAGAATCTCATAGCAATCTGAATCAATTAGATCAAATCAATTGGTTTTGCCATCAATGCAAAAGGGGGAGATCGTTGGCATTATAACAGACAAGGAGAGATTGTTGGCATTTCAATAAGGATATTGAGAAGGTTGTTGATGATTATGGATATAACTGATTAAGGATGTTTACTGTCTTAATATTATTATTTTGTCATTGATGTCAAGAAATTAATTTTCTAATTCAATATGATGTTGCCATATCTTGAGAAGTATGATTTGATGAGTATAAAGATGTCGGTAAAAGACACAGAAAAAATGTGATGAATAAGGGGAGGAATAAGTTATTCAATGGGCAATTATTACCGAGTTAGACAATGATGAGATCATGATGTTTAGATTGTTTTGATATCATACATATGTTATTGATTGTAAGGTTAATACTACACTATGTTACCGAGCAAAGAACCTAGTCAGTAAACCCTAAGGAACCTAGTTGGTAAACCCTAAGGTTATTGCTATCGGTTAATGAAGGCAGTATGTCTACCGAGTGAAGTTTAGTATTTACCGAGTAATAACAGAATGCATTGAATGAATAAAAGCATTATTTAATGAAGGAAGTTGATGAGCTGGCTATGATTAAATGATTGGTATGTCATGAATGAAGTTTGTTAAAGAATCTATGGCAAAGGAAAATCGGCAGGAAGATCTACAGCTCAGATTGAACTGCAATACCCTATCACAAGTTCCAAGAAATGTATGCAAGTTCCAAGGTGGGTTAAAACATTTTCAAATCGAAGGATACATTGAACCTGGTCAAAGTTTGAAGATCTGATGGCTATGATTGATCATGGGAAATGTGATCAAGGAGTTTAAGTGGTTGGTGAATTGTTTATAAATAAGGAACTGTTGATAAACAATGTATGCGGGCAATTGTATGCACAGGGATGCTACATAGTGATTACCAAGCACAGAAGCTTGAAGACCTATTTGAATAATAGAGTATAGAGCCCAGTAGAAGGACAAGATTAGTTCTATGTCTATATTGTATTGAGAAAATAAGAATCTGCTTTAGCATTTTAGATGTGAAGTTGCAGATATATTTTTATTACTGTTATTTTGTGAAGTGACAAAAAATCTCTTAACCGAGTGGACTTAACAGTCTTATTTGTAAAACCCTCTAGCAAGGTGACATTCTGATTGAGTGTTTGAAATCCTTTGACAAGGTCATTTCTAACAAGGTGAAGATCCTAACAGATTTGAGGGAAATCCCTTAACCGGGTCACATCTAGCAATGTGTTTGTAATCTTTAATAGGATTTGCTTTTAACCGAGCATACTCTAGAAGACTATATTTTTTAGTGGGTCAGAAATCCCACAGTGGTTTTTCCCTATTTGGGTTTCCACATTAAATCTAATGTTATGAGGATTATGATGTTTATATGCTTTTGAGTTTGCATGTTTAGCAGTTTTGGTTATATTACTGAAGTATATGTTACCGAGGTTGAATCTAATGTTTTTATGGAAGATTAAGTTTGTATGATTCACCCCCCCTCTCATCTTATTGGCTTGACATTTGTACTTAACATTAAGTATCAGAACTTTCAACCATACGACCCCTTAGCACATCACATGACCCCATAGGACCATATGATGTCCTAAGGGGTGGTATGGTGTCTTAACGGGTCATATGGTGTTCTAACACATGTGTGGCCCCATTAGAACCCCACAAAACCCCTTAGCATGCCACATGACCCCTAGGACCATATGATTTTTTAAGGGGTCGTATGGTGTCCTAAGGGGTCATATGGTGTTGCAACATATGTGTGGCCCAATTAGGACCCCACATGACCCCTAACAACATCATGTGACCCATTAGAACACCATTGACCTGTTATGAGCATATGACATTCTAAGGGGTCATGTGGTGTCCTAAGGGATTATATGGTGTTGTAACACATGTGTGGCCCCAATAAGACCCCACATGACCCCTAACGATACCATAAGACCCCTTAGCACACCACATAACCCCTTAGGACCATATGATGTCCTAAGGGGTCATATGGTGTTCTAACACATGTGTGGCCCCATTAGGACCCCACAAGACCCCTAAAGACGCTATATAAGCCCTTAGCATGCCACATGACCCCTTAGGACCATAGTATATCATAAGGGGTCATATGGTGTCCTAAGGAATCATATGGTGTCCTAAGGGGTCACATGGTGTCTCGAGGGGGCAAGATGAACTATTATTACAATATGAAAAGCAGTACCAATATTGCTTACAAAAGTAAGTTCAGATCACCTAGGCCCTTAGCATACCATATGACCCCTTAGAACCGCACATGACCCCCCTAACAACACCATATGACCCCTTAGCACATCATATGACCCCAAGTAGGACCATATGATATCTGAAGGGGTCGTATGGCCCGTATGGTGTCTTAAGGGGTCATATGGTGTCCTAAGGGGTCATATGGTATCCTAAGGGGGAAAGATGAAACATTATTATAATATTAAAAAGAAGTACCAATATTACTTACAAAAATAAGTTCAGATCACTCGGACCATTAGCACACCATACGACCCCTTAGGACTCCACATGATCCCTAACGACACCATATGACCCCTTAGCACACCATATGACCCCAAGTAGGACCATATGATATCCTAAGGGGTCATATGATGTCCTAAGGGGTCATATGGTGTCCTAAGGGGTTGTATGGTGTTCTAAGGGGTCATATGGTGTTCTAAGAGGGAAAGATGAACCATTATTATAATATAAAAAGAAATACCAATACTAATTACAAAAATAAGTTCAGATCCCCAGAGCCCTTAGCACATTGTATGAGCCCTTAGGACCCCACATGACCCCTAACGACACCATAAGATCCCTTAGCACACTATATGACCCCTTACAACCATATGATGTCATAAGGCATTGTATGATGTCCTAAGCGGTCATAAGGTGTCCTAAGGGGTTGTATGGTGCCCTAAGGGTTCATATGGTGTCCTAAGGGGAAAGATGAACCATTATTACAATATAAAAAGTAGTGCCCATACTGTTTACAAAAATAAGTTCAGATCATGCCCTGAGAGTGAGCGAGTGTGTGTCTCTTCTTCTCTCCATCCCCCTTTATCTCCCTTCCTTTCCCATCTCTCTCTCTCTCTCTCTCTCTCTCTCTCTCTCTCTCTCTACACACTCTTTCTCTCTCTCCCTCCCCCTCTATCTTCCTTCCTTTCTCATCCTCTCCCTCTCCCTCTCCCTCCCTCCCAAACTCTTTTTCCCTCTACCTCTCTCTCTCTCTCTCTCTCTCTCTCTCTCTCTCTCTCTCTCTCTCTCTCTCTCTCTCTCTCTCTCTCTTTTTCTTGGCTTATGGTAATTTAACATAAGAAGTGTGTATGAGTTATGGGAATTATAAGTGTTGTCTTGTTGGGGTACTTTTAGTGACTAAATACATGTACTGGTTAACTAAACATAGCTTGTACGTGTTTCTTGCACATGTTTTTATTTGGTCAATAGCCTCAATGGACACAAAAGGATTTTTTGAAGTCATTGAAGGCCCCAATGCAACTGATATTGTTATTCTATGATAGTTTTATATGTCAAAGTAAGTGAAAATTTTATTTTGCATGATTGAAAATGATTGAATTGTTATTCTAATTAGTTTGGTCAATTTTATTGTGATTGTTTATTAGTTTTAATTATTAAAAATAATGATAATACTCATTTTTTATGGTCATTTGATTGTATAAGTTTTTTTAACATATATGTGCAAAATTATTCTATTTAGGACAACTGTTATTAACAATGGGAAAGAAAAAGTGAGGAACAACCGAACAACGAGAGGCTGAAAAGGAAAGAAAAAAGTAATGTATGAAGAAATTACGTGAACTAAGAACAATGGGACAAGAAGGTATGTCATATACGACACCTCAATTAGATGTACCAAATGAACCTAATGGAATTGAAGAAGAAATCATAATCAATAATCAAATAAACAATGAAAGGTTAGTGCAGGACCATGGAGGGCCAAAAAGTATATCAGGAGGAGAGGGAGAGAGGGGCAGATTAGGGGAGAGAGAGAGAGAGAGATTAGGGGAGAGCGAGAGGGAGAGAGAGAGATAGAGGAGAGGAGAGAGAGATTAGGGGAGAGCAAGAGGGAGAGAGAGAGAGAAAGAGAGACATAAAGAGATAGAGAGAGATAGAGAGAGAGGAGGAGAGGGAGAAAGAGAGATTAGGGGAGAGAGAGAGAGAGAGAGATAGACAGAAAGACAGACAGACAGATAGACAGAGAGAGATAGAGAAATAGAAAGAGAGAGAGAGAGAGAGAGGGGGAGAGAGAGATTTGGTGTCTTAAGAGGTCATATGGTGTCCTAGGACACCATATGACCCCTAACAACACTATATGATGTCATAAGGGGTCCTATGGTGTCCATAGGGCTCATATGGTGTCCTACGACCCTTTAGGACACCATATGATCTGTTAAGACAACATATTGGGTCGTTATGGGTCTTATTGTGTCCTAATGGATCATATTGTGTCATATGACCCCTTTAAGATATTATATGACCCCTTAGGACACAATATGACTCCTTATGACACCATATTGGGTTTCTTTGAGTTCTATGGTATCCTAAGGGGTCATATTGTGTCCTACGACCCCTTAGGACACCGTATGACCCATAACAACACAATTTGGTGTCTTAAGGGGTCATATGGTGTCCCATGACCCCTTAGGACACCATACAACCCGTTATGACACCATATTGGGTCATTATGGGTCCTATGGTGTCCTAAGCGATCATATTATGTCCTACGACCCCTTAGGACACCATATTACCCCTAACAACACCATATGGTGTCATAAGGGGTCCTATGGTGTCCATAGGGGTCATATGGTGTCCTACGACCACTTAGGACACCATATGACCCATAACGACACAATTTGGTGTCTTAAGGGGTCATATGGTGTCCTAGGACACCATATGACAACACCATATGGTGTCATAAGGGGTCGTATGTTGTCCTTAGGGGTCATATGGTGTCCCATGAACCCTTATGATCCCTTAAGACATAATATGACCCCTTATGACACCATATTGGGTTGCTTTGGGTCCTATGGTATCCTAAGGGGTCATATTATGTCCTATGACACCTTAGGACACCATATGACCCATAAAAATACATTATAGTGTCATAAGGGGTCATATGGTGTCCATATTGGTCATATCATGTCCTATGACCCCTTAGGACACCATATGACCCCTTAAGACACCATATTGAGTCGTTATGGGTCATATTGTGTCTTAATGGATCATATTGTGCTATATGATCCCTTTAAGACATCATATGACCCCTTAGGACATAATCTAACCCCTGATGACACCATATTGGGTCGCTTTGGGTCCTATGGTGTCCTAAGGGGTCATATTGTTTCCTACAACCCCTTAGGACATCATATGACCCATAACGATATAATTTGGTGTCTTAAGGGGTCAAATGGTGTCTTAGGACACCATATGACCCTTATGGACACCATATGACCCCTAACGACACCATATGGTGTCATAAGGGGTTGTATGTTGTCCTTAGGGATCATATGGTGTCCCATGAACCCTTATGACCCCTTAGGACACCATATGACCCGTTATGATGCCATATTGGGTTGTTATGGGTCCTATGGTGTCCTAAGGGGTCATATTATGTCCTACAACCCCTTAGGACACCATATGACCCTAACGACACCATATGGTGCCATAAGGGGTCTTATGGTGTCCACAGGGGTCATATGGTGTGCTACAACCCCTTAGGACATGATATAACCCATTATGACATAATTTGGTGTCTTGAGGGGTCATATGGTGTC
The DNA here is from genome assembly GCF_030272615.1 of Cryptomeria japonica. Classification (NCBI taxonomy): domain Eukaryota; kingdom Viridiplantae; phylum Streptophyta; class Pinopsida; order Cupressales; family Cupressaceae; genus Cryptomeria; species Cryptomeria japonica. The sequence continues at coordinate 863,880,295 of NC_081407.1, forward strand.
CTAGGACACCATATGACCCCTATGGATACCATATCACACCTAATGACACCATATGGTGTCATAAGGGGTCATATGTTGTCCTTAGGGGTCAAATGGTGTCCCATGAACCCTTATTACCCCTTAGGACACAATTTGATCCCTTATGACACCATATTGGGTCCCTTTGGGTCATATGGTGTCCTAAGAGGTCATATTATGTCCTACGACCCCTTAGGACACCATATGACCCCTAACGACACCATATGGTGTCATAAGGGGTCCTATGGCATCCATAGTGGTCATATGGTGTCCTACAACCCATTGGGACACCATATGACCCCTTAAGACACCATATTGGGTCGCTATGCATCATATTATGTCCTGATAGGTCATATTGTGTCATATGACCCCTTTAAGACATCATATGACCCCTTACGACACAATATGACCCCTTATGACACCATATTGGGTCACTTTGGGTCCTATGGTGTCCTAAGGGGTCATATTGTGTCCTACGACCCCTTAGGACACCATATCACCCATAATGACATAATTTGGGGTCTTAAGGGGTCATATGGTATCCTAGGACACCATATGACCCCTATGGACACCATATGACCCTTATGGACACAATATGACCCCTAACAACACCATATGGTGTCATAAGGGGTCGTATGTTGTCCTTAGGGGTCATATGGTGTCCTAAGGGGTCGTAGGACATAATATGACCCCTTAGGACATCATAGGTCCCGTTATGACACCATAGGGGTTGTATGTTGTCCTTAGGGGTCATATGGTGTCCCATCAACCCTTATGACCCCTTAGGACACCATATGACTCGTTATGACACCATATTAGGTCATTATGGGTCCTACGGTCTCCTAAGGGGTCATATTATGTCCTACGACCCCTTAGGACACTATATGACCCCTAAGGACACCTTATGGTGTCATAAGGGGTCCTATAGTGTCCATAGGGTTTATATGGTCTCCTACAAACCCTTAGGACACCATATGACCCCTTAAGACACCATATTTGGTCGTTATGGGTCATATTGTGTCCTATGACCCCTTTAAGACATCATATGACCCCTTAGGACACAATATGACACCATATTGGGTCACTTTAGGTCCTATGGTGTCCTTAGGGGTCATATTGTGTCCTACGACCCCTTAGGACACCATATGACCCATAACAACACAATTTGGTATCTTAAGGGGTCATATGGTGTCCTAGGACACCATATGACCCCTATGGACACCATATGACCCCTAACAACACCATATGGTGTCATAAGGGGTTGTATATTGTCTTTAGAAGTCATATGGTATCCCATGAACCCTTATGACCCCTTAGGACATAATATGACCCCTTATGGTACCATATTGGGTTGCTTTGTGTCCTATGGTGTCCTAAGGGGTCATATTATGTCCTACGACCCCTTAGGACACCATATGACCCCCAACAACACTATATAGTGTCATAAGGGGTCCTATGGTGTTCAAAGCGGTCATATGGTGTCCTACGACCCCTTAGGACACCATATGACCCCTTAAGACACCATATTTGGTCGTTATGAGTCATATTGTGTCCTAATGGGTCATATAGTGTCATATGAATATGACCCCTTTTAAGACATCATATGACCCCTTAGGATACAATATGATCCCTTATGACACCATATTGGGTCACTATGGGTCCTATGGTGTCCTAAGGGGTCATATTGTGTCCTACGACCCCTTAGGACACCATATGACCCATAATGACACAATTTGGTGTCTTAAGGGGTCATATTGTGTCTTAGGGCACCATAAGACCCCTAACAACACCATATGGTGTCATAAGGGGTCGTATGTTGTCCTTAGGGGTCATATGGTGTCCCATGAACCCTTACGACCCCTCAAGACACCATACGGCCTGTTATGACACCATATTGGGTTGCTATGGGTCCTATGGTGTCCTAAGGGGTCATATTATGTCCTACGACCCCTTAAGATACCATATGACCCCTAACAACACTATATGGTGTCATAAGAGGTCCTATGGCATCCACAGGGGTCATATGGTGTCCTACAACCCCTTAGGACACCATATTTGGTTGTTATGTGTCATATTGTGTCCTAATGAGTCATAGGACACCATATGACCCATAACAACACAGTTTGGTGTCTTAATCTCTCTCTCTCCCCCTCTCCCCTAATCTCTCTCTCTCCCCTAATCTCTCTCTATCCCTCTCCCCTAATCTCTCCATCTATCTCTCTCTCCCCCCTAATCTCTCTCTCTATATATCTCTCTCCCTTCCCCCTCCCCATCTCTCTCTCTCTCTCTCTCTCTCTCTCTCTCTCTCTCTCTCTCTCTCTCTCTCTCTCTCTCTCTCTCTCTCTCTCTCTCTCCCTCTCCCTCTCTCTCTCTCTAATATCATATACTAATTTATTTATAAATTAATATATTAAAATATTATAAATTAATATATTAATAAACATTAGATTAATTATGTGCAAATTTAGTTAGTGAATTTACTTATTAAAATTGGATATCTGATTTGTGTTGTAAAATTTTCAAATTTTAAATTTTGGCTCGAGAATGCTTTGGGATTTGGCTTGGAAGTGATAAGCTTTGAAAGTTAACTAAAAAAACGTGTTTTTTCAGTATTCCTTGATTTTCTAGACTTTACATTGGTGACTCATGACTAATTATTATTTATTTTCTAATTGAATTCCAACAATAGTCTTGATTGGTAGACTGATTGAAAAACACTTGTAACTTTCACATGGTATAACATTTTTTGAATCTGAAACATGCCTCACATCCTATGCTTCATCTACTATAGGGAAAAATTTTAAAAAATTAAATTTCATAAGGTTTTGACCAAATTAAGGTGGTCAGACGTAGGAGTTTCTGAATTTATGAAAAGTTGTAGTAAAAAATTCATAAATATTTATTTACTTTATAAAAAATTAATAAAAAATATGTGTCACATCCAAACATGAGTCTAATACTTATATTATAAAAAAATATTATGATTTGATTGTGATTAGGGTGGTCAAACATACGTCTACTTATCTTTTTCCTGAAATTTTAGTACCACTACATTGAAATTTGAAATTTTCATCAAATAGGATTTTTTTTTCCAAAAAACAACTAGTATCTTAGAAACTACATTCAATTTTCTATATATTCTCTTCTTACATATTTTAAAAATAACATTCACAACTTATTCAAATTTTCATGTCAAGTTGCATAACTCTGATTTTCTAAAATTTCATTGCCACTTAAGGGCCTGTTTTGGCACACCATGATCCTACACATACCCTAAAGATGCACCAGCAACATTTGATTTACCGAATGAACCTAATGCAATTGAAGAAGAAATCACAATTAATAATTAAAAAATCTATGAAGAGGCATCAACAAAATTTGATATAACGAATGAACCTAATGCAATCGAAGAAGAGACCACAATGAATAATCAATCAAATGATGAAAATACACCAGCTCAATTTAATGCGATGAATGCACGTAATGCACCAATGTTAACACCTCCTAGAATTATTTGTAGGAAACCAAAGTATCTAATTGACATCAATGAGAATATTTTGAAGCTAATTCCCAATAAATTACATGAATGAGCTTGTAGAAGAATGGTTAAAATAATATGGCAACATTATTTTGAAAACTTAAATCAAACTGCAAGATGCCAATTAATTGTTGAAATGATTAAAAATTTGAATTTTAGAGAGACGATGAAAATTCTAGGCCTAAGATCATCTGAAAGTAATAGTGAAAGAACTATTGTGAGAAATCTATTTGATGTATATCAATCTATTGGTTCAAAATCACATACTAAAGATTCTAATATTACTCGAGGTGTTATTACATCAACCATAATGAGCAAGAAAATACAAAAAGATCATTTGATAAGCAAAACAAGTAAGTCATTAAACATAAGTATAACAACATTAAGTAAAGCATTAGAGAGGTAGGAGAAAATAGATCCTAACAATAATTCTCTTTGGGCAGTAGACTACTACACAAAGACAAGGTTGTTGTTGATGCACTAACAACATTAATTGAAAATTTTTGGCATGACAACACAAGGGTTTTGCCCAACCAAAGAGATGTTGTTAGAAGGTGAATTAGATCTAAAAGAAATCATGAGCCACTGCCAAACACTATTTGGATAGTTGGATCAAATCCTATGCATCCTAGATTGTAAGAAACGGTATGTTAAAGTTTGATAATTTTTTGGACTTAGGGAACTTGAGAGATTGCATTGGTAGGGTATGGATATTAATGTTCCAACGAGTTGGGAGGAACAACATGAGCATGTCTATTGTAAACCTACCCACCCAGACGTGGTCATGCTTCTCGTTTGTACCCATGATGAACGGAATCAAATTTATCCTATCTTGCAACCTTGAATTGCATGCATCTAACGGTTTTTGTACCAATTGAAAAAATGCTACCATGTGAAAATGGCTTCAAGTCTTCAAAATTTGAGATAGGTCATTGTAGACGGGCCTCACATGACCCTATAGGTTCAAATAGATCAACCATATGTGTGTTGGATTGCAAGAAATAGTCCATCAAAGTTTGACACTTTTTTGGACTTAGGGCACTTGAGAGATTATGTTGGTAGGGTATGGCTCTAGACGTTCTAGCAAGTTAAGAGGCACAATAGGAGCATGCCTATTGTAAACCTTCCCACTTGAACACACTCATGCTGCTCGTTCGTGCCCATGATGAAAAGAATCAAATTTAGCCTATCTTGCAACCTTGCATTGCATGCATCTTATGGTTTTTGCACCAACTGAAAAAATGCTACCATGTGAAAATGGCTCTAAGTTTTTAAAAATCGAGATAGGTCATTATAGATGGGCTTCACATGACCCTATAGGTTCAAATAGATCAATCGTATGTGTGATGGATTGCGAGAAATAGTCTGTCAAAGTTTGAAAATGTTTTGGACTTAGGGCACTTGAGAGATCATGTCGGTAGGGTACAACTCTGGATGTTCCTACAAGTTGGGAGGCACAACAAGAGAATTCCTACCATAAACCTGCCTACCCAGATATGCTCATGATGTTGGTTTGTTCCCACAACAAGCATAATCAAATTTAACCTATCTTTCACCATGCATCTGAGATTTTTCACACATTTTTTAAAGAAATTGCAATATCTCCTAAATTATTGGGTAAAAATTGATGAAACCAACTATAAATGAAACTAGATTCGCATATCTAACATTTCCAACAAGTCTTAAGTCTTTATTTGATCTGTACAATCCACACAATCTGAAAAAGTAGTAATATTGCAAGAAAATACATAGAAATGGTCTCCAAATTAATTCGTATATTATTCAAAACTTCAATCCAAAGTTTTTCAACCCTTGGGTCATGTTGAAGATGCCTATTTATGACCATACAAGTGGTTTCCATCATCCAACTCCAAACTTTGACAACAACTAAGCAACTTTGACAACAATTGTGCAACTTTTACATCTTTTATCCAAATGACCCCAAACTTTTACAAATGACTCCAAATGATCATTAATGGTCCCAAACGACCTTATTTAGATGAAACAACACAAAACAAGACAAAAACCCAAATTTCACCATTGCGAGCATGAGGGTGCTTCTGTACCACTCACATTGACAAATACAAAGGAAAGGAATCAAAAGCATCTAGTGATCATTACCATGGATCAAATGTGATCATTACCATTGAATTTCATTGTGATTGAGGAAAGGAGTTTTGTAGGGTTAATTCAATATTTTAGAAAGCCTATCAAATCATATTCCACAATTGCAATGCTTTATATCATAGCAAGAAAAATCATTTGGGGAGAAATCAGCAAACCAAAAGTACAAGATTTTAAAAAAAAATCAACATAGAGATATATAGAGCAAATAAAATAGCTCGTTTAACCCATGATTGTAGAAAATAGATTTTTATTGTTTATATTCATATTATAGATTACATAGGAAAATATTCATTAACTTTATAAAAGGGCAGTCACCAAATACACCGAATAGTTGTCTAAGTTGGATATCAAAGATTAGCCAAGTCTATGGAGTAGCTGAAATCAAAATTTATCAAACAAAGATCCATCTATTGTTAGGAATTTAGTAAAAGTGGAAGCTATTTTGAAGTGATCCAATACTTCAATTGTGATTGAGACATGGATTTTTCTAGGGGTAGTTCAATATCTGAGAAAGCTTATCAAATCGTATTCCACAGTTGCAATGCTTTGTATTCCCTTATGGAAATTGTTAAGTATTTTATATGGGGTAGAATTCAACAAAAGGAATTTGTTTAGCTGGAGTAATTGATTACCAAGACAATGGTTTTGGCAATACCTAGCTTGAAACTACTATTGGTAGAGAAATTTTAATGATTGTGTGTTGCAGGCTCTTTATTACAATTTTGTAAGATTGTTTATTTTCATTCAGACTTCTTTTGTTGAGAACTTTGGATATATTGCTCACATAATGAATTGTATGTCTTTGTTTGAGCAAAAATTAACTATATCAATAATAGATCAACATTTATATATATAAAAATACACAATAATGAACACAATGAACAAAATGTGTACGTACCAAATATCAATATCAATATCAAAAAAATACACAATAATGAACTCAACGCACATTTATTGGATCGAATATCAATATTTATATATATGAAAATGCACAATAATTGTGTATGTATACAAAAATAGCATATATGCCAAGTCAATAAAAGTTGTACAAAAATGTGGCATATGTCATGTCTATATCGATATACAATAAAAATGTACAATATATCTAGATGTAATGGTCCTTCGATTACCATAGCTAACACTATATGATCCTATAGCTGTGGTGGATCATCAAAATCGAGCCTCTTTGATGTAGTACCCAGCTCTATAGATAGTTCCACAACCATAATTCAAAAGCCAAGCTAGAATCCTTTTGTAGAAAATAGTTCGCAATTATCAACATAACTATACATTCAACTATAATTTTTTTGCAATTGAATTGTAGATTACCTCATCTATCGATTTAGCATCTATCATATTTTCTCTCGTTGCCTTGTCAAACTTAGGAGTCCTCCAAAAATGGAACTTGAGAGGATCTACATCATGGCCAAACCATGAAGGGGCCTATTGTAGGTTAAATATAATTAATACAAGGTAATAACATATATATATCAAAAACACTAAACATATATAATATATAGATCAAAAGTGTACCAGAGCCTGAGATGCTTCTCATGTTGACTTAGGAGGGCTTGCCATTGGTGAAGCAACTATGGCTATTTCCTATATGAAAAATGATAGCATTATAATCTATCTAAAGTTTACATGTACGTGTGAATATAATCATCAAATCAAGAAAATAATTTAGAGATACATACCTCTTCCCTCTCTTGATCCTCTGGTGTATCAGGTGCATTGATCAATTCTATAAAGCCCAATTGTCACTATATATAAAAGAGACAAAAAAGACTAATCAATCTACAAGTTCCAATTTTAATATTTTCAACTAATTGTGTCAATTAAAAATGTGTTCAATTACCTTTTGATGTTTAGGCATCCTCGAGAATTTCTTTTTCCCAGGAGGTGTCCTAGACACGTATGGGGTACCCTAAAAAAAACAAAATTAAAACAAGAGATATCAGTAGATAATATTAAATATAATTTAACAAATCTAAATTTAAATGACTTTCATATTCAATCAAAAAAATACATAAATAAGAGGTGTGCAAAATATGATACCGCATAGCTTTCTAGGCCAAAATCGACGGCCGAGAGCATGACATTATCAATCTGGGACATTTGATCCCCTAGCAACGCCTATAAAATACAAAATAAATATACATTAAAGAGAGTTAGTATATCTTATTTTTAAAAAAATGGATTCAAGGTACTATTATATTTTAACATGTTACAAAATTTATACCTCAGGCGTTGAAGTTGTAGTTGCAACAACTGTGGGAGGAATATGAGATGGTGTATTAACAATCATTGTTGCATTTCGAAATGCATATTGTTTGTATATGTTTAAGTCAATCTATAAATGAAAATTTATTTGTACATTTTCAAGTTTTAAGTGATCGATAAATAAAATGTTATCAATTTAAATCAACACACCTATGTCTGTGTTTGACCACCAAATGCCATATCCATCAAATCATCAATCAGGGCCACATCTTCTTGAGTTCTAGTCTGATATCTACCCCCACAACAAGTACACAAATGGGACATGGAACCATATACATTGGCCTCAACATCCATCCCAGAGCATATACCTAAGCAACTGGGACATACATGTTGAATGGGCTCACCAAGGCTAGATGGTTCAGTTACTGCATCATCGTCTAGGCCAAGAGGGTGTGATAATTGTGTGTCATGTTGAATGCTAATATCAGTCAATGTAATGGATTCTTAAATAGTCTATAGCTCCATCAACTCTTTTAGGGCTACTGGGACCATGACATGGACCACAAGTTTTGGTGCTAGGGGAATGCGACTTTCGAGGTTTAGTACCCTATGTGCTCTAGGTCTATCTTGGAAGATCCTCCACCTCTACCCTGGAACTCTCTCATATAAAAATAGTTCAGCCACTCATTGTGGATAAATTTACAATATAGTTTCCTCAAAAAATATAATGGAAACTCAAAATTATTACAAGGTGATTGGTCAAAGACCATCCACCACCTATTCCAAAAAGCATTTTTCATTGGCAAATAGTTACACCAATGTATAGGAAACCTCTTTGAATTAATAGGTAAGGTCTCAATAGTTTTGGGATTAGTTAAAAGAGCACATATTTGTGCTTTATTTATGTTTTGTTTTTTTCACTTCATTATAGGACAACCCACTAGCATAAAAATCACAACATTGATCCCTATAGCTTCCCCATTTTGTAAATTGTTTGGAAACTTTGTTGGTACTAGTAGGAAATGATTCTATGCACCCCTTGCAATTGTCAACTACATTTGGGTCTTCACCTTAGTGTTTGTGCCCCTTGGCCTAATCAGAGACCTAATTATGCTCACACATATCAAAAACCTCATCTAACTCAATGATGCACCATGCCTGCACCTTAATCCTTCCGCAAATTAGGGTAGGACTAGGGCATGGTGCCCTAGTCCCCCTTAATGGGGACCTATCTTTGACCCCTCTCCCTCTCCTGCCTCAAATTTGAAGTGGGGAAATCCCCTCTATGTCAGATCATGTCATAAATTCAATCAATTAATCCTACGAGCAAGTATATAAGAGGGATTTCCCCTCTCATCTAACAATCAATAATATATCATGAAATTCAATCAAGCATCTGAGCATTCAAGAGATCAAGAATTCAAGAAAAAATGAGCATTTCCAATCTTCCTTCAAGCTTTGGAGCAGCAATAGATTCAATATTTCAAGCATTGAAGAGAAGATCATCATTATAATTCATGAAATCATAATTCCATGTGGAGGCAAGCAAAACTTCATAAGGAGGTATAAGAATTTCATTTTCAAGCAATTCAACATACCCTCAAAGAGGAGGATTTCTACTTTCAGTCATTTCAATTACATTATTTCAACCACTTGGTTAATTCCAAAATTTGGGTTTGACCTAAAGGCAAATCCCTATTCCCAACACATTTCCCTTTCCTTCTATGTACAAAAAACAAGTGCATGGTTATTCTTCTAGAATTAAACTTTATTTGAAGAGAGGGAAAAACCCTTTTCGATGCACAAAAATTTCAGAGGACCAATAGGAGTGAGACCTGGTATGAACACATGATCACTGCAACTTTTGGTAGATTTCACAGAGAAACTCCAAATAATCTCAAACTTCTCAAATCCAGGTGTGCAACGAAATCTCGAATCTATAGCTCATTGTTTTTTCATACTTTGTCTTCATTTCTAGCACTTAGCCTTAATTCAATTAGTCAAATTATAAAAGGGTCAATTATTTTTCAAACATAACCAATCTGCTTAGTATTTAGTCCTTGCATCATTTAGGATCGGATCTAGTGGATTCATCCCCCTCTTTTGAATGTAAAGTCTCCCTAAGTGAAAATTGATCTTGGTGAATCCTCCTTTCCCCAGGGTGAATTTGCTAAGCTCCTGATTTTTTACTTTACATTTTGGTGAACCCAACGTGAACACCCTTAATTCTGATTTTGTTTTCATATCTGAGTGTATGCAATTTAAGAATCAAATTTTCAATTGCAAGTTTAATTTCCTTGCAATTTTTAAGAAGTTAGAGGTTAAATTCACAAAAACCCTAAATTTCAGATTCAACTGTGATTTGTCTAAATTGGATTGATTGATTCAGATTTGAGAACTCTTTAATTTTACAATTCAAGTTTTCATTTACATGTTCAATTTTCAAAAAAAATAAAATTAAGTGGTTAAATCAAAAAACCCTAATTTTTAATTTTAAAATTGAACTTGTGGATTGTGTAGATCTTGAATTAATTTTCAAATTTGGGTCCTTTTTTGAATTTCAAAATTCACTTTCCCACCTTGCAACATTCAAATTTTTAAATTTAATATTTTTTAAATTAAGCAGTTTATGCAACAATCCCTAATTTTTAAAATTAAATTAATCTTATGCAATTTCAAATTTTTCTTTAAGAACTTAATTGACTCAATTAAATCTAAAGCATCTTGTTGTACTTCTAAACATCATAAAAGTCAACCCTTGAGTGTGGCCTTTTTTTGTTTTATTCTTTCAATTAATCATCTTCTCGAACATCCTAAGTGTGTCCTATTTCGACCTTGAAGGATTATTTTCACATATCTAGACATCTCCGATTCACATATCTTTTTGGAATTCGCATTAAAATCACAATATCTTTCTTCCCTGAAAATTTGGTAAAAAGTTGGTCAGACCAAATAGGTACCTACTTGGTCCCGACTTTTTCTCCTCAAATTTTGGGAGCCTGTTTTGACTGTATTTTACTAAGTTAAATTCTAGATATTTATGAGATTTAATTAATTTTAGGTCACCCTAAGGTGGAAAACAAATCTGAATTTCTAAATTTCCATTTTTAATTTAAGTTTTAAAATTAAGTGGTTAATTACACATACCCTAATTTTAAAAATTAAATTGATTTCTTCAATATTTCAACATTCCAAAATTTCAAAATTTTAATTAAGAGGTTAGATTTGGACAAACCTAATTTTAATTTTGATCTTCCCTGGGCCTTTCAAATTTTTATAATTAAGAGGTCATTTTCAACCCTAATTTTAATTTTCACCTTCTATCTTCTAAGGGATAATTTCAAATTTAAATTAAGAGGTTTATTTTGGAAAAGCCTTAATTTTAAATTTCAAATTCTTAGGAAATTTCACTATTCTTTCAATCATTTTGCATTCAAAAATTCAAATTTCTATTTTCCCTCCCTTAGTACATGAGTTTTACTACTATTAGTCCTACCTATAGTATCCCCGTAAGAAGAAGTTGTAGAATTAATGCCGCCCAAAGTTTAATTACCAAGGAAAAGGAGCTTAATTTGGCTAGCTTTTTCAATGAGGATATTGGTGGTTCTTCCAATCCTATAATATTCTCGTTTATCCTCTTGATAATTCTCATAATGAGGAGGAATCACTAACTAGGTTATTTGTTGACCAATTGGCGAACATGGACAATCAGTTTGACAATCTTCAATAATGGATGAGTCAAGAATACCCAGAAAGTGAAGCATTGACTGAAGGATTAAAAATAATGATTCAAAGTGATAAACATGGTGTTGATATATTGCATGGTGTTTCTTGTATTTTTTATTCTAATATCGTGCCTATGAAGAGTTGTGCTAAAAAACCTAGGTTATACACAACCTCCTAGTCAAGTTAATCATTCCATTCTGAAGCAGTCACCAGTGAGTAGGGACCTCAAAGAGATCAATTCGGACTGGTCAGAAAAAGTAAACACAACAGAAACACAAAGATATGATGGAGGCAATGCAGAACAAATTGTTTTATTGCATTAAAATTGATTACATCCAACCGGTAACAACTGGGTTACAGCATACAAGCTCATAGGCCTAGTAGACCATACAGAATAGGTCACAACTAGGACCTTGAATCATGAGATATATCTTCTACACATATTCTAGCTACTTTATTTTTATATTGACATTATAATGCACAATTACGATTATATATATCGATCCAAAGGATCCAGTCGGCCCAAAAGGGATCAAAACTTGAAGAACAAGACCTAATGTGTAAAATAAACAAGGTCAACCTCTGCCAAGAGATTCCTCTGAAAAATCCAAAGGATGAAACATAGATTGTGGGAAAAGGTCAACCACACGCCAAGGAACATCGAAATAAACACCCAAGGCTCCACAAGCTTTGAAAGGGGTTCTGGTAGATCACCAAAATAGGTCTAGGCAACCAGTAACAAAGAATTGCCAACTAGTAACAAGAAAGTGTCATGAAAACCGATAGTGATATCTTGCCAGAAAATGATCCAAATATGATGTGGTCTGGAAGAAAGAAATATGATCAAGTCTTCAAGTAGAATCCAACTCCAAAAGATCTAGTGAATCAAAACAAAGACACACAGAAATGAAAATGAAACTACAAACAAAAAGAAAAACAGAAAGGAAAATATTTTTGGTTGATGCAAAATTTCTATGAACTGAGGATGCTCTTGCATCAGACATCTAGGGTTATTGAAAAAGTGAGTCTCTCACTTTGTTGGGGTCAGAGGGAAACCAAGGTAGTCTACCTCTGCTTGATAAATCCAAAATGAATCTTCAGCTGCTCTATCCTTCCACTTCACAAGATATTCTCTATGCTGACTACTTTGGGTACTATGCCCAATCCTACTATCCAAAATCTCTCCAATCTAATCTAGTTCCTTCCGAGGCAACTATTTCTCTAGGTCTCTAACATTGTTCTCACTGAATTCTGGTTTATGATACTCATAAAGATCTGCAATGTTAAACACGAGTGAAATACTTAGACTATTCAATAACTCCACTTCATATGCATTTCTAGAACTGAACTTCCTCAAAATTTTGTAAGGTCCAAACTTCTTCATTTGCAACTTGTTATAAATTCCAACCGAGAATCTCTCTTTTCTTAGATATACCATCACTTCATCGCCAACTTCAAATTCATTATGTCTCTTCTTCTCATCTGAATTCTCCTTATACTTGATGTTCATGTCTTCCAAATGCTTCTTAACCCGAATATGCAATTTTTCCATGTGATCTACAAAGTATTCTGCTTCTGAACTTCTCTGGTCTTTACTACTAATGTCTCTCAATTATGATATACCTCTAGGATACACTCTGATAACAATCACAAAAGGTGTTCTTCCGGTACTTCTATTCACTGAATTGTTGTAGGTAAACTCTGTTTGTGCAAGGATCAAATCCCAACTTCTGGTTTTATCTCCCACTAAACATCTCAACAAGATTCACAAACTTTAGTTAACAACTTCTTTCTTTCCATCAATGTGTCGATGAAAAGTAGAACTGAACTTCAAATCTGTCTTCATCTTCTTCCAAAGTCTTCTCCAAAAATAGCCAACAAACTTAGTGTCTCTATATGAAACTATGCTCTTAGGTAATCCATGCAACCTTACCACTTCCTTGACAAATAGGTCTGCTACATGCAATGCATCTGATGTCTTCTTAAAAGGTATGAAATGAGCCATCTTCGAGAATATATCCACTACCATAAATATAGAATCATTCCCTTTCAGTATCTTAGGCAATCCAAGTACAAAATACATCCTTATATCCTCCCAAGGTCTTACCAGTACTATCAAAAATTTATACAATCCCACATTCTGACTACTACCCTTTGCAACTTGACAAACTCTACAACTATACATATATCTCTTAACGTCCTTATGAATCTAGGGCCAAAAGTACTGCTCACTCACCAATGCTATTATTTTTTCAATGCCAAAATGTCCAGCTAGTCCTCCACTATGTTTCTCCTTTATCAAATTCTCCCTCATAGAACCCTTAGGTATGCACAATTGAACTCCTTTGAATAACATCCCATCCTGAATGATTTAATCCAACCACTTTCTTCTATCTACCATAACCTATTCTCTACATGCTTTCCAAGGTTCTGCAAAATCCGAGTCATCATCATACAAGGTCTGCAAATCCTAATACTATCACTCTCATCTTTGTCAAAAAATTCCTTCTCCTACTTAATGCATCAATAACTTTGTTAGATTTCCTACTTCTATGCTTCAACACAAAGGTGTAACTCTAGAAGAATTCTACCCATCTCATATGTCTTTGATTCAACTTACTCTGACTATTCAAATACTAAAAATCTTGATGGTCTATATACAATACAAACTCCTTAGGAAACAAGTAATGTATCCACTTCTTCAAGGCTTGAACTATGGCATAAAACTCCTGATCATACACTGAATATCTCCTCCAGGCATCATTCAATTTCTCACTGAAATAAGCTACTACTCTCCCTTCCTGACTCAAGACTGCTCCTATTTCTATTCCACTTGCATCACAATCCACTTGAAATACTTTATTGAAATCCGATAAAGCTAACATAGGTTGCTCACTCACTTTCTGCTTCAACAGTTCAAAACTTTTGTTTGCTCCAATGGTCCACTTGAATTCCTTCTGATCTCCTCTCATGGTCTCAATCATAGGGTTACAAATTGAATTAAATTTTTTGATAAACGTCCAGTAAAAGCTAGCCAATCCATGCAATGATCTTACCTCTCCAATGCTTTCCAGTGTAGGCCATTGAACAATTGCTTTCACTTTCTCAAGGTCCATCTTCAAACCATCCATAGATATCACAAATTCCTAATAGACTAACTCATCCTTCATGAAAGTACACTTCTTAATCTTGATCAATAACTTCTCTTCTCTCAACCTCTTCAAAAACTTGTCTTAACTGCAAAAAATGCTCCTCTTTTGTCCTACTGAAAATCAAAATGTCATCCAAATACACAATAACAAACTTACCCAAGAATTTATTCAATATCTCATTCATCAACCTCATGAAAGTACTTGGTGCATTAGTCAATCCAAAAGGCATCACCAACCATTCATATAGTCCTTCATTTATCTTAAATGTTGTCTTCCACTCATCGCCTTCTCTGATCCTGATCTGATGACATCCACTCTTCAAATGTATCTTCGTAAAGTATTTTTCTCCACTCAAACAGTCCATTATGTTATCCATTCTAGGAAAAGGAAACTGGTATTTCACGATGATCTTGTTTATTGCTCTAGAGTTAGTGCATATTGTCCATTCTCCATTCTTTTTAGGTGCTAATACTACTGGTACTGCACAAGGGGTTAGACTCTCCCTGATCAAACCTTTCCTCAACAGCTCCTGCGCTTGTCTATTTAGCTCTTCATTCTCTACTGATGTCAACTGGTGTTCATTTTTGGTAGGCAAACTAGCTCTGAAAACCAAGTCCATGCAATTAATAATACTTCTCATAGGTGGCAATCCATCAAGTACATTATCTAAAATGATGTCCTCATATTTTTTCAGCAAGTCTTTTATCTCTTCTGGGTGTTCTCCTTCCAGTTCTAGTTTCTCAATCTTCTTAGGAATTAAGGAAAAACACACATTCTCATGTCTCAATCCATCTAGGAATTTCCTTCCATCTACCAAAAAAATTCTAGTATTTGTAAAGACTTCATTCTTCAATAGTTCCTCCAAGGGTAACAAGGTTTGTTTCATCCCATTAGCCACAATAGTGTATGTATTCTTCCTCCCATAATGTACTGCCTGTCTATCAAATGGCCAAGGTCTACCCAACAAAATATGACAAATATCCATAGGCATAATATCACACAAGACTTCATCATGGTAATTCCCAATTTTCAATTTTACCAAACATTGTTCACTTACTATCAACTTATGTTCATCCTGAATCCATGCTATCTGATAAGGCTTAGGGTGTTTCAATCTCTCCAATTTCAACTTATTTACCATCTTTTTTGAAATAAGATTATCAAAAGTACCACTATCAATAACAAATTTACAACACTTACCAGATACCTTACATCTGGTCTTGAACAGACTCTTCCTCTACAAGGGCTCTTCATCTCCTCCAATGTGACACAAACCTCTCCTCATCACCAACAATTCTCCATCTTTCGCTTTAATGTCTGATCCAGTGGGGTTTTCTTCCACCATTGTTGCTCTTCTAGTAGTTTTTACCTTCTTACACTTGAATGCATGATTTCCTTCTCCTCCACACTTGAAGCGGGTTCCTTTAAATGTCCTCTTCTCTTGTCTTCCAAAATTTTCATTCCAGTAACCATCTGATTCTCTCCTTCGATATAAATTTCTATCATCCTTCTGGTATTAATTACCTTCTTTGTTCAATTCCTTGTTCCTACTCTGATTTGTGTTGGTTCCTCTTCCTCCGGTATATCCTCTTCCCCCTTGAAATCTTCCTCTAGTAAACCTTCCACCTCTGCCTCTCTGCCTTTGCTCATGTCTTTTGTTTAACTTCTCTTCCACCTTTAGGGCATACTAGTAAGCCTCTTCAACACACTCTAATTTGATCAAACTGAGTTCATCTTGTATAGACATCTACAATCCATTAAAATATCTTGCAAATTGTTCAACTTCATCATCAACATGTATGGATATGGTATTTAACTTATAGAATGCTTTGGTGTACTCCTTCACACTATATTCCTTATGTCTCAAATTCTGCAACTTCTAGAACAAATCCACTTGATAATTTGCTAGCACAAACTTTTATTTTAATTTAGCAATCATTTGATCTCATTCCTTAATCTTCTCTTTACCACTTCTTTGTCTATCAACTTGTAAATGCTCCCACCAAAGAAATGCATGACCTTTCAATCGGGTACATGCATATTTCACCTTCTTCTCTTGTGCAGTGTTTTCAAAATCAAAATACTTATCCATCTACAAGATCCAATCCATCAATTCATCTGAATCTAACTTTCCATCATATTCTAGTGGGGTAAAATGAGGTTTAGTATTCTCCCTACTCAAAACCCTCAAAAACCTTTCCTCATCTGGATCAACTTCTGGTAGGTTTTCTTGTTTTGCCAATGCTTCTTCTCCTTCATCTTCACTCACATCTTCAATATGTCAGCCTCTTCTCTGGGTTGTCTCCACGGCTTCCAATCAGGCTTCTATACCATGAAAAATCTCCATCACAGCAAGGTCTACATTACCACATGCTCCACCATTCCTAGCTCCTCTTCACACCATCGTTCACGCTAGTCCTTTGTAGCTATAGGTCGGATTCGCAATTTGCCACCCTATAGCAAAATTTTAGGGCACGCAACCTCTAGAACAAAACTTATCTCTGATACCACTTGAAGCAGTCATCGGTGAGGAAGGACCTCAAAGAGATCAATTTGGACCTATCAGCAAGAGTAAACACAATGAAAACACAAAGATATGATGGAGGCAATGCAGAACAAATTATTTTATTGCATGAAAATTGATTACAACCAACTGGTAAGAACTGGGTTACAACATATCGGCTCACAGGCCTGGTAGAACATATAGAATAGGTCATAATCAGAACCTTGAATCATGAAATCTATCTTCTATGCACCAACTAGATACTTTATTCTCTGATTGACATTATCATGTGCAATTATAAAATTATATATATTGATCCAAAGGATCCAGTTGGCCCAAAAGGGATCAAAACCCAAAGAACAAGACCTAACATGTAAAATAAACAAGGTCGGCCTCCACCAAGAGACTCCTCTAGAAAATCCAAAGGATGAAACTTAGATCATGGGAAAAGTTTGGCCACATGCCAAGGAACATCAGAATCAACGCCCAAGGCTCTACAAGCTTCGGAAGGGGTTTTGGTAGATCACCAAAATAGGTCCAGGCAACCGGTAACAAAGAACTACCAACCGGTAATAGGAAACTGTCATGGAAACCGATAGTAATATCTTTCTAAAAAATGATCCAAATGTGATGCGGTCTGGAAGCAAGAAATATGATCAAGTCTTCAAGTAGAATCCAACTCCGCAGGATCCGATGAGTCAAAACCAGGACACATAGAAAGGAAAACCGAAACTACAAACAAAAATCAAAATAGAAAGGAAAATGTTTTTGGTTGATGCAAGATTTCTATGAACCGGGGATGCTCCTGCATCACATTCCTTTGACAACTCCTTGACTAGTGTTCCTACTTTCACATCAAACATCATGGCTACCTCTACACAAAATGTTATACCTACAAATTTCAGTCATGGGGAAAATACCTCTTCTTTCATTCCTCCTACCATGAGTTCTCCCCTTAATGCTCCCCTTGTTACCCAATCACATTCACCACCTATAATATTAGTCAAGGGGGAAACTCCTTCAATCATAATTCCTTTATTCCTCCTATGAGTCTTCCATGTGTTACCCAACCTTCTCCATTACCTCCTTAACATAGTGTCCCACCTCCTTATTCTCAATCTCTTCCTTCATTCGACAATGTTACTCCTCCCTCTCAATCCAACATGTCTAATTTCAACCCTTCTAGTGAAGCTACAATCAATAGTCTAGCTCAAACAGTGTCTTCCTTACAACAACACATAGCTTCTATGAATCAATCTAAGTATAATGTGCCTACATTTGATGTAGGGAGCCCATTATCCAATGACATTGTTTGATTCATCCCTCCTAAACATGTATAAGTCCCTCAATTAGAACTTTATAATGGAAAAGGTGATCCCTTAACTCATGTTAAAACATTCCAAACTTTGTGTAGTGACTTTTCTCATGATCAAGATTGTTAGCAAAATTATTTACTAGAACATTAATGGATAGATCTTTGCAATGGTATTATTCTTTGCCTCCTTACTCTATTACTTCTTTTGTACAACTAGCTAATTCTTTTATCCAACAATTTCACAATAACATTGGTCCTAAAGTTACTGTGACTGATTTGATTCATTGTAAACAAGGTGTTAAAGAAAAGTTGACTGATTTTATTGGTAGATATAATAATTTGTATTCTTGGATTGCTTTTCCTATGCCTGATCAAGACATTCAAAAAAAAATTATCACTAATTTACAAAAAGATATTATGGATAAACTTCTTTTAACTCAGTTTACTTCCTTTCTGCAGTTGTGCGCAGTAATTCACAATTATCAACTAAATGTGAGTCAATTGGAAGAATCATCCCCTTCCATGGCTTCGAGTGATAAGGGTGATAGTGTTCAACAACCTTTTCCGAATTTCAAACCAAATAAAGGATTAATCAAATTCAATTATAACAACAATAATCAATCAATTGGTAGGCGCTACAGGTATGCCTCCTTTGTCTAAATACTTTAAAAGAGAAAAAGAATTTACTCCTTTGAATGAATCTTTGCATGGCATTATGTCTCAGTTAATACAAAGGAATGTGTTAAAACTTCCCCAAATCAAACCAATTGATCCATCTAAGACAGCTTCACCTTACTATGATGCTAAATTATTTTTCCAATACCAATGTTAGCCTAGTCATGATACTGAAAAATGTTGTTCAATGAGAAGTAGGATTCAAGAATTGATTAATAACAATACCATATATGTGGAAGGTGTGATTGATAGAGGAAAAAAATACATAGCTCCTCCTAATCAAAACCTTTAGATTTTTACTGATCCTTTACCATCCCATTCCACTAATGTAATTGAGACTAATAATATTTCTTTCTCTCCCAATGATGTTGGCCTTGAATCTAATCATGTGGCAGAACCTTGTAGACAAACAAGAACCTCCTAAGGATTTGTGCATCACATTTTATCCTAGTGAGACCATTAAAGCACCTAATGGCCCATTATACATAAGTGAAAAAATCAAAGGTATATCTGCTAGAGGAGTGCTTATTGATCTTTCTTGCATGGTTAATGTGATAACTAAATAATTTATTTATACTTTGCAATTGCATCAAGTAATATATGATGATATTGATGTATTAGTTAATTTTTTGATGGCTTCTCTTGTCCTGCTATTGGTTCTATAACACTTCCTATTTATGTTGGCACTAAATGCTTAGATGTTCAATTTGTTATCATTCCTACATCCAATCAATTTTGTGTGAAGTTGGAACATCCTTGGCTCTCTTCCATGAAAGCAATTGCTTCTACTATTCACAAGTGTTTGAGATTTCCTCATAATGGTGAAATCATAACTATCAATCATAGCATGTATCAACCTACAATGAGGCATGGAGATGTTTTTCTTGATTATTTTTGGTTTGAGCGATTCCAGCCTCTTCAACCTAGAAGTGATGCTCTCTTTAGATCATATCAAAACTACAAAGATGAAATGATTTTTTCATTGAGTAAACCTAGAAATCCAACACTTTATGTTCCTCTTGAACATCATATACCCCTTCTTGAGGATAAGATTATTCTTCCTCCTAAGGAAAGAAATAATCTTCTTCCCAAAGAGGGTCCTATTCCTTCTCCTAAAGAGAAGAGTGTCCTTTCTCCTAAGAAAAGAGATATTCTTCTTCCTAAAGAAGAATCTATTCTCTCTTTTACAAATGAGTCTAACTCCTCCTCCTAAAGGTAGAAAAACTCTTCCTCCTAAACATCAATCTATTCCTCCTAAGACTAGACCTATCCCTCCTTATTATGGACCCAATCTCCTTCCTACACCTCCCATTCCTCCTTTATATGGTGTAGTTCCTTCTCTTCATCTTATAGAGAGAACCGACCAACCTTTCCTATTGTCCAACCTAAAAGACTTCAACCAATTCATTCTTCCCTAAAAGAAGATATGAAGCTTATACTTGATGAACCTAGACCTCCTCAATTTTCAACCAAAAATAGATGAAACCATTGTGCGAGAGAACGTCGACAGAGACATTGTGATAGAGCTCATGAAGTTGTTTCCCAGAACATTTATTCTACTAAAATACCAACTGTTGATATGATTCCATTTTCTCCTAAACAAGATGTTCAACGTAATTCACCAAGACAAAAAATGCTTAAGAAAAATGATGGTTCAAGTTGTATTCCTATTAAAGCTCCTATTTTTATTAATCTTGATGTACAAATAGGTGAAATTGTCATTAATAACGAAAAAATATTGATCCTAATATTTTTTATGATGAATATGAATATTTTGATGTTGACAATGATGTATCTACAAAATTTTCAAAAGCATTAATCCTAGTTCCTAGTAAATAACAAAGTAACTCATTATTAAAGCATGGTCCTTGTTTGGAACTTGTGATAGCTCCATTTACTGTGCTCGATGTGGCTCATCTTGCATGTTGTCCACCTTCCCGAAATAATGATTAGCAAGATCGAGGGGAGGATGACATGCTTGATTACCTTCATTAGCATCGTAGATTCTCTCTCTCTCCTCTCTTGCTTATTTGTGACATTATTCTATTTGTTTTACCTATTCTTCTATTTGTTGTCCCTAGTGTTATCTACTGGAGGATGATGCAAAGCGTTGAGATCTCTTTTGGTCTCTTCCATGTTGACTCAAAATACATATGTGTTCCCTTCTTCCATGATGGTTTCCTTTCTTTGGGGGATGAGAAAAATCATATGCACATATATATACATGATATACATGAGTTATCATAAAAAGCATACTGAATCCAAATTTAGGTGAAACCACCTCATGTTTTGTGCTTTGTGTTCATTATCCTTTGATTTGTCCTCTCTTGGGGGATAAATTATTGTGATATTGTGCTTATCTTTTTGAGTGTATCCTACCTTAAAGCAATTTCTCTCGGCAAGGAGTGTGCAATCACTTTAACATGGGGGCATACACTCCGCTCATGATTCTCTCTCTTGATACTTAAAGCTACTTAGCGAACTTTGCCTTTTCTTTGTGATTTTTAGTATCTTCTTTTCATGACTCATAGTAAGAGAGAGTTACTAGTGGTAGTCATGCTTCTCTCTTTCTCTCTCATGATCTTCCCTTTTACCTTATCATTGAAGTCATAAGATCTTAAAGTCCACTGAGGGATTGGTGAATCTTACCTCTTTAACATGGTGAAAGTCTTTCAATTTGAATTCCTTGTACTTTACCATGAGTATCTGTGTAAGCTCATACTCCTGCTAAAGTGGGGGCTAAATGTAACTTCCTAAAATTGCACCCCTTGTAATTTTTTACTACATTTGGGTCTTCGCCTTAGTGTTTATGCCCCTTGTCCTAATCGAAGACCTGATTATTCTCACACATATCAAAAACTTCATCTAACTCAATGATGCACCCTGCCTGCACCTTGATAATGCCCCAAATTAGGGAAGGACCAAGGCATGGCGCCCTGGTCCCCCTTAATGGGGACCTATCTTGGACCCCTCTCTCTCTCCTACCTCAAATTTAAAGTGGTAAAATCTCCTCTATGTCATCTCATGTCATAAATTCAGTCAATTAATCCTACGGGCAAGTATATGAGAGGGATTTCCCCTCCCATTTGACAATCCATAATATATCATGAAATTCAATAAAGCATCCAAGAATTCAAGAGATCAAGCATTCAAGAGCAATTGAGTATTTTTAGTCTTCACTCAAGATTTGGAGTAGCAATAGAGTCAAGATTTCAAGCATTGAAGAGGAGATCATTATTCTAATTCATGAAATCATAATTCCATGTGGAGGCAAGTAAAAATTCACAAGGAGGTATAAGAATTTCATTTTCAAACAATTCAACATCCCCTCAAAGAGGAGGATTTCTACTTTCAGTCATTTCAGTCACATTATTTCAACCACTTGGTTAATTCCAAAACCGGGGTTTGACCTAAAGGCAAACCCCTATTCCCAACACATTTCCCTTTCCTTTTGTGTGTAGAAAGCAGGTGTGCAACTGTTCTTTTGGAATTAATCTTTATTTGCAAAGACGAAAAAAACCCTTTTTGACACGCATAAAGTTCGGAGGACCGATAGGAGGGCAACCTAGTCCAAACACATGGTTCTTGCAACTTTTGGCAGATTTTACAGAGCAGCTCCGAATCATCTCAAGTTTATAAAATCCAAGTGCATGATGAAATCCCTAATCTATAGCTCGTTGTTTTCTTATACTTTGTCTTCATTTCTAGCACTTAGTCTTAATCCAATTAGTAAACTTATAAAAGAGGGTCAATTACATTCCAAACATAACCAATCTTCTTAGTATTCAGTCCTTGCATCATTTAGGATCGGATCTAGTGGATTCATCCCCCTCTTTTGAATGTAAAGTCTCCCCAAGTGAAAATTGAGCTTGGTGAATCCTCCTTTCCCCGGGGTGTATTTGCTAATCTCTCAATTTTCTGCTTTACAGATTCTAGGCTTGTGGAAAGAGATGCATGATTATCATGCTCAGATGTCTTCAATCTATTCACCAATCTAGTTATTTTGATAGCGTTTTGTGTTAATTGGTTTATCAAATCCTCTTGTGTAGCTTGTGAATGGTCTATTGGAGGAGCTGGAGGGTTTGTATCTTGAGGGTTTGTTTGTGGGTTCTCTTGTGGGTTTTTCCCTAAGTTATCAGGAGGTGTGTCTTATTGGGGGGCAGTATTTTCAGAATCTGACATGCATTCATAACAAAAAATATAAAAAAAAATCAAAAACAATGAATTTATATTCAAAATCCGAATATTATCAAATGGATAAAATAGATAACAAAAAAAACTCAATCTCATACCTCTCGGTTGCTCTTCCATTTTAGATGTGTTTTCTCTTGAAAACCACATTCGCATATCGCTTGTTTTAAAACCCTCCAAAATGCTTTTGTGTAGCCACGGGTGAAAATGACCTAGGCAGCCGGAGTAAAAAAAAACTTATTGACAGTAAAACGCATTTGGGGTTTATAAAAATAAACCGCATACGTTTTTAGTATACCATAAACCCCGTACGTGGTTTTTATTCATTTAAGCTTGGTAAAATGAGGCTAAACACATACGGGGTTTTTAAATTTAAAATAGCCCGTGCGTGTTATATGTTTTTTCAAATTTTTTTGAGGGTGTGTCCACTTTTTTGCACACCATCTTGGTGCACTTACCCTTGAATTTTTTTATTCTTTTCCCAAAACTATCAATTACTTACATGACCCATCATGTTGATAAGATCTATTGATGGGTACACCATGCCTTGTCCATTCTATTGATAATTTGTATGCCCAATCATGTACCTAATAGCAATCTTTTCACATTGTGTACATTGTGCCTTCCTTTTCACGTTGTGTTCTTGAATGCATTTTCATGTGCCTAAGATCCACATCAAGGACACCATGCCCACCTAATATTTTACAAAATAATAACAAACATATTTCCTCTAGGCTATTGTTATTTTTATTTATACTAGGGGAAAAATTATACACCTTTTTTTTTGTATTAAGTATCATAGAATCACAAAGCTCATTTTTTGCTCATTTGAGCATCCACATTACAAACTTATTACAAATAGCTCCTTTCGAGCATCAAACTAGAAACAACAATTGGAAGACCAAGGGTCACAACTTAGAAATCCACTTTAAACACCAATGGAAGACCAAGAGTCACAACTTAGAATTCTAGACAAAGGTGTCCCTCATGGGAGTTGAACTTGGGTCTCCACATTGAGAACTCAATGCTTTAACCAACTAAGCTCAACCCCTTGGACAAAATTATACACCTTGATTATTATGTCTAATATATTATCTTTACTTTTCACACATTAGTTTCCCTCTCAAATTTATCTCATATGATGGATGTAACTAATTGAAATGGCATATATTATCACTAACACTTATGTTAAGATTGTAGACAACACATATGTACAAAGATTCATTACCATACCCAAATATCTTTTTATCACCCCGCATGGCCATGCATAAAGTGTCCTACCACACTATTATCACCACATTTGAAAAATTATTTAACATTTTTTGTACGCATAGAGTTATAATCCTACCTTAGACTCTCTCTTCTTCTCAATTTTCATGAACAACCAAATCTACATGTAATTGTGATCTTTTTTTTACTTGTATGGTAGTAGCTACTTGTCCTCTTTTTCCTATTTCATAGGATCCTACAAAGCACTTAAACTAAGGAGAAAAACATTTCAATAAATTAAAATGGGTTCATTGATTCCCATACACCTCAAAGTGGGCACAAGATTTAACAATGAAATGTAGATATTCATGCAAATTCCCATTTCATTTTGATACCATTTTGATGAAATGTCTTATACTATTGCATAATGACAAGTGCACAATCTTGTGCCAAAATTAGACCAGTTCTTGATTTTTTCCATTCTCATGTATGCATATCTTTGCATATTACCATACATTCAACATAATCCTTGCACTATTTGCACATGCTTGCACACATTTATCCTATTAATATCTCAAACTTCCATATACCTGTCCTAGATCTCAAGACTTACCTAAATTATGGTGATTGACCCCAAAAAGTAAAATTTTAAAATTTAAATTGTCAATTAATTCTCACCCTTTTCCACTAGTCATTAAGAGTTATGTTTATGTGACTATTCAATATGTCTTAGTATTTATAGGATTTGATTCATGCATTTTGAGATCATCAATGAACAATGACCATTCATCTTACAAAAACATTTCAATTTGGAGCCTAAAATTAACAAATATTCATTAGATGTATAATGCATTTGAGACTATGATATTCTCCTAAAGCTACAAGTCACTTTATCAAAACAAATAGCTATGGATAGCTTGACCTCGCAATCTAACAACTTCCATTAGATATTTTTAAATATCAACAACCTTTATGTGCCAATAGATAGCAAAAATCATAATAAAACAAGTCATAAAAATTTATATACTATCATATCAAATATGTGCCTTAAAGATCAATTTCACATTGGAAGAGATTGATCTTAGTGATTGATCCCAAATCACTCGAGATCAACCCAATAAGACTTCTAACTCCATTACAATTGTAAACAACATATGAAAAACATAAATTTTTAGATGTTAAGCAATTAACTTTTCCCTGCATCATTATTAATCAAGAATTCAAAGGGTTCATCTAGATACCCTTATCCTCTTACATTTACTTTTCAAAAATACCAATTCAATATCAATTCCCAAAGTCTATGAACTAATATTTAAATTATAATAAGCACCCTCAATGTTACCATAGCCTTCATACCTTGCTAAGTATATGACAAATAAATCCCTAGGTAGACAGATAGGAGCCCACCCATAAAATCAGCTGCAATAACAAATTCTAAATTTAGCCATTCAGGGAATGGCAGGAAAGAAACATAGCTTCAACGCGTGGAAATACACTGCATCCTAGCGTTAACACGTGTAGAGTGAGTGTGCAAGAATAAGTTGCGTCAGGGTGTCCGTCCAAATACCATTCACATATCCAAACAACCGATCGAACGAAGGCACAACAATATTTTGAGGTCATTTCATTGCTTTATCTCTACCACTGACAATGTTGCAGAAAGGCTCTCTAAGAACCGAAAAAATTGTATCACAGATCACAAAAGCTGAAGTTTCGCAGCATAATGGATCGAAGAGCAGAAGTTTCTTGGAGGAGATCTTTAATGGAGTATTTGACATTTTGTTTAGAGTATACAAAATTTTGTTTGGAGTATTGTAAGAAACATATATATCAAGTGACATGGGTAGTAACATTCTTAACTTCTTGTTTACCATTCATTGGTTTTTTCTCGTTGCTTGTATTTTTGCTGGGAGGTTTTTTGGCTGTTCCTCTGGTTTTGTTCGTTTTCAGCATGGCCTTTATCACAGAGATTCAAGACATCGCACCCCAGATTATGAGGCCTCTTTTGGGTTTTTTGAATTACTTGTTTCTGGGTATTGTCTGCAAGATCCCAAGTTTCAAATACACAGGGTATTTCACAGATGAGCAGAACAAAGACATGATTGAGCAGGTTTTGGATGATCAGAATCGGGAAAATGTATATGAAAATTATGGGCAGATATTTGAAGATTGGAATTGCAGTGAGAGAAACTCAGAAGAAGTTGAACGATTGAATTTCAATGGGGGAGACTCGGAAGAAGTTGAACGTTTGAATTTTAATTGGGAGTGCTCAGAAAGAGAAGAGGAAGATGAATTGGAGCCTCTGGATACCTCTTCTTCGTCTGTGTGCAGTACAACCCCATTTAGTTCTAAACTGAGTTATAATCAAGTGTGTAATAACGAAGCAGGATCTCAGCAATTTGAGGACTGTAATTCTCTGCATATAAATCCATCGAAGGGGAATATGAATATGAAGATGGATGGTTGGGTTTGTAAGGAATCGATGAGGTTGAGGAAGAATTATTACAGAGAGCTTCAAGCATTGAAACACACACCCCTTTCAGAATACAGACGATATGAGTCTGAGGATGATGAATGGCAACCGACACGGGTAATAAGCCTGCCTTCAAATTACTTCTAGTTTAAAAATCTAGATTCTGTGATCTTTATAATTTTTTATCTAAATTTGTTCACTTCCATTTATTTTTGTTAGTGTAATATATTTATTTAAGTAATAGAATGAACACTCATTTATTAAAAAAAATAAAAATTTCATGTTAAATTTTAGCAGGGCCTCTTTTGGGATCATAGACTAAGTTGTTTCTCCCTCTAATGGAGGACGTTTGATAGGCTAATGGTAGCGAGGAGAGTTATAAAGAGAGATATTGGATAACAAAACCTCACTCACATAAATTTAATGTCTAATATTTTTAACAATGTTGCATCAATAGTTATTAGTTATGATTAAGACTTAACTATCGATCTCACCTTCTTCTTCTTCTTTTTTTGGTCTTTTTAGCGACCTCAATAAAAAAAATAAAAAAAGCATGCAGATGTGGCATCATATTTGATAATGGAGCCTTGAAACCTTCGTTACAAGTAGAGGATTTGCAAAACTTAGGCATCTCACTAACTACAAGATTATGTCTAGTTGGGCATTTCATTTGCATTATCTTAAACTTGAATGATATGTATAATGATATGTATGTCTAGTCAAGAATCCCATCAACTACATGATTTATGTCTAGTCAAATGTCTTCTTGACTACATGATTACATTTTGTTGAGCTCTAATAGGGAGTTCCATCATCTCTGATTTATGTCTAGTCAGATGTTTTCTTGACTACATGATTACATTTTGTTGAGCTCTAATTGGGAGTTTCATCATCTCTAAAATTGCATGATGTGTATATCTAGTTGATCGTCTCATTAAATACACATTATATCTATCTCTAATTAAGTATCACATCAAATACATCATGTGCACATCTAGTTAAGCATCCCTTTAAATCCAAACATTAAATTCATGATGTGTACATCTCTAGTCGTATCTCTCATTGATTGCATGATATGAATTTATCTATTCATATATCACATCAAATCCAACCCTACATAATATGTAATTATAGTTAGAATATCTCGTCATCTAGTTAGTCATTCCATCGAATCTAAACTTTTGTGTACATCTAGTAAGGTATCATATTAACTACATGATAAATACATGTCTAGTTGGGCATCCCCTTAAATCTAGACCTATGTTATATGTATACCTAGCTATGCATCATGTTGACTACAAATTTGCATGGTATTTACTTCTAGTTAGCCATCCCTTTTTATAAGCCTACATGATGGTTTGCATGAAAATGGGAAGCCAAAAGGGGTTAACACTAGTTTTTTTCTTAAAATTAATAAAATTAAACGTTGAGTAATTTGACATATTTATGTTCAAATTTTGATGATGTGATAAGAAAAATAATTCTCATTTTGCAGCTCTCTCATCCTGATGATGGATCATTGAGTATGATTTGAAATGTTGAATTTGTGCAATTGAATCTAGAAGCAAAGACAATAATAATACTAGTGCTTAGAATATAGCTTTTTAAAATGCTAATTAAGAATTGAGGAGATTAATATCCTCAAGCTTTGAAAGCACAAAAAGTGGTCATGTTTGTTTATCCAAAATATTGCATAATGTTATGTGCGTTCCCCACCCCTTTTTTCTACTTTCTATTAATTATTATATAAATCAATTTGGATTTTTTTTTATTAATGTTTCAAGTGTAAACATCATATAAAATAAAAAATAGAGCATAGTCCCCTTACTTTTGAGAAAAAAAATAAAAAATAAAAAATATTGTGTAGAATGCGATGTAGAATGTGATATTTTTTAGAATATTAGAAATAGTAAACAAAAAAGAACTTATATATTTGTTTAGCCTATATCATCTAAATTGAAGACCATGGAAGGTCTTATCCCATAATATTTCTTTCAGACCATGCAAGGTCTTATCAGAATAGGAAATGAGAGTTTCCATACCTTGGTATCATATTGATTTTAAACAAATGGCAAAAAAAAAAAAAAAAAAACACTTCTAAGATATTATTAACAAATAGAAAAAAAAAACACTTCTAAGATAGACACAATCATATACATTTCATCTATATAAAGATAAATACAATCATATACATCATGTTTTAACATCCTTAAACATATTGTCAAGACTATGTCAAAAATTCTTGCTATCACTATACTGGTCTTTGTCGGATCTCACCACTTCAACTATGAGATCATCTCCATGATTAACATGAAATCTTTGTGCTTTTTGGAAGTTAAGGTCTCTTTCCAGTATCTCAAGTGGATTCTTCTTGTTAGATTGCTTTCAGTATTGTATATTATTTTCCCTATCTAAAGGTCAATGCATTCCATATTTTTAGCTTAGTCTTGTCAACCTCTACTATCTCTTTTTTAAGCAAAATATTCATTGTGATTGTTTACAAAAATATAAAAGAACATGTTCTCATAGACTCTATTATTACTCTCATTGTACCTTGTAAGATATCTTCATTTCTAGCTTTCCAAATTTCCCAGTGATTTTCTTTTTTAAAATGAAAAACAATCCACTTATTTTTTTATTAAAAATGAAGATGCAATAAGAAATCAAGACCTTAATATATTCATATAATTATTTTAAAGTTGTAACGGTGAGTTTTTGAAGATTTTATACTAGAATACATAAATTTAATTGAGATAATACTCAACATTTGTTATTTTTTTTATATTTATTTTATTAAACATGTTTTAGCATCCAAATTTAATATGCAGCCTTTAGTATCCGTGAATTCAAATTTGTCCTAATCCTTTGAATTTACCAATTGTAAAGGTAAGTGACATTGGATTGTTCAAAACTAGAACATGCACACATTATGAAAAATGTATATGATCGATAATGTATGTCTATTGCATTATCATTTTCAAAATGTGGACATGTTTTTAAAAACCTCAAACCTTCTGTATTTATGTAATCTATCTTTAAGCATCCTATTTTTACTTTAAACTTATATGATATTTAATTTTTTTATGCATTTCTTTAACTATAAACCAATATAATATATTCATCTATCTAGGCATCCTATCCACTCCAAATACATGTGAAATTTATGTCTACTTGTATCAATTTGATTCGACTCCAAAATGGTTGATAGTTGACGCTTCTTAACTAAAAACTTTCATCATATTAATAAATACTCAACCTTTTCTTTAGTTGCAAATGCATGCACATAATATTTATTTCGGTGCACAAACAATGTCTATTTTAAAATCACTTCAATATGATGTTTTTGGGATAATAGATGTTTTAAAATCATGTAATTAATGATACATGTGTAGTTGATTGTTAACATTTTTCACAATATCTTATTGTTTTAGTTAAAGTTGAAGGATAATACAAAAAATTATTGATTAGAATTATATGAAAAAAAAAATCTTTGATTTCATTTAAATTTTATTTATTAGTTTTAAAGTGATTTTATTTTTCAAAATATATTTATCTTGAGTTTTAATTTTTTTTTGAACAAATAAGGTGGTGAAATAGTATATAGTAAACAAGTGAAGAATATTTTTTTTACATGTTGAAGAAGCATATAAGTAGAAGATATAAATTGAAAAAGATTAGATTTTTATGAATGTTAATTACTTTTAAGTTATATTTTGTATCTTAAGTATAAATGTTAATAACACTTGTCTTTGTGTATCTTTTATTATTTGTAAACATAAATGACTTCATTTTTTTCTTGTGTTCTACAGTTCTATGAATTGCTAGAATTTTGGCGGAAGAAAGAGAAAAACTGGACATAACCCAAAATTTCTTAATTTGTGTTAGAAAAATAGAAATTCATATTGTTTAAATAATACATTGATTATTGATATTGAAAAATAAAAAATGTTATTTGAAGTGAAAAATATTTCCCAATGATGGGTTAATATGTGATTTTAGAGTAAGATGTTGAAGAAGCTTAAGTGATGCAATGATCAATAAATTATGTTTACTTGTAGAATATGAATACTTGAGTTGATAGAAACTTGTTATTAATCACTATGATTGAATTTGCATATATGTATATAATAGCTAAGTTAGAATTGTGCAATGGTGTGCATCTTTAGTATGTAGGAATGATTGATTTGGTTAATCTTGGGGTTAGATCAATCTGTGGATGGGAATAACCTAGTTAGTCATTCTATTATTAACTTTATGAGAATAATATGGGAATAGAATAAATGGGGAGTATACCAAATTAAGAAATGAAGTGGGTGGACATACGACTCACACTTGAATTAGGGGTGGTGAATTCTTCGGCCAAAGTAGTGTAGGTTTCCACTCTCGATTCACTGTGATCTAGGTTTACATACTAGATAGGGAACGTCATACATGTAGGTTGTAGCCAATGTGTGGTAGCTCTAGATATGTAGGACACAACACTATGCTCACAAGGCTTTTATTATGAGGTCACCAAACCAATCTCTTCATTGAAGGGTTAGGTGACATCAATTACAAGAGGCACAGGGGACTGTAAAGTCTTAGTTGTGTGAAAAAGCGCTTGAGTGATGCTCTTCTTCATACAGTTAGCGGTTGGAATTTAAGGATGTATACCAAAAAGGACATATGGACCATTTGTTTCTCTTATGTTTCATTAAGCTCATAGAAGCTATGTATCTACTCAAATATTACTAAAGTAAATGAAAATTTGAAAATTAAATGTAAGTGATTTCATATGTTTATAAATATGATATTGTACATGAATTATGATGCAATGGAAAAGTTGAAATGGGATTTATAAATCAAATATGCATCTTGTTTATGAAATGGAAAAAGAAAAAATTTGTTACTTGTATGTTGGCAATTTATTTCTTTGGCTTGTGGGTTAAAACTTGGTGAATTGAATGGGTGGGATGGCGAGCATGTTATAGAGAAGAGTTTACTTCACACAAGGTGCAAATGTGAAGGTAAAGTTTACAATGTTAAAATTGATAGTGGTAGCACTAATAATCTTGTTCTAGAGGAGATGGTTAACAAATTGGAATTTGAGAGAAGGAAACATCCACATCCATATTAGATTGCATGGTTGTATAAATAACATAGAGCCTTGATCAATGACAAATGTTTAGTGAAGTTCAAAATTAAGAATTACCATGATGACGCACAATGTGATATCATGTCTATAGGAGCTAAGATTGGTCTCTGATACTATGTAGAAGTTGATGATCAACTACAAGATCCAAGAATAATCTATAATAAAAGTACCTATCACATAAAAGAGATCAAGCAAAGATTGTATGCTCTATAACAACCAAATAATTATGTATTAATGAACAAAAGAATAGAAGATTCAATATTGGAGGTATAATTACAATGAATGAAGAATTTTTTAATAGAGAGCAAGAGATGCCCAGATCCTAAAGTTAGAATAACTCAAGAAATGAAAAGTAGGAGCTAAATTAAGCTTAGCTACAAGCTAAAAAGCTAACAAGAAGTACCTCTAAGTGAATTCGGACTAAAAGAGCATAATACATAGATAAAACAAAGCACTCAAGTTTAGCTTAAAGGAAAAATCAATTAAAGGAGTTGATTAATAAATAATTATTGTGAAGTAGGGAATTAGGAAAAAGCAGATCATGACATATAAAATCCAACCACAAAAGCAAAAATGTCATAAAAATAACCTAATCACAATCAATGAAAGTATGAAATGAAATTCTTTAAAGAAACGTAAACTAGCGTGGACATTCCTTCCATTCCCTTCCATTGTTCTTATTTCTCCTTCAAATGTGTGTGGATCTCACCTACAAAGAAAGTGTATTTGAAATCAAGATTATGGCAAGATGATAGCAATATGATTAAGACAGCGTAAGGATACTTGAAATGTGGTTGTTAAAATTATTGAAATTGAATATAATTTATAGACTTTGAACGTGCAAAATTGAACAGTTGAGACCAATTCAAATTAATGGCTAAGAATTGATGTATTGTAGCACAAATCATACTAATTGATTGAGAAATCAATGGAGTGAAAATAGCCACTTCAAATTCATGGAAGGGAAGGCCAAATTAATGGGGGAAAGATGAAGCACAAATAGTGGAAAAAGATGTCATATGACAAATATGACAAAATGAGTGAATTGTGGATGGCAATTTTCCATTCAAAAATGAGGAAAGTGGAAGACTAGAAAAGAGGAGTAGAAGTGGGGGATAAATTAATAAATATTTATTTATTAATTTCTCCCACAAATCTCATAATCAGACAACTAAATAAATAATATTTAATTGTAAAATAGGAAAATGGGAATTAGGATAATGAACTAATTCATAATTCATAAAACAAATTAGTTAGGATAAAGGGATAAATACTTGAAGAATTATTAAACCCTAGATAGGAAAAGGGATAAATGGGAGAAATAATTAAAGAATTAAATTAAACCCTAAGTAGAATGATAAATGAATTGGGTTAAACAATGCCATGATATTATTAAAAGAGATGATGAACATGATCAACAAAACAATTGATAAGGACCAAGTTGATAATGATAGGGACCGGTCTGACAAATCGATCAAAATTGACAAGGATTGATGGAAACTGGCAAAGATTGATAATTATAAATGATGATTGATAATTGATAAGGATCGATGATAATTAAATCAATATTGATAGAAATTGATAATGATTGAAAATGATAAATGATGTTTAATTAACATTAAAATTTGATCATGTTTATGAAACAATTGAGATTGACATCGAGAAGACCCAATTCAAATTCGAGAAAATGGGATCGAATAGGAAAAGAATGCAAAATAATGACACAATGTTAATAGATGATAAAGATCAAATGTGTAACATAGAAGAAACGTTAGTTAGTGTGAAAACCCTAAAATAAGGTAATGTGGAAATGATAAAGTATGATACCGCAAGTGTTGACCATTTTTAGGTGCCTACATTTTGCCCCTCTTTGAGACAATGAGATTTAGAGTGTTGTTTTGAAGAATACTAAAGATAAATCGCATTAAACATTGCCCAAGAAATGATGGGTTACAAGGGTGCCCCCTTGAGAAATTGAGCGAAAAAATTAGAGAATAGGAAAATTTGTCAAAAATAATGCCAGGACTAGGCCAAGAGGATTGCAATGTTTGATGGAAGAAATGTTGGTAAGAAGAAATCAGATAAAGAATAATTAGTGGTGAAGAAACCTTGCTTTCACAAATGCAAAAAAGTAGGTGAGAGCCTTTATTTAATATGGAAAAATGGATGCGGTGCACCATAGCATTGAAGGCTATGGCGATAATGCAATCCCTTTTGTATTAAACAAACATGTTACAAACAAGGAATGTTGCAATCATCCTAAGATATTATGTGTGTCAAAGGTGAAGGTATGTGCGAGAACCACAACGTGAATATTCCAACATAGTCACACAAGACAAACTTGCCCCATAATTTTATGAAACACTCCATAAATAGAAAACAAAAAACACGAGACCATGAGCTATCCTAGCCACTCTAAATCACTTAGTGTCATCATCGAGTAACATAGGAATATGATAAAGGATAAATCAATGAAAGGTAAGACACACGAATTTAAACAAGTCAAACAACCATTTTGATCTTCATTTTCAAAATTTATAATGTTGGTTTCATGATAGGATGACAATGTTGCCTAGTTTCAAGGAATGTAGTGCCCTATCTAAGACAGGACACAGTTTGGTTTTGAGTATACCACACCCTATATAAGACACATGATAATTAACAAATGACCAATGATGTTAATGTTGTTTGATTGATATGAAAATTTTGATTAGTTTGAATGTTTGGTTGATTGAATACTTCATCTGTTGATGCATGATTTGTTAAGCACAATGTTTGTCGTGTTTTTTGTTTGATGTCTGCTTAAATGTTTGTCTTTGCAAGAGACAATTTATTGATGAAATGAAAATGATTGTTTTTTGGGTTTTTTATTGTTTTCCAATTTTTTAGGGTTTTTGAACTTTTTGATATTTTTGTGCTTTGTTCGAACATTTTATGAATTTTTTTGGATTATTTTAGGTTGTTTTTTTTTAAGTTTATTTATTTTTTCAAGATTGAATTTTATTTCAAGTGATTTTTCAGGACTTTATTTGATATTTATTAATCTTTTTAGGACTTTATTTGATTTTTATTGATTTTTTTTTTAGACTTTATTTGATTTTTATTGATTTTTTTCAGGACTTTATTTTATTTGTGTTTAGTTTTCTTTGCCCCCAGTGTCTAGCAAGGAAAGGAATATGAAAAAGGGATAAATAAGCTTTCCAAGTTGGTGGATAGAGAGAAGATAGATGTCATTTATTATGGAGACAAAGCGGATTCAATTTCCAAGGGCTATCACGCGATGGGATACTGGATATGACAATGTAAAGCAATGGAATGGCATGAGGGACATGTCAAAAGGTTTTTGAAACCATAGTTTGCATTTTACATCCTTATGTCAAATCAAGATCAAGGGATGAAAAAGAGTGTATGGCGGTGACAAGATATGGATAGGATAAGCAAGATCAAAAATGGATAAGAGACATGAATAGGATAAGGATGTGATAGGATAAGGAATAGTGACAAAAGGTTGCAATAAGATAAGGAATATGTACAAAAGGCTATAATAAGCCAATGGATAAAGACCAAAAGTTGTGATAGATTGAAAGTTGTGAACACGATGCATGACTTTCATGAATATCCTCGACCTTGTCAAGATCAAAGGTGGAAAAGGGAATATGGACATGAGCGACGATAGGATAAATGACAAGGGTACGATAGGATAGGATAGGATAAAATGGACAAAACCTACCCCTAAGTATGGCATGCAAGAAGATGAAAGATTATGCATGACACCTATTTTCCAGGTTTTCATCATGGCACTTTCCCAAGGCGCCTATTTGCCAGGTTTTCACCAGAGGATGAATTATTTTTCTTCTCTTTTTTTTTCTTTTTTCCTTTTTCATTTTTTTTTTCAATTTCACACAAGGCACCTGTTTGCCAGGTTTTCATTGGTGGAAAAATTATTTCTCTTTACTATTTTCTTTTTTTTTCTTTTCTTTTTTTTTCTCTTCTTTTTTTTTCTTTTCTTTTTTTTCTTTTCTTTTTTTTGACATTTTTGAAAAAACTGGACACATGATAGGGGGTGGAAGGACTCAAGCATCTTGTTGTTTGGATAGTACCTTTAAAAATGGACCAAGAATATTAAAAGTATGCTCAAAGACTTTGGCAGGATAATGGCATGGAAATGAGATGGGACTAAGGTCAGGATTCATGCAAAAGATTGGAGGGTATGTGTGGGATCATGGTGGGCCAAATAGGCCCTTAAGTGGCAATGAAAATAAAAAAAAATAGAGTTAGGCAACTTGACCAAAAAATTTGAATAAGTTACCAACATTATTTCAAAATATGTAAGAATAGAATCTATATAAAATTGAATGTAGTTTCTAAGCTACTAGTTGTTTTTTGAAAAAAAAATCTCTTTGATGAAAATTTGAAATTTCAATGTAGTAGTACTAAAATTTTAGGAAAAAGATAAGAAGCATGTGTCTATCTGACCACCCTAACCACAATCAAATCATAATATTTTTTTTATAAGATTTTAGATATAAGTAGAAGCTTATGTCCAGATGTGACACATTTTTTTTATATATTTTTTAAATAAATAATTAATTATGATTTTTTTAATACTTTTTAAAAATATAAAGAACTCATATATTTGGCCACCATAACTTGCTCAAAACTTTATGAAAAATATTTTTTTCTAATCCTATAGTATACAAATCATAGAATGTGACACATGTTTTGGATTCAAAAAATGTGATATCGTTTGAAAGTTATAGATATTTTTCTACCAGCCTATCAAATGAGACTTTAGTCAAGATATTACCACTTTTTGGCCCCTCATGATCTTGCACATACCCTGGATCAGAGAGACAAGAGGGTGGAATATATGCATTGGATAATGGATAGGGTATTGGAATAATTATGCTTGAGTAGATGGAAATGTTGGCAAGATTAACATTGTCAAACACCTTGAGGGTTGGTGGATTGATGGAGGAAAAGTGGATCTCATATTTTGAGATTTGGATGGAAGAAACGCTATGGATTTTGGGACATAAGGACCCAAAATGGATGAAGGAGGTGATGGAGGAATAGCAATTTTGGATTCCAATCTGGATTTTTCTTTAGACTATTGTGCTTCAAGGAGACGCTTAGGAATCCACATTGTTTTTAATTTTTCATGCTTTTGTGTTTCCTTGGAATGCATTGCTTGCACAAGGGATTTAGGAACCCATATAGATTTTTACTTTTCTTTTTGAGCAATTGGCCTTTGTGGCCTTTTGGATTTTTCTTTTTCTTTTTGGATCATATTTTTCTTTGTTTTTACATGTCAATTAGATTGGACATGTTGATCCTTGATTGTATGCAGATTTTTAGACTTGTGACTTTTATGCTTGGCATCCAAATTTCTTGGAGGAGGAAAATATATATATGGATGGATATGAAATATATGAAGGTATTTTGGATGGGTGGAACATTCTCAAATATGTGTGCCTTTGCTAACCTTGAATACGAGATGAACAGGTATAAGGATCTAAGATGGATGGAAGGGATGAAAGGGGAGACATATATTTGGATTTAGGTTTGGTAGGGATACCAGCACCTAGAGGAATGTCACTAAGGGCATGTCCATTAAGGTTTTATTTGATATGGATGGGTTATTAATTGTGAAGGTCTACCCATTTGCCTTTATAAATATTTTGACCTATAGGATACTCTTTTCTTTGGAAAGAATTCGCAAGTCCATTATGTGGTAGATATGATATGAAACAAATGATGGGATCATGAAATGGATTGGACTAGACCAAATTGGAGGAACCCATTGTGCATGTAGAGGATTCAAGAACATTTTGCGCCAACATGTTAGGATCATGAGGGGGATCAGGATCATGAGGGGAATCAAGATCAATGATAGGCTCTTTGTGAGATAGAGTGGGAGGAATAATGGGATCATCAAAAGAAATAAAATCTCAGAGTGTATATGGAGGATTGGGATGTGGAGATGGAAGAAAAAAGGGGTCTTGTGGAGGATCTAAAGGGACATAACATCTTGTGGAGGATTTGAAAGTGAAGGGATAATTTGATCTTTACAAGGAGGGGGATCATCAAATTACACTTTAAAGGAACTCTACTCTTGACTTTAAATGGGATCATTAAGAAGAATGGAAGGGATGTCTTGACCTTTCTTGAGGAGTGGAATGCCAATGGGACTTGAAAATATGTTGTGCTATTGGATAGAATGGATAGGAATAGGGGGATCATCAAAGAAAATGAGACCTTGGTCAACAAATCAATGGGCGTGTTCGTTCTTGGTATCTTGATCTTGATCTTTGTGCTTTGAATCTTCCTCCTGACATGGGGTATGATTTTGAATATGAATGGGGTATTTTGAGAAGGAACCAATGTTTTGACATGAGGGATATGGAATTTGAATGGGATCCTCTAGAATAGGTTTAATGGAAAATGAAGCACATGGTGGCATTGAGTCTAGCATATCCAAAGCATGGCAAAGACTTGCATCTTGGAAATATATTATGGATATACCTTGGTGGATTTCATCCTTGGGTGTATCATTTGATGAGGATGATATGGGAGGTTCTTGCAAAGCTTCAAAAGGTGTAGGAATAGAGGCCACTGGAGAGTCAATTTTCTTATGGGGGGATGAACCATTGCCAAACATGTGTATATGATTTTGATCTTTGTTGGAAGAATTGCCTAGAATAATCTTTAGGAGATTTTTCAGAGAGCTAGCTTTATTTGGAGAAGCATTTGAAGCGTTACAGGGTTTTGACTTGGTTGGGTTTTGATTTTAAATTTTTTGAAAGGGATTTAGTTTTGGTTTGGTGTTACATTTTGATTTTGGGTTGGTTTTTTGTTGAATGGGATTTTATTTGGGGCTTGGTTGAATTGGTCTGACATGTTTAAAATCTGGTTTTGGTTGAAGGATATGTGCATTACAAATTTTGTGTTTGAGGTTGGGATGATGGGAATGTGGAGATTGGGTAGTTTTGAGAGATGTGTATGTTGGAATAGTATGGAGGATAGGTTACTTGTGAAGGTTGAATCTAATAAGAACATGAAGGTTGGTATGACTTTGATGTTGATTCAATAGGAGGAGAAATAATTTGATTGGAATATGAAGGTTGATATATTTGTCTAGCCTCAAAAGAAAATGAAGTTTGGTATGATTCAAATCATAATTCTAATTCTTATTCTGAGTATGATTCTCTTATGATTGGTGGTATTTTGGCTTTAACTTCCCTCATCATTTTCTCTAACCAAACCAAATGTGGGCTAGGACTAGTCTTTTTGAACAAAGATTTTGATGTTTTGGATGCAAACTTAAGGTTTGGTTTTGAATGTTTGTTTTGTTTAAGGGCGATCTAGTTTGAACACTACCAAATCCTGGTTGCATATGTACAAAATTTGGTTCAAAATTTGGTGGTGGTCTTAACTAAATCATGTCATATTTTGTTTGTGTGTATAATATAATGGACCCACATTTGGATTGAGACTTGGTTGCATGGTATTGCCTTGTGGTTGGGTCATATTGTATTGTGATTGTCTCAACTGGGTATCATCCATTGGAATAAACATGGGTTGGTATGTCAAATCTTGTTGTCTCCAAGAAACTTGGGATGTCACTTCAAGAAGCATGTCACTATGTAGTATTTTTGGGATTTTTGGATTTTAAGGATGCAATTCAACTAAGGGAATGACAAATGAAACATAAAAGGAAAATAATGCAACTTATGTTTTTGGACTTTTTTAAATTTTGAAATGATAATGAAATGCAACTAAGTGCAAC
The DNA here is from genome assembly GCF_030272615.1 of Cryptomeria japonica. Lineage (NCBI taxonomy): Eukaryota > Viridiplantae > Streptophyta > Pinopsida > Cupressales > Cupressaceae > Cryptomeria > Cryptomeria japonica. The sequence continues at coordinate 863,920,368 of NC_081407.1, forward strand.
CTTAGAGGATGCTAATGCAATCTATGACAATGCATCCTATGTTTTTGTTGTTTTTCAAGATTTGGAAAACTTTTGGAATGCAAGTCTAAAGAGATACCCTAGGGAATTGAAATGGAATCGAGACCTTTCAAGGACAAAAGGAAAAATGATAATGTCAATGTCTCACCTATATTAGTTGGATACTAAGCTAGGTTTGATGAGATAATTTTGTTGACAAAAGGAAAATGTTTGATTGAGGTCAACTCTTCCCTAACAATGACTTTGGATATGATCTAAAGATTTGATGTTGTAAGTTTGGCAAACCTAATTTTGAGATTTAATGCAAATTGGAAATGATAATGATAAGGACTAAGATATGAGTATGAAATTTTAAATCCATCTAGGACAAAACTAGGGTTTAGGAACATGAAATGGCAAGGCTAATGCAATAAGGATATATGAAGACCAATGATTTGGAATATGAAAATGCAACCTAAGCCAAGACCTAGTTTTGGGACAATGAGGTCAATGCAAGGAAAATGAATGATCAAAACCTAAGAAATGGACTTTAAAACCTAGATGCCAAAGGGAATTATGACAATACAAAAGGATGATTATGAAGGCACTGAATATGTCTTAAGACCTAAGTTTGACTGATGCAAGACCTAGCCTAAAATGACATGAATTTTGAAACCAAGGAGTCCAATCTTTTGATGAGCCATGTTGTCAAAACTTTTTTCAAATTTAGATGATAACTCTGATTTGTTTTTAGAAAAGTTCGACTTTGAAAAATCTTTCTTTGAATTCTAGTGACCAAGGTTGTTATTGTCTTGCTTTAATGTGAACCTTCTCTTTAATTTGATTTTGTTTTCAAATGTTGTTTTAACATGTCCATAAACATAAAAGACAGAATAGCTATTTGACTTAATGCATGAAATAAAAAGAACATTCAATTGCAATCCTAAGGTTTGGCAAGAATAATATTTGTTGGATTCTCACTACGGATAAATTTGAGTTGCACTTATTTAGAAAGGATAGCCTAGAAGTTTGGTGATGTTGGCTCCCCCACCATGGCACACACTTCTTGGGTACACCAAACTTTGAATTCCCAAAGATCTTAAGATCTAGGGGAATTTGCTATCTCAATTCTGAACTACGAGATTATGGGACGACTTCAAAGGTTCGACCTTCTACATAACCAAATAGAGGGATTTTTGGCTACTAAAAAAATTGGCTCTTAGTGGAGAAACTTCAACGAAACTTGGTGTCTACCCATGCAGCGGTGACTCACTTAAGATCCTATCCCGAAGCAACCGTCAGTGTAGATACGCGTCACTAAGTAGTTGTGAATTTTACCTCTTTTTAATTTATATAGTAGGCTGAAGAAATACCACTTGGTCCATTCCTATTGGAAATAATGAACACTTAGAGGGGGGATGAATCAATGTTCCACAAATCTTACTTTTAGCTTGATCTTTTAAGCTCTTAACACATTTAATCAAAATAAAGATGCAAGAAGACAAAACAAACAACTGCAACACCATAACACAAAGAGTTTTATATGTAGAAATCGGATTAAGAGAAAAACCATGGTGGGGATGAACCCATAGTGTATGTATACTCTATTAGAAAAAGTATTACAATGGGAAGGCACATGCATTCAGGCACACTGCCTAGAGCTCACTACTCAAAATAAGAAGGCTTACTGCCAAAAGAGAGAGGCTCACTACCTACAAACAATTACAAAACATTACTGAAGTGTTTTAACTGAAGAACAACATCTACAAATGCCAAAATATAGTCTGAGTTAAGCACAATATACCAATTTCATGCACTTCATCTCTCACTACACTGTCAAAGATTTGGAGCATAGATCTCTATCATGTGCACATGAAAATGCACATAATTGATCATTAACACCTTTCATATTACCAAAATCATAAAGAACATTGGTCATATATATCCGCAACAAGAAATTAGATCCATCGCTAGTTGGCTCATGAAGACTTACAACATTATTCAAACATGTATGAACTGTCGGTTGAATTCAGGCTCCAATGATTATGCAGACCAAAAATAATTGTTCACACATTACCACACATGTCATTCAAACCTCCTGGATCACAAAACCAATCACCAAAACCACTCCATCAAATCCACACAAAGATCAACTATACAAGTCGGCTTGATCTAAACTTGCAACTTGGAACTCGGTACTCAGAGGCTTCTATCTTCCAAACGAATCACCACTGGAGACCAAAACTCTAGAAAACCTGCATGCAACAATGAATTTGCAAATATAACCTACATGCAACAACAAATCAACACTTGAAACCTACATGCAACAACAAATTAGCACCTAAAAATTGCATGCAACAATAAATCCAAACATAAAACTTGCATACAACAATAAATTTACAAATAGAACCTAAATGCAACAACAAATCAACCTGAAACCTGCATCCAAGAACCTGCATGCAAGAATAAATCCACACATAAAACCTGCATGCAACAATAAATTAGCACCTAAAACCTGCATGCAACAACAAATTAGCACCTAAAACCTGCATGCAAGAATAAATCCACACATAAAACTTTCATGCAAGCATAAGACTCACAAATTATCAGATTTTACATGTTCATGTCAGGTTCACTAGAAAATGTGAGGTAGGGAATTAAGAAAAAGCATCATGATATATAAAAGCCAACCACAAAATCAAAAATGTCATAAAAATAACCTTGATCATAAGATCAATGAAAGTATGAAAATGAAATGCTTAAAAGAAATGCAAACCAGTGTGAACATTTCTTCCATTGTTCTTCTTTCTCCTTCAAATGTGTATGGATCTCACCTACAAAGAAAGTATATTTGAAAGAAAGATGATGGCAAGATGATAGCAAGATAATTTAGACAGTGTAAGGATACTCAAAATGTGGTTGTTAAAATGAATGAAATTGAATCTAATTTATAGACTTTGAACATGTGCAAAATTGAATGATTGAGACTTGTAGATCAGGAAAATGGGAATTAGTTTGAAAAATGACACATGCATGCAATCTACTAAGTTAATCATAGAAACTCAAATTGCAAGCTAAATTTCCTAATCCTACCAACAAAGTAACTAAAACAAAGTGTAAAATGAATGCAAACCATCCATCGCTTCTTCAGTTAGACCTTGTTGCTCTTCCTTTCAGTTCTAATGTGGATATGTCACTCTCGAGAGGTCGGGTCCATCAAATAGATAAAGTGAATGGACTTGATATGCGAACCTTGTTGGCATTATTGTCATTGATGTCAAGGGAGGTTGCTGAGAAGCAGATAGAAATCACACATAACATGTAGGTTATGTTGAGCAAGGGTTTCAACCAAATTCATTATCTTCACATGTCAGTCATGTTGGCAACAGTCACCAATTCATGTGTTGTGATTGGTTTGTCGTGATTTCCATGTGGCGGCAGCTTTTTGGTTCACATGCATCTAAGGGTTCTGTGGTGTGGTCAAATGCAACAGGATAACATTGTTGACAGATCAATCGGGATTTCATCTTATCCTGCAGTATGTTGGACGAGTGATGAATACCCCGCAGGATAACACTTATGTGAATAAAACGGTGTTATATTGTATCTCGTGTTGTCAAAATGTGACCACTGATGGTCGTGCAAGATAACAATTAACAAGGGCAAATAAGACACCCTGTTATCTCGCATCATAGAAACTTGAAGAGATAGATGGTTATACAGTGGTCCCGCAGGACAAGAAAAAATAAAGACAAAAGAGAGATCTTATCCCACACGAAGTAAGAGGCTACATAAGGTTTGCGCAGGATAACAAAATTAAAGGCGCCTGCTTATTCCATGTGGTGAAACTTGGAGAGAAATGGTCTCGCGGGAGAAGAAATGAAAGGGAGATTGCTTGAAGATGCTTATCCTGCATGAGATGAGGACAATGTCAGTGGGCCCGAGGGATAAGAAAATAGAAGGAAGTGAAGGGCCTTCTTATCTCGAGTGACCAACATGGGATGTGAAGAAGCACGAGGGATAAGAAAACAAAAGGCATTGAAGGGTTTGCTTATCCCGCATGACCAAGAAAGGATGAGAAGAGACTCACGAGATAAGGAAAATCAAAGAAAAAGGAGGAAAACCTTATCCTGTGTGGGTTAAGAGACTATGCTAATGTGGTGCAGGCTAACAAAAGAAAAGAAAAGGTTCCTTGAGAATAACATAAGCTTATCCTGCGTGGGTAGACATACATGCGATACACATAACACAAAGGTTAGTCACAGTATGGAGTTCAAATGATCTGAGAAGCTCGATAGTCCACATGGGCGTTGACCCAATTTGACCCGATGACGTGGCATGTACAGAGCAAATCAGAGGACACCTGTTGGAAAGATGAAAGGGTATTTTGCCAAAAGAATTGAATATTGCGACCGAATTTGTGGCCGTGTCTACAAGTTGATAGACTCAGAGGTCCACATGGATTATTGACTAGGATTGACCAAGTGACTTGTGTGAGAGTTGAGAAATACAACACCATAGGAGCCCAAATGATCTCTGCAAGCTTAAATAAATATGTTACAAGGAGAAGCAAGGAAGCAATAAAGAAAAACCAAATACACAAAAGAATGCTCAAAAAGATGAGAGCTCAATATTCACCAAAAATGTGTAATGTAATCATGATACAAAGGAAAGAAATTAACCTCAAATAGGTCAAGAAACCCTAAAAGGGAAAACCTAGGCTTGCACATAATAATTAGTAAAATAATTAATTATTATGAACCTAACATTAGCTTAAGTGTAAAAGAGATAAAGGGAACTTAATTAATTTAAACAAATGTTGTTTAATTAATCAAGTAAAGACCCGATTACTCTAACACCTCCCCTTAAGCTAGACTTAGGGAGAAGCTAAAACCTAGAACAGCTATTGAAAGCAAGAAAGATGGGTCTCGACAACAAGGCCTGATCAGGTACCCAAATACAATGAAATCTCTATGAAACGAAGAAAAAGGAGAAAACCCAGTGGGAAAAAACTCCTCTCCAAAAGAGATAAAAGAACATGCTGAAAGAAATAAGAAGGAAGGAAGGCCTCATAAAGACCCCCAAGGACGACTTCCTTGACCCCAAGCATAGAGTGCAACTGAAGATAGCGCGGCGATGCAAAAGGTTTTGTGAAGATATTTGCACCCTACTCAGCAATGGGAATGTACTCCAGAATGAGAGAACCATCCTGAATCAACTAGTGGATGAAATGCATGTGAAGCTCAATGTGCTTCATCCGTTGATGCTCTATCGAGTTGCAAGAAATATGAATAGCACTATGATTGTCACACCAAAGAATAGTGGGACTATCAGGAGGAAAACCAAACTCAGTCATCAACTATCAAAGTCATAAGATCTCTTGATTGGCAACCATAGCAGCTCAGTACTCAGCCTCGGTAGATGACAATGCATGAGAAGTTTGCTTCTTGCAAGACCATGTGATAGGACTAGAGCCAAGACAGAAAACAAAGCTAGAAGTAGACTTTAGATCAGTGACATCACCAGCCCAATCTGAGTCAGTGTAGCCAACATTGTGAGGTTCCCTTGATGTGTAGTGAATGCCATGAGAAATAGTGCCCCAAATGCATCACAAAATACGTTTGGCAGCTTGCCAATGACTCTCATGGGGATCATGGGATAATCAAGAGACAAGACCAACTACAAAGGAAAGATCAGGACAAGTGTGTGTCAGGTACAACAAACTGCCAACCAACTGCCTATAAAGTGTAGAATCTACTGAAGGAGTGGAGCAAGTAGTAATCAAAACAACCCCTGACTGAAAAGGAGTGGGATCAGGCTTACAATCAAGCATGCCAAAGCGCTGAAGCATGTCAAGAGCATACTTATGTTGGTAAATGTAGATCTCATTAGAAGACTAAATCACCTGAAGACCAAGAAAATAGTACAGAAGACCGAGATCTGTCATCTCAAACTGGTCCATCAAAGCTCGCTGAACATGCTGAATCATAGAGGATGAGCTAGCTGTGATGAGGAGATCATCAATATATAGCACAAGAATCAGGAACTCACCCTTAAGAAGCTGAATGTACACTGTGTGATCGAAATGACAGTAGGTGAAACCAGTGGAGAGAAAGAAAGAGTCCATCTTCTCATACCAAGCCCGAGGGGCCTGTTTGAGACCATACAATGAACGTCAAAGTCTGCAAACCAAAGAATTGTCCTACACAAATCCCTAAGGATGCTCCATATAGATTTCCTCCTATAGGTCTCCATGCAAGAAGGCACTCTTCACACCCATCTGAAAAATGGGTCATCCCCTAGAAGCTACAAGGGAGACTACAAAGAGAATAGAGTTCATCTTGGCAACAAGGGCAAATGTCTCGAAGTAATCAATACCCTCAACCTGCGAGAAACCCTTCGCAACAAGATGTGCTTTGTACTTATCAATCAAACCATCCGCAACATACTTAGTGCGATACAACTAGTGACACATAACCATCTTTCTGCCCTCAGGAAGAGGATAGAGATCCCAAGTATTATTCCTCATCAAAGAAGAATACTCCTCCTCCATAGCACAATCCCACTCAGGGTGTCTTGTAGCCTCTTGAAACTTCTGAGGATCATCTAAAATGGTATGACTCAAAAGACTAGAACCCACAGTATGAGAACGAGTGCAACGAGTATCTGAAGGATCACCAACCATAGATCCTATCACCTCAACAGTAAAGCGAGCCCACTTGGGCATTTGACGTGGAGCAGGTGGAGGTGGGGATGGTGGATCATCAATAGCATCATCAGAATCATCCTCAAAATAATCTTGAAGAGATGCAGTGGGAGGAGTAGGCAGAGGAGTAGACACTAGAGACAGGGTATCCACTGTGGGAAGGCACTCATCAAACTAAACATCCCGTCGAAACAAGACCTCTCTGGAATCAGGATCAAACAACCTGTACACCTTAACATCCTCACAGTAGCCAACACAAATGAGGGGTCAACTCTTCCATTCCATTGCTTTCCTCTAAGCATCAAGAATAAATGCCCATGCCTCACTGCCAAATACTCAGAAAAAAGAAACATCATGCTTGTCATGAGACCAAGCCTCCTTAAGAGTCATATGTTGAATCGCCTTGTGATGCATTTGATTATAAATGTAGTTGGCACAATTGACTGCCTCAGCCCAAAAAGATGAATCCATGGACCTGGACTGAATCATACAATTCGCCATCTCCTGTAAAGTTCGGTTCTTTCACTTAGCAACACCATTCTACTGAGGGGTGTAGGGAATAGTAAACTGATGTTGCAAACCATGCTCACTGCCAAAATCTTTGAAATATTGATTCACATACTCCCCCCCATTATCTGTACATATTCGCCGAATAGAACAACCAGACTGCTTCTCTACAAATGTCTTGAAGATTCGAAATGAATCAAAGACATCAAACCTATACTTAAGAAAGTACACCCATGTGCATCTAGAGAAGTCATCAATAAAAGTGAGTACATACTTGGCCCAAGAAAAAGAAGGACTAGGGAATGACATGAGGTCACTGTGAATCAACTCCAAAGGTGCCAAAGAACGAGGGGCTCTTCCCTTCGGAAAGGGATCCTTGTGATGCTTGTCAAGAACACAACCATGACAAACACCATCAGTGCAGGAAATATGTGGGAGCCCAAGAACAAGTGCATGTGTACTCATCTGCTGAAGATATCTGTAATTGACATGGCCCAAGCGCTCATGCCAAAGCTTACTCACTGAATCTGCATGTGCTATAAGAGATGAGCCTGCACCCACAGGGCTCAAATCCATCAAATCTATAAAGACGAGATGAAGTATCAACACTCCCAGTAGCCACAACCAAATTAGAGTCATGGAGGTCCCAAATAACCGCATCATGTGGTGAGAACTCAATTGTCTTACCAGAGCCAGAATGGAAAATCTGATAAATGGACAGGAGGTTCGTCGAGATGTCAGGGACAACCAGAACATCCTGCAAAGTACCCCCATCCAAAGAGGCAGAACTTGAACCCAAGACTGAAAGCTGAACTGAGTCACCCACTGCAATCTGTGAAGTACCACAAGAGGCAAGAGAAGTAACCAACTATTGAGTGTGATTCATATGGTGAGAAGTGCCAGAATCTAAAATCCAAGTGGACCCATAGGTCAAAGGTCAAGCAGTGAGAGCATGACCTTTCCCTATGGAAGGAGAAGACGCCTGAGGTGAAGAGATGTGATGTTGCTGCATGGCTTCCTCTAAAGACTCTAAGCATTTCCAACACCTGGAAACTGGATGTCCTTCCTTGCCACAAAAACTGCAAGTGTCTCCTAATTTCTTCTTAGTCTTGGAGGAACACTCGCCAGACTATGAAGATTTCCCATGTTTCGGAGGAAATGGTAGTCTAGAATCAGACTTAGGAGGTGGCTTGGAGGAATGCTCACTGCCTGCAGAATTCTTCTTTGGCTTTGGTTTTTGCTTTTACTTCTCCTTAGAGGACTGGGCAACCAATTCTTTGTTCTTGGACCTTGAGAGCATGTCCAACTGAGAAAGGTGAGACTTCTCATGAGACAAATGCTCACAAAACACATCGAAGGTAGGCATGGTGAAACGAGCACCCAAGCCATCCATGGTGGAGTAGAAAGTAGAGGCAAAAAACTGAAAATGACCCTGAAGCTTCGAAAGGATCAAGTGAATGCACTCTGTGTCTGTCTTGATCTTTCCACACCCATGGAGAACAGATCTGGTAGTCTTAAATTTGTTCAAAAAAACCTCAATGGTGGGAAAGGAATCAAGTGACAAGGAAACCAACTCTACCTCAATCTGTAATGTCTGGATCTCATTAACCCTCCCGAAGAGAGACTCAAACTTCAACCACATAGTGCGAGGAATGAGAAACTCATCAAGGTGAAATAGAAGACTGACAAAAACATGTAAAGAGATCAAACCCATGGCCTCATCCATCTTGTTTATGAGCTGAAGAAGCTCATTACGATGTTGTAATAGAGGTTGAACCTCATCCAAACAAGACCACAACCCTCGTGCCCGGAGAAGCCTCGTGATGTGAGGTTTCCAAGTGTGATAGTTGTGTGATGTCAACAACTCAACTAAAGGATCTGCCATGAAACTTTGCACTTGCACCTGCTTGTGGTTTAGTTTATGATGTGATCTTTCAGAATAGACAGAAGATGCAGAAGGGTTTGTCTATTTTGAGAGTTTTGGTATTCTATATTTCTGATATAAATGATAGAAAGTGATAAAAAAACACCCCCCCCCCCCACACAAGAGATAAACCCAAACCCTCATACATATTGATGAGAAGGAAGTAGCGCATAAGAAAAAAACTTCAAACTGAAATCTCATGTACCTGATGAAAAATATGAGAAACAAGATTACATATCTTAATAGAGCATGCTGATAGCTTTCCAACACCTATTCATTTTCAAAAAATAGAGTTTGTTTGCCCATTCTACGGCCCTAAAAGTGTAGCAAAGAGACCCCACTTTGACTGTAAAAAGTACAGTCAAACCGAAAAAATTGGAAAAAAATTCCAATGTCACGAAGTCTGGCTCGGAACCAGCTTTCCAACGCCTATTAGTTTTCGAAAAAATGACTTTGTATGCTCAAGTTATGAAAAAAAAAACCAACCCCCCTAAAAAGGCAAGAGGGAGGGTGGCGGCGGGGCGGCGATGGCCGATGGGCGGAGCTGCGGTGGTCGGCGGGCGGGGAACTATCGATGGGCGGGAAGGCTGACGACGGGTAGGAAATGGGGGTCGGTGGGGAACGAGAGTCAGTGGGGGTCTGCGGGGCCGAAGGCCGGAGGGTGAGGGCTGCTCTGACAGGGTCGACGACAGTGCGGTCAGGCCGACGGGCAACGACCGCTTTGACAGGGTCGATGGCAGTGCAGTCAGGGCGGCGGGAACCCCACAAACCCCAAACAAAAATATTTTTTTGAAACAAAACTTTTTTTTCAACAACTTTTGAATGATTTTTTTTATTTTTATTTTTTTTGAAAAATAATCAAAATTCGGCCTACATGCCGTAAAAAGGCAAAAAAAAAATTGTTTTGAAATTTTTTTCTCGAACTGTGTGCCAAGGTCGTACGCCCTGGTATAGAGAAAAAATATACCCCCAAAGGCTCAGGGGTCAAAAAAGGTCAATTTTTATATGACCATAGGGGTTTTGAGCACGATGGTGAGGTCCATTTAGGCCCAAAGTGCTCAGAAAAAATGCCTATCCCTAGGTGCACAAAAAAACTTTTGAAAAACCTCAGATCTGCTTCCAATGCAAAATACTCAAAACAAGAACAAGTAGCTGCAGATCTGAAGCTCTGATACCATGTGAGAGTTGAGAAATACAACACCACAGGAGCCCAAATGATCTCTGCAAGCTGAAATAAACTTGTTACAAGGAGAAGCAAGGAAGCAATAAAGAAAAACCAAATACACAGAAGAATGCTCAAAAAGATGAGAGCTCAATATTCACCAAAAATGTGTAATGTAATCATGATACAAAAAAAAGAAATTAACCTCTAATTATAGATCAAGAAACCCTAAAAGGGAAAACCTAGGCTTGCACATAATAATTAATAAAAGAATTAATTATTATGCACCTAATGTTAGCTTAAGTGTAAAAGAGATAAAGGGAACTTAATTAATTTAAACAAATCTTGTTTAATTAATCAAGTAAAGTCCCAATTACTCTAACAACTTGGACACTAAATAAGAAGATGTGTGCATGTTGATAGGCAAAATGATCTACATTGTGGCCAACTAGCCTTGACCGAATGATCTAGACAAAGGAAATGGAAACATATGGCTTCATGGCTGATCGAAGCAGATATCTGATATGCAGAAGTCATTGACGGTGGATTTTAGTATGGTAGTTGTCGATCTTGTCTGGGTAGGTTGATAGAGGATGGAAAACACATTAATGGCAATTGAGTTGCAGGAAGGATGTGTGGCTGAAAGAAGGATTGTAGATCATTTTGAGCAGAGGAAGATTACTAAAATTAGTAATCCAATTATTGAGAATGATCTAAAGACAAACACGATGCATTTAATTCAGGTAGCTGATCTAAGATCTTATTCAGGACAGGGAATAAAATCTTTTGAGTTACAGACCTCCAAGACAACCGATTTGAATAAAATATTCAAGATTGTAGTAGAAGAAAAATCTAATGTGTACAAAGTTGATCTAATCCAATTGTAGCTGTAAATGTGATTCAACATTGGTTGGTTGAAAATAATGATAGCTCAACAAGTTTACTGATGGTGTGTGTGTGGAGAAAAAGTGCAAAAAAGAGGTGTGTCATAGCAGTGAAAAAAAAGAGTGTGTTGTTGCCAAGAGAAAAGAGAGTAAGAGAAGAGCATTTTGTAGAGTAATGAAGTAGCAGAGAGAAGAAGATAACCAGAAGGAGGAGAAACAGAGGAAAAACTTTCAGTAGGTAGATAAAGTCATTCTCATGATATGAGAAATGTATAAGTGTTACAAAACTCATTTGTAACTAGGTTTCATTATTGCAATTGTAATCTTGAACAATCACTATAAATATCTGAGTGGGTGCTCAGAGTAGGGGTAGGTGCTCCTTTGAGTAGGTTCTCATATAGTTGGTGATTGGTGCCCTAAACATTATAAACTAATATTTATTGTGAGGCTAGATTGGAGCAATACACTCCAATAGCTATTCTCACGGAGGTTTTTCCCACATTGGGTTTCCCTTGTATATCTATTGTTGTGGTTTTTCTTTGTGTGTGTGTTCTCAATTAATTTGCAATAGCAATATTAGCACACATATTTAAAAGTTTTAAAATACATCGATTCACACCCCCCCCTCTTAGTGTCCATTTGTGTTCTTCAATTGGTATAAGAGCCTTAGGTTCCCTAGTCGTAAAGTTTTCTCTAGCTTGGGTAGATCATATCTTGTGAACACAATGGCTAGAAATGAGTCCTCTAAAACCCCTATGTTTGATGGCACCGACTATGCCTTCTGAAGAAGAAGAATGAAAACTTACTTGTCCTCTTTAGGATTTGATGTCTAGATGTCAGTAAAAATTGGTTACACTTCCTCAAGTTCCTCCTACCGATCCTGATGTTAAAAGGGAATATGAGAATAATGCTAAATCTAACAATGCAATCTTAAGTGGTCTATCAGAAACAAAGTTTGTCAAATTCATGCATTTCACATCAGCAAAAGAAACTTGGGACAAGATACAAAGTGTATATGAATGTAATACCAAAGTGAAAGAAGCCAAACTGCAAAATCTAAGAGCTCAGTTTGAAAATCTAAAAAAGAAAGAAGAAGAGAAGATAGTTGATTATTTGCAAAGAGTGGATGAGACTGTGAGTGTTATGAGAGGACCTGGAGAGGATGTGAAAGATGAAGTTACGTTCAAGAAGGTTCTAAGATCATTAACCTCAAAGTATGATACAATAGTCTCAACTATTGAGGAAGCTAAAGACTTAAATACTTTTTATGGATGAATTGTTTGGCTCTCTATCTGCCTATGAGATGAGAACAATAAGTGTTGAACCTTCAAAGAGAGAAGTTACCTTCAATACCACACACAAAGGAAAAGAACAAGCTACAAATGAAGATGAAAATGACTATGATGCTGCTGAAGATAACTTTGTTAGAAAGCTCAAGAAAGAATCAGACTAGTATAGAGGAAAGATACCCTTCCAGTGCTTTGATTGTGGTAAAATAGGACATTTTGTTGCTAAGTGTCCCTATAAGAAGAAGGAAGATAATTATGTGGAAGATGTCAAGGATAAGGGCAAAAGGTTTTACAAATCAAGAAGAAGAAATTTTCAAAAGAAGAAGGTTCTTTTCTCAATTGATAGCAATGTCTCTGATGATGAAAGTGAGTCGGTTGAAGAATACAGTGAAGATGGAAAACAAACTAGTGTCTTCATGGCTCAAGAGATCCTTAATGAGAAACATAGTGGTGATCAATCTGAAAATAAAGATGACAGACAGGAAGAAGATGCAGATGTTGTGGTTGACCTTGAAGGATAATTGGTTTGTGCTCTTGAAGAACTTGACAAAGTAAGAAAAGAGTTCAAGAAATACAAGAAGTCTATCATAAGGGAGCATGACTTACTAAACAATAATATTGAAGAATCAAATAGCAATCTTGTTGCCTTAACCACTTAGTTGGATAAAGCTAGAAGAATGTATGAAGTGACTAAATCAGATTTAGAAAACAAAGAGAAAGAATATCAAAAGATGGAGGAAGAAATTGTGAATCTTAGAAAGGAACTTGAAAAGTGCAAAGATGAACTCAAGATGAGAATCAAGTATGAGGGCAGTACTAGTGCTTTGGATAAAATTTTGAGCAAGCAAAATCACTCCAAAGACATAGAGGGTGTTGGATTTGAGGCTGGACAATGCTCTAACACTAAAAATTCATTAAACAAGGAAATACTCTTCACATCTTCAAGTGAAAGTGATCAAACAAACCTTCATAGTCAACAAGCCAAATGAGAAGAAGACATATGTTGCTGCTACAAAGAGTCAGTCAAGGAACCAACATGCTGATCTTAAAAGAAAAACCAATGTTGATAATGAAGGCTTCAATAAAGTCAAGGATATAAGGAAGAGCTCAAGAAGATCGAACTATGCTACTCCAAGGAGACCAGTGAGAAACAATTTCAATATTGATTGGTATGTACATCAATTCCATGGCTACTGCTATAAATGTAATACTTATAGTAATAGAATTGCTAATTGTAAGATTATGCATAGGTCTCCTCCTATTTTTGAAAGTAGAAATCAATTTGCTGCTCTTAGGGATCTAAATGCTATCTGTTATCATTGTAATGGGTATGGTCATAGAAGTTATGAATGTAGGAGAAAGGTATATCTCACTCCTACAATAGATTTTCAAATGCATCATTCAATGTAAATGTTAAATGCTATCATTGTCAAAACTTGGGCCACATTGTAAAACAATGTAAGCTTAGAAGAAAAAGAAAAAAAAGATAGTGTCAATATCTAAATCTAATGCAAAATCAAAACCGAATGGAACAGTAGAAAAGAAGAAAGAAACCAAAGAAGTTTGGGCAAAAAAGGATAAAGATAAGGCTGAGTCAAGTTTGATTGTTCAAATTGCCCTACATGTTGAAAGAAAAAACTTGTGGGTAGTAGATAGTGGTTTCTACGGCCACATCACTAGTGATAAGAAGATTGGGATGGTGGTTTGGTCAGGTTTTGAGACAATTCATCCATCAAAATAAAAGGAAAAGATATTCTCAGTATTGATGGTAAAATGAAAGCACATGATGTATACTATCTGGAAGGTCTGAAGCATAATCTGCTAAGTGTGAGTCAAATGTGTGACAAGGGATATAAGTTTACATTTGATTCAAAAGGATGTCAAATTAGAAAAGAAAGAAATGGACAGCTTGTTGCTAAAGGAAAAAGGATAGATGGAAATGTATATAATCTTAAGGAATGCTTTAAGTCTCAATGTATGATGGGACAAGTTGATGACAGTTGGCTACGACATAGAAGACTAGGTCACATCAATTTTGATAATCTTATGAAAATAAGCAAGAGAGGGTATGTTAGGCACATACCTTAGATTATCAAACCAGCAAGAAACTTTTGTGATGAGTGTCAAAGAGGAAAGCTAACTAAAGTAAGCTTCAAGAATAAAGAATACTCAACTACAAGGCCACTAGAGCTTGTGCATACTAACTTGTGTGGGGCTACAAGAACAAGAGCCCTAAATGGAGAAAGATACTTCATTCTCCTCATAGATGGTATTTCAAGGATGACATGGGTCACCTTCTTGCAAGACAAGTCTCAAGCCTATGGAAGATTCAAAATCTTTAGGAAGATGGTTGAGAAGGAAAGTGGATACAAACTAAAATGTTTAAGATCAGATCATGGAGATGATTTTACATCAAATGAATTTGAAGACTACTATGAGAGATATGGAATTAGAAGACAATATTCATCCCCTAGGACACCACAACAAAATGGTGTTGTGGAAAGGAAGAATAGGAAAATCAAGGAGATGGCAAGGACAATGTTGAATGAAGCTAATCTTCCTAATGTATACTGGAAAGAAGCAATTTGTATTGTTGTATACACATTAAATAGAGTTCAACTGAGAGTGAATAAAAAAGTGACACCTTATGAGTTATGGTATGATTGGAAACCACCAGTCAAGTATTTCAAGGTGTTTGGTAGCAAGTGCTTCATCAAAAGAGATGAAGATGGATTAGGAAGTTTTAATTTAAGAAGTGATCAAGGTATCTTCTTGGGGTAATCTACTCATAGAAAGGACTACAAGTGTTTCGACAAAAGGCTAAAGAAGGTAATTGAGAGTGTACATGTGAAAGTAGATGAAGATATACATAAAGGAAGGCAAAACTCAATTACTTAGACTGAAGAACCATATGTTGAAGATGAAGATCAATCTGAGAGTGAACATGAATAAGAAGCACCTAGCAAATCCCCAAACAGATATGTGTAAAAGAATCACCCTGAGGATCAAATTATTGGAAACAAAAATGATGGTATGCAAACTAGAAGGAGAACAAGGAACATTGAGAAAGTAAATTTTTGCCTCATGACTGAGATGGAACCCAAGACATATGATGAGGCCAACAAGAGTGAGAAGTGGATGAATACTATGGAAGAAGAGTTGCAGCAAATAGAGAAGAACAAGACTTGGGATTTGGTTCCTAGGCCAGCAAACAAAAATGTCATTGGGACTAAATGGGTTTGCAGGAACAAGATGAATGAAGAAGGCAGAATGATAAGGAACAAAGAAAGGTTAGTATGTAAGGGATATGCTCAGGTAGAGGGCATAGATTTTAAAGAAACATTTGCACCAGTTACAAGACTTGAAGCAATCAGAATGTTTTTGGCATTCTCAACATATAAAAGATACAATGCATATCAAATGGATGTCAAATCTGCATTTTTGAATGGCAATCTTGAAGAAGAGGTCTACACAGAGCAACCTGAAGGTTTTTAGCTTCATGAAGATGATAACTTTGTTTGCAGATTGAAGAAAGCATTATATGGACTAAAGCAGGAACCTAGAGCATGGTATTCAAGGTTGGATAAGTATCTCCATCAACAAGGTTTTAGAAAAGGAAATGTTGACAGCAATTTATATATCAAGGTAGATGGAGACCACATGATCATAGTAGTGGTATATGTATATGACATCATCTTTGGAGGTAAGAAAGATGGTCTATGCAAAGAATTTGTTGATCAGATGAAATCAAATTTTGAAATGTTCATGCTTGGAGAGTTATCATATTTTCTTGGTTTACAAATATCACAACAGAATAAGGGTATATTCATTTCTCGAACCAAGTATGCTAAAGACATGTTGAAAAAATTTCAGATGGAAGACAACAAACCGGTTAGTACCCCCATGGTGGCAGGATGCAAGTTGAGCAAAGATGATGAGTCACCTAGTGTGGATCAAACCTTGTACAGATCCATGATTGGAAGCCTATTGTATCTTACAAGTTCAAGGCCTGATATAGTTCAAGATGTATGCATGGTTGCAATATTTCAAGAAGCCTCAGTCTCATGTTAATGCAGTGAAAAGAATATTCAAATATCTGCAAGACACACTTACTTATGGATTATGGTATCCAAAGAAAGGATATTTCATTTTACAAGCCTTTACGGATGTTGATTGGGCAGGTTGTGTGGATGATAGGAAGAGCACCAGTGGTGGAGCTTTCTTCCTTGGAGACAGATTTGTGTCATGGCATAGCAAGAAGCAAGAGTCCATTTCACTATCAACTGATGAAGCTGAGTATATTGTAGCTGCCACATGTTGTTCTCAAGTTTTGTGGATGAAGAAAATTTTCAGGGACATTCAGGTGGAATTTTTGGATCCTATTCCCATAATGTGTGACAAATCAAGTGTAATCAATATATCAAAGAACCCTGTCATGCACTCTAGGACAAAGCACATTGCAATCAAATATCATTTTCTTAGGGAAAAGGTTGCAGATAAAGAAGTGAAAGTTGAATATGTTTGTACTGGTGAGAAGATACCTGATATCTTTACTAGGCCATTTCCCAAGGATAGTTTTGAATACTTGAGACAAAAGTTGGGTGTTGTCTCACCCTCCTTCTACACTTAAAGTATTGATTTGAGATCCATGGTTCAAGGGGAGCATATTGTTGTAAGGAAGTTAAGTAGCAGAACAACTTCCTACACTAATCTTGAGAGGAGGGTAATGCAAAAACTTTTACAGATCTTTACAACAGTTGCAGAAAACAAAAATAGATATAATAACATTCAAACCATAACATAGTGATTTACATGGGGAAACCCTTATGGGAGAAAAACCCCACACTCCAAAAGCCGCCCAATATATTATTCAACAATCAAAACAGATTACAATATACTTGAAGAGAAATATATTCATAGGAGTACCACTAATTAGATATTTAGAGGTAACTCAATAGCCATAAGGCTCTTACATTCAACCTCTATCTCATGCACCTCATATATAGGAGATACAATACAAAAAACTGTCAAACGGTATTACAAAACCATGGGCTAAAACCACCCAATAAGGTGTAGCCAACCTTATCTCCCTTCTAGATGCCCTAAGACATGTGTCCCTCTCTTTAGACATGATGGTGATCTCCATTTGAACCCAACATGCACAAAAAAATCACCTCAGGGTGGATACCTCAAGCACGTAGATAGGAACTTGATATAAAAGCTCTGATACCATGTAGGAGCTAATATTGTGCTTTGATACCATGTAGAAGTGGATGATCAACCATAGGAGCAAAGAATCATCTGCAAGAAAAATACCTATTAGACAAAAGAGATCAAGTAAAGATTGTATGCTCCATATAACAACCAAAGAATTTTTTATTAATGCACAAAAGAATAGAAGATTCAATATTGGAGGTACAATTACAATAAATGAATGATTTTCTTTATAGAGAGAAAGAGATGCCCTAATCCTAAAATTAGAAGAACTAAATAAATGCAAAGTAGGAGCTAATTTAAGCTCAACTATAAGCTAGAAAGATAACTAGAAGTCCCGCTAACTGAACTTAGACTAAAAAAAAACATAATACCTAGATAAAATAAAGGACCTAAGTTTAACTTAAGTGAAAAAGCAATTAAAGGACCTAATTAATAAATAATTATATAATTATCCTAAAATTACTCCAACAATATCTATGGATACGTGTCATATATTATTGGGGAAGTCATGGCAATTTAATTAGTGTGCAATACATGATGGATATGCCAACACTTATTCCTTGAAAATGAATAGATTTTTCCACAAGTTGAAGCTTTTTAAGGAGGTGGAAGAAAATGTATGTAGTAGTGCAAGAATTTGTTTAGTTGATGGTAGATTTTTTTAGATGGTATGAAGCATGAGAATATGTGTCATTGATTACTAGAGTTGATAAAGAAGAAGATAAAGAGATACTAGTAGAATTTTCAAATCTATTAGAGGAGTTTCATGGAATTGTGTTAGATAATGTACCTAAGGATTTGCCACCTATGAGGAGGATTAGTCACAAAATGGATTTGATACCAAGAGAAAGTTTGTTAAACAAGGAATCCCATAGAATGACTCATGTAAAGAATGGGGAGCTAAATATACAAGTTCAAGAGGTATTGAAGAAATGATTGATTTGAGAGAGTTTGGTTCCATGTGTGCTACCTACAATACTACAACCAAATAAAGATGAAGAATGGAGAATGTATACAGATTCTCAAGACACTAATAATATTACAATTAAATATAGATTTCTATTAACAAGGAAAAATGGCTATATAGATTGTTTGAGTGGAGCCCAAGTACTACAAAAGTTTGACTTGAAGAATGGTTATCATCAAATCCATATTAGAGAAGGAGATGAGTGGAAGACAATCTTCAAAACTAAAGAGGGATTGTACAAGTGGTTAGTTAAGCCCTTTGGGCTAAGCAATGTACTAAGTACATTTATGTGGCTTATTAATCAGGTATTGAAATAATATTGAAAAAGATCATTGTTTATTTACATGACACTTTGATTTTTAGTAAGACATTGGAATCATTTTTGTCTTCCTTATATTTTTTGATAAGACCTTGTTCAAGAAGGACTTTCTCAATGGATAATCCTTTCTCAACAACTTCTTGAAATGTGGTCAAGTGTAATTGAGAACTTCATGTCTAATTTCTTGATTTAAGTTCTGTGTGAACATATCAACCAATTTTTTTTGTGGAACATGACAAGAGCAATGACTAGACAAACTTCTCCATCTTTATAAAAATGACAAAAAGGATTCTCCACTGCATTGTTTGGTTGTAAATAAAAATAAAACCTCATGCTCAATGTTGTAGGAGAAGTGTTGAATGAATTTCTCAACCAAGTCACCCCAAGAGCTAATCCCAAGTGGTAATTGTGAATACCACTCCATAGATTGTCCCCCTAGACTATGAGGGAAGAGGCACATTAAGTAAGAATCCTCATGAGAATACACTATACAAGCATTAAAGAAATCTCTAATATGTTTCTTGGGATCACCTTTTCCCTTGTACTTGTCAAATTTAGAAACATCAAATTTATGGGGAAAGGGTGGCATGGGTATAGCCCCATCAAAAGGCTAAGGACAAATATACTCAAGCATGTAATTCTTCACAAGTGTATAGATTCTATCCATTTATTTTTGCAATTTCTTCACTTGTGATTGCAAATAATCCTTAGGAGGTGTTGTATTTCTTTGATTTATCCCTATGCTTGAGCCACTGGGTGGACGAGGAGGGGGGAGGAAGTAATTATGATGACCATCGAGATGAGGAATATAACCAAGATATCAAGTGTTGGGTGGAGTAATGAAACTATATGGGTCATAATTTTGGTATTAAACTATATAAGTCCTTGAATGGGTGGGAGCATCATGACCATGAGTATGGTTTGCATTGAGAGCATGACCTTGGTTGTAGTCTTCAAATATAACATGGGGTTGTATAGTATAACCATGACCATGATTATGACCTTGGTCGATATATTGATGTTGGCCTTGAGTATGATCTAAGTGGTACTCATCGAAAGTCACATGAGATTGTTTAGTGGAAGCATGGCCATGATTATGACCTTGATTAGTATCTTGATGTTGGTCATTAGTATAATCTTGGAGGTTCTTATCAAAGGTAGCATGAGATTGTCTAGTGGAAGCATGACCACAATAATGACCTTGATCAGTATCTTGATGTTGACCTTGAGTATGATCTTGGAAGTGCTCATCAAAGGCATCACGAGATTGTCTAGTGGAAGCATGACCATGATCATGACCTTGATTGGTATCTTGATGTTGGTCATTAGTATGTGTATTGGTATTTCTTTAGCCATGAAGATCATTGGGTATGTGCAGGATCATGAGGAGCCAAAAAGTGGTGATATTCTGACTAAAATCTTGATTGATAGGTTGAATGAAAAATATCTATAACTTTCAAATGATATCACATTTTTTGAATCTGAAACATGTGTCACATTATATGCTTCATATACTATAAGATTAAAAAAAAATTGAATTTCATAAGTTTGACCAAGTTTTTGATTACGGATAAACAGGTTTTGAGGTGACCCGATGTTGGCATGATTGGCATAACTGATGTAGATGAAGAAAGATGATTGAACCGGTAAATTATTGTTTGTGATGAAGAGATTGAGATTGCATGATTGGATGACTTTGATCGGTTATTTGTGTTGTCATTGATGACAATTGATGTTTACTATGTTGTATTTTGTCATCTTAGTTTTTTTGGTCTACTGGAAATACCTTACCGATAAAGAAACATGAAACTAGGAATTAGGACCTTAACTGGTAAACGAGGAAATGTTTTGATTAAATATGGCGATTGGTGATGATTGAAGTGTTGCGGTTTGGAATGTGAGTTTGTATCATTGTAATATGTATCTGACCGGAACCACATTATGTTTTGGTTAATTGAAGTCATGTTTATGATTTCTATTGTATTTTTGCTAGGGTTTAAGAAGGGTTTAAGGACCGGTAAAGAATTTTCTTAACTGGTAATGATTTTTGGTTTGGTGGTGATCTACATCAAGTTCAAATGTTGGTGATGACGTGGTTGGAGCTGCGTGAAGTGTTTGAATGATGTTTTGACGCATTTAAGAGTGAATTTCTTGGGAATGTGTGAAGTTCTTAGTGGAATGAGTTAAGGGTTTGAAAGTGTATCAAATCAAGGTGCGGTGATAATTCAATGGTTGTAATTGATTATAATGATCCATATGATGATCTGTAATGAGTTGTAAAGATTTGTGATGATCTATGTTGTAAGTCTTAGGGTTTTGTAACCAACTAAGTTGTAAAGGTTATTTCAATCGGTACAGTTGATGTTTGTTGTGTCAGTGGTTTTTGAGAAGAGTGTGAAGCCAAACCAGAGTATGAGAGATCTGCCAAAGTGTATCAGAATTGGATCTAATCAAGCAAGCAGTTAAGTGTTGTACCCTAATCATTCATTATTTTTCCCTAACAGTTGTAGTAGTCAAAATCCCTTAACCGGGTAGGTCCTAACAAGCCTTACATTGTAAATCCCTTAACTGGGTAGCTCAACATATGAGTTTTAAATCCTCTTGCGAGGTTGATCCTAATAGGTCAAAGCTCCTAATAGGGATCATCATCTAAATCCCTTAACCGGGTGACTCCTAACAGGGTCTACTCCTAACCGGGCATCTTTGTAAGCTCCTAACCAGGCTAGGCTCCCAATAGGGTGCATTCCGAAAGAGTGCACAATTTTTGTGGGTACTAATTCCCACCATGGTTTTTCTCTATTTGGGTTTCCATGAGAAAAATATGGTGTTCATATGGTGAATGTTTTTATGTTTTGTTATGTTTATTTTTAGTTAATGCATGGTTAATGAACACTTAATGTGCAGACTTGATAAATCAGATTAGCATTTCAGATTTGGTGGAAGTTTAATAAGGTTGAGTTTCAGATTTGAATTTGTTGTTAATATTGATTCACCCCCCCTCTCAGTATTAACCGGATCCTCTAAGATTAACAATTGGTTTCAGAGCATTGGTACTCTGTGTGCGGAAAGCTTAATATCTTGAGGTAAAGATCTTGAAGAAAGATGATGAAGAAGGAGGATCCCAAGTTTACCATTTGAAGACAACTACCAGATATGGAAAGACTAGATGAAGATATACATTAAAGGATTAGGTGCTCAGTATTGGAATCATGTGGTAAACAAGTATGTTGCTCCTACTTCTGGCCCCTTGACACCAGATGAGCTTAAAGAACAACAAGAAAACATTCAAGCCTTGGAAGCAATTGGAAGTACTTTATCTGATTCTAAGTATATAGATGTTCATGGATTAGAAAATGCATTTGAGGTATGGGAGAAATTAGACTTGATTTATGGAGGAGATGAACATGTACAAAGAGAAAAAGAAGAAAGTTTAAGAGGAAAATTTGATGACATGAAAATGGTTGATGGTGAGAACATTGCACAGTATGGTCAAAGGATTAAAGAAGTTGTAGGTGGTATTAAGAGTGTTGGAGGTAATATTGATGATGATGTTGTTGTTATTAAAATGCTTAGAACTCTCCTACCACAATATGCTATTAGAGTTTCTACAATTCAAGAATCGAGATCTATTTCTAAAGATAAAGTCATTGTTGATTCTCTTATTAGAAAGTTCACTGCATTTGAGTTAAACAACTTTGATAATAGTGTTTCAAAACTGTCTGAATCTTCTCTTAAAGCTTCTGTAACCAGTATAACTGTTAGGAAAGGAAAGGATATTTGTCATAATCATGACTGTAGGTCTACTCATGGTGGTAGCAGAGGTGAGGATGATAATGAAGATCATCTGATGGAACTTGAGGCACTATTGGCTAAAATATTTCCGAGAGGCACTGGTAAGTATAAAGGTAAATTACCCTTGAAGTGTTTTTCCTACAATAAGATTGGACACATTGCTGCAAATTGTCCAAATGGTGATAGAAAGGAAAAAATTAGGAAATTTAAAGGAAAATGACAAAAACATTGCTATGTTGCAGTTGATGAAGGAGTAACTGATGAAGAATCAGAAGAAGATGACAATGAGGAGATAGTGTTTGTTGTTGTGAAGGAAGATCTAACTGATAAAAAAGCTTTGGTATCACACATGGATAGTAGTGATGAATGGATAATAGATAGTGGTTGCTCACACCACATGACTAGTGATAGAAACAAGTTCTTATCTCTTGAAGAATTTGATGGCGGTGTGGTAAGGTTTGGTAATAACTCACCCTGCATGGTTAAAGGTAAAGTAACTATTTCATTGAATGGAAAAAGTAATGCAGATGATGTCTTTTGGGTTGATGGAATAAAACATAACCTTTTGAGTGTTGGTCAATTAAATGATAAGGGATATCTTCTAGAATTTAAATGTGGAGTGTGCAAGATTATTGGAAGTAATGGAGAATTGATTTCTACTGGAAAGTAGACAAGAGGTAATCTTTTTCATCTGAATACTAATGTGAATAGTTGTTTGGTGGCAAATATTAAAGACAATTGGTTATGGCACAAGAGGTTTTGTCATTAGAATTTTGACAATCTGATAAAGGTTAATAAATCAAGTATTGTGAGAGGTTTTCCCGAGCTTGTTAAACCGGATAATGCGTTATGTAAGGATTGTCAGATGGGTAAGATGACTTCTATATCTTTTAAGAGTAATTCTTTCTCTTCAGAAAATATTCTAGAATTGGTTCATACTGATCTTTGTGGTCCTATGAGGACTAAGAGCTATTATGGTGATAGATATTTCATGATTTTCACCGATGATTTTTCCAAGATGACGTGGGTAACTTTTCTAAGAGAAAAGTTTGAGGCATTCAGTAAATTCAAAGCATTCAAAAATTTAGTTGAGAAAGAAACTAGGAAGAATTTGAAATGTTTAAGATTTGACCAGGGAGGAGAATTTAATTTTGATGAGTTTGTGAAGTTCTGTGGTGAACAGGGAATCAAGAGGCAAATGTTAGCTCCTAGAACTCCACAATAGAATGGGATAGCAGAAAGAATTAATAGAACAATTGTTGAAGCTTCTAGAACCATGTTGATTCAAGGTGAAGTACCGAAAATGTTTTAGAGAGAAGCAATTAACACTGTTGTTTACACTTTGAACCGGGTACTTGTCAAGAGAGGTAACAACAAAACACCTTATAAATTATGGCATGGCAAGACTTCTAATGTAAGTTACATGTGATGATTTCACTGGAAATTTTGATGCAAGGTGTGATGAAGGTATTTTTCTTGGTTACTCTACAAAGAGTAAGGTTTTAAAATGTTATAACAAGAGAACAAAAAGGATCATTGAGAGTGCAAATGTGAAGGTAGATGAACTCTCTGAGAAATCTGATGAGACCAGTAGATCTAAACCCGAGAAAGATGAAGAAAAACTTGTGTTAATTGAACCAAAAGTAGAAAAGAATAATGAGCAGGAAGATGTAGAAATAGGTGCTCAACAGGTAAATGAAGAAAGTGATGAAGAACATGAAGAAGAAGGAACAACACCGAAACCGATAATACCAAGATATGTTAGACTTAATCATTCTGAAGACCAAATTATTGGAGATAAAAATGCTGGTGTACAAACAAGAAGGAAAATTAGAGAAAACTCATGTCTGATTTCTACTATTGAGCCTAAAACAGTAAGAGAGGCATTGAAGGATGATGATTGGATTAATACTATGAATGAGGAATTGGATCAGATGGAGAAGAACAAGACATGGACACTTGTTCCCAAACTGGAAGACAATAATGTGATTGGCACTAAATGGGTATTTAGAAACAAGTTGAATGAAGAAGGCAAGGTTGTGAGGAATAAAGCAAGGTTGGTATGCAAAGGCCATGCATAAGAAGAAGGAGAAGATTATGGAGAAACCTTTGCACTGGTGGCAAGATTGGAAGGAGTAAGAATGTTACTTGCTTATGCTACATTTAAAGGCTTTAAGGTCTACCAGATGGATTTTAAATCTGCTTTTCTTAATGACATCCTTGAGGAAGAAGTGTACATAAAACAACTAGATGGATTTGCTTTGTTTGAGGATAAAGATATGGTTTGCAAGTTAAATAAGGAACTGTATGGATTGAAGCAAGCACCGAGAGCATGGTATGAAAGATTGCATGCACACTTGATCAAGATAGGATTCCAGCATACCAGTGAGGATAGTAACATATATCTTAAGACTGATGGAGATAGAGTGTTGATAGCTGAAGTATTTGTAGATGATATAATTTTTGGAGGTGATGATGATTTTTGTATGGATTTTGCTGAGAAGATGAAGAAAGAATTTGAGATGTATCTTATTGGTGAGATTAAGTTTTTCATTGGGTTGTAGGTCCAGCAATTGGATGGTGCAATATTTATCTGTCAGCGTAAGTATGTAAAGGAAGTGTTGAAAAAATTTGGCATGGAGGATTGTAAACTAGTTGGTACTCTGATGGTGACAAGTTGTAAATTGTCTAAACAAGATGATTCACCCTTTGTTGATGAAAAAGAATACAGGTCCATGATTGGTAAGTTGCATTATGTTGTTCACAGTAGGCCTGATATTGCACATGTTGTTGGTTCGGTTGCTAGATTTCAGAAAGATCCCAAGGAGACTCACTTGGTAGTGGTGAAAAGGATATTCAGATATCTGAAAGGCACAATAGATTATGGCTTATGGTATCCTTATAAAAATGATTTTTCTTTGGAAGTGTTTCCTAGTGTAGATTGGCCAGGCAACATTGATGACCGAAAAAGCACTACTGGTGGAGCTTTTCTTCTTGGAGGTAGATTGGTTGCTTGGACAAGTAAGAAGCAAGCATGTATATCACAATCAACAACTGAAGTAGAGTATGTTGCAACATCAATGAATTACACACAGGCAATCTGGATGAGACATGTGTTAGAAGGTTTTAAACTTGATATGTTTGAACCAATAACTATTTATTGTGACAATACAAGTGCAATTTTTACATGCAAGGACAAAGCACATAGAATTGAAATATCACTTTCTAAGAGAAAGAGTACATGAGAAGCAAGCCAGAATGGAGTATGTGACAAGCAAAGAGCAGCTAGCAAACATTTTCACAAAACCATTGTCGAAGACTACCTTTGAGTACCTCAAAGGTAAATTAGGGGTCAGACCCCCACATAAGAAAAACTAAGATGAAAGAGATGCATCAATCTAGTATGCTTATTGAAAAAATTTCACTATGGATTGATGAAATGATGGCTACTCTGTAGGGGGAGTAGCTTAGATAAGATTTGTAGAGATGTTGAAAACAACAACAACAAATTTGATGACCGACGATGCATATGTACCTTTGGCATTGTTGTCAAAGGGGGCGAATAAATATATTAGCCTAAGGAGGAGATGTGTAACAAAAAGGGGGAGAAGAAATAGTTCCAGGTAGAGAAGAGAAGAACTGACAAAAGAGTGAAGTGTAGCAGAGAAGTTCCAGAATTGAGCAACATGATTTTAGTTGAATTTGTTGGTGTTTAATTTTGGTGTTGCCATCAATTCCAAAGGGGGAGAATGTTGACATGATTGGCACAATTGATGCAGATGAAGAATGATGACTAAACCGGTAAAGGATTGTTTGTGATGCCATTGTGATGAAGAGATTGAGATTGCATGATTGGATGACTTTGATCAATTATTTGTGTTGTCATTGATGGCAACTAATGTTTACTATGTTATATTTTGTCATCTTAGGCTTTTTGGTCTACTAGAAAGACCTTACCGGTAACAAAACAGGAAACTGAGAATTAGGACCTTAACCGATAAACGAGGAAATGTTTTGATTAAATCTGGTGATTGGTGATGATTGAAGTGTTGCAGTTTGGAATGTGAGTTTGTATCATTGCAATATATATCTGATCAGAACCACATCATGTTTTGGTTATTGGAAGTCATGTTTATTATTTTTTTTGTATTTTTTCTAGGGTTTAAGGACTGGTAAAGAATTCTCTTAACCAGTAATGATTTTTGGTTTGGTGGTGACCTACATCAAGTTCAAATGTTGGTGATGATGTGGCTGGAACCACACAAAGTGTTTGAATGATGTTTTGGTGCATTCAAGAGCGAATTTATTGGGAATGTGCGAAGTGCTTAGCAAAATGAGCTAAGGGTTTGAAAGTGTATTAGATTGAGGTGCAGTGATCATTCGACGATTGTAATTGATTTGTAATTGATTGTAATGATCCATATGATGATCTGTAATGAGTTGTAAAGATTTGTGATGATCTATATTGTAAGTCTTAGGGTTTTGTAACCGACTAAGTTGTAAAGGTTATTTAGGTCGGTATAGTTGATGTTTGGTGTGTCGGTGGTTTTTGAGAAGAGTGTGAGAGATTTGCCAAAGTGTAGCAAATTTGGAGCAGAATTGGATCTGATCAAGCAAGAAGTTAAGTGCTATACCCAGATCATTCACTGTTGTTCCCTAATAGTTGCAGCAGTCAAAATCCCTTAACCAGGTAGGCCCTAACATGCCTTACATTGTAAATCACTTAACTGGGTAGCTCAACATCTGAGTGTTAAATCCTCTTGTGAGGTTGATCCTAACAGGTCAAAGCTCCTCATAGGGCTCATCATATAAATCCCTTAACTGGTCACTCCTAATAGCATTTGCTCCTAAATGGGCATCTTTGTAAGCTCCTAACTGGGCTAGGCTCCTAATAGGGCACATTCTGAAAGAGTGCACAATTTTTGTGGGTACCAATTCCCATCGTGGTTTTTCCCTATTTGGGTTTCCACATGAAAAACATGGTGTTCATATGGTGAATATTTTTATGTATTGTTATGTTTTATTTTCAGTTAATGCATGGTTAATGAACACTTAATGTGTAGACTTGATAAATCAGATTAGCAGATGATTATCAGTAGATATCGGTACTAGTAAATGGTTTTGTTGATGGGTATTGTTTGATTTGGTGGAAGTTTTATAAGGTTGAGTTTCAGATTTGAATTTGTTGTTAATACTAATTCACCCCCCCTCTCAATATTAATCAGATCCTTTAAGATTAATACCCGAAACCCCATACAACATGTTTTGAGGGGACTCGAAACCCCACAGGTTTTGAAGGGACTCGAAACCCTAAGATTTTACCAAGATCTAGGACCCACAATACCACGCTGCTAAAAGATAATATCATCAGAAAACCAATAGCCAAATCACAACTAGGACAAAATAAACTACCCCACAAACAAGAACAAGAGTTTTACAAAGGCTCCCTTAACCTACACACAACACCATGGGTTTTTCTAGGCACCCATAACCTTCAAAGAAACCAAATTACAATAGGTTGGCATACAAACACAATCTAGACGTAAAGGGTTTTGAAAGGCTCCCCTAACCTTCATCCTGGGTTTTGAGCTGGCACCCAAAACTAGCATAAAAGGGTTTCCAAGACTCCCTTAACCTGTAGCAAAAAACTCTGGATGCCCAAGGAAAAACCAATCCTTAACCAAAAATAAAGAAAACTACTAGCCAAACTGGGCCCTTGAAAACTAGCAGCAACCAGCCTGTTTGTGGGTTTTACCAGGCTCCCACAACCTGAAACCAAAAAACCAACTGTCTGACTCCAAACTGAACTAGGAGGGATTACAAAGGGTCCCTCAACCCACAAAAACATCTGGGTAGCAGAGACACAAAGGACCCAAACCTTGCCATCAATAAACAAATGAGAGAAGTGGAAGGCAACTTCAACCAGCAACATGAGCAACATCATCATCCAAAAGGCCTCCTCACACCATCTCTCCACCTTGATAGGGAAGAGGTCCACCTCAATAGGAGAAATGGCCACCTCAGATAGGCAAGGAGAGGAACAACCCATAAACCCAAACATTTCAATCATAGCCCAGCATAGAAAAAGTCCCTCCACCTCAATAGGAGGACAAACCAGATCAGAAAAAAACCCAAGACACCGGATCTCCCAAAAAGAAAACCTTAGCAACACCATATCTGGCCCCAAGGGCATAAGGAATCCCAAAGAGAGAAGGGAAACCAAAAACCCACAAAAGAAGAGCCTTGAAAAACCGACTGGATCCCAAACAAGAGGAACCACCACCGCACCCAAGGAGGGAAGATCCACCAAAGCAACATCATCCACAACAACACGGGGCTTAGAGACCCCAAGCCTGAAACCGCCTATCCCTGAGAAGACCCCATATTCTGGCACAACACAAGCCTCCAAACCCAAAATGTCACCACACGAGCTCTTGGACACCCAACAATTTGCAGCACCAGTCTGCAACGAACCACAAACAACTAGAAACATGACACCCCCTCCACTAAGAGACACAAACAGGGGTGAGGAGATCACACCTCCCTCCTCTCCACTCGCAACCCACACACTCTATAAACCACACAAAACTGCGCAGTAACCAGAGCAACAAAGATGGGCCAAAGGGAAGAGGCCCCCACCCTCACCATCTGCCTCGTCATCCTCGTCTCCATCGCTTGATTCATTAGGCACCGAAACCCTAGCATTCATCATCCTCGTCTCCATTCTCCATAAAGGTTTGACCAAGTTATGGTGGTGAGACATACGAGTTTTTATATTTAAAAAAAAGCTATACTAAAAAATCCATAATAATTATTTTTTTCAAAAAATTGCAAAAAAATATGTTACATTTGGACATGAGTCTTCTACTTATATCTAAAACATTATAAAATAATATTATGATTTTATTATGGTTAGGGTGGTCAGACAGACACCTGCTTCTTATCTTTTTTTCTAAAATTTTAGTACTACTACATTGAAATTTTAAATTTTTGTCAAATAGTTTTTTTTAAGAAAACAACTAGTAGCTTAGAAACTACATTCAATTTTCTATAGATTCTATTCTTACATATGTTTGAAATAATGTTGGTAACTTATTCAATTTTGTACATAAAGTTTCCTAACTTTGTTTTTCTTATTTTCATTGCCACTTAAAGGCTTGTTTAGCCCACCATGATCTTGCAAATATCTCATTGGTATGAGTTTGCTGATGGGTTTGTCGTGTTTGTTTAGTCCAATATTTGGTTTTTACAAAAGGGAGAAAGGTGACTTAGACACGAGGATATATCTATGTCTATTTTTGCTAGAACGAACATCATCTTGATTGTCCTCCACAAGTTGAGATACATTGAAATCAAGAGGTAACTTGGCACTCTCTTGGGCAAGAATCATAAACTAATGTTGTGGGTTCTTGCATAAAATTGTCTTAAGCAAATTGTTGAATTTTGAGTTGGACAAATAATCTTGAAGTTCTGCCAAGGTTAATAATTCATCATATAAATCTTGCACATTATTGCAATTTTCAAAAGTCCTAGTATTGTAAAACTCTTATTCATCAATTTAGTGCAAGTATCCATGTCTTGAGATCTTACGGCTTCATGGGCTTCTCTTCTAAGTCTTTGGGCTCTTGTTTCAACCATACAGAGGAGAAGGTTTGACTTGGATGGATGGAAGGATGACAAAGGGTGATGGATGGAGGGAAGATATGAAAATGACAAAAGGTTGGGAGTATGCATTGCAAAGGTCCTGATATGAGGTTCTAAATGTGATAGAATTAGGACTATGATAGATAGCCACAAATCAATAACTTAAGCAAGATATATATAACTTCCTAAGAGATGAAAAATTCCAAGGTAAGGTATCTTGACTTAAGAGACTATAATGGTACCCTAGATAATAGATCTAAGAGGGAAACCACCAAGTGATGACAAAGTTTGAATGCAAGATAATAAGAACCACTAGACAACTTTTGACTTTGGCAATGTTGATGTTTTTGGAAGAATGAAGGTCTGAATAAACTAAAAATGGAAAGGCAACAATGTTAAACTGGTGGTTGATTGACTAGGAATCCTGTGGAATTAGTTGGAAATCTCTTTCAATCTCTGTAACTGAATACACAAAAGATACTAGGTACATGATGATATATGCCACATATGCATTATAAAGATCCAAACATGCCAAAACAAAATTACAAAAAATTAAAAAATGCAATGATATCTATTGTATATATAGTAAGATAGGCATGACAATAATGACAAAAAACACAACAAAAATTAGAATCTGACATAAGATATATAAATGCAACAAATATTACCATAATTGTGAAATCGGTCAGAAATCGATGCAATATTTAGCCTACAAATTTGAAAACACTAAAAACTCAACAACAAAAAATGTAAGAAATAACAAACAAATGTCCCACCTGGCAATGCCAAAATGTATATGCTGAATTTGAACCCTAAATATTGCAAACCTTAGTTCCAACCACAAAACCCTAGATTTATAATGAAATTCAACAACACATCAATGAAGAACCATCAAATATGCAAAATCATAAAATAAACCAAATGATGCCTTCACACATTCAAATGGGTTTGATCTTCATTATTCTCTTATCTCCATTGATTTTTCTTTTGAGATGGTTGCTCTCAGATGTTTATGCTTGTGCAAGAGCTCAATGAAAACTGGATGTGGTTGTGATGATGTAGACTAAAGTCAATTTGGTAGGATGTAAGTATGCTCCAAGATTTGGTATGAAAGAGAGAGGAGGAAGCCTCTTATATAGAGAACATCCTAAAAATGGAGGGATAAGATTAATAGGTGAGACAAAAGATGGTCGACTAAAATCTAAGGGTAGGTAGAGGAAATAATAAAATAAGGGAAGTGGTTAAGATGGATAAGGGTCCACTTGTCTTATAGATAAATGGAAGAGAAAAAAGATAAATGAATTAATTAGACAAATCAAAGAATTTATTTAATTAATAGAAGAATGGCCACATAAATTAAATAAATAAAACATTTTTTAATTTGGAAAAAAAGGAATTTAAATAAATAAAAATATTTTTTAAATTAAGATAGAAAAAGGCTTATAAAAGATTTAGTTAATTAATTAATTAAATAAAAAATATTCATTTAATTAATAGAAGAAAAGAGGATGATTAAATAAATAAAAATATTGATTTAACTAAACTAGGACAATTTTTAGGTGTCTACACCCTCCATTGAAGCCCTCCTTATAGAACCTCCACCATTACCATTTAAATTTCCATTGCTCTTCTTGAAGGAAATAATGCTCGACTCTGTATTCTTTGCACAAACATTACTTTGCCATGAAACATGTAAGAAGGGATTTGGGTGTGCCCTAGCCTCTCCTCGACATTTAGTCACTCACCTTCTCTACCAAATCTTGCCATTTACTCCACGTGATTGCTAAATTCACTTCTTGTATGATTCTAAAATGAATGAAAACATATCCTAGGGTACAAAGTTTCTTAATCCCAATGAATGTAAACATTTATTTTTTATTTATCAACATTAATTATGCTTCTAAATTCTCCACAATTGCATTTGTTGGATAGGGAATTCTCTATACAAAAATGGAAAAGCAATTAGAAGAATCGACCTAAAAAAAATATATAAAATCTCAGGAGGCATTATAAAGCTTAAAAAATACTTTAGAATTAATAACATTTATATCATTATTTGTAAAAGAAAAAATGTTAAATTCAAACATGTATTCATCACATTTTTTTAATTTTACAATAATATTTAGTTATTAGGGGGAAGCGTACCAATAGTTGTTATAGCTAACTTCACACACCCATAGATCCTAAACGATACATCGTATTTTGATGTTTTTTTTTGTTGTCTCCATATGCGACTTAAATGCTTATAGCTATTGTTTTGGCTTTTGGGCAGTAGCAACACACGTTGTGGGATCCGTTATGCATGCAAGGGTCAAAAAGTACACATTTCAAATTGTCGTCCAATACCTACTTAAAGATGACTCAATAACCGTGCACTTAAAATTGCTAATACTTATGGACAAATGTCCGAGTAGTTGTGCACAAATGTTCCACTAGTCATACATAGATGGGCCAATTAAGGTCCAAAAAAACTAAAAAGTGAGTGACTATTGGTACATGCAAAATTTATTAATGAGTTTTTAGTTATTATTTTTTTGGTTCCTTTAAAGTTAGTAGCTAGAGGGTTGGGTGCACAAAGAGTGCAACTATAATGACTACTAATGCTTTTCCCCTAGTATAAATATCTTATATACAAATTGATAGATATTAATTGAACTATTTTATCTATCTTAAAATTATTTTATTTTATTTTAAAATATTTTTTTAAAATTATTTTTGATTTTATTGTATCTACAATTTTTTATTCTAAATTTTGAAATTTGATTATTTACATCTAATTTTTTATTTTCAATGTTTGAACTTCTTATCATTATTTAAAAAGTTATTAAAAAGAAAAATTGTAAATAATCGAATTAATGATTCTTAATATGTCTTCTAATAATTTAAAAATATATGTATTTAGAATTTAAACTTTTTATCATTATTCTTTTTAAAATAAAATTTATAAAATATATCTTTTTAATGAATTACTAATTTCATTTTTAAATTAATTGCTATACATTGTAACTGTGAAATACTAGACTAGTTTTTTTTTAATTTTTAATTTAATTTTATATTTATATATCGATCTAACACTTATAATTTTGATGAGAGCATATCTTTATTTATATGTGATAATTATTTTGAAAACATTATGTTTATAATTAATAATATTTTGACATGTAAATGATTGTCAAATTCAAGATAAAATGCAAGAATTTTTATTATGTCAAGAGGACATGAATACTATATACTAATCTTCTCCATATGAACAAAAACTAAAAGCTAAAACAATACAATACAATTTACTTTCACACACATATATAATACAATATTAAGCCTTAAAACATAAACTTGCATAAATGGATATGGTTTTCACAAAAAAATGCATTTTTTTTTTCAAAAGTAGAAGTTGCATGGCTTTTTTCTACCTATTCAAGTAGATTTAAGTCTTCTAGCTAAGCCATTCACTTGGTGAAGACAATTATTTTGCATACAACAATAGATAGGTGTGGTTTATAGAGGCTTGACAATCGCAAAGAGAGGATTTTATTTCTCTCAATAGATTGGATTTAGTAGTTGTAATTAGAATTAATATGTGATCATGTCTTATATTTTTAAAGTTAGATTGTCAAACCTCCAATTAACCCCAACCCTTGTTTAAGAGACCCTTGTTTAAGAGACCTAAATTGTTTAAACACTAATAATTTCAAGAGAAGAAACAAAATAGACTATATTAATGAAACATAAACTCCAATATTTTTATTTTTTTATTTCTAAATATGGTAATGAAACATAAAGCAATTTCATTTACCAAATTGAATTCACATTGTTATTTTTCATTCCATTTTGTAGCATCTTAAAGAATAGAGGCTCCATGGTGGGCATTTTGAAAGGTTGCATTGGTCTCAACATTACCATTTTCATTGATATTCAACATCCTCTTTTCTAGCAACCCTTTTTCATTTTTATTGATTTTGACCATCATACTTACCCTTGTTTGTATCACTACTATGGTGTGTTTATGCAGTTGACTCATGCCTTCAAATTGATATCTCTTGATTCATGCTTTCAAATTGATATCTCTTAATGTATCTTGCATAAATTTTTCAAAATATAAGTATGCTAGTTAACTTAACACACTCAATATTGTAATATCACTGAAGATTTTTTTTAAAGACTGGATATTTAAACCATCACACTTTACAAATATTGATATATTAAAGATTTATCTTTATAAATTTATATGTTTGTATGTATGTATGTATTGTGTGTGTATGTTTCACTTTTTGTTGAATCTCATTATATATATTTTTTATTTTAATAAAAAAATACGCTACCCCCATAATAACAATTTGCACACACACACACACACAAACACGTATGTGTTAGCTATATTTCTATACATCAAACCTTTTCAAACATTATTGTTTACAATAATATAATTATATATATTTTCAAATATTACATTAATTTTTAGATATTATATTACTGTACCATCAAATGTTATTACTACTCATTCACCCTTTCTATTTCCTTTATTAATTTTTTTCACATCTTTTCTTCTAACTCATGTCTTCAAATTGATATATCTTGACTCATTCCTTCAAATTGATATCTCTTAATGTATCTTGCATAAATTTTTCAAAATACAAGTATGCTAGTTAACTTAACACACTCAATATTGTAATATCACTGAAGATTTGTTTTAAAGACTGGATATTTAAACCATCACACTTTACAAATATTGATATATTAAAGATTTATCTTTATAAAGTTACATGTTTGTATGTATGTATGTATTGTGTGTGTGTATGTTTCACTTTTTGTTGAATCTCATTTATATATATTTTTTGTATGTTTCACTTTTTGTTGAATCTCATTTATATATATTTTTTATTTTAATTAAAAAATGCGCTACCCCCATAATAACAATTCACACACACACACACACACACACACACACACACACACACACACACACACACACACACATGTTAGCTATATCTCTATACATCAAACTTTTTCAAACATTATTGATTACAATAATATAGTTATATATATTTTCAATTATTACGTTAATTTTTAGATATTATATTACTATACCATCAAATGTTATTACTACTCATTCACCCTTTCTATTTCCTTTATTAATTTTTTCTCATTCACCCTTTCTATTTCCTTTATTAATTTTTTTCACATCTTTTCTTCTATATTTTTTTATATCAAAGATATTCAAATTGGACATCTTACAACAATATTGCTTTTAGACCAAAATAAATAAATAAGTTAACACTCCATGAAATAGAAAGAAAAACAAGAGAGCAACACTTAATAGATTGATTTCACAATTCCAAGAAACAAATAAATCCCACACTTTATATAAAATAGTGTGAAATATAAAATAATAATATATATTTTTACATTTCTTTTAATTAATATTGATTAAAGTCTCACACATTTTATCTCTATAATTTATTTTTTAAAACATAAATTAATTTTAAATGTATTTTCAATTAATATCTTTATTGTTTAATTGAATTTTAGAGGTGTAACCTTATGTAATAGTACAAACCTAAAAATGTTCACAAAAATTATTTAAAAAAGGAATTTATTTTTTAAATAATAAAATTAAAATTTTAAAGTAAAAAACATAAATTTGAAGTAAAATAAAATAACACTTAACTAAATGAAATAGCATAACATTATATAGATAAAAGAGCTATTTGTTGTTTTTAATCTATTTATTTATTTTGTTGTTCAAGTTTAACATTAGTAGTTTAAATAGATAATAAAATTTAATAGTCATATAATTTTTTACATACAAATAAATAGGAATTGATTGGCCCCTTGTCTATCAAATATTAAAAAAATGATAAAAAAGTGTTCATAGAGGACCAATATAACTACAACACTTATCAATGAGAGCCTCAAAGTAAAGAAAAGAAAATAGCTAGGAAAACCTTTGAATAGTAGGTAGAATGAGCAAGAAAACCACTCTAAATTAAAAAGAATAAAATTCCTCAAAATATTAGAGGCTGAGAGAAAACTTGAAACCCAAGGTTGTTGAACCAACACCTAAGATGTAAATGTAAAAAAAAAAGAAATTAAGAAATACAATACAAAATTATAAGAAAGCAAGTTGACTTTTGTAGCCAACTAGAGAAGATTCTAAAAACCTTAACATCATGCTTCAACATTGAGCTACAATAATCATGTGTAAGAGTTGAACTACAAACATTGTAAGTTAGTTAAAGAATTAAAATGGTCCCATGGACAACTTCTTGATGCTTCTTCCTCTGAATGCAACTATTTTCAATTAAAGAAGGTAGTATTAAAACATCAATTGGACCTCTACAATCGGGCATCTATACGTAATACAAGAAGAGTTTTGATTATCATATATAGATCATTGCAAAATAAGGTAGATTTTGGTTATCATCCCCACAAAGTCCAAAATTCTTTCTATAGGATCTTAAAATTAAATTCTTCTAATGAAATATCATAATTCAGAAATTTATTCTCTCAAATTCATTACAAAATTTAACATATATTTGAAATTTGCAAGATTTGAAATAACATTACTTTGAAGCTTACAAGAATTGAGACTAACATTTCTTTGAAGTCTATATAAATTGAAACTTTTCCTTAAGGCTTCCTATTATTATTATGAAAGTTTCTTCTCAATCCAAAACTTCAATGCATTTAATAATGACTAGAAGAAACACAATACTTTAAATACATGTAATGATCCAACACCAAAGAACAATACTTTAAATCCATAAAACATACAACCAAATATAAATAAAGATCATTTATCCAAAATCAAAATCCATAAAACACACAAACAATGTATAATGAACAATCTCTACCCAAAGATCAAAATGTAGTTTATTAATTAAATTAATAAAAATCAGAATATAATTGTTTTGGAATCAGACATGTACATGTGATAAAGCAAGAATTAAACTTTGCTTAGCAGAAGACTTACCCAAAGATACAATGCATTATATTATATATACACGTACTCATTTCTATTTTTAGAAAATAGTTTTTTTTCAGGGAAAAAAGGCAAGCCAGGAGAACCACAAAATAGGAAGCATACTCCGTATGCTTTTTTGCACTCCATCCTCTGCCACTCATCATATTGTTACCGTTGGAGACGTTTCTCAATATTCATTAACGTAGAATAGATAAATACGGAAGCGTATATACGACACTCAGATATTCCAAATTGGAGGAGAATAAACGAACGAGTGCAGTGAAAAATATCACGCAATCACTCTGAGCGCCCAATTCCAGTTAAACATGGCCAATTGGATTAAAACATTCGAAAATTCCTGATATCAGACAGTGCAATTGAGCAAAGACAACGTCCATAACATAATAAAATGAAATCTCCACCATCGCCATTGCAGTCACCTGGAAAATGCCACCAAAAATTGGCGCTAGAACCTCTGTATCTTCAAGTAGGAGGAGGCACCAAATTATTAGGTTATGGGGAAAGGCTTTCAGTTTTATGCGAGTATGGCGCCAAGTATGGCAAAGTCAGATGCACAGTGGGAAAAAAATCGAGCAAAAAGGGTTTTGAATCAAATAATATTCGTAATGTAAGTCTCTTGTCAAAATTATATGCTGCTACACAGTCGTCCTCGGTTGACATCTTTCCTGAAGAAGAAGAAGAGGATATTGACGATGATTTATCTCGTTTCAGAGGTTTGGTGTTAGACCTCTATTACAGGTGTGAATATGTTAAATCTTTAAAGTGTAAAGTGTATGAAATATTAAAGTTTTTTTTGTTGTTGTTTCGCAAACGTTTATTTTAATATTTCTGTTGTTAGGAGGTGCTCAACTTATTTTAGTTTAGTTTTTTTGTTCGTTTATAATTTTAAGGAATATTGTTGGGGTTTGATTTAGACTCTGCTCTAGAAGCTGGAGCAATTTGTCGAAATGTATTTAGTTTTTTGAATTTTGAATTTTGTTATGGTTATCCAATTGTCTGCTGGGCGGGGAAGGACCGCTATAGCGTCAATCTTGCTTTGCTCCCGACCCCACCACCGGCAGAATCGAATTTTTCTTGCTTGGTTTGTAATTATTGTGTTGGAGGTTTTAGGGTTGAAACAATCTGTAAATTTTTGGCGGAGATTCCACCCGCCTCCTTGGGCTAAAATACCAATATGTACGTGGTAACTCTCGGCAAAATTTGCTTGGCTAAGCTGCTATGGTGTGAGGATAATTCTTTATGGAACAAAATTTGCCTGGAAAATTCCCCGACCAGAATCTGCTGTTACTGGCCATGGGCTAAGCAGAAACTTTTCTGGGTGTAGGCAGGGGAAATGGGCTGTGCAATCTATTGCACATTGAGTTTTGCCTGTAAATTATTGAGACTAACACACCTTGCCATAAGAGGGGCAATAATCGGATTGGGTTTTTTGGAGAGAGGATCAGCAACTAATGCTAGTCACATAACTCCAACTTGACAAACCAAACATTTTCAATCAATGCTAGTCATACGATTTCAACTTGAAAAGCTAAACAAACAATATCAGCAGAAACTCTAAATATGCTTAAAACTCCAGCATACATTAGTCCTTCTAGTGGCAAATAAACTGAATGGATAATGTCAGCAATCAATTCAATGGTCATAATAATCTGGAATTTATCATCGTAAATGAATATCTCTGTTCCCAAACTGAAACTGCTCTTCCAAATGACTAATCTTCAAACCTCAACATCAACTGTCTTCCTCAAGCGGTGAAATTCGATTTCAAGCCAGTAATTGACACTTAACTTGGCAAAAGGTGAGTTTGGTATTTCTAAAGGAGAGGAGATTCCTATGGTGATAAGCTGGGGACATGTATCCCTATGCTATGTTTGTTTGGTTATGTTGTCCTTCGTGATTGATACATTAAACTTATGTGAATCTCACTGCTTCCTTTCTACATCAAACCAATTTCCCCATTTCACAAAGCTCGTGCAAATAGAATGTGACACAATTTGGTGGATATGAAAGAGCTAAAATAAGCTCAATTTTTTTTTTGATCGATAAAAGTCAGCTTGAAGGGGCTGCACCCCTGTATTGAAATTACAAAAAACAGTTACATTATGTTTAGTTCATATCTGCAAATATGGCAATAGTGCCTCGCTGCCACGCTTCTCCACCCGATGCTTCTTGCCCGACTTCCAGGGGCAATTAGGTCCGCACTCACTATGGTCTGCATTTGCCAAGATGTTTTCCATTTCCTATACAATTGGCTCCTCATCCAACGTTTGCAATTCTCTTACATTTGTGCTTTCCAGGTTCTCCTCCTTGATGAAGGCCTTCAACCACTCCAAATCTTCTGTTGGCATCAAATCTAGATTGCACTTCAAAAATTGCACCCCCTTCATCACCCCAGTTCTAAACTTTGGTAGCTCTTGTGGGTTCGTTGAGAAAATGAGTGGGAAATGCTCAACAATGCAACCATTCTTTCAAATCATATGGTAATCATGCGGAAGAGGGATACAGGCCTTTGACTCCACATTATTAAGAACATCTTCCATTTCCCCCAGAAATATCCTCCAAATTAACTTGTCACAAAGTTGCTAAGTAATTTCTGGATTTGACTGTGTGAATTTTTAGTATTACCAACGTTTCGGATCAAACTCCATGATCCATCATCAGGGTGATAGCAAGAGAAGAGAGTAGAAAATATGATTTGTCACAAAGTACCGCAGCCATCTCCTTTGATTCCCCAGTGTTAAGAACTGACACCAGAAACATGGCCGAGATGTTGGAGTTAACTCTATAGAAGTGGTTCGACCTTAAGATGCATTCACCAAGCACCATCTTAATGGCATGAACGACCAACCCATAGCTCATCTTAAACACCCTGAGCATCCTTTTCTTAGAAACTTCACCTAGAAACCCCATTTGCCTTTTGCCACAGATTAGTTGAATTGGCATGTCTATTTTATTCGGCTCACCAACTAATTTTTGCGAAGTGGCATTTGGCATGGTCCTAGAAATAGCCAGGCCCAAATTCTCCACATTTCTAACTCAAACTTCCCAACACCTCCAATGCCGAATCATAAATGCTCCCGTCATATCACCCGCTG
Source organism: Cryptomeria japonica (assembly GCF_030272615.1). Classification (NCBI taxonomy): domain Eukaryota; kingdom Viridiplantae; phylum Streptophyta; class Pinopsida; order Cupressales; family Cupressaceae; genus Cryptomeria; species Cryptomeria japonica. Next base: position 863,960,853 of record NC_081407.1, read on the forward strand.
CTCACCATTTTCATGTTCGTAGTGTCCTTCCTTTTCCTCTCCATTCCACTTGGAGATGCTACAAAGATCAACCTTACCTTGCAATCATTCGGATTGCATCACTTGCACAATGCCTGCCTTCGTAGTGTGCTTTGCCAACTCTTCTGCCACCCCATTAGCCTAACTATACATGTGGCTGACCTTGAAAGCCTCAAACTCTTTAAGAAGTTCATCAATGGGCACAAGTCATTTCTCCAAATGCTAGTTAGTAGTGAATCCTTCTTTGATGGCGTTGATGTTGAGGCGTGAATCTCCTTCCGAGCATTTCTTGCTCACCTTCTGCTCCTGAGCACATTGCAAAGCCATTAGTGCCGCCTAAAATTTGGCCTCATTGTTCATCCCTCTTCCTAGGTATATCGACTTAGATGCTATGATACACCCTTGATGGTCACAAAGAACACATCTAGCTCTACATTCACCTGGATTGCCCTTGGACGCACCATCGAAATTCACCTTGAGCCATCTCTCCTCCAGTACCTTCCATATGGCTCCCTTTCGGGGGTCAGCAGTAGGATTAACTCACTGAACCCCATGAACAGGGGAAAATAAGCTCAAATTACATATGTACAACTGCAACGAATTTTCGCATAAAGTGAATCTGGTTTCTTTTTTTTTTAGGGTAAAAAACAATTTTATTCAAGAACTAATAAGATCATATAAACCACAAAGATTTCCAAATGGAACATACAAGTGATCCACCAAGGAAGTCTATGTAATGTCCCCGATTTTCGGCCTGGAATTGCTTGTGTTAGATTTTTGGAGAAATAAGGGAAAATTATTTAATTTAATATTATATAAGTTGTCTCATTATATTTATTTAAAAACATACATGAGATGACTTTATATTTTATTAAATTAATAAAGTGACTTAAGTATAAAATAAAAATAATTAAAAAAAGTCACTTAAGAAATATTAAAGTGTACGTACCCTCTTCTAGAAGGAATCTTATGATAGGTTATGAAAAGAATAAATAGAAGAGGGTAATTCATGGATGGGCATCAGTTGTTTGTTATCTCTTCTTGTGTTGTGGTTGTGGAGCCAAGGGCTGTCCGCAGATTTGATCTTAGGGAACGATACCTTCCTTCGATCTGCATAACTGAGGAGGTGAAAGACCCTCCGAAGGGTTGCCTTGAGAGTGAGGAACATTCAGTTCTTCACATTGAGCTAATTGGAGTTTTAATATCAGTTCATGGTGGACGAATTTGAGGAGTCTTCAGCTGTTGGGGTTTGGTGATTTCAGCTCTTCATTGGCTTGTATGTGCATCGATTTTTACTTGAAGGCTAGATGATTCTATGGGAGGTTTATTTGGAGGTTAAATTGTGGAGAGATTGCATCATTTCAGGTCTGAGACAAAATTAACCAGTCCCTCTATGCACATCAATTTGCTCATATGTCATTATGAAAGCATCCTTTCAAGGATTTGTTGACAGCGATTTCATCTAGAGGGAAGGGCGATTCTTTGTGAAGAAGATTGAAGGGGTTGAAATCAGTGTTGAGCATCCATTTTCAGGTCTGCAGAAATTTGTATCAGACTGGCAGATCACACATTGTTTGAGCTTCAAACTTCATCTTGATGGATAGTGCTTCACTCTAGGGGTTAAGGCGATTTGTCTTTGACAATATTTGGAGGCTAGTAGCAGAGATATTGTTAATTTCCAGACCCTCCATTATCAGCTGCAGGGGCGACTTGAGCAAGAGGTCGAATTAGCACTTTGGAGTGTTCTTTGACCATGATATTGTTTGCTTCTTATAGGCGCTTTATCCCAGGTTCAATTGCCAATTAAATTTCTTTGTAATTCTCAGTTTGAATGCATGAGTTTATGACTGTCATTTGTCGTCAGAAGTCTGAGAGTTAGTAATTGTTATTAGCCCATGTATTTGATCTTTTTAATGTCCTTTCAAGCTATCATATGAATAAAGGTTGAAGGAGTTTATGACTGCATCTTATATGATTAAATTCTGAGGTTGTATGACAACTATTTGATATAATGACAGCTAGTAGATGTCCATGTTTGAGAGCTTGATTTGTCTTACAATACATCTAGGTTGCTGTCTAAGCATTCCAGGATTAACATACTTTTATTTCAAGTTGTTGGTGAATGTTCTTTCATGAAAAATTAGTGTTTGATGTCCCTTATATCAAACTGAAACTAAGACCAGCAGACTGAGACCCTGTTAGCTAAGTGTTTGACAATATATGTAAGCCAAAAGATCAGAATTTTATATCAGAATTGGCAAGGGACATTACAGTCTATAAAACCACCAATCAATAGTCATGGAGGGATGGAGACTCCGTTGGCAGTCAGACCCCACCAAATTGAAACTACCTTTCATGATCCTCATGAATAAGCTTAAGAAGTTGCTGAGATTTCTCATGATCTAAACCATTCCAATTACCAACATCCAGCCATGAATTCCTTCGGAAGCTCACTTGGCAAGAGAGTTAGCGACCCTATTCCATTCTCTTGAGATATGCACAAAGGAAATTACCTCAAATTGTGTGGCTAGGCACATGATCTATTTAGCCACTATTGGAACTTTCTATAGTTTTGAACAGACACCAAAATCATTGAATCTGTTTTACGTAGGACCTATCTTCCATTGAATAGCATAAGCTCTTTCCAAAGCCTTAACAATTGCCCAAGCTCCCATTTGTTTATTAGAATGAGAGCCTATAAAAACAGAGAAAATAAAATGGACCAAACCTTCACTATCTTGGCCTATTCCCCCATTACCAACGTTGCTTAGATTACCTCTAGAAGAGCCATTGGTATCAATTTTAAGAACTCCACTTTGCAGAAGACTCCATTGATCTATTAAACTTCTTAGAAATTTGATTCTGATTACTAGATCAATGTTGAATAGACCAAGAGAGAGAAATCTCAAAGCTTTTGACAATTGGCCAGTTTGACGAAGTGAGAGAATCATCCATGTTAAAGTTGGCTTCAATTGTCTCCTTAATCATCAAACCATACTTGTAAGACTTTGCACTAGCAATTTTGAAAGATTCTATGATTTTGCTGTAACAAAATCTGCCAAAAGATGAAAGAAGGACGAATGTGCTAGGCAGCAAGAAGAAAAGAGGCTGAGGTAGGAAGGTGACCCAAACTATCCCAAAATTTAGACACATAAGTAGTGTGAACAACATGTCTTCTCCAAAGCTTCCGCTAGAGATCCCAAATTTCCTTTGGAAATGGGCATTGAAAGAAAAGATGAGAAGTGCATTCCTTGCTCCTATCATAGAAAAAGCATATGGAAGGTCCCTAGAAACCTCCTTTCGGAATGTTATCCCATGTGAGGCATTTATTTCGACTCAAGAGCCATAAAATGAAATTGCACTTGGGCCATCCAAACCAGTTCCAAATTCTCCTCCACTAGGGAAATTCAGCCTCTCCCCTTTTTTCCTATTCAAGATTTGATATCCAAGAGCATTTTTTTAAGTCACAGTCCTAGGCCAGTATGTTAGAGACCTCTAGAGAAGAACAAATTCTCTCAGCCAAAATAGAAGCCAAAGTATCTTGATCTTCTAGAAACCCTCCCTTAGGCTAGCTTTGTGGCTCTCGCCACCTATGAATATTGGATCTACCGAGGGGAACCTGATATTTAAAGTCAACAACCTTGGATCAGTTAGATTCTAGGATAATATTACAAAGAGGCCAGACTTGGGGGAAAGACGAGAGGATAGGGGGATAATTATCCCAAGAACCTTCCTAATATAAAGCTTTATTACCTTTATTTATTATCCAAAAAAGCTCCTTTTTAATAATCATGTCACCTTTTTTGATGGTGCCCCAAATTATGGATCCTTTCTTGACCAAGTCAATTCTAGGAATGTCCTCGTCAAGAACCCCTTCGAGATACTTAGGATTGAGGATTTTAGGCCAAAGCTAACTAGGATTTTTGCACCATCTCCAATATAATTTGGCAAATAAAGCTTGACAATTGAGTTTTGATTGTCACAATCAATGGTCCCCAACCTCTCTAGCACCACAAACAATATCCAATTCATGTGGCTCCATTTTTGCCTATCCAAGGTTTTGGCCAATAAAAACTTCTTAGAGAGAGCATCAAATTCCTTGAGAAAACTCTTAGGAGTTGCCAAATTAAGAACCCATAAATAGGCAATGCTTAAAAAAAAACCACTAAAAAATCTAGTGGTTAACTCTTGAATGAAGTATATCTAAGATGATCTTCCAGTGATCTCTTATGAGACTTCCAATTGAAAGAGGAATCCCCAAATACTCCATAGGCAGAGACCCAATTTTAAAATGAAAAATATTTCCTATCCTACGTTGAATACAAATTTCCAGGTTGAAGAAAAAGGTTCTAGACTTATACTCATTGATCAATTGACTAGAAATAGATATGTAAATATCTAAAGCCTTTATGAAATTAATAGCCTCTTCACTCTAGCCATCCTCATCAAAGCCATATCATCAACGAATTGAAGATGAGATAGGGAAATAGAGTTCTCTACCCAAGACCAACCTTGTATGCCTCTTAGCTAAAATATCGTTAGCAACGACCATTAAAACGAATTGTTAAGGAGAAAGGTCTCCTTGTCTAAGCCTATGAAAGTTGGAAAAAGGGAAGAGGGTATACAATTGATTAACACAACAAAAGTTGCCAATGTCACACAACTCATTAACTTGTTTGACCCACTTTGTACAAAAAACATAAGATTATAAAATGTTTTGTAGGAAAGGCCAATTAACCTTGTCAAAAGCCTTTGGCATATCTAGTTTGATGAACATAGCCTTTTCCTTCAAAGTAGTCATAGAGTGAATGAGTTTAATTGCCACAACAATATCATCCAAATTTCAATGAACCTTAAGGAATCCATCCTGTTTAGGGGATATGAGAATACTTCAAATCTTCAAGCATTCCGCAATAATCTTGGTAATGATTTTGTAAATGACATTGCAAAGAGCAATAGGATGAATGAGTCAAGCGAATAGGTGTTTTCATTCTTGAGAATCAAAGCAAGAAAAGTGGAATTAATTGCCCATAGCACCGTTTTATTCACTTGGGATTCCCAAAACCCACTTCAAGCAAGTCAAAAATTACAATCTCTCAAAATTCTTGAAAGAATTCAATTGGAAAACCATTAGGGTCCAAAGATTTACATTTCTTCATTTCAAAGACAATCGACTTAAGTTCATCCATTGAAATAGGGTTTGATAGAGACTGATTCATATCATCGAAGACAAGGGGAGGAATACACTCAAGAATAAGTCTCTCATTATCCACATGTTGAGGTCCTTGCTGATTAAATAAATTAGAGAAAAATACTTGATAGCTTTGCAAGAAATATCTTGGAAAGAAGAAAGGGTTTTTCCTTGACAAGAGATGAGGGAGGCTATAACATTACCACTTCTACACTCCTTCAACGAGGTATGAAAAAAGGAATATTCCCATCTTGCAACCAATCGATCCGAGATTTATCTCAAAAAAATCTCCTTCCAAACCTCCCATTCAGCCATCTCCTTAGAGAGGGAAGATTCCTCTCTCAGAAGTTCATCTATCAAACCCTCATCATTAATTTGGAAGGCATCTTCCTATAACTTGCTTGAAGATGCTTCTTATTTTGAAAGAATTCCCAAAGGTAAACCTATTCCATTTTTTGAACCTGTACTTGAAAAATTGAAGGCACTTGAAGGAGAACATGGCCATGCCAAAGCTAGGTTTCCTTTCTAATTGCAAACCATCCAAATGATTATATAGATCCACGTCCTAGAGCCACATTGGTTGAAATTTGAAAGGTGGATTTCTCAGCATTGATAGCGTCGAGGAGTGAAAGAGGATGTGCCAATGATTAAGACCCCGTCGAAACCAAAATCTGAGAGTAGGAATTCTAGTTGTAACCAAGCCAAAATTCAAAAGTAAGGAATCTATCTAGCCTTTTAGAATAGAATCCAGACCACACCTTCTATTGGTCCAAGTAGAAGTTCCATTTGTTTGTTTCACATCTATGAGATTAAGAAAGGATATGTTGTCCCTCATCAAGGTAGAGGAAGGACCTAGATGCTCCATACCTCCTCTTTTTTCATCTAGGGTAGTAATAGAATTAAAATCATCTGCTAAAATTCAAGGCAAGCTAGGAACAAGAGATCAAACAAATCTAATGTGAGTCCACAACAAAACTTTACTTGACAAACCACTAGGAGTATTGGAATTAGTGAGTAGGATAGAAGCGCTTGAGAAAAAACAAGAGGCAACCAAGGAAATGGGATTCCTACTACCAACCCACCAAGAAGGAGTTTCACTATTTGGATCCCATAGGCATGCCAAACCACCCAAAGTACTTGATGTGTTTTTTAGGACACCTCGAACACATAATAAAATACCAAGTATTCTATCCTTTCTTGAACAAAGAAACCTCATATGCTAAAGAATATGATCAAATGAGACAACTCCAAGGTTTACAATGCGAACACTTGACTTTATGTTGTGGATAAACTCAGTGTGTTTGATATGATCTTGCTGGAATCACAAGGGGACTTACATTTATGAACACTATTGGAACATGGAATCTATAGTAACGCACTTGGAAAATAAAAGATAAAAGGTGATAAGGTTTAAGAAATGTAAGCTAATCCTAAGAATGTAATTAATGATTGTTGACTCGATGCAATCAAACCAAGCTTTGCGTTGCCATGAGGAAACAACTGCACAAAGATGGTGCAATCTCTCAAGGATAAGCAAATGATTTTCATATCAACTATGCACACCAATGTCATGAACAATAAGCATATAGCAATTGAAGTTAAGCTTTAAGATAAGTTTAGTCTAACTACGCATTGCAACTTGCAATCAACAAATTCCAAGTGGTATGAACATTAGGTTTCACCATTCATCAACAATAATGTCTTCCATTCAACTAACGCATCTAAACTGTGAGAAGTAGAGACCATGCAACAAGTTGAACTAGCAAACCAAAATCCACCATGCCTTCAATGAAAATAGTATGTTTATTACATCAAGCCTTAGCAACAATCCCCTTTCCTCCTACTCTAATCTAATTGCGAATTATTTGCTAACTATTAACTTTTACAAATGAGAGAATTGAGCCTTATATAGAAGTCTCTTTACATTTTAGTGGCTCTGATTGATTCAAGATCAATGGCCGAGATTACATGATGAAACCCTAATTAGGGTTTGTTACAACTAACTTAGTTCGACCAATGATAAAATTACATTGTTAAGGACACATGTCCTTATTTAAATTCTTACCAATAGGGAAATTGGTTAGGTATGTGAAATAATATATGGTGAATCACCATGTGTCACTTGCTCCTTCGTGAGATGAATCAGGTTCACTGAACTTGGACATGTTGACTTGTCACATTTTGATTGTCTTGATGATGATCGGATGCCACCTCAACTTGCTCATGCAGATTGTCACAAAGTAGTGATTTTGATTGAGCAATATCTCTTGATACTCAACATTATCTAGTTGCTCAATGTGATGAAGATGGGGGCATATTCCCAAATTGTATCATCTTAGTGATCGGGCATCTAACTTTGCTCAACTCTTCTAAAACTATCTGCTTCTTTGATCATGCTTGGATAATCTCATCTCATAACTTGGGAATTTCATCCTTGTTGTCTCTTTGATGATGTTTGATCACCTTCATGATGTTTGGAATTCCTTGCCTTGGACTTGAATTCTCATTTTAGGGAATCTCCTTGTGTTGTACCTATCTCGCATTCGTCCTCATTGTGACACAAATTCGTCTCTCCTTAGTGTAACTCTTGAATGTTGCAATCACCTTATGTATGTGCATCTTGACCTTGGAGTCTTGGATTTTTGAAGAAAATTTTAAGACAATTGCAATTGAATCCTTATATTGATCCTCACACTTGCCTTGTTGAAGTGTTCCTTTCTTGATGACTTTGATCTCTTGTTTTGTGAAGACCCTCATGTTGAACGCAATCCCTTGTTATGGTTGAGTCTTTCTTTTGATTCACCTCCTTCTTGAATGTTATCCTTTTCCATGTTGCATTTTTGATGTTGTGATGACATTTCCTTGATTTCCATATTGAAATGCGAATCTTGTGTCCACCTTGGAATGGTAGTCCTTGTCTTTGCATTATTGAGGCTTAAGTCCTTAATCCTTGCATTAAAACCTACAAAAGAAACACATTTTGCATCATTTATCATGTGATTGCACAAAATATAAGACTAGCATCTGACAAAACTGAGAATGAAAATCCCTAGGTTTGGAAATGGTGTTGCTGATTGGAAATTTGGTAAAATTGAAGACAAAATTTTGCTCAGATCAGAATGCCCTGTAATATTCCTCTTAATTTTTTTGGTTTTTAGCAATAAGAGTTACAAGCAAACACCATAACCCGTTAAGATTAGAGAAATAATACAAACTGCTGAAAGGGAACCCTTCCACCTTTTGTTCACTGAGAGTCCAATCTACGGTGTTCTGGGGATTGTTAGCACCATAAATCAAACTGAAATTACAATGCACGGGCAGCAAGCCAACCCCTTCTGCTTATCCAACAGGATAGAAACTGAACTCTTGGCGGTAAACCAGCCAAGGGAAAAATAACAAGAAACTGAAACTCAATCACTCTACTGTGTATTTCAGCAGGAGGACATTACCTTATGCTATCATTCTACCGCATATTTCTGCAGGAGGACAATTGCATAAAACTTATCACTCGACCACTTATTTAGTGGGAGGACTAAGTACATAAACTGAATTACAAAGCAAGAAGGCAGCTAAGCCAGCCTCTTTTGCTTATGCAGTGGGAATTACAAATAAGAACAAGAAGAATGATTGATCAGTCCTACTGAAACAATCTTACAAAATAGAGTTATGAGATAAGATAAGAAGCTTAATGCTGATCTCAAACAATCCACTATCAAAATCACACCACACTTGAACACTACTACTGCTCTAATTTTGCAAGCTAGAAAACACACTATCCGGCCACTACCGAAAACACCAAAACACTCATAACTTTCTCAAAACTAACCGGAATCACACCAAATAAAATGCAAATGACAAATATAACCTGGACGATGAAACATGAACATAAAACCTGCAATCTAGTCGCCTCAAAACAGAAGCATGCACCCCAATGCACCTCTGGAATGGTACGACCCAGCTGAAAGGTATGATTTGCAACTAAAAATCCAATTTGCCAAATCAGTGGCTATAAAATTGCAGACTATATCACCTCCATGCCACTGTTTGATAGAGCCAATACCCAGAATGAAGGAATCACTTGGTCAAGAGGTATGAGCAAAATAAAGTTTCAGCAACTCCGAGACCAGCAGCAAGAAAACACTCCCAAATCCACACAAAACACTCCACATTCAACAAAAAACATAGCTAAGTACTATCTCAACAAAACACTCTCTAACAACACTGGAAATACAAGAAACATAGCTAAGTACTATCTCCCAAGTACGAAACTGAGACTTAGCTAGGAAGACACACTTCGAAGCTCAGATTTCAATCGCCAAACCGACAGCATAACAATGCAATTTCATAAGATAGCAAATGAGAGGCCAAGCACCTGTATTTATAGATTTTTCCCTCTGAAATTCAAATGTAATTGCTCCCAAATTCGCCCAAATCTCATTGCATTTCATTTCGCTATCACATGGCGTCCAATTTACATTTCATTTCATTACCAAAGTGGGCACCCAAGTTGTATTTAATCAATAATTAGACAAGTTCGAACTTGCCTAAGTCCTCAAACAATAACTTAAGGCATTCTTCAAATTTCAATGCCTAACTTAGGAAAATAACAATATAGATGGCAGATAAATATTTTCCCCTAAGTTGCCCACAATACAAATAATCAATAATAAAAATAATTAAATATCAAACCTTAGGATAAGGAATTAATATTTAATTAAATAAATTATAACTCCAATACTGATCAATACCAAAATCAAGGATGAAGTTGTGCGATGAAGACCACTGAATTGTGCTGAGTCAGAACCCTGTTCGAGGCTGCTAAAAATAGAAATGCTCAACACATCCACTTACTAAAAATAGTAAGTCAAGAAATATTGCTCCGAAAAAAATGATCTTCGCACCTAGAGAAAGAGCTTGGAAAGCTCAATAGGATTGCATCATCCAAACAGCCAAACCCTAACTTACTAAAAATAGTAAGTTCTTACTTTACCAAAGAATCAAATGCATGTTATGCCACCACGGAGTTCATGGAAAACCCAGAAGGAAACCATAGACAAAACTGAAGAATTCCCTCCTAGTAAACCCTAAAAAGCTCATGCAGAACTCCAGAAAAGTGGGAAACCCTAATTCTCCTTTTCAAATAGCCTATGGTGGTGCAGGGCACCCAAGGCATATCTCAGACTCTTGAAGAGTCACTAGGTTGTAGTAAGTGTTTAAAAGGGTGTAATCATGGTGTTGATCCTTTGGATCCACCTAATAATGTTTTTTGGTCCAATTTGTAAGGCTAAGAGTCCCAAAGGTACCTTAAGACAACCTTGGGTCTCATTAGACCAATAGGACCTTAGAATAGGATGTCATATGTCTTTTTGATATTGTTTTAGCAAATAAATGACTTTAGAATAGATCCTAAACATGTTTGAAGCTTGGAGGATGCAAATTGCCAAAAGTTGCAAAATTGTCAAAAAATGTTGTCCACAACTTTTGCAATATTGCTCTGAGAAGTTGCATTTTGGTTCTAACGGTCATAACCATTCAAAAGGTGGTTAGAGTCGTTGGAAAGGGTCTATGTAAGCATGTGAAACCTTCGAGGTGAAGGTGGGAAGTGAACGGATGTTGTTTTGGGTGGAGAACTGAATGAGAAACACTGAATTTCTTGAGCAATTTTGGTTTTCTGAGATAGTACGGTACTTTACGGATTGCCAAATCAAAACTCTGGGCATGGAATGATGTTAAATTGAATCATCTATTGTTTTCCTATGTTTGGAGTTCACTTGGTGACCGGAGTATTGGTTTTGTCTTCTTTCTGTTCTGACTGGTCTAGAAACCCTTAATTTCAGGGTTAGTGCAGAGATTGAACCCTAACTTGTCTTTTCTGCAATGGAATCTCACGGCCACTTGGAAAATGCAAGTTAGGGGAGTGTATTGTAAGACCCTAAAGGCTCAGGACTGGAGGAGTTTGTCTGTTGCTTCAACCACCAAGTTCTAGGCTAAATATCTCTATGTATTTAGCCTAAGCGATGAGGCCATTGTGTGGACAGTCAACCAAACAAGCAAGGTGACCGGTTTAATAGCGGATCCTGTTCTTTTGGAGGTAGGAGAACCTAACCAAAGTGCTGCATTGGTCCTATGCACCCATTCCTTGATACTTGCTTTGTTAACCAAGCCTAATTAGGCGTATTAGGTTTGTGAACATAGTAAGGGTTAGGGTATGCCGGAGTAGACTCAATTCCTGCAACTTTGGGATCTTTTGTAAGCCCAAAAAGGGTATCCAAAACAGTGATTTGTTTGTCTAGTCCTTTGGAAGTTTTGCAAGTTGTTGCCCATAAACCGGCTAAAGAGACCTACTAGGATCCTCTAGCCTTATAAGGGTTTTTAGCCTTGTGGAGATCCCAGAACCTAAATGGTGTTTGATTGTCCTTATATTAGTCATAAGTAAACTATCCCAATCATCAGATTGAGAATTTGTAGACTGGAGACGAGATTTCCATATTTTGGTCAAAATTAAGGAAAGTGTCCCTAAAGCCCAATTTTGGTTGGAGTTGTGTAAGGTCCCTAGAACCTATGGAAGAAGTGTGGGGTGTGAAACACACTTAGGAGATCAGTCCTTCCATCTAGGAAGCCATTGGACCACTTAGGAGTGAGAAATCAATCTTTGGGTGTATTAACCAAGAAGTAGGCCCATTAGTACATTTCTTGCTGAGTACTCTGCATCATACAGGTCTCCGGAATAGGTCAATGGACCACTGAACTAATCACTACGGAGAAGGGGACATTACATGCCCTAACTCTGCCTTGAAAATCAGAATCAGGTCTTGCCCAATTCACACTTAAGGCTTATGAAATTCCCTTAAAATCTGCCCAAATTCGCCTTGATTGAAGTCTGATTTGCAATGCTCTTGCAAAATCTGGACATATTCGCACTAGGTCAAGTCTTCTCTGCTACATGCTTCGCCTAGGTCAGATGAAATTTGCTTGAGGTCTGCTCTGCTGATGATTTACTGCGAATCAGACTTGACTGCCATTTGAATGGGTGAATTTGACCTTGTTTTATATGATTCTATAACCCTTGAATTCATTTCTTCTCCATTTGGCTGACTTGCAACTTTAAGTACTTGAAATTAAATTGTTTTAATGCCTACTAGGTCGGCCAGCAGAAGCAATATTTGCTTTGTTTTTATAAAATTTGAAATTTCTCCTCCAAGAAGCCGACTTAGACACACACATCACCATGGTGGGATTGACAGGGGTATAAGTGTGAAGTCAATTGCTTGATGTTTCCACAACACACAATTCACATTTGATTAAATATTCTGCTCTGCCTATATGCCAATCAGACCTGCACTTAGGTGTGCACCTGATTTTAGGTCTGCCCTTCCTGATTTTAGGTCTGATTCTACAAATAGATATTCCCTCTTTAATGTCTTACACTCGTAGCTTTTGTGGGGATACATGTTTTGAGAGTGAATGGGAGGGTGATAAGTTTCACCTCCCTATGAAAGGAATTCTAAATTTGGATTTCTATTTAGCATCCCTTTTGTGAGAAAAAAATAACCTTTTGTTTATTTTTCATTCCTTGCTGGAGTATTGTGAGAAAAAGAGAAATTTTGAAGAACTTGGAGTTGAGGAGTCTTGAAGTGAAGCTTGGAGCGCTTCATCAGCTCTTGATAATCTTTGGATAGCCTAGAGAGGTAGGTTCCCAAGCTTCCTTTTCGCTTCTTGTTATGCATGTGTAATTGTTTTTGAAAATATGTTGTCATTGATGTCAAAGGAGTGTTGTCCTTGATGTCAAAGGAGTGTCAGATGTGCTAGTCAATTCTATCATTGATGCAATGGCATTCGAGATTGAAGAATGCATAATACTATCATATCATACTAGAGCATTTTGAGTTGCGGAAGTATTGTGGCTAGCTATGGTGATGGAATTAGTTGAGGAATGTTTGTAGTATCACATTGCATCTATTCATGTTGGTGGACATGATTTGGAAAGATTAGAATGTTTGGGGTAAGTTACCCAAGTAGCGAGCTTGTTCTAGTAACTTGTTATGTTACGCATTTCTTCACCATTGAGATTTATGCTCCGTGGTCAGAGAGTATGTCTACACATGTTTCATCATATTCCAAAGTTTCTAGAGTTGATGTTTATCAAACAAAATGTTTGAAGTGACAGAAGGGTCACTGTACTAGTTAATAGGCGGGTTGTTGTTCCGGTTTGATGTGGCAAAGGCTTGTAGCATGTGCTCACCAGAGGTAGCGTGTGGATGCTGTTGGAACCAGATAGGGCTACATTGAACCATGTGGCATGTTCTATTTTTTGGAGTAGCGTGTGGGCTATTGGACCTGGCCTATTACATGTTTGATTGAGGAAATTGTTGTGGCTGACTTGTAGATATTGTTTTTTATGTTTTGGGTCGACATATGAATGTAATTGTATTGCATGTATATAGTGATCTAGGATTTGTCCTAGGTAGTAGTAGTTACTAGAATGCTATTCAGTTAGGTCTTCAATGTAATTATTAGAGTGATTGATGTATAGTATGATTTGATGTAATGTGAGTTGCATTCCAATCATTGTGCGAATTCATCAGAATATCATATGTAGTGTGGGAGAGTTTGAAGATTGATCAGATCAAGCGCAAGTTGAGTTTCCAGTCTTGAAGGTTTGCAAATCATATCTTTGTAAGCTAGTAGGACTGGTGTGTTACCTATTGAGTTGGTGCTTAGATATTTGTGTTGGGGATTGATGTCTCTAGTAGATTGGTGTCTGCAAACACAATTGGGGATTGGTGTCTCTAGTAGGTTGGTGGCTACAAACATAATTGGGAATTGGTGTATCCAGTAGGTTGGTGCCTACTTCATATTGTAAGTGATTAATTTTTGCGAGGCTAGATTTGGGCAATAGATCCAAGAAGCTATTCTCATCGTGGTCTTTCCTATCTTGGGTTTCCACGTATATCTAGTATTCTTTGTGTGGATGTGTGTTTTATGTGCTATTTAATTGCTACATCATTAAGAAGATTTGTTTGAGCTGCATTGAAGTATTAAGGTTTAAGCTTGGAGAAGTTGTATATAGGAATTAATGCTTAATTAAGTTGGAATTGGGATATATCGATTCACCCCCCTTTCCCCTCTCCCCCCCATCCTCATAGTATATTGTGTGCCCTTCAATTGTAAGAAACTGGAGTTATTGTTGACGTGTCTAAAGTCGCATTGCTACGACTCTCTCCGGCCAACGCAGAATAGAATGCTGAGTATCCTATCCTCTCTTGAGATAAGGAAATCCCTAATGCTGTTTTAGTTGATCAATGGGGACGACCTCAAGGTTTCAACTGTCAGGTCATGACTGCAGGATAGCTCAACAGTTTGATGTGTTTTGCTGGAAACACAAAGGGGACTTACGTTTTGCAACAAGCTGGTCAATATTTGATTCTCGAACTGGGAAATAAAAGCAAAAGAGAAGGGTTTAGGAAACTTAAAATTAATAAGATTGTTATGCGGGTAGACAGATTCAACATAACCAATCCCTACTTGGTCAGAATGGCTCACAACCTCACAGGAACGGTGCAATCTTCAAGGGGACTTGGAAGATTTTCAGACTGCAAATGCATGGCTAAGCACCCAATTCTGGCGTAGCTCAGACAGACACCTGTAATTGAACTAACCACGATTTAAAGGCTCAAGCCAACCATACACAAGGATACACAATCAACAAGTTAAGTCTATTTTGGTTTTTCTGGTTTAACAGGGATCTTGCATATCCCGAATATAGCATTTAAATTGGCCTAATAGACTTAACTTGCTGCAAGGAACCTGACAGGGGCCCTCCTAGCACCAATTCTATTGACGTGTCTATAGTCGCATTGCTATGACTCTCTCTGGCCAACAAGCTGGTCAGTATCTGATTCTCAAACTGGGAAATAAAAGCAAAAGAGAAGGGTTTAGGAAACCTAAAATTAATAAGACTGGTATGCGAGTAGACAGATTTAACATAACCAATCCCTGCTTGGTTAGAATGGCTCACAACCTTGCAAGAATGGTGCAATCTTCAAGGGGACTTGGAAGGTTTTCAGACTGCAAATACATGGCTAAGTACCCAATTCTGGTGTAGCTCAGACAGACACCTGCAATTGAACTAAACATGATTTAAAGGCTCAGGCCAACCATACACAAGGATACACAATTAGCATATCCTCAATGGTATGAGACTGAATCCATCAGATACCTACACACCAAGAAGATATATCTAAACTGCAGAAGAAAACCATGCAAACAGAAGAAAACCAAGATAACAAACACCATTCTTCAATGTTTATATATTGATTTTGACTGCCCTTACAACAATTTTTTGCAGCATTTCTATGCTACTCCTAAAATCTAACCTTCTACAATCTAACCTATTCTAACTGAAATCTAACTATCTAACAATAATCTAACTATCTAACCCTTTACAAAACAAAGGGCTCTGCCTTTTATAGATTTTACATAGCTGCAATCTGCCTTCTAGAACCTTGGCAGCCTTTACCCATGCCTACTTAATTCTCAGTTATCCCCCCAACCACCTTTTCAACTACCTATCACTATTTGGCATTAATCGGTCAATTTGACAATTGGAGATAACTGACCTATGTCCCCTCACTTTGAATTCATTAGATGGGGCCCACAGGCAACTCTCTTTTTACAATAAACAATTTTAGTTTTTGAATGAGAATTTCTGGAATTTTTCTAGCTGTATGTTCATCAGAGAATGCACATTTTGTAGCACTCTGTGTTCTTTGTCTTCAATCTCGTTTTCTGGTGGTCTGGTGATGGTGCACTTCCTCGTGCTTCGTCTTGCGCTCTACAACACGTTCCTCATTTCCTCTTCCGGTGTTGCTTGCGATCATGGCTCCTTGACGTTTCAGGCTTTCTCTTGGTTCTTCCCGACGAGGCCTTCGACCTGCAAACGATTAATTTCCATTCCGGATTAATCATTTGAAAAATTTAATAAATTAATTTAACAATCATATTAAATTTTAAACGACGTCGGGCTTTGTCCTGTCAAAGACGAAAGATGTTTGCATAAAAAAATTCCCCCTACGAAATTAGGGTTTTAAAGACAAGATTTAAAAGTGCAAGCTTTTGACGTCTCCTATTCAACATGCGCTAACAAGTTTGGGCCTTTTTGACGTTTCGAGAGTTTTAAATATAAAACACTTTGCTTTGAATTTCGGCCTATTAAGTGAAATTGCGAACTTGGACGTTTTCTTTCCATTTTCGGCTTATAATGGGGTAACTTTTCAAGTTGTCCTCCTATTTCGGCCTATTTGGCTGAATTGCATGATTTGAACCTTTATACCCTTTTCGCATTGAAGCTATTTTGTGCGAATTAAAGTTTGCATGATTTTTTTAAACTTCAAAACCATTAGCTTTTAGCAAAATTCAGACATTTTAGCGTAAATGAGCGATTTTATTTTTGTGTAAGTCGAAGTGCCTTCACTTAAAACTTGCGGGTACGTTGGTCTAAAATGGCAAATTTGTTTTATTTTACGTTTTTCGTGATTTTAGGTTTTGGTCGCAGGTTTTTGGATGAAATTTGTGTCTTATTTGGACTTGGTTTTTGCCTTGGCAAATTTCAAGATTCTTGACTGAGATGGGCGATTTTTTTGATTTTCGGCTTCTTAGGGAGCTTTTGCGTTTAGTTCATTTTCGGGCTACATGGGGATTTTGCATGAATTTGTGAATGATTTTCGGGCTATGAAGACCTTTTGCACAACTTGAAACCCTGGTGTTTTCTTCTTTGAAAGAATCCCGAAATTTGGTCATTCAAGCCGAAATACGCGACTTAGGGTTTTGAAGATTTTCGAGCAAAGTAGACTGTTTGTGCGATTTTGGACGTCTTTGTGCTTTTCGGCCCTAGAGGAATTCACGTTTTTGTATGAAATCGCGCGACTTTATTTTGGTTTGTAAACTTGGGATTCTGGCAAAAGTTTGCGATTTTTGTCTAAACATTTTAACTCCTCACTCACATGAATTTTGGGCATTTTTAGACAAATGGGCAAACTTCTTGCTTTGTTAATGAGATTCGGCCATTTTCTCCCTCTTGCTCGATTTATTGTTTTAAAATTTAAACGCCCTCCAAAATTCGGACCTTTTGATACAAATGAGTGATTTAGTAAAATCGTTTTTTAACTTGCCCTAATATGATACTCGGGCATCTTAGAAATTTTGGGCGAACTTCTTGACCAATTCGCGATTTTGACAAACTCACCATTTTCGGGGGCGTTGAGCGATTTGTCAGGCTAAGGAAATTTGACTATCTTTCTGTTTGCAACTCGACTTTAAACTCGTCTCTGGAGGAATTCAACTTTCAGGTTACACTGAGTGATTTCCAGGTGAATGGCAGTTCTCTTATGGCCCAAGCTTTGTGAGAATTTTGGGCAATTTGGAGGAAAATTGGAGACAGTAGAAAAAACACGAACCCATCATGTAGGCCTCTTTCTCTCTTCGTGAGAAAACTTCAGACACGAGGGTCCCCTGCAAAACAAGGGGTGTGTGTGCATTACGCACAACAATTATATATTGTCATCTCTGTGTTATTTTCTTTCTTGTGTTATTGTTATGTTGGGAAGGGTTGTATGCGATAGGTTCTCCGTCTTGATGAGAGCGTCTTGAGTGAGGTGTAGATAGAGCCTGGACCCTTTATGAGGATATGCATCTTCCTTCGAGAAGGAGAAGCTTGGGTATGAGTACCTTTGGATTTTGGTGTTTTGGCTGGGAGAATAATGTGATGGTTTTGTTATGAGAATATGAAAGGAGAGAAGGAAACAAGATATATGGTTTATATTGGTATATCATCCCCATTTAGGAGAGTTGTTCCCTCGTCTCACCCTATTATGAATCTTAGAGAAGATTCTTGTTTGTTCATACTTTGGGTGGTAAAGGGAGTTTTATTGTTTTGTGTGTGTGAGAGTCAAATGGTAGTGTTGTCCTTGTTTTTTTAGATGTGTGCAAACTTGATTTCTTTGGAGGGCTCCTAGCTTGGGGTTTCCTTGTGAGCAAGCCAACAATTGGGAAGTGAGCTTCTCTTTGATCATTGCAGAAGTTTGGTGTTTTGTGTAGGTATGAAGAATTTGTTGGAGCGTGCAAGTCAAGAAAATGACTATCTCCCTTGTGTCACTGTAACATGTTTTGAGGATAAGTTGTGGAAAGTATTTTTAAATATATTGCGTCAAGTTGGAAAGAGGGAAACTATTTTAATGCATATTATTTAAAATAATAATTACTTCAAGTGTGTTGCTATGATGGAATTGTATTATAATTGAAGATATTAAGGAAATGTGTTTTATTTTTCCATTGGAGAGATTTCTTTACTCAAAATATTCCATGGATGTTTACTCAAACATTTCATGCATATTCAAAAGAAAAATAATAATAATATTTACCTTGTGTTTTATATTAACCACACACAAACACACACAAACACACCCACGCACGCACGTGCGCCACATGCACACACATGCCACATGCATGCACTCACACATACATACAGATATATGCATGTATGTAATTTTATTCTTTATTTGGCAATAGTAATTTTTTTTTCTTATTTTAAATTTAATTATTAATAGTATACTTAGAAAAGTCAAATGTGTGTGCGTGTGTGTGTATATTATAAAATAATTAATTACAATGTCATCTCTACTTTTTGGAAATTAATATAGGCTTAAGATAAGTAGTAGAGAGATTTTGTTGTGGAGATGGGGGAAGCCCCAACTCCCCACAAGTTTGCGGGCTTGTGGGGTGTGGGAGCTTCGCTCCAGCCCATCATGGTGGCGATTTGGTCCCATTGTGGGAGTCAAGACCCTTGTTGGAGACATGGACTCCACACAAAAAAATATCATAAAGCTTTGTTTTTGTCCAAGGGCTAAATTATTGGGCATGACACTCATAAATTGACCAGGGAAACCACAAATGACTTGGATCAACACAAAACTGATCATCAATTTGATGACAAATGAATGAGAGATAAATTTACATTTTGAGTTTCATAGGGGTATAACCCATTGTTGACATAATTATTTTAGATTATGAGATGCACCCAACACAACAAAGAATGCATGGATTGTAATGTCCCCTTTTCCGCTCTAGTTTGTTTTGGGGACTGTTAGCCTATTCCGGAGACCCGTAGGCTAGTCGGACGCAAAAATTGGGGTTTCCTACCTCTGGGAAGATGTTTCTGCAGTTTTGAAGGCTTGCATGTTGGAATTTGTTAGTTTGGGTTTTGGATTCCTTCTGGGTTTTCAGAAGGCTTCACAATGAGGGTACATGCATAGCAAGCTATGGAGTTTGTTTGCCTTACTATTTTTAGTAAGTGGAGGCAGAAGCAATTGAGTTCTCTGGGTTTTTTTGGGTTTTTTGTGAGCTCTGCGATGGTATAACATGCAAACTAATCTGAAGACTTTTTCCAGACTTTTTAGTAGGTTATGACAGTTGCTCAATGTGGTTAAATTGCATTTGGACACGCTTACTATTTTTAGCAGTATGCTATTTTTAGTAAGTGATAGTTGCGAGACACTTACTATTTTTAGTAAGTAATATTTTTAGCATTGCTATTTTTGGCAGATTTTTGTGGTCCAGTTCAGAGGCAATTTCTGGCAATGTAGTTTTCAGGATTCCAGACTTCAGAGTATTTTGAGCAGTATTTGATATATGACAATTAAAGTATTTTTAATACTTTATTATTTTCCCCTTGGCCTAGGCATAAATGGTGTATGACATAAAGGGGGTCGATTTGATATTTAATTTATCAACTAATAGCCTAAGTCTGGACACCCATGGAGGTATTTTTCATTAAAAGGGATTATGACTTTATAATATATGTGATATTCGCTTAAGGGAGAAATACATTGTTGCTAAATAAAATATTTAAAAGTCATTTCCCTAAGTTTATGTCGAGTGCTCACTTATTATATTATTGGCAATTTTAATAAAGTGACTCATCTATGCACTTGGGCGATTTGGGAAGGAGATGGAATGAAATGCAAATTACAAATTTGAGAGAATTGAATGTGCATTTGGATTTGGCGTTCATTTGGGAGTGAATTTGAATTTGAATTTGATTTTGGAGCTTCAAAAACTATAAATAAGAGTGTTGGGCTCTTGTTTTGGGCATCCAGAGAATTTACACTGTTATGCTGTCGGAATGAGTCCAGACTTCTTCAAGGGTGAAAACCTCCTACAGTATCCTTTACAGTTTCAAGTGTGAGACATCACTCCTAGCTGTGGTTCGATTTTGTTGGATTGCTTGGTTGTTTCCTATGGATTGTGTTTGTGTGGATTTGGAGAGTTTGTTTGCTGCTGTAATTTTGGTGTTGCTGGACGTGGTGGCTGAAGCATTGTTTCATTCATATCTCCCTTCTTGTTGATCATTGCATTCTGGGTATTGGCTCCATCCAACCGTACTCCCTGGGCGATATAACTCACCAATTTGCAGATTGGGATGTGGTGATTCTGATTTTTGGTTGCAAGTCGAAATCTACAGAAGGCTGTACCATTTGGGAGGTGCCTTGGGTTACGTGCATCAGTGTTGAAGCTTCCATGTTGCTGGTTTGAGGTTTGAGATTGATCGCCTATGTTGTTAATTTCATTTGTTTCAGTTTTGGTGTGATTTAGAGTGGATTGGAGTGAGTTGTGAGCTTTTCATTGTTGCTGGTCCAGTTTTGAAGTTGCTGGTATTTTATATCAGACTTATTATTTTATGTTTGTGGCTTGAAATCAGCTATAGTTATTGTTGTGAGCTAGTAGTACTTCATTGTAATCATCCTTGTATCATTGGTTAGTACTACTAACCTCTATTATTGAACTTGAAGTGCTCATTGTAATCTCCACTGCATAAGTGGAAGAGGCTGGCTTGGCCGCCTTAGTGTTTGTAATTTCAGTTGGTAGCTTTTGTCCTCCCATTGAATAAGTGGCTGAGTGATCTTGTCCTCCCGCTGAAATATGCGGTAGAGTGATAGTTTTATATATTGTCCTCTCGCTGAAATATGCAGTAGAGTGATAGTTTTGTATAAGTCCTCCCGTTGCATAAGCAATAGGGTGATTATGTTGAATTTCCTTGTTGTTTCCTTGGCTGGTTCACTGCCAAGTAGTTTAGATTCTATCCCTACTGAATAAGCAGAAGGGGTTGGCTTGCCACTCATGCATTGTGATTTCAATTCAGTTTATGGTGCTAACGATCCCCGAAACATCGTATGCTCTCACCCTCCCAAATTGGGCTCTCGGTGAACAAAAGGTGGAAGGGTTCCATTTCAGTTGTTTTGGCTTATGTCTCTAACCTTAACGGGTTATTGTGTTTGCATTGTAATCTTGTTGAAAAAAAATAAAAAATTGCCAGGGTTATTACATAGACACAAGGAGAGGTAGAGGGAAAATGTGATGTTGCGATGTAACAAGCTTTCAATTAAGGTGTCAAAAAGACGAGTTACAAGGTAAGGGAAATACAAAGCAAGTGGACTAAAGAATAGTCCAAGACTATATTTCCTTTCTCTAAACAATGACTAGACATTTGGAATGGGTACAAAAGTCAATATGCTATTCAACAAAAGCATCCAATAACTAGTGTAAGTTTCAAATGTAATGATTAAATATGTGGCATATATTAGTCCACAAATAAATCTTCTAAGGGACTTGTTTCTATCTATGAGATATCTGCTTGTACAACATCGAGATTTCTTTTGAAGCACTCACCTCAAGTTAGAGTTGAAAAAGAACCGGAAAGAATCAAACCATTGTTAAAGTATTGGACAATGAACCCTCTTATTTTCTTCTTGTACTTTGAAGACCAAACATTTGGAAGAAGATAACATTCCCTAGGTTAACAAGGACTTCATTTTCCATAACTAAACATGGCCTAGTAATAGGTTTGGATACTCTATGGGGAACACCCTTGGGATTGAACTCATAAGTATTTGAAAATGCCATGCACTAGCCAATGCTCTAAGCTTTTATTTTACATAATTTACATTAGGATGCAAAGAGTCATGAAATAAGCATTTTGTACATTATACTTTGCTGATTCAAAACATGGTCATAATATTTTGAGTGTCTTGTAGCCACTATTAATGTCATAATGGGGATTTTTAGAGAACATAGTACCTTGCTTGTGTATGCAACTCTCTTTTTGACTTCTCTTTGCATTTTCCATGGTTTTATAATATTTTCTTTCTTTTACTTTCTTTTTCTCATGTGCTAAAACTTACTTTGGCACATGGATTTGAGATATTGTTCAATAGGGATTGTGTAGCCTATGATGCAAACATTTATGCCTTGTAGGACCATGTGGGTTGATATAGATCAATGTTACAAGACTTTGCTAGATTCGGTGAGTCCAGAGGTGAGCCACCTTTGCAGAGTCTCTGGGACTCTAGACTTAGACTCGCTGAGTCTTGGCAGTCTCGGCGAGTCTACAAGACTCAATAGATTCGCCAAGTCCTGAGCCTAGGACTTTGCTGCATAGTCAAAGGAAAAAGTGACAAAATGATGAAAAGACAAAATTGTTAAGGATTTATCTGACATTTTAGCTACTTCTTTTACAAAAACTTAGAAACCTTTCAATGCTTGTTTGGTTTATGACATGCCCATTTAGGATTATCCCCTTGTTTGTCTTTAAGTCAGTCTAATTTGCTTCATCAGAATATATACATGAAATATAACATTGAAATATAAGTCACATTTCAATGTGTTTTTTCTTTCTTATACTTTAAGTTATATTCCATGTATATATCGGTAGGATGTTTGAGAGTGGTTTTAGATTTGTACAAGTTGTAATGTAGATTCTAGGTTTTAGATCTTATAAATTTTGAGATAGTCGAATTTCAGTAATCAGCATTCTCACTCTCTCTTTCTCACTCTCTTTTTCTCCCCTTAACTCTAGACCTATCTGTCTCCCTGTCACTCTTCCTCCATCCTCTCTATCTACCTTTCTCTATCTCACTCTCTCCTCTTTCTCCCAAGATCTAGACCTATCTCTCCACTTCTCTCTCTCTCTCACCCCCAAATCCCCACAAGGGGTGCTTTCCTTAACCTCGTTTTGGTGTCACCCCCAAACCCCCATCAAACTATAAGTCTAAGCAAGTAATAGGCCAATGATGAATCATGATCATGAAATCTACAAAGTACATATCCCTTGTTGCAAATCTTTGCATCTTTGTAGTCAAACCCACAATCAAGGATTATCTTGTTTCATGCATTGGACAACTTGTTTAGTATACAAGGACTGCCATAGGCAAAGTTGGCATGCTACACTAGTCATTGTACAGTTGATACAAAGTTAAGTCATAGTTGGTAAGAAATGGCATTTTCATAATGCAAAAATGTATTATCATGTCTTGCACATACAACTCATAGAACATTCCATCCATTAACATCCTAGGTAAGGTCCAATTAGAACATACCTATATATCTTTTACATAGCCGTTCCTCTTTGTTAATGAGCTTGACAACAAAACATGCAATCTTGAAGACTTCAAGAAAAAATTATGTTACCATATGATTTTTATAAATTGTAGGTAAGCCTTTTAGCTGCATCACATATCAACAAGTAAAAGTTAAAAAGGAGAGATAATGCGAATTTATTAATTAGTTTGCATTAATCTTTATATTTAATTATTATATTGTGCAGAATAATTAAAGTTTTACTGATCAAATGAATTAATTCTTAAAGTGAAATAAAGATAAGTGGGCAAGTTAATTTTGGCAACAAAATATTTAAGAAAGAAAGTTGGGTAAAAAGAGGTTACAAGTAGTTACCCAACTACTTGGCTGTGGTAAGTTCTTTATAAAGGCGATTATTTTGTTGTAAATGGGGATTTTTTGATTCTCTCCTCCACGGGAAAAAACTTTGTAAACAATTTTAATGTTTTATTCATAGTTGAAATATGTTCTTGGAAAAAGAATAATTTCTTTTCCTCATGGATTTATTTCTGAAAGTCTTTGTGCTGTTCAGGGAGAGTGGCCTGTGTACCTCCATTTTGGAGGGATATTTGTGAACTGTGATTTATCACTATTTGCAATTATTCATTGAAAGTGTGTGCTGTTAATACTCATTTATATATTTTCTATTCACAAGCATTTATTTCACTTTCTATGTTGCATGTACCAAAATATTAATAGTCTTTGTGCTATTAATAATCAGTTATACTTTTTTTTTGTTACAACAATTTATTTTGTGCCGAGGAGAGGTTATTAAAAATATAAAAATTCAACATTTGAGGGAGCTGCCCCTCTTTGAAAGCAGAGGAAGATCATCCTTTCCATGATGATCTCTCCAATATTGCAAAGTTTAGTTACTGTCCATTGGGCAAATTAATGAGAAAAAGCAGTGGCAAAACCATTTTCTAACACTTTAATAATTCCTCACTTGAATATACACACTAGTCACTGAGACACAAGAAAATATCATGGCTACATCATTATCTAAGAACTAGCTTGGACAGCAGCACATAGCTTGCCTTGATGTTGGGATGAGTAATGTAGGCTCCTATGAGCCAGAGACTTATTTTTTCAGTTTTAATAGTTGTTTTGATGCCATGGATTTCATATTCCACGAGTCTTGTATACATTTGATAATATTTATATATCTATATGTGTTATTTCTTTCAGCTAAAATTTGCATTTATACTTATGTGATCAATATATACTTGTGTATGCGATCAAAGTAGCTTCTATTTGATGAGGTTATTGTCTTTAAAGTTTATTTATTTAAGTGTGCATGAAACAAGTTTTAAATTCTTAAAAATCTCTTAATTTCTTGGTTTTTTCGATTTGACGAGTCTTTGTCGAGTTTTTGCTTAGTCTGGGCACCGAGTCTAAGTCTGAGTCAAAAATCAGCTTGTTGAGTCTGAGCTGAGTCCAAGTCTTGTAACACTGATATAGAGATTAGAGTACTTCTGCTAATAGACTTCTGCTGAACACTCTTTAAATTTCTTTTCTGCCTCTAGGGAGTTAGAATAAATGTTCCCTGCCATGTACAATAATTGATCTTGCAACTAAGGCAACCTTCATTTTTGAGTGCCTATCTGATCTGTGCCATTGAAGAATAAATGTTTTCTGCCTTGTACAATAATTGATCTTGCAACTAAGGCAACCTTCATTTTTTAATGCCTATCTGATCTGTGCCATCGATTTGTGGCCTAGTTCAACTATATGCAAGCACTATGAACTCTATCTCACCATATCCATCTTGCTGGACTATGTATCATTTGAATTATTCAATTTGTTCTGTCTAACAAAGAGTAGATAGATTTTAAGTTCTTTGTTTAATTGTAATCCATTATAATTGACTGTGGTTATGTTGTGGATTTTATGCATAGGCCCATCAATGTTGTCTGCTGGAAGCGTGCCATTTGCTTGGAATTCTTGGAGAAGGTTAGAATTGTACTCTACTTTCCTGGGGCAAATCTTTGAGCTACGATTTCTTCTCTAATAAATGATGAATATTTGTCACTGTTGATATCCTACAAACACAGATTTTTAATTATAAAATGGGTCATCATTTCTAATTTATAATGTGTATGGTTTTCATCTTATTTGTAGATCCCAGTTTTCTAAAATGTTAGATACAAGGATTTTGCAAGTTTTAATCTACTCCTACTTCCTGTTGAAATGAACAAGTTCACTTGTACCAAAGTTATAATATTTTGGATTTGCATTTTATCACATTGGGAAAGATCCTTTTTTTGTCATACTCAATTGTCTTATTGATCGAACATCTTTTGATGCATTTCTATTTTTCAGGCAGATGTTTTACAATATTATGAGCAGACTGTTTCCTCTCCTGGAGGATCTTTTAATATTCCAGCTGTGTTGAAGGTATGCTTTTGTTTGGTAATCAGTTATCTATATCATATGAGGTCATCCTACTCACCTACAGTTTTAAGGAATTTTTTTTGTGTGATTTTGTAGTTAGTGCACAATGCCTTTATTATGTTTTATTAATATGGTTGTATCCAACTATGAATTAATTGTTGTTGGCTTTTGAGTAGATATTTGTTTTAGTTGGGAGATGGTTTTGTTCTGCTAGGCAACTATCGGATTCTTTAAATAAAATTTGCATGGTTAGAGAAAGGGGTTTGTTCATTGATTGATCATCTTTGCTCTACTTTTGTAATAACTTCATGTGTGAAATAAAGTTAAATTATTATTTCTATGATAGGATAGAAAATATTTGGTGTCTTTGCCTTAAAATAAATTGGGTTTGATATAAAATTTTAATGGCTTTAGACCCCAATAAAGTGGGATGACATTACAATGTGGTCAAGACCAAGAGATTAGTTTTTATTTTAAGATTGACAGAGAAAAGAGAATGAAGAAGACTATGAGAGGCTCTAGTAGTGTAAATCCGAAATTTAAGTCCCTCCCGAAGTAGAAGTTAGAGTTGGAGTTACAGTTGGGAAATAATTTATATTAGAACATTCAACCCATTACGAATAACCACATAATGGAAGAGTGGGTGGAGATAGAAATTTTCCATTATTAGATGAAGCATGGGTTGATCTTGCAAACCAAGTTCAGTATGAAGAAAAATTAGTAGACTCCTTCCTCGATGATGAAGTAGAGGCATATGAGAGAAACTTCCAAGGTATCTAAGTGTTATTAATTGAAGAAGAAACCAAGCCAAACACCCCTAGGGCTAAAGTGTGGAGTGTTTAGAAGAGAATTTGAAGGCAAAATAAGTGTGTGGACTGTTGAAGTCGTAAGAAGAGTAGATGATTCCCATGTGGTCAAGAGTGCTAGAGGAGCATTGAAATGTTTGAATTAAAACTCTAATGAGATAATTCTAGACACTAGGTTTGCATCAAAATAAAATCATGTTGATTTCAACATCAAGCCTTAGTGTAGAAAGGCAAAAGTTGCCTAAGTTTATAGGTATTGGATTGAGGATGTTGTAAGGCACTGTAAGACTTGTGAAATGATTTGGACAACAAATGGCCAAGATGATAAAGCATATTGGCTATGATCTTCTCTAGCCACCTTGAGAGGTGTGGCTATTGATTGGTATATAGAGATTGAATCAAGCTCTAAAAATACATGGGAGAAATTAAAGAAGGCCCTTGAAGAAGAATTCAAATCTCTTCAAGGCGACAATGAAATCATATTAGAAATTTGCAACACAAGGCAAGGTAAGCACAAAAATATAAGAGCTTATAATCACAGGTTCAAAGAATCACTCATAAATTTAGAAAAAGAACTTGTACATTGAAGGCCTTATTCCTTCATTAAAAAAAAATGAAAGCTCTACCACCATCATTATATATTGGAGCGTATAATTGAGCATTGTATATAAAAAGTGAGGACAAGATGTCTTCATGATCTAAAAGACAAATACATGAAGATGGTGTTTTTGACAAAAGTAATGATAGTGAATTTTACAAACATTAAGGAGACACACTTTGAATGATTAAGGTAGAGAAAGAAATTAGAAAAGAGCCAAAAGAACTATGGTGCATTAATTGCAATCATGAGATTCATATCAAAACTAATTGTTTTAGGAAATTGTTTTGTGATGTTTGATAGGTTATGGGCCATTCAATAAAAAGAGAGTGTGTACGATTCAAAGACTAGAAACATACAAGTACTTTTCACACAAGAAGAGCACTCCACTCCACTGAAGCCACAAAATAACATAAATGCATGTCTAGGTGGCCATTGAAATCAAAGAGGGGGAGGTTAGATTTGGATACAATACAACTCCAAAGGTCGCTCCATTAAACAATGTCGACAGTATGATGAATTGGGATATTTCACAAGAGATTGCTATAGAAAATAGGTTTACTATGACAATGGTTTGGACTTGGAGGCCATGAAGACACTAGATGTCCAAAGCAAAATGCCAACATCAACATCATTGATGTAGAGAGGCATAATAAGTAGTGGTCGTTACTTGAGCCCAAACAATGAAGATCGTGTACTTGTATCCATGCACAAAAAAGGCCTTCATAAAGCAAGAGCCAAGGTGTAGCATACTATGGATAACAAACATAGTCACTCAATTGCAAATGCAAGTATGGCAACAAATCAATTGCCATTTGAAAAAAAAAAATTGCAAGGCAAGTACTTCAAATTATTGTACCAATTAAAGTATTGGACTATTACAAAGTATTCAACTATAAAATTCTATGGCTGATGCTGTATTTGGGAAGAATGAGATGATGCACGATACAACTGTAATGTCCCTACTAGTTAGGGATCACTGTCATGCAAAACAGATTGTTAGAATACAACAAATATATATATATATAACTAATCTAATTTGCAATTAAACTTCCATTACTTAATTAACACTAATCTCAATTCCTATTTAATAAAAAGGATACGAGTGCAGTACTGGGACATGTCCATAGGCGGTTGTGAAGCTCGCCTTCTTGGAACCCATCTTGGTTCCAAGCCATACCAGGAAGTCGAAGGTTAATTCGATTCCTGTCTTGGATGTAATTTCTTACACCCAAGCCATCCAGTAAATCGAAGGTTAATTCAATTCCTGTCTTGGATGTAATTTCTTACACCCAAGCCATCCAGGAAATCGTAGGTTAATTCGATTCCTGTTTTGGATGTAATTTCTTACACCCAAGCCATACCAAGGAAGACCATCATATATTAACGATTCCTCGCCTTGGATGATGCATCTCACCATCCAAGTCCACCAAAGAAGACCAGCCAGATCCGTCTCTTCTTGGATGACTTTGTCAACCAAGACATAACATATATGCATATAGAAATTCAGTATATACTGCCTACCAGGGATTATCATAATCCCTCCATTAGGCTAAGGGAGTTTCCTCCCTATAGCCTCCATCATAAAGTCACATTATTCATATTACATTGTATAATTCATTATCATTTTCCATTTCATAATTTACGTCTACATTTACATACTTTTTAATCCTCTTTATTGATCCTAGATATACATAAATATTATGCATGGATATCTATATAAGTAAAGATTCAGTAATATATATATTCGTAAATTAACCTATATTTAGAAGTATTCTTTAATTCATTATCGCTCTTTAAATTCATAAGTTAAGCCTACAATTATATTTTTCTTCATTCTCATTATTAATCATACGTACATATGAATTTACTGCATACATACAACATTATAATCATTTATACTTTTATAATATACAACATCATAATTATAATTCTGCAGAATGATATTGGAAACAGATTTACCAAAGGAATACTATTATATCTATTTGTGTGTGTGTGGTACACACTTCCACACACAAATACATACCTGTAGCGTGCAACAGTACCTCCCTTCTTTTCCTTTACCGTCCTCTCTCCCCATAGCAGTAACAAATCCTTTTTTCCTATATTCTCCCCCCTCTAGACTTGATTTCTAAACTTATTTATATCCGATCCTACCTTACATGGAGGGGTCATGTAATGTCCCTACTAGTTAGAGATCACTGTCCTGCAAAACAGATTGTTAGAAAGACAACAAATATACATATATATAACTAATCTCATTTGCAATTAAACTTAAATTACTTAATTAACACTAATCTCGATTCTTATCTAATAAAAAGGACACGAATGCAGTACTGGGACATGTCCTTAGGCGGCTGTGAAGCTCACCTTCTTGGAACCCATCTTGGTTCCAAGCCATCCAAGAAATCGAAGCTTAATTCGATTCCTGTCTTGAATGTAATTCCTTACACCCAAGCCATCCAGGAAAATCGAAAGTTAATTCGACTCCTGTCTTGGGTACACCCAAGCCATCCAGGAAAT
This sequence comes from Cryptomeria japonica, assembly GCF_030272615.1. Lineage (NCBI taxonomy): Eukaryota > Viridiplantae > Streptophyta > Pinopsida > Cupressales > Cupressaceae > Cryptomeria > Cryptomeria japonica. The sequence continues at coordinate 863,990,830 of NC_081407.1, forward strand.
CGAAGGTTAATTCGACTCCTGTCTTGGGTGTAATTTCTTACACCCAAGCCATCCAAGGAATGACCATATGTCAATTCCTTGCCTTGGATGATGCATCTCATCATCCAAATCTACTAGAGGGGACCGGATAGATCCGTCTCTTCTTGGATGAACTTAGTCAACCAAGCCATATATGCATATAGACATTCAGTATATGCTGCCTACCAGGGATTGTCATAATCCCTCTATTAGGCTAAGGGAGTTTCCTCCCTATAGCCTCCATCATATAATCACATTTATATTACATTTTCATAGTTGATTACTATTTTCCATTTATATTTACATATTCCTAACTTGACATGTATTCCATAACATATATCTCAGAAAATGTCCATTATCAAATATTCACATTTATTAATTTATATTCCTACTATCCATTGATACGTATTCCTTAACATACGTTTATACATATCCATTAATATCTGTATTAGACTGTTCATTACTGTATTCATTAATATATATATTAATTTACTATATCCATTAATATATGTATTAAAAATATTCAGTATTCATTAACATCAGTAATATCATGGAATTCTTTGAGGATTTTGCTTTTGAATCTGGTCTGAGGGGTCAAGTATACCCTTCCTTTGTACAAGATGAGATTTCCTTTAACTTTAAAATCTGTATTTGGAAGATTTCCCTCCAAGATTTCCTTTGCTTGTGGATCTTGGTCATATTCATTAAGGATTTCTTCCTTCCAGTCTTTTGAAATGCTGGTAATGGTATTGAGGTGGGCCCTACGGGACAATGCATCTGCTGCCCTGTTATTCACCCCTTTTACATATTCTATATCAAAGTCATAGGCTTGTATTTTGCTCACCCATTTTTGTTGCCTATCATTAAGATCCTTTTGGCTCAAGAAGAAGCGTAGACTGTTATGATCGGTTTTCACACCAAACTTCCCACAGACAAGGTATTGGCGGATTTGGCCAAGGCGTGCATTATGGCTAGCATTTCTTTGTCATAGATAGAGTAGTGTCTTTCTATGTCGGTAAGTTTACGACTCTCAAAAGCTATGGTATGTTTCTTTTGCATGAGTACTGCCCCAATTCCCTCCCCGGATGCATCACATTGTAGTTCAAAGGGTATAGAGAAGTCGGGGATGGCTAATACTAGACAAGTGCTCATGGTTCTTTTAAGATGCTCAAAGGCCTGTTGTGCCTGGTCATTCCACACGAAAGCCCCTTTCTTAGTTAGATCGGTAAGGGGTGCTACAATCTTGGAAAAACCTTTTACAAAACGTCTATAGTAGCTGCATAGCCCCACAAATCCCCTTAATTGTGTTAAGGTTCTAGGGGTGGGCCATTCCTTGATGGCTTTGATCTTTTCTTCATCCACACTTACTCCTGCCTCACTAATTTTATGTCCCAAGTAGATGATTTCCTTCATCCCAAATTCGCATTTGGAGACTTTGGCATATAATGATTTAGACTCAAGAATGTTTAATACCTCCTCAATGTGTTGGAGATGTTCTTTCCATGTCTTGTTGTAAATAAGTATATCATCAAAGAATATCAGAAGAAATTTCCTCAATTGTTGCCTGAACGTATGATTCATGCATGACTGAAAGGTGGCTGGGGCGTTAGTGAGTCCAAATGGGAGGACCAAGAACTCAAAATGCCCATAGTGACATCTGAATGCTGTTTTGGGAATATCTTCTCCCCTCATTCTAATCTGATGGTAACCTGACCTTAGATAAATTTTAGAGAAATATCTTGCTCTGTGTAGCTCGTCCATTAGTTCATCAATTCTCGGAATGGGGTATCTGTTTTTTATAGTCTTTATATTCAGGGCTCGGTGTAATGTCCCTACTTTGAAATATAATTTAATAATAAATAATAAAAAAATTAAAATACAAAAGAATAAATATAAAAATTAAAATTAAAATATAAAAGAATATAATTAAATATTATTTAAATTTGATTAAACCTAATGAAAGGTCAAAAGGCATGAAATGATAAGTTGTGACTCCCTCAAACGTGAGATATAAAAGGGAGAAGAGAAACTCATTTGAGGGGGGGGAGAATTTGAAAAATGAGAAGTGTAGATCTGATTTAAATAAGAACTACAGATATGATTATGAAAGGTTGTGTCCCTTTCAAAGGGTAGAAATAATGAAGAGTTGCACTCTTTCAAAAGGTGCTAATGGTGAGAGGGTGTGTCTCTTGCCAAAAGGCATGCATGATGAAGAGGTGTGACCTCTCCCTCACATTGAGAGATATAAAAGAAAGGAATAAAAGCATTCAGTAAGAGCACCATCAAGCAGATCAGATCAGAATTGTTATTATTGAGTAATAGGAAGTAACATCCTTGTTCTTGGTGGTATGCATGGGGATATGTTTAATAAGTATGCTTAATATATGAAGTCTAATAATGTTCATATGCAAAACTAATAGTAACACTAATATGGACTGCAATATGTATGACAATCATACTTAATTTCATATATATTCATAATACATGAGAAATTAGTATACTTATAGTCTAAATCATGTTATTACTGTCAATATTTAAAAAGATGGGAAGGAGATGTTCCAAAGAGGGGCAGTCTAAATCCAAGCAATAGATTAAGTCCCAAGATAGGGTGGGGATCAGCGACCCATAAGCCTTGAGGGTATAGACCCAAGATAGGTAAGGGCTTGGATCTGTAAACTTTGAGGGAACCTATTGTATTTGGTCTCTAAGCGCTTTGGTAACATACATAAACCCTTCTCCCTTAAAACTGAAGTAGTAGCAGGGCCTAATAACTATATTAAGAACTATAAATAATGAAATTAATCATCTAATGAGGAAAATAAATAAGAACTTGTTAATAACTAATTGAAGAATATCAATCAATTTTAGTATATTGAAATAGATCAGGTAGGGGACATTACACTCGGTAATCTATACACATTCTCATCATCCCATCTTTCTTCTCGACCAATACTACTGATGAAGCAAAGGGACTGCCGCTTGGTTGGATGTGTCCCATTTCTAATAACTCTTTTATGGTTGTTTCAATCTCCTCCTTGAATTTGTGGGGGTGGCGGTAAGGAGTGGTAATGACAGGTTTTGCTCCTTCTTCTAATTCAATAGAGTGTTCAAATCCCCTTTGTGGTGGTAAACCTGGAGGAATGTCTTCGAAGACCTTTTTGTGTTTCGTGAGGATGGGTTGTATCTCACTATGAATGATTTGACCTTCGCTCGGAGATTTATCCAAGACCATACATTGGGCGACCCACTCTCCTTGATCATGCCTAAGGATTTTCTCCATTTTATTACATGATACTACCTTTGGAGAGCCATCAGGAATCCCTTTCAATGTTATTTCTCTTCCTTCATGTTGGAAGCATATTTCCCGATTTGGACTGCCCATGGTGAACCGTCCCAATGAGTTTATCCATGGCATCCCCAAAATGATGTCATTTTCTAGGTTCACCACAAAGAAGTTCCTCTTAATTGTATGCCCCCCAGGTGACTTCCAATTGAGGTATAATTTTAGTGCACCTGTCTATGACTCCGTTGCCCATGATCACTTCAAACCCTCCAAACTCTTGAGTTTTTAACCTTCTCTTTGCTGCTAAGCGTTTGCTAATGAAATCATGTGAGGCTCCTGTGTCTACCAATGCGATTACTTTCTGCCCTCTGATAGTCCCTTTGAGTTTGAAGCATCTATTCTCACTTCCTTGAGTGATGACTGCCAAGGTACTTGGTTCGTTGTTTTTAAACCTGGCCCTTTTATAGGGTCTTTCCTCATCCCGTATTTCTTCTGTGTTATTTAACTGTCCCCTTTTATGTTCATGGCCTTTTCCCCATGGGGCCTTGCATTTGAAACATAATCCCTTCTCCATGAGTTCTTCTCTCTCCTTACATTGGTGATTCAAACTCCAAGGTTTCTTGCAAAAGCGGCAGGGCCTCTCCCGGCGGTCCCTCTGGGGTCCCTCATTCTTATGTGGTGTTTTGGTGGAGGTGTTCTTGGGAGCACTAAAATTGACCATCCTAGTTTTCTTAATGACCTCTACTAAATTCTGTGGTTCCAAGGGTTATACAAAATTTTTAATGGATTCTTTCAAGCCTTCTAAAAACATGTAAGTAAGTCTTCTTTGGGATAGGTTGGGGACCATTACTAATAGGTTTTGGAATTGGTCTATATAGTCTTCAATGGTTTCTGTTTTCTTAAGGTGTGTTAACTCTTGGAAGTACCATTCAGAGTCTTTCTGGTCAAACCTATTGATGAGCTTTTGGGTAAACTCGTTATAGGTGGAGACATTTTTGTGTCCTAGCGTAATGAGACTGTTATGCCACCAATTATGGGCTATTCCGGTTAAATGGAGTATGAGAAAATTTATAGCATCTCCTTCAGTCATGGGGCTGTATGAAAGGTATGTATCTAGTTTTTGGACCCAAGCTTGGGCGATATCCTTCACTGACCCATCAAAGCATGGTAGAGACATCTTGTTGACTTTAGCTTTGAGGTCTTTACTCATAGGTTTTCTCCTTCTCCCTTCATTAGTCTTGGACTCACAGAAGTTCCTGAAGGAAACCACCCTTTAGACTTCTGGCTCTGGTCTAGCATAAATTTGGGCGATTTCTTCCACCCCAAGTGTGGTAGGTTCCTCTTCATCTCCTCTATGTTCCTCTCTAGGAAGAAATTCGGGGATTGTTTGTCTAGAACTTTGAGGAGATCGTTCGTTATCAGCGTGATTAGAGTGTGTCTCTCTTCTAGGGTTTGGAATATCTCTATTGTTGCTATTTGTACTTTGGAGGATCAATTGGCTCATTCTTTCGAATTTCTCATTGGTTTGCTCCATGAACATCTGAAGTTGTTTGGCTAATTGATCGGCCATTGCTTTTGGGCCTTTCTTTCTCTGATATGTGATCATAAACTAAAAATCCTTCCCACAGGTTGGCAGGATTATGCTCTGATACCACTGTAATGTCCCTACTAGTTAGAGATCACTATCCTGCAAAACAGATTGTTAGAAAGACAACAAATATACATATATATATCTAATCTAATTTGCAATTAAACTTAAATTACTTAATTAACACTAATCTCGATTCTTATCTAATAAAAAGGATATGAATGCAGTACTGGGACATGTTCTTAGGTGGCTGTGAAGCTCGCCTTCTTGGAACCCATCTTGGTTCCAAGCCATCCAGGAAATCGAAGGTTAATTCGATTCCTGTCTTGGATGTAACGACTCCTGTCTTGGGTGTAATTTCTTACACCCAAGCCATCCAGTAAACGAAGGTTAATTCGACTCCTGTCTTACACCCAAGCCATCCAAGGAATGACCATATGTCAATTCCTTGCCTTGGATGATGCATCTCATCATCCAAGTCTACCAGAGGGGACTGGCTAGATCCATCTCTTCTTGGATGAACTTAGTCAACCAAGCCATATATGCATATAGACATTCAGTATATACTGCCTACCAGGGATTGTCATAATCCCTCCATTAGGCTAAGGGAGTTTCCTCCCTATAGTCTCCATCATATAATCACATTTATATTACATTTTCATAGCTAATTACTATTTTCCATTTATATTTACATCTTCCTAACTTGACATGTATTCCATAACATATATCTTAGAAAATGTCCATTATCAAATATTCACATTTATTAATTTATAGTCCTACTATCCATTGATATGTATTCCTTAACATACGTTTATACATATCCATTAATATCTGAAAATCATTCATTAATATCTGTATTAGACTATTCATTACTGTATTCATTAATATATATTTTAATTTACTATATCCATTAATATATGTATTAAAAATATTCAATATTCATTAACATCAGTAATATCATTTTCATTATATATATCTATTAACATATATAATAACATATTCATACAACTTACTTGTAGCTTGCTGACATAGCTTCTGACCTTCCTTCTTGCCTCGCAGCAGCCTTTCTATCCTCTGCCTTTTTTTTTCGTTTGATCCTGTTGTAGTATGGGCTTTATACCCGTGGAGAGGGATAGACATGACCCTCCATGGGGCCCCTTCCGTGGGAAGGGGCGTGACAGGTCGCAGCCTAGGCTGCGGCTACCATCACACCACTTCCCTTCCGAGGGAAAGGGTGTGACGGTAGTCGCAGCCTATGCTGCGGCTTCTGTCCCAACACTTCCCGCGGGGGGGGGCCGGGGGGGAGAGGGGGGGTCCACGTGACCTTCCCTTAATTAAATATATCTATGCGCTTTAATATATTTAAATATATCATTGCCTATTTAATATATTTAAATATATCTACGTAACTTTCCCAATTTAAAATATATTAATTTATTCTATGTAAATAATATATAAATATTATTTAATGTTTTAATTCCATCATTTTGCTAATTGTTTTACACTATTTTAATTCCATGATATATTAATATATTACAATTGTCTTAGATCATTTTAATTCCCTAATATACTAATATATTACATTATTTTAATAATGGTCTTTTAATTTATTTCATCATCATAAGGCTTACATCGGGTAGTGAGGTGGGGTTATCACAGGTCATGTCCGTTGGTGAAGATTATTCATAACCAACGGTTTTGTTATAATCTTATACATTCACCATTGATTAGATTACCGATTTATATTATGATTACAATGTTTCAATAACAACGATTACATATTATAATCATTGAAAGGAGATACAAGAGCAAGGAAAGAAAAATAAAATCCAAGAAAGTTTATTGATGAAGTAATTGTTACCAAGAGAAAAGCAAAAACCTTGGAGCATCACCCAAATGTGAAGAAGGAGGCACAAGAACTTTTGAAAGGGGAAAAGCATAGAAAAACCCCTTGTGATATTATGAATGAGGCAATGCCTAAAATGAGATGAGGAGAGGAGTTACAAAGTAACTCCCAAATCTATGAATGCCACCATTCATAAAATGTGTGTGCCATGTGTCCACATCCTCTTATGGAGGAGATCTAATATTCCTTAATAAAGGAAAATAAAAGAAATGACTTGTCCTCACACATGTACTAGAGGACAAATTACATGTAGGAATTCCAAAGGAATATCCTAAACTAAATACAAATAAACCTAAGCTAAGTAAAGATTAAATATTCTAACACCCCCCCTTAAGCTTTACTTGGGGAGCTTACATCAAACCCTTCAATGTGTTGTAATCCAAGATTTTTACAATGAAATTGGAACTTTTCTTTACAAAGTGGCTTGGTCAAAATATCTGCAACTTGGTCTTCCCCCTTGCAATAGAGGAGTGAAACTTGCTTGTCTTCAATTTGTTCTCTAATAAAGTGGTGTTGGAGAGCAATGTGTTTTGTCCTTGCATGGAAAACTGGATTTTTAGCCAAGGCAATGGCACTTTGGTTGTCACAATACAATTGAGTTGGTTCGTGTTGAGGTAGACCCAAATCTTCAAGTAGTCTTCTAAGCCACAAGACTTCTTTGGAAGCATTAGTGCATCCTTTGTACTCAGCTTCAATGGATCCAAGAGAGGTAGATTGTTGCTTTTTACTATTCCAAGAAATTGCTCCTGAACCAACAAAAAAACAATAACCACAAGTAGATTTCCCATCATTGGGATCTCCACCTAGATCGGAATCAGTAAAACCTTTTAAAGTAAAGTCAGAATTTGCATCATAAAACAAACCTACATTAATAGTTCCTTTAATATATCTTAAAATTCTTTTAGCAACTTGAAAGTGTGTTTGTTGAGGTTTAGACATGAATCTTGAAACCAAACCAACACTATAAGCAATATCTGGCCTAGTAAGAGTTAAATGATTTAAACTTCCGAATAATTGTCTATACAAAGTAGGATCAACAAGAGGAGTTTGCATATCAAGCATTAACTTAGTGCCTAATTCAATAGGAATTGAAACATGATGAGCATCATTCATTTTAAACTTATCTATGAGATCTTGAGCATATTTACTTTGAGATAAGAAAATTCCTTTAGAGGTTTGCCAAATTTGCATTCCTAAGAAATAATGTAAAAGACCTAAATCAGTCATTTGAAATTTTTGATTAAGTTGAAACTTAATATCAGAAATCAAAGTATTGGAACTTGAAGTAAGAATCAAATCATCTACATACAAGATAATAATTATAATATCATCTTCACTATGTTTAATATACAAGTTAGGATCATTTTTACTTCTAATAAAGCCTTGAGAAAGAAAGAATTCATTAATCTTTGAATACCACTCCCTAGGAGATTGCTTTAATCCATAAATTGATTTCTTTAATTTACAAACTAAGTGTGCATTACCTTCTTTAATAAAACCAGGAGGTTGAGACATATAAATTTCCTCATGTAAATCACCATTAAGAAAAGCACTTTTAACATCCATTTGGTGAATAGGCCAATTCATTCTAGAAGCTAAAGCAAGCACAAGTTTAATTGTAGGCATTTTAGCAACAGGAACAAAAGTTTCAGTATAATCTAAGCCTTCAGTTTGAGAAAAACCTCTAGCAACTAATCTAGCTTTAAATTTACTAACTTGATTATTAGCATTCAATTTAGTTTTATAAAGCCACTTGCAAGAAACAAGATTTTTACCATGAGGCAAGGGAACTAAATCCCAAGTTTGGTTAGAAGTTAAAGTATCATATTCTTCCTTCATTGCTTTTTGCCAATGCGGTTGATTTTTAGCTTGATCAAATGTTTTAGGATCATTAGAATTCATAATAGTAGTCATTAAAGCATAATTACAATAATTAACTCTTCTAGCTTGAAGTCTATCCATTCTAGCTAAATATTCATCACTATCTTGAATTAAAGATTTAAACCATTTAGGTCTTCTTTTAGAAGTAATGGATTCATCACTAGAAGAAGAGTCATGAGGAGTAGAGTTATTATTATCATCATCACTATCACTAGAAGGAATAGAAAGAGATGCATTAGGAGTAGGGTTAAGAGAAGGAGGTTGGTCCTCCACAAGCACAACTTTGGTTTGACCAAGTTCATCATCCTCCACTTTAGAACAATCATGAATGCCTTTTTCTGCAATACAAACATCTCTGGCAACTTTTACCTTGTTAGTAATAGGATTGTAAACTCTATAACCTTTAGTATTTTCATCATAACCAACAAAAATAAAAGGAGAAGATTTAGCATCTAATTTTTTTCGTTTCTCCTTAGGTTTGTGAACATAAGCTATGGAACCAAAAATTCTTAAATTCTGCAAATTAGGCTTTCTACCAGACCAAGCTTCTTCAGGAGTTTTATCCTTTAAGGCTTTGGTAGGTGTTCTATTAATTAAATAAGTTGCACAAGCCATAGCTTCAGCCCAAAACTTGTAATCCATATTTTTTGCATGCAATAAACATCTAGCCATTTCAACAATTGTCCTATGCTTCCGTTCTGCCACACCATTTTGTTGTGGTGTATAAGGAACAGTAAGCTCATGTTTAATTCCAAACGATTTCAAATAAGCATTAAATGCATTATTGACATATTCTCTTCCATTGTCAGTACGAAGAATCTTAATTTTAGAACCAGATTGCCTTTCTACAAACATATGAAATTCAATAAACACATCAAGCACTTGATCCTTACTATGAAGGAAATATATCCATGTTCTCCTTGAAAAATCATCAACAAAGGTAAGTGCATACCTTGAACCTTGGATGGAGGGATTCTCCATGGGACCCAAGAGATCACTATGAACTAGATGCAATTTAGTGTATGCCCTCCAAGATTGACCATGAGGAAAGGGTTCCCTATGCATCTTACCACTCATGCAACCATTGCAAACAATTTGAGAAGGAACAATACTAGGCAATCCATCAACCATATTTTCTTTTTGCATCAATGAAATATAATCAGAATTGAGATGGCCAAGTCTTTCATGCCATATAGTAAAATCAACAGTAGTGAGCAAAGAATACTTTGGAGGAGCAAATTCATAGAACTTGAATAAGTTATCACTATCCATTTTAGCAGTAGCAATAACATGATTAGTGTTTGGATCAATGATATAACATATGCCCCTATAAAAGTTAATCTTATAATCTTGACAAAGTTTAGGAACTGAAATCAAATTTGATTTTAATTCAGGAACATAAAGAACATCATGTAATTTCCCATTAGGAACATTCACATCACCAATAGCTTCAACTTTACAACTATGATTATTAGCTAATTGAACAGGAATATTAGAAGTATCGGGATGCAAAGATTCAAAACATTCTTTATGAGAAGTAACATGTTGAGATGCACCAGAATCAATAATCCACTCAAGTGGTTGAGAAACATTATAAGTACATGTAAATGCATGACGAGATGAATTACCATTATTATTACCTTTCTTATAATTAGGTTTATGTTGATTATTTTGATTATTTTGATTCATGGGCTTTTTACCATTTTGTTTCTTAAAACAATTATTAGTAATATGTCCATCTTTCCCACAATATGTGCAATGGGGTCTTGTTTGAGAATTATTCCTTTGATTATTGTACGTATTATTATGATTATTATTATGAGAATTGTTATGATAGGATTTAGAATGAGATTGATAATTAGAAGATTTGTGATTATTATTATGATTATTATTATGATTATGATTATGTTTATTATTATTGGATCTAAAATTATTATTATGATTTTGATTTTTAGACATAAAAGCATGTTCACTACTTTTAAGAGTACCAAATTGAATTAATTTAGCTTCCTCTTGATGCAATAAATTACGAAAAATATCATATGTTAATTGAGTAGCTAAGCTAGGAATAGCAAGTTGAGCATGAATATTCGTAATAAATTGTTGAAATTGACGAGGAAGACATTTTTTAAGAATAAGATGAATTAAACGTAAATCAGCTAGAGTAACTCCTAAACCAGTTAATTGACTATTAACAGAATCAAACTTTAATAAGAATTCATCCATAGTTTTAAAATCCGTATACCTTAGATCTTCAAGTTGATCTTGAAGTTGAATTTTTCGGGATTCATTTGAGCTATCATAAGTTGTTTTTAAAATTTCCCAAGCTTCATGCGCTTTTGTACAATTTCCAATTAAAACATACAAATCAGGAACCATTGAAATACCAATTAAACCAAGTGCTTCCTCATTTTGAGCCTTCCATCTATCTAGGTCGGCTTGAGGAGCAGTTGTAGCGGGTTCAAAGGTTTTATCAGTCGCAACATCCAAAAGGTGTTTGAAACGAAAAATAAACGAGATATGTGTTTTCCAAGAATGATAATTGGAACTATTTAATTTAATTTCCGGAATTAATGTAGACATGATAAAAAAAATAATGATTAAATTATGCTTAATATTGAAAAAAAATGCCCTCTTGGATTAAAATGAAAAAAATTTTAACCTCCTTGATTAAAAACTAACCAAATTTGATTAAAAAAAAATTATTTTTTTTAAAAAATATTTATGAAAAAGTTTTCAAACTTTATGATTATCTAAAAAATGTTATATTAAAAAACTTTAATTAAAAAAAACTATTAAATTACTTTAATTTTAAAAAAATAAAAAACTTGTTAACTTTATTATGTGAAAGAGTCTTAAAATAAACTAAAGGAAACTTTCATATATGTTAGAGAATCTTAAAAATAAATTTAACTTTTTAATCTATATAAACCTGTATAACTTTGGAAAGAAACCTTCAATTAAACTTTATACTAGTTAAATGTTATAATATAGACAAAACTTTTTAAGATTCGAATGAATGATAATGAAAAGAAAAGAAACGGTTATGCACTGGGTTCTACAGTCTACTTCTGAATTCGGTAGAAGAGAACAGATACGTTACTGCACAGGTGACAGAAAGGAGCAGAAACTCAACGGGTGTAACTGGAGAATCTAATCTAGGTTGGTTTACAGAAAATAACAGATTGCAAGCTTTGAGCACCTTAACGCAGGTTGGAAGTTGAATGTTTTCACCTCATACAATAACGTAGCTTAAAACTAACAATTTGGAAGCTAACAATCTGAACGTTTTCACTCATTTGGAGTTGAAAAACTGTATAAATGATGAAAACTATGGATGTCCCAATTGAGCGAAAACTCAGTTTAATGGAGGAAATGCTCGTCGATTCAATCAATAAGTACGAGGATCGATCCAGTAGAGAACAGAGGCGTACTTGGGCCAATGAGCCTCCGCAAGAAGCAAGAAGCATGAAGCACAGAGGTTACAGGGACTGAACCACGATGGTCAAATAAATAATGATTTGCAACTCAAATATCAGTCATGATATTAAAGGAATATTTTTGGAACTGAATGAAACATTGAGAAACATACTTACACACTGCTTGAGCAGATTATAATCACTAATATAGATAGCATCTTTATAGCCAAAACAGCTGAAAATTTTACCAACCTAATTTTACCAACTATCGTTGTACAGTTAAGAAGAAGAATAAACTAAAATTTCTTTGATGCTTGCATTATACAAAGTAAAAATAGGAAAACAATTCTTCAAAGCAGGAAACGTACAAAACGCAGGTGCAGAGACGTTGAATGTCAAAAATGAATACAAAACGCAGGTGCAGAGATGTTGAAGTTTTAGATAAAGTATCTCTAAAAAATAGTATACTCAAAATGATATAAATTTGAGTAGAGGTTGAGGTGCTAAGGAGAGAAAGTTACAGATTAGATTTGAAATATAAATAGAAGAGGCAAAATATAATAGAGATATAAGAATACACAGATATCAAAGCTAAAGATAATGGTTATTCTGATAAGAACAACTTATTAAAAACTTAAATTTTTCCTCTCAAAGAAACAAATTATGAGAACTAATGCAATGTAATAATAAATCAGATTTGGCGGCAAGCCAACCAAATAGATTAAGGAGGCTGAGTTTGGCGGTAAACCTTCCAAACTATTCACACTAAAAAAAACCAGAAACTTTGGCGGCAAGCCTTCCAAAGACACAAATTTAAACCAGCAAGAAGGAACTTTGGTGGCAAGCCTTCCAAAGCCTTTTTTATTTTTTAATAAAAAAACTAGAATAGAAGATTAAACCTGCAAGCAAACTTGTTAACAAGTTTGAAAAAAAAGTTAAAAATCTGAAACCAAAACCTGCACAATAGAAAATATTAGAAAAAGAACTTCTTCTCCTCTCAAGAATGCCTCCAACAAGGTGAACTCCACAGAATGGTAACCTTCATCAATGTCAACTTAAAACAAGGATTAGAAACCTGCTCTGATACCATGAAAGGAAATACAAGAGCAAGGAAAGAAAAATAAAATCCAAGAAAGTTTATTGATAAAGTAATTGTTACCAAGAGAAAAGCAAAAACCTTGGAGCATCACCCAAATGTGAAGGAGGCACAAGAACTTTTGAAAGGGGAAAAGCAAAGAAAAGCCCCTTGTGATATTATGAATGAGGCAATGCCTAAAATGAGAGAGAGAGAGAGAGCAAGAAGCTCTTTACAATATTGTCATTAAGAAGAAATGAGAGAGGAGACATCTCTTAAATAGAGATGAGGAGAGGAGTTACAAAGTAACTCCCAAATCTATGAATGCCACCATTCATAAAATGTGTGTGCCATGTGTCCACATCCTCTTATGGAGGAGATCTAATATTCCTTAATAAAGGAAAATAAAAGAAATGACTTGTCCTCACACATGTACTAGAGGACAAATTACATGTAGGAATTCCAAAGGAATATCCTAAACTAAATACAAATAAACCTAAGCTAAGTAAAGATTAAATATTCTAACAATCATTTTATTATAACTATCGATTGTTCCAGTATTTACCACAGTTGCCTTTGCTAATGAAGACATTATATTTTTGAATATCATTTGACCACAATTACCTTTGCTGACTAAGACATCGATTCAAACTGGGCTGCCTTTGTATTATTAATCATATTGCATTTAATAAGTTAGTAATCGGTTTTTATATGCACCATTGATTATATGTTCATTACATTTGCTATTCGAGGGTCACCACGGTATGATTCATGCCTTACGTGTGTTCATGTGTACACTTTATGCTTTAAGCCTCCTGTGTGTTCATGCATTTCTTCATGCCTACCTAATGATATAGCCGAGAGTTGTATTTAACTCATTTATATTATATTTTATTATTATTTTTTTCTTCTTTTGTATTTTAATTGTATTATTATTTATTATTGAATATATAAATTATGTTGATAATATATAATATTTAAATCATGTTCATAAATAATATTTAATTAATGAATTTTAAATAATCACTCATTGGTAATTATTATATTAATTAATAACAATAATTTCTTCATTTAGGGTCTTTCTCTTTCTCTCCTTATATATATAATGATCCAAGAGGGGACATGACAACAACCCATTTAGAATTTGAAAATAATGAAGATCCTTGGAAGGAATTTTACTAATAAAATTGTTGATGTTGGGTTTGGTGTGAATATTCTTCCAAAAGACACCAGGAGAATTTTGGGCAAGTGGACCATCTGGTTCCCAATTTTTCTACTAGGGGGTGTAGATAATCAAGGAATTGAGGTACTTGGAGTATTAATGGCCCAAAAGGTACTTACTAGAACACACATCTTTATTAAACTTTGTGATCATCTCATTATGGAAGAAAGCATACGATGCACTATTGGGTTGGGGTTGGTTGATAGCAACCAAAACTGAACATAATTGGAAAATTAATACTCTCTCCATTGAAAACAAAGATAGGAAGTATATAATTGATTTGAAGAACCAGGGATTAAGTGAGGAAGCAGCTTCCTAGGATTCGTCAAATTTCTCATATTCAAACTTGAAGAAGAATAGATAGAGAAGCATGGTAAAAGTCCTAGAGAGCCAAATGCCAAAGGAATTTTGGAATTGCAGTTGTGTTCTAAATGTGAAACAAATTCTCTTTACTGCTTTCTCCATTGGCAAATTGAGGATTGTGAATTACTTTTATCCACTTGCAATTTTATTGAATAGTTCATCTGTACCAAATAAAGTGTATGATTAGGAGTTGATATTTTATTCTCAAAGGCCAAAAACTCTATATTTGATTGCCATCGATGCTTGAACTGAAGAAAACACACACACATATATACTGAGGGGGGCTTAATCAGTATATAATCAACTTTCTCAACTATTTATTTTAGTAATCTCAAAGCAATAAGCAAATCATTGACACAATTAAGATCTAACATAAGAAGACAAGATGCACACGCTATTCTACATGGAAACCCTTGTAGGAGAAAACCACGACAAAATATTGCTTTTTATATATAACTTCTTACAACTTTGTAGGCTCCAAACCACAACAGACACCAATCCCCTCCACTGAGCTCCAACTCAGCAAGTGACTCTAATTTCTTGAATAAGAGGCTCCAATCCCAAATCTCGCCAATTAGAAGGCTCCAACCTTCGTAATGTAGGATGATAATGATGTTGATGGATCTGCCCTAGATCCTTTGAAGAGCTTCATTAATCTGTTCACTCCTTTCTTGAGAATCTACTCTAAAAGTTTGCTCCAGCACTGCTATAACTTACCTCAAAACTGCACTCATGTCTGCTCTGATTTTATCAATGAAATCTGCTCAGATCTGCACTCATGTCTGCTCCAAAATCATCAATAAAATCTTCTCCAACTCAGCTATAAGATATATTCTAAATAAGGTATAAGATCTGCAAGAATTCTTCTATAAGCCTGCTCCAGGTCTGCAATTTTTTTCCCCTTTTATGTCTGCTCCAGAGCTGCTCTTTATGTCTGATTATTTGCTCTCATAATCTGCTTCTTATCTGCTCCTCTTTCTGCTTTTAGTCTGCTCTAAATGGAAGAGATATGCAATTGAATTGATTGTAAATGATCTCAAATGAACTTGCCTATATATGCCAACAATGCCAAAGGTTATACCTCTTCAAAGAGGTTGGCCTGCTAAAACAGTATATATATATTTATTTGTTTTTAGTCCACCTTGAAGGGTGCGCTAGCCATGGGGTCAGCCCTATCAAAAATAATATTTTTTATTTTTATTTTTCTATTGAAACACCACGAAAATGGGTGCCATAATAGAAGAGGTCAGTCCAAATCAAAGGCAATTTTAATTTGAATTTTTTACCTACAAAAGCTGGGTGCCAAATGTAGAACCCTACGTTGGCGCAAATTAAAGGCAATTTTAACTTGATTTTTTTACCTGCACAAGGTAGGCACCAAATGTTGAACCCTAGGTTGGCCAGCATAAATTGAATTATTAGTAATCTTGTTAATCTTCAAAGGCATTCAAAAATCAAAGAACCCTTTGACATCAATGACAACAATTTCCAATAAGAACATTATTGAAGGCAACTAAAGGTAAGCTTCAAAATAATAATATTAAAATATTTATTGATCTGGAGCATACAAATATTTGCTGTCCTAATGAATGTTACAAAGGATCCTACTCTTGTTGTGTATTTTGGCACAAATCAAAGTTAGACTAGATTAGGCCTCATAGGTAAATTATGGAAAAGGGGAAGTATCGTAAAAGTGGGTTTGACAAAAAAAATAAAGATGTTGGAGAGGAAAATAACAGGTAGTCCCCACATAAAAAACACAAAAAAAATGAATGGAAAAATATTATCTTGCAATTGGTGGAAGAGCTATAAATTAAAAAATAAATAATATTTCCATCTTATGTTTAAGAGCATAGAGTATTAGAAATTTTGAAAACAAAATTCTTCTTTGCATTGTGCGACCAACCCCAAAGCTACGCAATTGGAAAATGAATATTCTCTCCATTGAAAAGGATAAGAAGTAAATAATTGATTTGAAGAACCAGGTTTGAATGTCCCAAGCCAACACACTTAGGACATTAGTCGATTGAACAGCCTTTTGTTCTGAAACAACAACCGCAACAACTAAGATGCAACAACATGTCATATTCCCACAACATTGTGCACACAAGTTTCATGCAAACCGCAATGACACAAGGGCACTAACCACATGAAGGACTTCACCATTGCTACAAGCAAGGCAATACCAATAGAATACTTACCAATTGTAGGATGAAGACACCATGATGAACTTATGAGAGGCAAATCGACACCCAACGACCATTGGGTATTAAAACACAATCATGTTCTCTCGCAATTGGAAAATGAATACTCTCTCCATTGAAAAGGATAAGAAGTATATAATTGATTTGAAGAACCAGGTTTGAATGCCCCAAGCCAACACACTTAGGACATTAGTTGATTGAACAACTCTTTGTTTTGAAACAACAACCGCAACAACTAAGATGCAACAACATGTCATATTCCCACAACATTGTGCACACAAGTTTCATGCAAAACACAATGTCACAAGGGCAGTAACCACACGAAGGACTTCACCATTTCTACAAGCAAGGCAATACCAATAGAATACTTACCAATTGTAGGATGAAGACACCATGATGAATTTATGAGAGGCAAATCGACACCCAACGACCATTGGGTATTAAAACACAATCATGTTGTCTCGCAACCCAACTCAAGGGTAGGATGATGGAAACATCTACCTCAAATCCACACCAAGACATGCTTACAAATTCCACAACACCACGAAAACCAACACAGATTATGGAACAACTAAAAGCTAACACCCCTTGACTAGACTAATCAACCATTTTTTTTTGGAACAAGGAGTAGGATGAGGGTAACAATCAACCTCTAGTCCACTAAAAAAATCAGCTAAACAACACTTAAACCAAGGGACAAGCCTACACAAGAGGTTGCCTTGCTAGGAGGTACAAGCCCTCAACCATCTGGAATGAAGACAGTTTGCTTCTAAGCAACAAAATGCTTTCTAAGACAAATGGGTGCCATAAACTTAAGGTATTGCACTTGTTGAGGAATTGACAACATGTGATGACTCTCTAGGCCAAGGGGAACAACTTTTGTATACAAAGTTTCCTCAAAAAATAGCTAGAAGACCCAACAAACAAAGAACGGCAAAAAAAGGGGACACCAAAGCATAGAAATGAGACTCAGACTTGACATGGACTTGGCGAGGGTGACTCGACTCGGGACTTGAGATTTGGCAAAAAAACTGAACACAAACTCGACAAGTGGAAAACCCAAGAAATTTAAAGATTTTTAAGAATTTAAAACTTGTTTCATGCACCCTTTATTAAATAAACCTTAAAGACACAATGACATCATCAAGTAGAAGCTAATTTGGCCACATACACAAGTATACATTGATCACATAATTATAAATAAAAATTATAGTTGAAGGAAATAACACACTTAGATATTATAGTTCTCGCACTGGAGTCCAAGTTTAGTGTTGAAGTCCCAAACAAGCCCTATAGTCCTAATTTTAGCACTAGTGCCTTGATTAGTGAGCAAAACCATGTTGGAAACTTGAGCTGTTTTGTTGCGTTGTCATTGATGTCAACCCGCCTTGTGTTGTCATTGATGTGGCTATTTGTTGTAGATGGTCCGGAAATGAATATTCTGATATTGTTGTGTGGCCTAGTGAAGATGTTGAGGTGTTTTCAAAAGGTTGATGTAGTGATATGCAGCAAACAGTATTTATGCAAGAAAAAGTTTTTAATGTCCCGATGGAGGAATGCAAGCATTCCTCTGGTATGTGAAAATTATGGAGTGATTTTGGATATAATGTTTATGATCTGTGTATGTTGCACTATCAAGTTTATAGGTCCTTTGTTGCTCAATTGGTAGAGTTGGTTGTTGTTGTTTTTGACAGTGGTTGTCTGGCAGAACTGGTCCAAAGAATGGTTGGTGGTTCTTTGATTTGTGGTTTCAAGTGTTGCATCTTGGAGGAAATGTTCATTTGGTTTGTGCAATGTTGTAGTTCAGTTTTTTGATGATGGTTTGATTGGCAAGTGAAGTTTTGATGTTTTGAGTTTAGTGTTGTCAACTGGTCTAGTTTCTGGTTGATTGAGGTGGTGTATCCTTTTTGGATCATGGCCTTTTGGTCAGGATATCTTTTGGACGTTTTGTTTGAAGGTTGATATGGGTCTCACCATGGCGTGTGTAGATCCGCATTGAGTTTTTTGTATTTGAAGATGTTTTTGGGTCGACTGGCTAGCATACTACATTGTTCATCTACAAGTTTCATTTGTTGTTGACTTTGGAGGATGTGTTAGCATGTGCGGTTTGTAGGAATCATTTGGAAAGGATGTGTTGTGATGTGTTTGGGTCCCCTCTATCTCCTGGATTGAACTGCAATGGATGCTATAGGTCCGGGTGGCTAAATTTATGTAATATTGTTTATTTTGTCTATGGCTGACCCTTAACTAGGGTTTTAAATGAATTATCTTGTATATAGAGGAGTGCGGACGTATGACTTGAGTATGGGATATATGTGAATTGATGTAAGTGGATGTGAATGATGCACAAGTAGATTTGGAGTGCAGAAGTGCGAAAGACAGTTGTGAAAGCTTTGAGATAGTTCTTGATGTCAGATGTGTTTGCCATGATATTGGTCGCTTGACACAATGGTTCAAAGACAATTTCATGATCAAGTGTTCTTGGTCATTTTAGTTCATTGATCCTTTACACTTGTCGGAAGGTGTGTTCCTTTTGGCAATCAGTGTATTCATTTGTATTTTGCCTTGAGACAATGAGTCTTAGTAAAGCAAGTCCTTTGTATCTTGCCCTAAGGTTTTGCGCTTTAGTCTTGCAAGTCACTTTTAGGGGTAATGAGCTCCTTGGCATTGAGCCTAAATGTTGTAATGAATTATTCATATTGTGAGTGTGATTCTCACTTTGGTTTTTCCCTGTTTAGGGGTTTTCATGTAAATTTGGTGTTCATGTGTATGTTGTGTTTTGTGCTTTCATGTTTCATAATTACAGTAATATGTTATGTGTGGTTTGAAGTTTAATAGATCAGAAGTAAAATGTTTTGAGGTCTAGACTAATTCACCCCTCACCCCTCCCCCCTCTTAGTCTTGTGGTGTGTTCAACAATTGGTATCAAAGCCCGCTTACTCTTAGAGGAGCTTAACTGCTTGGGGAAGATTCAAAATGGCACATGAGGTTAATTACAAAGCACCAAAGTTTGATGGCACAAGTTACTCTTATTGGAAGAAAAGGATGGAATGTCACTTGGAATCTTTGCAAATTGGAATATGGGAGAGTATCTAGAATGGGTATACTGCTTCAGCAAATGGTCCTCTGAATCCAAATGAGGTTAAGGCACATGAGAAAAATGTGAAGGTTAAAGTTGCAATTATTAGCTATTTAAGTGGTGCAATATTTGCTAAAGTTGTTGAGTTGAAGTTTGCTAAAGAGATATGGGAAAAGCTGAGTAGTGTATATGAAGGTGATCAGAAGACAAAGCAAGCTAAGTTAACAAATCTGAAGCACAAGTTTGAGAGCCGTATAATGTCTGATGATGAGAACATTGAAAGCTATAAATGCCAAGTAAATGAGTTTGTGAGTGCAATTAAAGGTATTGATGGTAAATTAGAAGAAAGTGAAGTTGTGAGAAAAGTGATGTTGACACTGCCTAAATGCTATAAACCTAAGAAATATGCCATTGAGGAAAGCCATGATATGGACAAGTACACCTTGGATCAGCTGTATGGTTCACTCTCTACCTTTGAGATTGTTGAGCTAGATGATTTGTAGAAAGAGAAGAAAAATGCTGCATTCAAATCTAGTAGGAAGATTGAAGATGAACTTGAATGAAGCATTGACATGGATGAGATAGAAGCAAACTTGGTAAGAAGACTGAAGAAAGGATTCAAAAGGTACAAAGGTAAGTTACCCTTGAAATGTTTGAATTGTGGAAGAATTGCTCATTATACTTCTAAATGTACTTATAAGGAAGATTATAGTAGAAGACCTGATGGTAATAACAAGGGAAGAGATAATCACAGATGCAATAATAGAAATAAGAGAACAAATGATAGAGACAAACCTAAGAATTCTACTCAATGGAGACCTACTCATCTGAAGAAGATGGAAATGACTCAAATGAAGAATTTATTATTTTTAGCTATAGAGTAGAAGAGTGATGAAAGGTCAGATAATCCGAAAGATGTGAAGAACTGTGAATGACCAATGAATGTGAAGACTGCACTGCATGTGAAAGTTGAGCCTAAGGCATGGATAATTGACTCTGGATGTTCAATGCACATGACAGGTGATAAAGGAAAGTTCATTGATTTTGAAAAGTATGATGGTGGATCAACTAAATTTGTAGATAAGGAAGTTGCACCAGTTTGTCGTAAAGGTACTATTTCAATTAATGGTAAGTATGAGACACAATTTTTTAAGTGAGTCAAATGTGTAGTAAGGGCTATAAGCTTATATTTCATAGGGCTGGAAGTGAGATCAAAAAAGGAAGTTTCAAAAAATTAGTTGCAAAAGGTATAAGAACTAATGACAATGTTTACTATGTGAAGGATAATACTGGTAGCAATTGTATGGTGGCATAGAGCAGTGAATGCTGATTGTGGCACAAAAGGATGGGACATATCAACTTTGACAATATGGTGAAGATCAGTTCTACTCATGTTGTAAGGGATTTACCAAAGATTATCAAATCCGTTGATACTATGTGTAGGGAATGTTAGCTGGGAAAGCAAACAAATAGGAGATTCAAGAACAAGGAGCATTCTACTTAAAACCTTTGGAGATGGTTCATACAGATCTATGTGGACCTACAATGACAAGAGGATTGAATGGTGAAATATACTTTATGTTTCTTATTGATGATTATTCTAGAAATACATGGGTTACTTTCTTAAGAGAAAAATATGAAGCATTTGAAAGGTTTAAAGTATTCAAGTCTATGGTTGAGAATCAAGTTGATGCTAGGATCAAATGTTTAAAGTCTAATAGAGGAGAGTTTACTTAAATGAATTTGATAGATCATGTGAAGAGTATGGTATTAGAAGATATTTTTCTACTCCTAGGAACCCTTAGCAGAATGTAGCAATAGAAAGAAAGAGTAGGATTGTTATTGAAATGGCTAGAACTATGATGAAGGATGCTAACCTACCTAATGTGTATTGGAAAGAGGTTGCACATACTGCTGTTTATATTCTTAACAAGCTTCAAAGTGAATCACACAAAGACGCCTTATGAGATATGGAATGGAAGACTTCCTACAGTCAAGTATTTCAGAATCTTTGGAAGCAAGTGCTACATAAGGAGTGATGAAGAAGATCTAGGGAAGTTTGATGCAAGATTAGATGAAGGCATATTCTTGAGATATTCTACAAGGAGTAAGGCATGTCGATGTTACAACAAGAGGATAAACAAGATTGTGGAGAGTGCAAATGTCAGAGTTGGTGAAGAATGGAATCAGAGTGAGACGGTACCTGAATTTGAGACTAAGATAGAAGTTGTTTCTATTGCTGCAGAAGAGAAGGATGCTCCAGAAGAGAAAGGAGAGACAAGTACAGAAGAAAAGGAACTGGAACAAACTCCCAAGACACCAACAAAGTACGTGAAGGAGAATCATTTAGAGGAACACATTATTGGAGACAAGAATAAAGAAGTTCAGACAAGAAGAAGACTTGCTGAAACCAAAGTTTGAGGACTCAGACTCGCCACTGACTCGGCAACCCAAAAATTGGACTCGGACTTGCCACTGACTCGACAACCTAAAAATTGGACTCGGACTCGGACTTGGCCAAAACTCGGGAAAGGACTCAGCAAAAAAAAAATCATAGTTTTACAAAAAAAACAAAAAGGAAAACATAAGAGCCATAATTGAAATATTACGCATGTCATATGATCTCTAGACGCTTAATATTTGAAATTTCATCATTCATACTCACAGTTTCAAACTTTAAAATGTATAACAGCAGCATAAGTTTATAAATGTTTACAAAATTACATATAATGATATGATTAAATGTGAAAAACAACAAACTAAAGAGAAGACTACATCTTCCTCTTTGCTCTCATAATATAGCTTAATTTTTCAGGCTTTGAGCTAGTAGTAGTAGTAGTAGGTGTTGAGGTATCTAAATGGTGAGATGATTCTTCTGCAAAATCAAAGTCCTCATCTTTGTCCTCCTCCATTTCATCGAATCCTGTTGCTTCTGCTTCTTGTGTTGCTCCTCTCTCTATTTCTGCAAGATCTTCTTTGGTAAGGAGGACATCATTACCAAAATTTTGTTCATTGATGGTCCAATCACCATATGGATCAGTTTCATCCAAGTCAATGGCCTCATGTGAAACACCCTCCACCTTTCTAGTACGAAGGTGAAGGTTCTACCGAATGAAGACAAGATCATTGAGGCGCTTCTGTGTCAACCTATTTCTCTTCTTTGTGTGAATGCTCTCATATAAACTCAAATTCCGTTCATACCCAGAAGCACTACATGGCTGGGGAAAAACACGGATGGCTATCTTTTGAAGATTAGGCATGCCAACACCATAATTCTACCACCATAAATCTACAAAAAAACATTCAGAAATATTAGAATTGAGAAAAAAATGTAACAATCAAGTTTCTAGTTTTTTTCTTGTAGTATTGAACTAAATTTTTACCTGGTTGTTGTTTTCCTCTCCTATCAATTGCTTGTTGTGAAGAAAAGAGTCTCCCCTCTACACCTTTGTAGATCTTGAACAATGAACATTTCCAAATTCATAAATAGATAGTCACACTCGATAATGAACATTTCCAAATTCATAAATAAAGATATAACAAATGTCAAATCTCACCTCCAACTCATCAAGAACCTTGTCTCTCAACTCAGGATTAGGTGCCATCTTATCAATGCATGCAACAACACTTGCCATGACCTCCTCATCAACCCTAAATGAATCAAAGAAGTAGAATTTCAGGTCAAGTAGGCGAAGGCATGTATCGGTTGGTGGAGTTGCTTCGTCCACCTACGATCAATGATGCGTGTAGGGTAAAACTATGGTCTAGCTTCTTTCTTGAATTGATTTGGAATTGAAACTTATGCGGACATCCTCAGTTGTACCTTAAAGTGTCAATCTAGGATTCGTAAGCTGATGAGAGGTATAATGGCTATCTTCTCAAGGGATGAAGATAGTATGTTAAGTGATTATGAATGCAGTTTTAATCTACACTCTTATTCTAAGAACAAATCCAAGACTCCTACACTTTAACTAACAAATTAAATCTCACACTTAAAAGATTCAAACTTAGATCACACACTTTCAATCAAGTCTCTTTAATTAAACACCTCCTTATGAAATACCAACTTATAACATTCACTTGATCTATTACTACTTTCCTTACTCCAAATGATTTTCACTTAGCACTTTAAGAGTAAAGACAAAATGGTTCTGCTTCCTGTCACAGTAGTGACAGGAAGTGGAACAGTGTGTGGAAATACCAAAATTATGGAATCACAGCCTATCGGACCAAACATATATTTGTCTGAATATTAGAATTATGAATCACAACTTATTCAATCAGATCAGACATAAGTTTGTATTGATATAGTTTAATTTCTGAACTGGGGTATCTTACTTGACCTGCAAATTCTAATTAGATTTGTGAATGTAGAAATGACACTACAATTTAAACCAAAGATATTCTACTATATGGATCATTAAATGTTCTGCAAATTCACAATTCCTTCAAACTGATACTAGATTGATTAGGAACTAAACTGTTTATTTAATCACACTACTGTTATCATAAACAATGAACATGTAAATCGTGCAATCCAAGCATAAAATTACTCACTCCACACTTATAAAGAAGTCGCTTGATAACACGAGCAAGGGGGCCCTACCTTCTCGGTCACCAGGGGAACGCAACACACACGGGTCCTTACGCTACTTCAACCATTCAATACATCGAATACCAAATTGATAGATTAAAAGGAGCAATATATTCATACGATGAAAAAAGGTACTTCTTGTCTTCAGTTTACATCCATATTTATAATATAATGACCAAATCTTAGTTTGTTATAGCTTCCGACCAACATCTTACCATATTACATTACATTACAAAATGGGCACAGATCGAAACCCGTGTATCAACAACTATGATCTAGATAAAAACAGTATTTGTCTAACAAATGCCTTTCTTTGGCAACACCAAAATAACCACTAAACAACTATCCCAAAATCGGTTTATGTTTGTTGTGCCCTTCCATCACCCGCATTCTTGACAGCTGGATTGACCGTTCATTCATTTCCTGTCATTGTAACAGCAAAATAATTAGAATAGTTATGATTTTCAGTAACCCATAAATCCTAATTTCCTTTCCATATTTTATTAAATATTAAGGTTCCTTCATCAAATGGTGACAGGAACGTGGACAAGAACAAGGGTAAGGGCAGAAAACATAAAGCAAAATAATGACACATCCTCTACTCATCAATGCACCAAAAGATTTCACATTTCTTGTATTTCGGCCATAGTAATGTGAAATGGCCTCTTTGGCCCTATCCATGGCCTCATAAATGAAACCCATTGGCATGCCCTCTCCATTCACCGTACGAAGAACCCTTACTAAAGGTTGTGTCACCTAAAAAAATGAAAACAAATTATAAATTAGTACAAAATTAACCCCTAAAAAAAATCAGCAATTAGATTATCTTGTATAAAGTTTATGTTTATGTTTGTTACTTACCCTAATCAACTCCTCTCCACTTTTGGTGAACCCTTCATAAATATAATGCTTACAATCTTCTCCACTTCAACTCTTTTGGAGTATGCATACTCCAACCAAGCATCGGGCACAAACATTTGTTTAAGATGAGGAATGGCACCAAGAATGCTCTGCAAAGTGAGGAAGTGGCTAGCAAATTGTGTCACTCTAGGTCGCACAATGTCCTTGCCATTTGTGTGTTTTTTCTCATCAAAGCAAGGTCCTAAGTATGATTGTAAATCAATTTGGTGACATTGTTTGCATCTTCAACCACCCTTTTCACCCATCCAATCTTCCCAATGTCCTCTAACAACAAGTCCAAGCAATGTGCAGCACAATGACTCCATGTAATTGTAGGATGCCTCTCCATAAGCATTCTACATGCAGCTACATATGCAACTGCGTTGTCCGTGATAATTTGGACAACATTCTCAACTCCAACTTCCTGGATCATCCCATCCAATACATTACACAAAGTTTTTGCATTTTTTTTTCATTTCAGGGATCAATAGACTTTGGGAATACCATTGCACCATTTGAAGCCACCAAGAAGTTGAGATTCCTATTTCCTCCATTTGCTCATCCATCCAATAAAATGTTACATCCTTTTCTCCTCCAAAATCTTTTTCGATCATCAACCACAACTTGTTTATTTTTGATGGCTTACTCTAGCAATGGCCAACTGAAGTCTCTACCTATTGGGGCCTTGAACCCCTTACCTACAACTATAAATGCATTAACCAAACCTTCCCAATACGCATTGTTCACTGCATTGAAAGGTAAATTATTGTAATAACAAAAGTTTGGGGCCTTAAACCCCTTACCTACAACTATAATATTCCCACAATTTTTATTTTTATTTTTACAACAAGATCACAATCACGTGTTAGGGTTAGAATAATGTAATCCAAACAACTGAAAGGAACCCTACACCTTTTGATCACCGAGAGCCCAAACTAGGAGGGTGAGAGCATATGGTAGCAGGGGATCATTAGAAGCAAACTGCTTAAAGTACTGATTACAATAATGGGTGGCAAGCCAGCCCCTTCGCTTAACTAGCGGGTAAACAAGATACTTGGCGGTAAACCAGCCAAGGCAATAGGAGCACACTCAACACTAATCACTCTACCGCAATGTTTCAGTGGGAGGACAGAATTACAACAACAAAGCTCAACTCGACCGCTTATGTAGCGGGAGGACCATTACAAACAAATATCACTTGACCGCTTATGCAACGGGAGGACAAAATTACAATTATCCAATGAAGGTGGCAAGCCAGCCCCTTCTACTTTTCAGCGGGAAATACAAGTATAAAGTAGGAATAATTGACCGTTTAGTACTACTGAAATCAGCCTTACAATAAGTGTACCTACATGACACTGTTAGCATCCAAGAAGCATTATATCTTCAATGTTATCAAAGAAATGATCCCAATCAGCTACAATGAGAACTACGAATATGACAAGCCAAAACCACTACTAACACCAATTCTGAAATTCTGGAAATTCATAGAAAATTCACCAAACCAGCAAGCTATAGACACACTAAAATGCTTACAAATCATCCAAAAAAAGTCCGAATTGCACGAGAACGGAAGCAAACAGAAGGGAAAGCATAGACGATGAGATCCAAACCTCAAACCAGCCACACGAACACCAAAAACACTCAGCACACAACCCTAGGCATCACCAAAATGGTATGACCAAGCTGAAAATTTCGATCTGCAACTAAAAATCTGAATCTCCAAATCTCAATCTGCAAATTTGTGAACCTTATCGCCCAGGGAGTACAGATAGAGCCAATACTGTAATGTCCCTACGAGTTAGAGATCATTGTCTTGCAAACCAGATTGTTACAACACAACAAAAATATATATACATAACTAATCTAATTTGCAATTAAAGTCCAATTACTTAATTAACACTACTTTCAATTCTTTAAAATAAAAAAGATACGAATGCCATACGAAGATATGTCCTTAGGCAGCTGTGAAGCTCGCTTTCTTGGAACCCATCTTGGTTCCAAGCCATCCAGGAAATCGAAGGTGAATTCGATTCCTGTCGTGGATTTAATTTCTTACACCCAAGCCATCCAGGAAATCAAACGTTAATTCGATTCCTGTCTTGGATGTAACTTCTTACACCCAAGCCATCCAGGAAATCCTGTCTTGGATGTAACTTCTTACACCCAAGCCATCCAGGAAATCGAAGGTTAATTCGATTCCTGTCTTAGATGTAACTTCTTACATCCAAGCCATCCAGGAAATCGAAGGTTAATTCGATTCCTGTTTTGGATGTAACTTCTTACACCCAAGCCATCCAGGAAATCGAAGGTTAATTCGATTCCTGTCTTGGGTGTAATTTCTTACACCCAAGCCATCCAAGGAAGACCATATGTCAATTCCTTGCCTTGGATGATGCATCTCATCATCCAAGTCCATTAGAGGGGACCGGCTAGATCCGTCTCTTCTTGGATGAACTTAGTCAACCAAGCCATATATATGCATATAGATTCAGTATATACTGCCTACCAGGGATTATCATAATCCCTCCATTAGGCTAAGGTAATTTCTTCCCTATAGCCTCCATCATATAATCACATTAATATTACATTTTATAATTCATTACTGTTTTCCATTCCATAATTTACATCTTCATTTACATATTCTTTAATCTTTCTAATGATCCTAAATATACATACATATTCTACATAGATTCCTATCTTTATTGCTACATTCATATAAGTAATCATTAGAGATATATGTATTCATAAAAATGCATTAATATATATGTGTGTGTGTGGCACACATGTCCACACACATATACACCTTAAGACTTCTTAACCCCTCTTACCTGTATGCAGATTGTAGCCTGCGGTTGGAGTTCTCACTGTAGATGTCGCCTGCAGATTAGGAGGCATACCACAAAGAACACAAATGTTACTTCTTGTAACTTGATAACAATTCTAATATGATCTTATCAATGGTGATCTCACTAGATGCTTTTGATTCCTTCCCTTTATATCTCTCAATTTGAGGGAGAGGTCACACCTCTTCATCATGTATGCCCTTTGGCAAGAGACACACCCTTTCACCATTATCACCCTTTGAAAGAGTGCAACTCTTCATTATTTCCACCATTTGAAAGGGACACAACCTTTCATAATCAAATCTGCACTTATTATTTAAATCAGATCTGCACTTCTCATTACCAAATTATCCCCCCCTCAAATGAGGTTTTCTTCTCCCTTTTATATATCATTGTTGAGGGAGTCACAACTTTTCCTTCATGTCTTTTGACTTTTCATTAACTTAATTAATTTTTAATTAATCATATTTAATTATGTCATTTTATATTTTAATTTTATTATTATCATTTATTATTCAATTCTATTTCAAAGTGGGGATATTATTATAATTTATTATTAAATTCTATTTCTAAGTGGGGATATTATTATAATTTATTATTAAATTCTATTTCTAAGTGGGGATATTATTATCATTTATTATTAAATTCTATTTCAAAGTGGGGATATTACAAATACCCAGAATGATGCTCTAAACACAAGTAGCTACGAATAAAACTCACTTCTAGCCAAGTACGGACCAGCAACAGAGAAACTCCAAAACTCACACTGAAAACTGAATCAAACACTCCAAAAACATCACCCAAAATCAACTATCCGGCTAGGTACTGTGTCTCAAGTATGAAACTAAAGCAACTAGGAAGCTCTTCCAACTTCGAAGTTTAGTCACTAACCATTCCGGCAGCATAACGATGTAAATTCTCAAGATAATGAAATGAGGAGCCAATACCTTGTATTTATAGATTTCTCCCTTTGAAATTCAAATGCAAATGGCGCCCAAACTCATCTAAAACTCACTTCATTTCATTTCATGTCACCTCAAGACATAGCGTCCCCATTCCAGCCTCCTTAGTCGAACTTTATCAAGGTGCACAAGTTCGAACTTTGAGAAAATAACATTAAGTGTTAAATTGACTTCATTTGGATGCACACTTGACTTAGGAAAATAGAATGGGATTTTGGATAAATAACATAATTTTCCTTCCTAAGTCATTCCTCCAAAATATAATCAGTCAGAATAATTAAATATTAAACTTTAGAACAAAGTAATAATATTTAATTAGAAGTTAAAATCAACCACTGATTGTTGCCAAATCAACCATGTGAACGGAGGTGCAAAAAACACTAATCTGAATTGGATTAGAGCTCTTCTCAAGATTGCCAAAAATAGCATTGCTTGAACTGACACTTACTAAAAATAGTAAGTCATGAAAACACCTCTGAAAGACATGCTCGTTAGACACTGTGAGAGCTCGAAAAACCCAAAAAAACTGTACTATCTAGTTAGCCCAACACCCACTTACTAAAAATAGTAAGTTTAGATATCTCCTCGTAAATGAATGCATGTTATACCACCGTGAAGCTCTCAAAAAACTCAGAAGGAATCCACGAACAAAAATGTAGAATTCCCACCGAACAGTCCTCAAATGGCTCGTGTAGAACTCCACAAAAATAGGAAACCCTAATTCTCCATTCCAATCAACCTACGGGTCTCCGAAATAGGCCAATGGAACGTTGATTACTCTTCACTGAGAAGGGGACATTACAGAGTCCTATTTCCTCCATTTGCCCATCCATCCAATAACATGTTACATCCTTTTCTCCAAAATCTTTTTTCGATCATCAACCACAACTTGTTTATTTTTTATGGCTTGCCCTAGCAATGGCCAACTGAAGTCTCTACCTATTGGGGCCTTAAACCCCTTGCCTACAATTGTAAATACATTAACCAAACCTTGCCAATACGCATTGTTCACTATATTGAAAGGTAAATTATTGTAATACCAAAAGATTGCTGTTGCTATCCTTGCTTGCTTATGCTTCTCTCTATTCCATCCTGTACCTTCAAGTGAAGGTTTTTCTCGTGGAACATTTCATGGAACAAAGTAATTAGGGTCTGATCTAAGTTGAGTCTCACTAGCCTCACCCTCATTGTCACCAAAAGATGGAAGTGGTTGACGTAAATTTGGGCTTCTGTGAGTGCGACCAAGGGGACCCGAAGTGGACAATGTGGGATTCATTGCAGCTGCTATGGCTTCTTTCTTTTTTTGCCTTTCTTCCTTTTGTATATCGTACTTAGAAAGAAGGGCCTTCATCTCTAACAATCGTCGGAGTTGTTTTGTCACATAGCTCCACACCTTGTCCAGGTATTTGTGCAAGGTGGTATTTTAATCTATTGATTCCACCAGTCATCCATTTGCTACATTTGATCCAAGTGACCTCCCCCTTTTTGTTTCCCGGTATCCCATACTTCCATGCTTTGTCTTTTTGTCTTCATGGCTTTGGGGTTGCCCTTGGAGTTGGAGTTGAACTTGCCATTGTTGTTTTAACATGAAAATATAAAAAAATCAGCTGGGTTTTGTGGACAATCAACAAAAAAATGATAAAGAATCATTTGAAAAAAATGATATTCGAGAACAAGAAAAAAATATAAGGAAATAAGTTAGGAAGAGAAATAGCAAATTTTTTGGTAGCATATCCCCTTGTTTTTCAAGATTTTTTTGATTTTCAAAAACATGGAGATGATAGTGTTTGCAAGAAGTTTGCATAAGGAATTTGAGATGTGTATGATAGGTGAGCTATCATTTTTCCTTGGTCTTCAAGTTAATTAGAAAAAAGGCATTTTTATTTCTCAGATCAAATATATCAAAAAGATGTTGAAGAAGTTTGAGATGGAGAATTCCAAACTGATTGCAACCCCTATCTTTATTGGTTGTAAGTTAAGTAAGGATGATGGATCTTTGGATGTTGATTAGAAAAAGTATAAATCTATGATTGTAGGATTGTTGTATATGATTGCTTCAAGAGGGGATATTATGCAAGTTGTTTTGTTTGGTTGCTAAATATCAAGCTAATCCTAAGAAATCTCATGATCAAGCAGTGAAAAGGATATTCGAATATTTGAAAGGAACTCCAGATTATGGATTATGGTATAAGAAGGATGATGATTTTACTCTGAAAGCATATATAGATGTTGATTGGACCAGATGTGCTAATGACAGGAGAAGTACAAGTGGTTTAGCATTTTTCTTGGGAGACAGATTGGTCTCTTGGTTAAGAAACAAGAATTAGTGTCATTATCTATTGCAGAAATAGAATAAACTGATGCAGCATCTTGTTGTACTCCACTTATGTGGATGAAGCAAACTCATAGTGATATTAAGGTGAAGTATGATGAGACAATTCCTATTTGGTGTGATAATACAAGTGCTATTAACATTTCAAAGAATTCGGTAATGCATTCAAGGACTAAACACATTGCAATCTGGTATCATTTCTTAAGAGAGAAGGTTGCAAAGAAGTCAGATTGGAGTATGTACCTACTAAAGAACAGATTTCAGATATCTTTACTAAGGCTTTGGCGAAGGATACCTTGGAGTTTCTCCGATTGAAGTTGGGGGTTATTGCCATTACTTCTTTAAACTAGATGCATTCAAATTGTGCATCTGTCTAGGGGGAGTTCTAAAGTTCATCTTTTGATCCTAGATTGATGCAGTGGCTGCTCTTAGGGGAGTAGTGAATGTTGCAATTATCAAAGCTTATCAGAAATAGAAAGGGGGAGAGTTTAGTAGAATGCTCTTTGTCCTTGATGTCAAATGGAGAGAGAGATCAATTGTATGTTTAGTGCTCTTTGCTGGTGGTGGTGTTGCCATCAATGACAAAGCGGGAGAATTTGGGAAACTTGAGTTTTTGTGTTGTGTTGTCATTGATGTCACTGTGCTGCAGATGGTCTAGAAATGAATGTTTAGATATTGTTGTGTGGTTGGGTGAAGATGTTGAGGTGTTTTTGGAAGGTTGGTGTAGTGGAAGATTCAATATGTAGCAAACAATATTTATGCAAGAAATAGTTTTTAATGTGCTAAAGGAAGAATGCTTTGCATTTCTTCGATATGTGAAGATTATGGATTGCGGTTTTGGATATAATGTTTATGATCTGTTTATTTTGTACTATCAATTTTATAGGTTCTCTGTTGCTCAGCTGGTAGAGTTGGTTGCTGCTATTTTTGATAGTGGCTGTTTGTTAGAATTCGTCTAGACAACGCTTGGTGGTTCTCTGATTTGTGGTTTCAAGTGTTATGGCTTGGAGGACATGTACATTTGGTTTGTGTGGTGTTCCAATTTAGTTTTTTGATGATGGTTTGATTGGTAGGTTAAGTTATGATGTTCTAAGTTCAGTGCTATCAACTGGTATGGTTTCCAATTGACTAAGGTGGTGCATCCTATTTGGATTATGCCCTTTTGGTTCGGATATGTTTTGATGGTTACGTTTGAAGGTTGACATAGGTCTCACCATGACATGTGTAGATCCACATTGAGTTTTGTGCATTGGAAGATGTTTTTGGGCCGACTGGTTGGCGTGCTACATTGTTCATCTACATGTTTCATTTGTTGCCAACCTTGGAGGATGTGTTAGTGTGTGCAATTCGTTGGAATCATTAGGAAAGGATGTGTTGTGATGTGTTTGGGTCTCCTCTATCTCTTGGAGTGGACTGCAATGGATGTTATAGGTCCGGGTGGCCGACCCTTAACTAGGGTTTAAATGAATTATCTTGTATATATAGGAGTGCAGATGTATGAGGTGAGTATAAGATGTATTCGAATTGATATGAAGTGGATGTGAATGATGTGCAAGCAGATTTGGTGTAGCAAAAGTGTGAAAGACAGTTGTGTGAAGAACTTTGAGATAGTGTTTGATGTCAAATGTGTTTGCCATGATATTGGTCGCTTGACATAGTAGTTCAAGGACAATTTCATGATCAGGAGATCTTGTTCATTTCAATTCATTGATCCTCTACACCTGTGGGAAGTTGTGTTCATTTTGGCAGTTAGTGCATTCATTTGTCTCTTGCCCTAAGACTATGAGTCCTAGTACTGCAAGTTCTGTTTATCTTGCTCTAAGGTTGTGCGCCTTAGCCTTGCAAGTCTTATTGGGGGTAGTGAGATCCTTGGCCTTGAGCCTAAACATTGTAATCAATTATTCATATTGTGAGTGTGATTCTCACTAGGATTTTCCTTGTTTAGGGTTTTCTACGTAAATCTGGTGTTCATGTGTATGTTGTTTCATAATTACAGTAATATGTTAAGTGTGGTTTGAAGATTAATCGATCAAAAGTAAAATATTTTGAGGTCTAGATTGATCCAGCCCCCCCCCCCCCCTCAATCCTGTGGTGTGCTCAACAAATGAAACTCATTTTTGGTCCCCAAGACAAGAACAACTTTCAAGAACTACAAGGATACGATGAAAAATGGGCTTAGAAATGACGAAAATTATTGATGAATCAGAAATGTCCTAAAGACTTGACCTTGCCTCACACTAGTACATGAAGGAGAACTCCCAAGGGTTGGGGAGACCACAAGAGGCTACAACACAAGGGGGTGAAGGGGAAGATGTCCTACACCTCCCAACCTCGCCAAGACCAGACAAAGAATCTAGAACAGCCCCACAACAAAGCGTTTCACACCAATTCTCTATGCTCTATCCCAAACTTGGGAGATAACACACGAGATTCATAGAAGCCCAAAACAAAATGCGCTTTGTGTTCATTTTACCAACATTTCCATAATGATAAACTGCATATGAAATGACATAACCATGCATCTAAAGATAGGTCGACCACTTATATAGGAGGATTATATTCCATCCATAAAGGATGTTTCCAAATTCAATATTATATTTACAAAAGAGGACTTTGTTGAAGTTATAGCTGCAATAGAGATCCAAGATGCAACGTCTCTTATTTATCTTGTGGATTCAGTTACCTTTATTTATCCTGCTTCGGTTCATTGGCTTTCGTTTTCTTTTCATGTTCTGTCGGTGAAGATGTCTTTGTGGCTGTCGGTGACTTTTCATGTCTATGTGGTTGTTGGTGACTTTTCATGTCTATGTGGTTGTTGGTGAAGATGTGGCTGTCAGTGTCTTTTCCTCTTCCTTCGTGGAGTCTCTTCACTTGCAATTCCAATTCTTTATTCATCGCCCTTCCATTTCCGTGGCTCTTCTTCTTCTTCGGTAGATGGATAGTTATATATTGCTGGCTTCTCTCATTTGTCTTGTAGCGAGTTGCGAAAATTGTGTATGTAATCTGTTAGATCAGTAATATTATATGTTTTTTGTGTTCAAAGTTTTCAGTCTTATGAAGGTTTATAGAATGTATATGAGATGTATCATTTGACTTCATTGTCATGATTGATTTGTAGAGAATCAAACTTATCTTATTGTGATTGATAGTAATCTGAAACTATCAACAGTTGTATTCATTTTCAGAGATATAATAAAGTTCATTTTTGAGTGGGCTGGGTTTTTCACCCTAAGGTGGAGGGTTTTCCCAGGATAAGCTCTTGTGTTTATGTTGTTCATAAGTTTAGTTTTCTGCTTTCTATTTATTCTTATTTGTTAAGGAAATTGGATCAGAAGATACTAATATATAAATATATTATGTATAGTTGATATTCGCTGATCAATGCAATTGCCGTTGTTATTGATTGATTGACCAACGAAGATCAACTATATATAAGTTGAATCGATGTAAATGTCAACAGTCACGTCTTTTGAATACCGACTATTTCCTAACAAACGACATAATAATAATATAGTCGCTGTTTTATAACCTGTCGGCATTAACCTGTCGGCATTAACTAATTGTAATAGGACTGTCACGATAGTTATCGTGACTGTTATACATAAACAGTCACGATAATACCGTGACTGTTTATGTATAACAATCACGATAGTATCGTGATACATAGTTAACTTATGAATTGTAGATTATACCATTCGATTAATATTTAGTGTTTTATATATATTATGATATATATATATATATATATATATATATATATATATATATATATATATATATATATATATATATATATATATATATATATATATATATATATATATATATATATATATATATATATAACATAATTAATGATTGATATATTATATTAGTATATATATACTATAACTCATTATATATATATATATATATATAATAGTTTTACGTCATTTTTGTAAACACGAACGAACATATTTTAACACTCCCTCTTGAGAGAGAGTTTACCAAGTTTGTAGAATTTTCACATCAAAATATATGACTCAATTCAAAATGTCATATCATGATAATTTATCACTTATAACAATATACATATTTGAGATGTCCGGACCAATCCGACTCAACCCCTTTCGGGAGTCTATCTTAAATAATTGTTAAACAAGTGATGATTTTGGTAACAAGATGTCCGGACCAATCCGGCTCAACCCCTTTCGGGAGTCTATCTTGAGACCTGGTTTCTATTGTCAGGATCGTCACCCTGAAATAGAAACGATAAATAGAAGATCGTCATCTTCGCACAAGTTTGAAATATTTCAAAAATTATATATATATATTTATGAATGAAATGTACATTAATAGTTCATATTTTGATCAAACCAATTTTGTTCCTGAAGAATTCTATCTTCACCCTTGCAAGGGATTTAGTGAAGATATCAGCATTTTGTTCCTCAGTGCTGATGTAGACTAGTTTAATAATTTTTCTGTCTACCATATCTCTCACATAGTGATATGGAATCTCTATGTGCTTTGACCGATTGTGAAAAACAGGATTTACAGAGAGCTTGATGCAACTCTGATTATCACAATGAATAATGGTAGGTAATAGAGGTTTACCAAATAAGTCAAAAAGTAATTTTCTTAACCATACTGCTTCTCTAGCTCCCATAGATGCAGCCATGTATTCTGCCTCTGTCGAACTCTGAGCTACAGCTGATTGCTTCCGACTAAACCAAGATATTACTGCGGAACCCAAACTGAAACAAACTCCTGTGGTACTCTTCCGATCAATGGTACTTCCTGCCCAATCTGAGTCTGAATAACCTTGAAGTTGAATTTCAGTCTTGTCATATTTTAGTCCAAGATCACTTGTTCCTTTTAAATATCTCAAGATGTGTTTAGCTGCCACTAGATGAATCTGTTTTGGTTGACACATGAAGTTACTTAGTACATTTGTGGCATAGCAAATGTCAGGACGTGTATTCACCAGATACATGAGGGATCCAATTATCTGTCTGAAGAGTGTCACATCTGCAGGTTCTGAGTTTTCTGCTTCATCCTTTAATTTCTGAAGATTTGTCTCCATAGGAGTAGCAAGAGGTTTACAATCTACCATACCAAATCTGTTCAGAATATCAGAAATATATTTCTTTTGACTGAGGAGAATATGATCTTTGTTTTGAATAATTTCAAGACCTAGAAAGTAGTGTAGTAGGCCCATATCCTTCATATCAAATTCAGCTACTAGGTCCTTTTTACATTTATCTATTAGATTGTCTTCTCCTGTAATGAGTAAGTCATCAACATAGAGAACAAGGATTATCATGTCTCCTTTTTCAATTTTGAAGTATATATTAGGATCTGCAATATTTTTAGAGTACCCCAATTTGCTCAAATATTGATCTATTCTTTCATACCATGCTCTGGGAGCTTGTTTGAGTCCATAGAGTGCTTTCTTTAACTTGCATACGAATTTATTTTTGTCATGAGTGAGAAATCCTTCTGGTTGTTCAATGTAGACTTCTTCCTCAATCTTACCATTTAGGAATGCAGTTTTGACATCCATTTGATGTACTTTCCATCCTTTAGAGGCTGCAATTGCAAGTATGGTTCTGACAGATGTGTAACGAGCTACTGGAGCGAATGTTTCCTCATAGTCAATGCCTTCTTTCTGTGAAAATCCTCTAGCAACAAATCGGGCTTTATGTTTATCAATACTGCCATCTGGAGCATACTTGATTTTGAATAGCCATTTTGATGATACAACTGACTTATGTTTAGGTCTAGGGACAATATCCCATACATCATTTTTCATGATGGACTGATATTCTTCAACCATTGCTTCTCTCCAGGCTTGTTTTGATAATGCTTTCTCAACACTGACCGGTTCTGATTCTGATAGTTCAGTTAGAAGTGCAGTGTAACATTTTTGCGTTCTAGTTCTTTTGTTTTCTCTGGAGATTTGTGCTGGTTCCATATTGTTTTCTTCAAGCATTTTCCTAGCCCATAATGGTCTCTTTTTGTTGTTTACATTTTCTACACAAGAAGGTTCAGGATCAAGGATTGCGTTTTCGTTATTTGATAGTGTTGAATTCATATTTGAATTGTTATTCTCGCTTTCTTCCTCAAGTGATAAATCTTTCTCAAGATCAAACAAACTGTTGTCTTCATTATTAGTGGATGAGAAGTTTTCTTCAAATTTGACATCTCTGCTTATTTCTACTGATTTTTGATTAGGGATATAGATTCGATATCCTTTAGAGTCTTCACTGTAGCCTAGAAAAATACCTTTCTTACCAGAAGGTTCTAATTTGGTTCTTTTCTCTTTTGGTACATGTATATATACTGGACATCCAAATACTCTTAAATGACTGAGATCAGGTTTAACTCCTGTAAATACTTCTTCTGGTGTGGTATTTTCAAGTATTGCATGTGGACATCTGTTTTGAATATAAACTGCAGTGTTGGCAGCTTCTGCCCAGTATGATATATGAATATTATGATCATGCATCATAGCTTTTGCTGCTTCAATGATGGTTCTGTTCTTCCTTTCTGCTACTCCATTCTGTTGAGGGTTATAAGGTACAGTATACTCCCTCTTAATCCCAACAGATTTACAATAGTTTTTGAAGTTGTCAGATGTGAATTCCCCACCATTGTTTGACCTAAGAGTTTTGATTTTCTTATTGGTTTGATTTTCTACCAATGCTTTGAATTCTTGAAATTTGGCTAATACTTCACTTGACTCTTTAAGTTTTAAAAAATATATCCATGTTTTCTTTGAATAGTCATCCACAAAGATTAGATAATATAGGGCACCTGAAAAAGGAGGAGTGGACATGGGGCCACACATATCAGTGTGAATGAGTTCTAAAACACTATTCGTCTTGTGTTCACTTGTTGGAAAAGATCCTTTAATGTTCTTTCCTAATGCACATCCCTTACAAATGCTCAAGTGTTCAGATTTTAGAGAGGGTACCCCAGAGGTGATTTTATGCAAAGTAGGAAGAGCACTATATCCAATGTGTCCTAGTCTTTTGTGCCAAATTTCATTATTCTGTTGAACATTGTGATTTAGGGCTACTTTTTGTTCATTACATAGTTTGTATAAGCTTCCATCTCTGGACCCTATGTGCATTGCATTTTTGATGTTTGTGTTTTTGGTCCAGAGAAGAACTTTTTCTTCATTAAATGTTACCCTATATCCTTGATCAGCTAACCCTGATATTGAGATTAGGTTTCTCTTTATTCCGGGCACATATAATACTTCTTTTAACTGTAGAGTGACTCCATCTCTTATCTGTATCAAACAGGTCCCAATTCCTTTTACCGGATAAGTGGAGTTGTCACCAATGGTTACTTCTTCTGTAGAGTTTCCAGAAAGGGTTTCGAACTGATCTCTGAATCCAGTGATATGTCTTGATGCACCGCTATCTATTATCCAAGTATTTTTATTGGAATTTAATTCACTTGCTAAGGCTAGATAAAAAAGAGAATTTTCTGTTCCTTTAGTTTCTGCTAAGGCTGCTTGAATTTTCTGTTTTTCTGGACAGTATTTGTGAATATGTCCAAATTTGTCACATTTATGACATTTTATTTTGGAGAGATCCCTTTTGAAGTGATGTTTTCCATTACTTGAATTGTTGAATTTTCTCTTCTTTTTCTGAGAAGTTTTAGTATGAAGGGCTTGTACTTCATTTTCATTTTTCGACCCTATTCCTCTGGATGCTAATCTCAATTCTTCTTGAGTACAATCGTTCTTTAATTGTTCGAACCTAGGTAAAGGTGGTCTTGTACTTATGCACTAATGAAGGTTTCCCAAGAGATGGGTAAACCCTTTAGGGCGATAAGTGTAAGTTCAGTATCTTCTATAGTATTTCCAATACAGAGAAGTTGATCTCTTATTTCAGATATCCTTAGGAAATAGGAGGTGATTGTTTCCCCTTTGTTCATTTTCATGTTGAGAAGTTGACTCTTCAATGTTAAGATTCTACTGGCATTGTTTATCTCAAATGTGTCTTGAATGATTTTAAACATTTCAAAGGCACTGGTAATTCTCGATATGCTCGGGAGGATAGAATCTTTCACTGAATCTATAATCAATTTCCTGGCTTTGTTGTTTCTCCTTTTCCATGTAGTTTTCTCAGTTTCTTCTTCCGGCATTTTCATATCCTTCTCAATATATTCCTCTAGTTCAAGTTCCATTAGAAGAGAAGTAAGTCTTGTCCTCCAAGATACAAAGTTTGAAGGACCTTCTAATCTATCTTCCATTCTCATACAGTGAGCCATAATTTAATTTATAATTTAAAATATTCTCAGCTATATGTTAGGTTTTATATATATATTATCTTCTTTATATTCCTTTCTGCTCTGATACCATGTTAAGGAAATTGGATCAGAAGATACTAATATATAAATATATTATGTATAGTTGATATTCGCTGATCAATGCAATTGCCGTTGTTATTGATTGATTGACCAACGAAGATCAACTATATATAAGTTGAATCGATGTAAATGTCAACAGTCACGTCTTTTGAATACCGACTATTTCCTAACAAACGACATAATAATAATATAGTCGCTGTTTTATAACCTGTCGGCATTAACCTGTCGGGATTAACTAATTGTAATAGGACTGTCACGATAGTTATCCTGACTGTTATACATGAACAGTCACGATAATACCGTGACTGTTTATGTATAACAATCACGATAGTATCGTGATACATAGTTAACTTATGAATTGTAGATTATACCATTCGATTAATATTTAGTGTTTTATATATATTATGATATATATATATATATATATATATATATATATGTATAACATAATTAATGATTGATATATTATATTAGTATATATATACTATAACTATATGTATAACATAATTAATGATTGATATATTATATTAGTATATATATACTATAACTCATTATATATATATATATATATATATATATATATATATAATAGTTTTACGTCATTTTCGTAAACATGAACGAACATATTTTAACATTGTTCAAATTTAACATGGTATCAGAGCAAGGTTTAGAAGATTGATCCAGAACCAAAATCTTCAAGTTCTTTATTGTTAGTGATATAGTGTCAGTCGGTCTAGGTGGAGGGTTTTCCCAGGATAAGCTCTTGTGTTTGTGTTGTTTATAAGTTTAGTTTTCTGCTTTCCATTTATTCTGGTTCAAATTTAACATGGTATTAGAGCAAGGTTTAGAAGATTGATCCAGAACCAAAATCTTTAAGTTCTTTATTGTTAGTGATATAGCGTCAATCGGTCTCCTTCTAACCGACTCTGCAGAACAAAATGTGTGAATGGCCTATCGCCCTTACACATTTTGTATTTTGATTTTTCATGATTAACCACAACTATACCTTAACCTATGTGTATGATTGATAAGGAATTAATAAACAAACAATACTGTGTTAAATCGGTATATCCAATTGATCATTAGTTAGCAATAGTTAATGCTTAACAAACTAATGATTAATATGTCCTGTCACTCTATTGGAAGGTTGTGACTCTTAACTATAGTCGCATCCTCCTGAGGATAGTTGACCCCCTTCGGGGCATTCATATAATCAGTCTTGCCTTCATTATTGACTAATGGGGAGATAAGAATCATAGACGGTGGCAATCAGACTGATTATAGACAAGCAGCAAATCGAAGACATTCTATAGCAGTGCAATACTCGTAGATAAATAACATGGTATCAGAGCGGGTTGGATCTTCCTGTTCCCATGCGATATAATTCATTTGATGATGAATCGCCAATTCGATTCAATCAGTAGCTGAAGGTCATCGATAGGATAGTGAACCCTTTCATATTTATGAGTCGATACGATCAACAGAATACCTCAAAAAACTCACTGAACTCGGAAGCCTGGTCTTAAGGTATTTTTCTTTAAATGGAGAATTGGCTTTGAAAAGTAATGAACAATGAACCAATTTGGAGTGTGGGCAAATGGCTTCAGAAAATATTGTAGAATCAACTAGTTTAGGCATTGGCATGAAAAGTCAAGGCAAAGATATTTAAGTTTAGGACAATGCTCTCCACTAATTGAGACTTTGGATACCTATTATATGCCACAAACCTCCATTGTTTCAAGACTTTTCATGCCAATGCCTAAACT
This sequence comes from Cryptomeria japonica, assembly GCF_030272615.1. Classification (NCBI taxonomy): domain Eukaryota; kingdom Viridiplantae; phylum Streptophyta; class Pinopsida; order Cupressales; family Cupressaceae; genus Cryptomeria; species Cryptomeria japonica. Next base: position 864,032,632 of record NC_081407.1, read on the forward strand.
AGTTGATTCTACAATATTTTCTGAAGCCATTTGCCCACACTCCAAATTGGTTCATTGTTCATTACTTTTCATTGTTCTAATTGAGACTTTGGATACCTATTATATGCCACAAACCTCCATTGTTTCAAGACTTTTCATGCCAATGCCTAAACTAGTTGATTCTACAATATTTTCTGAAGCCATTTGCCCACACTCCAAATTGGAGAATTGGCTTTGAAAAGTAATGAACAATGAACCAATTTGGAGTGTGGGCAAATGGCTTCAGAAAATATTGTAGAATCAACTAGTTTAGGCATTGGCATGAAAAGTCAAGGCAAAGATATTTAAGTTTAGGACAATGCTCTCCACTAATTGAGACTTTGGATACCTATTATATGCCACAAACCTCCATTGTTTCAAGACTTTTCATGCCAATGCCTAAACTAGTTGATTCTACAATATTTTCTGAAGCCATTTGCCTAAACTTAAATATTGACTCATAAATATGGCTTTCATATTTATGAGTCGATACGATCAACAGAATACCTCAAAAAACTCACTGAACTCGGAAGCCTGGTCTTAAGGTATTTTTCTTTAAATGGAGAATTGGCTTTGAAAAGTAATGAACAATGAACCAATTTGGAGTGTGGGCAAATGGCTTCAGAAAATATTGTAGAATCAACTAGTTTAGGCATTGGCATGGAAAGTCTTGAAACAATGGAGGTTTGTGGCATATAATAGGTATCCAAAGTCTCAATTAGTGGAGAGCATTGTCCTAAACTTAAATATCTTTGCCTTGACTCATAAATATGGAGAATTGGCTTTCATATTTATGAGTCGATACGATCAACAGAATACCTCAAAAAACTCACTGAACTCGGAAGCCTGGTCTTAAGGTATTTTTCTTTAAATGGAGAATTGGCTTTGAAAAGTAATGAACAATGAACCAATTTGGAGTGTGGGCAAATGGCTTCAGAAAATATTGTAGAATCAACTAGTTTAGGCATTGGCATGAAAAGTCTTGAAACAACATCGAAGACATTCTATAGCAGTGCAATACTCGTAGATAAATAACATGGTATCAGAGCGGGTTGGATCTTCCTGTTCCCATGCGATATAATTCATTTGATGATGAATCGCCAATTCGATTCAATCAGTAGCTGAAGGTCATCGATAGGATAGTGAACCCTTTCATATTTATGAGTCGATACGATCAACAGAATACCTCAAAAAACTCACTGAACTCGGAAGCCTGGTCTTAAGGTATTTTTCTTTAAATGGAGAATTTGCTTTGAAAAGTAATGAACAATGAACCAATTTGGAGTGTGGGCAAATGGCTTCAGAAAATATTGTAGAATCAACTAGTTTAGGCATTGGCATGAAAAGTCTTGAAACAATGGAGGTTTGTGGCATATAATAGGTATCCAAAGTCTCAATTAGTGGAGAGCATTGTCCTAAACTTAAATATCTTTGCCTTGACTCCATGGACAATCTAATTGAAGTTGATCTGCCGCTCACGACACTGAATTTCTTGGAGTTAAGACGTTGCAGAAATTTGAAAAGAATATTAGGGAACTTTGTACTGCCAGAGCTTGTAATGCTGAATGTACTAGAATGTTGGAAGCTTCAAGACTTGCCAAGCCTTGCGTGTCTGAGTTGTGTTGAAAGCATTAGCATTGATGGATGTAGGAAGTTGCAGAACATATCAGATATTGAAGAGTTGCAAGGACTGAAATATTTACATCTTTCAGCACTCGGAGAAGCAGCCCTAAGGAATTGCATCTACGGTTTATGAAGACTGTCGATAGAATTTATAAGTGTAATCCGTAAAGCCAATCATAAAGCCAAGTTAGCTGTAAATGCAGATAAATTTTTCGAAATGATTGGTGTTGGTGAGAACGCAGAGGGACGGATTCGTATAAACAAAGTTATCATGATGCTGGAGGATTCAGGGGTTCACTTTAGCACTATCATCGTATGCGTTGTGGTCCGAGCCCCTTATGGAGAGGAAAGTAATATGATAAGCATTCCTTGTGCCTCTGGTGTTATAAACAGCTATGTGGGAGGAGGAGAATGGAGGCCGTTGTAATTACCGGAGATAAAAAGTTGAGATATGCAGATCTTCCGAGTGTGACACTAGGTACTATAATAAAGAAGAGGTGGATAATGACTGTGAAAGTTGATGCCGAGGATATAACTTCACACTTATTGCAAAAGATGATTGATGAGTTCTATCAAGGTGTTAGATTAAATCTGGGTGCAAACCTTCAGTTTCAAGTCGTGGGAATTAAAGAACCAATAACAGTTGGTTTCGGGTGCAAACTCCCAGGCAGTTTGAGACATCAACATACATATCTACCAGACTGTTGTGGGTAATTAAGAAACTCTACAGGAGGCAAGGATTAGTGTGTGACAAAGTTATCGCATAAATAGACAGACAATGAGCTTGTATATGGATGTGACTGCAATCTGTGGGTTCCTTCTTTACATTAGCCAAAGCATGTCCAGTATATTGCCTGGTTCGAGTGTGCAAATAGTCTGCAGTGACTCTTCCTTCATATTGGATTAGAGATTCAGAGGGAGCTTGAGTGACAGAGGGAGCATGCCAAGTCCTTTACAGAGGATCAGCAAGCTTGTGAAGCAGTGTGGCTTCAAACGCTCTTTGTTTGGTCAAACATTGGAGCCACTGTAATTTATTGTATCAAAGGTGTGAGAATTCTGCCCTTGTTGAGAGGGAGTCTTTGCTGAGAGGGAGTCTTAGAATTCAGATGTTCTTATTAATCTGATATGGTTCATGATTAGTGTCATGTGTGTGACTCCATGACAACATTGGTTCAGTGCTTGATGAGCCCTTGTGAACATTATTGTGAGGTGACGATCTCTCAATAATGAACACTTGTACATCTGATCATTATCGTAAGGTGACGATCTTACGATATTGATTGATCATACCATTATGATGAATATCATGAGATGTGATATCTATGGATATGTCATAATGGTTTATATCTCTAGTAGTAATATCTATGGATATGCCATAATGGTGGATATCATGAGACGTGCTATCCATGGATAAGCCATAATGGTGGATATCATGAGACGTGCTATCCATGGATAAGCCATAATGGTGGATATTACATAAAGCGATATTCATGGTGAATTTCATGTGACGTGAAATCCGTGGACATGCCATGTAGTAATATCTTTAGATATACCTTAATGGTTGATATCACGTGAGGTGATATCTATGTATAAACCATAATGGTGGATGTCACATGAGGTGATGTCTATGGATATGCCATAATGGTTGATATCTTAGTGAGGTGATATCTCTCCTTCCCACATATGGATGTAGCCATTGTGGTCAACCATCATGATGAAGTGATATGTTATCACGGTGAAGTGATAAGCTTCTCTCATTCACATGAGGAGAGTCATTGTGTTAGTCATCACAATGAGGTGATGTGACTTGTGAAGATCAAGAAGGATTCCTCCCTAGCTAAGAGGGAGTGCTAGTGATATAGCGTCAGTCAGTCTCCTTCTAACCGACTCTGCAGAACAAAATGTGTGAATGGCCTATCGGCCTGACACATTTGTATTTTGATTATTCATGATTAACCACAACTATACCTTAACCGATGTGTATGATTGATAAGGAATTAATAAACAAACAATATTGTGTTAAATCGGTATATCCAATTAATCATTAGTTAGCAATAGTTAATGCTTAACAAACTAATGATTAATATGTCTTGTCACTCTATTGGAAGGTTGTGACTTTTAACTATAGTCACATCCTCCTGAGGATAGTCGACCCCCTTCAGGGCATTCATATAATTAGGCTTGCCTTCATTGTTGACTAATGGGGAGATAAGAATCATAGACGGTGGCAATCAGACTGATTATAGACAAGCAGAAAATCGAAGACATTCTATAGCAGTGCAATACTCGTAGATAAACAACATTTATTTCTTTCTTTTGTTTGCCCAAGTTATTCATAATGGTGAACGGATTGAAAGTAGATGATAGACTAGATGGGTCATCAAATTTCTCTTCTTGGAAATTTAGAATTCTGATTACTCTAGAAGAGAATGATCTCCTTGACCATGTCTCAAAAGATGTAGAAGAACCTTCTGCTGATGCAAAGAAAGTTCAATGGAGAAAGAATAGGACTATAGCTAAGAAAATTCTAATAGATTCTGTTAAGGATCATTTGGTTCCTATTGTTTCTAAGTTGGGTTCAGCCAAACAAATGTTTCATACTCTGAAGGACCTATACGAATTCAACAACACCAATAGAGCTCTATCCCTGAGATGTCAACTGCTGCATGTTAAAATGGATAAAGAAGAATCAGCTGTTTCCTACTTCATGAAAATTACAAAGTTAAAGGATCAGCTTAGTGCAATTGGAGAATCTTTTGCTGATAAAGACTTGGTGATGTTAGCCATGAATGGACTTCCCAACCTCTGGGAATCTTTCATTCAACGTATAAGTGGAAGAAATGATCTACCCAAGCTTGATCGGTTGAGAGCTGATTGTATTCAAGAGGAATGCAGATTGGAGGGGAGAGGTATTGGGCGTAATCATCATGATATGGAAAATCAAGTCCTTGTTACTCATTCTTCTATGGAAAAAGGTAAAAGAAGAAAGAGGGATAGAGACAAAGAATCAGATCCTGTTTCAGATTCGAAAAAGGACTTATCCCACATTCAATGTTATAGGTGTGACAAATATGGTCACATTGCTCGAAATTGCAGATTCAGGTCTTCTCATCTAGCTTCTTCTGCAGAAATCAACATAGGCACACCTCAAGAGGAGCCAAGGTCTAATGTAAATTCAAAAAGTTTCTTTTTTTAAAATGAGAATATGACATTTCAGCTTCAGAGGGAGCCTGACATTCCAACTTCAGAGGGAGCCTGACATTCCAGCTTCAAAGGGAGTCTGACATTTCAGGAGCCTCATTGTCTTGAAAATTTTGTTAATGAGTTCTTCTCTGCGAGAGAAGTTCGAGGTGAAATCCCTTGTTAATGAGTTCTTCTTTGCGAGAGAAGTTCGAGGTGAAATCCCTTGGTTAATGAGTTCTCTACGAGAGAAGTTGGAGGTGAAATCCCTTGGTTAATGAGTTCTTCTCTGCGAGAGAAATTCAAGATGAAATCCCTTGACCCACCCTCTGGGAGTAGCTATGGTGGAATTCATGCGTATGACTTTATGATTTTTATTTTTGATTTCACTCAACCTTTAGGAGTAGCTATGGTGAATATTGTTATGCTGAGATAACAACTTTATTGAATAAAATCTGTGATGAGACTCTGTTAACTTTCTTTGGTTGCAACTGAATGTATCTGTCATGAGATGACGAAATGAAGATCTCTCTCTTGCTAAGAGGGAGTGTTGAAGTTATAGTTGCGATAGAGATCCAAGATGCAACGTCTCTTATTTATCTTGTGGATTCAGTTACCTTTATTTATCCTGCTACGGTTCATTGGCTTTCGTTTTCTTTTCATGTTCCGTTGGTGAAGATGTCTTTGTGGTTGTCGGTGACTTTTCATGTCTATGTGGCTGTCGGTGAAGTTGTGGTTGTTGGTGACTTTTCATGTTTATGTGGTTGTCGGTGAAGATGTGGATGTCGGTGTCTTTTCCTCTTCCTTTGTGGAGTCTCTTCACTTGCAATTCCGATTCTTTATATTCATCGCCCTTCCATTTCCGTGGCTCTTCTTCGTCTTCAGCAGATGGATAGTTATATATTGTTGGCTTCTCTCGTTTGTCTTGTAGCGATTTGAGAACATTGTGTATGTAGTTTGTTAGATCAGTAATAGTATATGTTTTCTATGTTCAGAGTTTTCAGTCTTATGAAGGTTTATAGAATGTATATGAGATGTATCATTTGACTTCATTGTCATGATTGATTTGTAGAGAATCAAACTTATCTTATTGTGATTGATAGTAATATGAAACTATCAACAATTGTATTCATTTTCAGAGATATAATAAAGTTTATTTTTGAGTGGGCTGGGATTTTCACCCTCAGGTGGAGGGTTTTCCCAGGATAAGCTCTTGTGTTTGTGTTGTTTATAAGTTTAGTTTTCTGCTTTCAATTTTTTTGGTTCAAATATAACAGACTTAAGGTCTTGAATTATACATTTATATGATAATATGAAAGTGAGAAAACTGAAGGCAAGGAGATAACCTCCACTTGCATACTAATTAAAGATCCTCCAAATGAAGCCTCAAGAACTCTAATCCCTAATGGTGGTATTCCCGCCACCCAACCATGTGGTACCCTTAGGCCCATTCCCATTGTGCTAGGAGATAGTCATTTGGGCACAATCACATCAGTCACACAAAACATGGAGTATGGCTCATTAACACACCAATCAGTATAACGTCATATACACATGGCATCAAATGAAATACAACATCATCAAGGCATACATGCCAAGATACATGATCGACAACAAATGCACATGGGCCCACAAGCATGACAAACATCCAATGCATAATAGGCCAACAAACTGATCATCAAATCATAGAAATACATGCTCAAGTGGATAACATCACCGGTATTGAGCAAAAGGAATAACCCACTTCATTGGGCATAGATGTGCCAACATGACAACATATAGCACAGATGTAAAAACATGCAATCAAGGTCTCTTTCTATCACAATGTGACTAGAGACAGGTTTCTCCGTGTACATCAAGTACAATGATATCAAGGGCGAGGAACCCGTTGGTTGAAAAAATTTTACACTTGGAGAAATATACAAAATTGTGGTTTCAACCACAGTGTGTGAGTAAAACTCTCCTAATTAAGGGAAGGCTCCCCCTATCTATCTACAACTTAAAATTAAAATAGGATGGGACAACAATCTTTCTTCTTCTTTCAAGAAAGCCAATATCCTTTTTTCTTCACAGAAAAGGATAGCAATTTAACATAAAACAACAATAACAATTTTTTGAAATGAAATGAGAGAAAGGAAATGAAGTTTCTTGAAAGCTCAAAGACTTCCATCACTTCCTTTGGGACGGGACAACAATATCAAGCTCAAAGTTTTGATTATGTGAAGTCATATTTACCCTTTTTCTATATTAATGATATTCAAAACAAATTATATCAGCACAAAGACTGAAATACCTTATTCTTTTCTACGTAAAACAGTAAGAAGTAGTACAAGCTCAAAGACTCACAGCTATTTCTTACAAAATTTGCTTCTAAACTCTCTTAAGAACAAGTGCAAGCACAAAGTCTTGCAGCTCCTCTCAAAAGAATATTTACTCTAATTTATATTAACCTCCAATACTTGCAGCACAAAGACTGCAAATCAAATTCGATTAAGCTCTTAAAGAAACATTTGTAAGAAAGATAATATGGAACACAAACTCAAGAATGTAGCACAAAGACTCAAAGCTTGAGCAACCTTCTTCTATTGCTTTCAATTCTTGAATTCACACATGAAAGCTCAAAGACTTCTTTGCTATAAATTTGGCAGAGTTTTTGCTTGCTTTTCTAAAAGATAAAGATTACAATAGACCCGACCCCTCAAGTATTTATAGAAGAGGAGTCTTGAGAAAACGGTGGGAGGATCCTAACTAACTTGAGAGATTCTCTCAACCACCAAGACTTATTCAATAACTAACTATGACTTATTTCAACTACAGTCCTAACTGAACACAACTTGTAGTTGCTTTACATGTAATTACAAAAGTGCAAGTAAAGACTTGACTTGCAATTTACAAAAAGTTTTTACATGTAACTTGTCAAAAGAAAAACTACAACTAAGAGATTACAATTTTGGAAAAAACGCAACTAAGTGTTGAAAAACACTTAAGTTGCAGCTTGTGAATACATGAATCCTTCAAACTTCTGGATGATCATTCGTAGCTCAGCAGGATTCAGTTCGTGGGTGTTCTTGGCAATAACCATGGTTTTCATGATGGTGTCATGGCATCGAAGAAGCATAGAGTCATTCTTCTCCAAAGTGGACTGGATTTCGTGCAAAAAGATTTAATGTTTCATCAAAACCTGAATTGAAGCAGCTGAAAATTGTTCGCTCCTCCACTCATTATGAATCCTCATCTGTAGATCTGCGAGCACTTCTTCTTTTATCAACTCTCGATTTTGAGTCATTATGCTGCAAGAGGCCTTCTCACAATGAGAAACAACACCTTGGAATACTTCAACTCGCAATCTCATTGCATCATCAATCTCCTCAATGAGGGATTTGAGAACAAGGGCTTTATTCTCCAGAAGTTCTTCAAATTCCAAGTACATGACCCTGGAAGGAATAATGGCATGCTCCTGAAGAACACTCAACTATTGTCGAGGTATTGTGCGCCAAATTGTCAAGCTATCTTCAACCCTTTCCAAATTCTGTTTGAAAGTCTCGGAGGTATGATTTAATTTTTCTTCAATGGTCTCCAACTTCGACATTATTTGGAAAATGTCTTTCAGCACTTGTGCACACAAATCATGAAGTTGATCCACCCAAGAATCCAACGCTTGTACCTTCTGAACAACTCTTTCAACTCCTCGAATTGATTCTTGTGAACCGGAAGAACTTGTAGGATTACTCCCTTCACCAGTAGGTTTTGTAATTTTATGAATAGCTGCAACAAGTTGCCTGTTCTCCTCTTCTAGCTTGTCTTTCTTTGCTAGAAGTTCATCATACCACTGTACTAGTGAAGCTACGGATTGCTGGGCATCATGCTTGACCACTTCATGTGTTTGTTTACCCAATTCTATCCTTCTAACCCTGTAATCAGCAGCTTGCATTTCCTCACGTGGCTTATCCGCAAGGGGCTCAACAATTTCTGCCACTTTCATCTTGTTGTTGTCAATAGTTACTCTTGAGATTGTCTTGGCTTTTTTAGCAACCTTGGGCTTAGACTGCTTGAGTTGCTAATAATCAAAGACATTAGGAGAGATTTCCTGCTTCTTCCTCTTTGGGGTAAAAGAACTAAGCCATGGAGGTAAAACGACTAGTTCTCCTCTAGTAGCTGCTGAAGGCGAAGGAGAAGCAGTTTCTGTTTGAACAGTCCTAGTCACCCTAGGAGGAGTATCTATTTGGATGGCGACCATGGTTTGCTCGATAACCAAAGGGCATGAAGATTGCCTCATAAATTCTTCAAAGCCAAAAGTAGAGGTATCGATCTCTGACAAATGGATACATGTAGGAGTATCCTCGAGGATTTCTAGCAAACTCTCTTGTTGATGATCAAGAGGTGGCTCAACTGCTGAAATAAGAACGACATTCTGAGGAGACTCCTCCACTATTATGTCAGGAGGAGATAGAGGCAACTCCATGGAAACTGAGGAGGGAATCTCATGAGGTGACTCCGAAGCCAGTGACTTAGGAGCATCATTTGATTGTTGTCCTTCCTCTGGATCATCAGGATCAATCACATGAATATGAATCCGGGACTTTTCTTTCCCACGAATTGTTGCCTCCTCAGGAGGAAGCACCATTGCCTGACTAACCCGCAATTTGATCCTAGTGCCTGAAGATGATGCACCTTCCTTGTTTTCAATCTGAATATCAGACTTACGTCCAAGAGGCCCCATAGAATCATCTTCTTTTCTGACCTTGATCTTGATGAGCCTAACACCGTTACCTTTGAGCCAAGTGTTGGTGTTAGCTAAGATGGGCTGAAATCTCTCAAGAATGGAAGTGCATTCTTTATGTGACCATTGGATTAAAGGAAGTGGGGCTTCCTCAACCCTTCGTGAGACAAACTCTAGATCGAGCACATTACCATCATCAATCATTCCTTGCAGAATGTCCACCAGGTTCAGATCAATAACCTGCTTAACAATATTCCTGTAGTAGTCCATCTTGAGAACCTCCATTTCTGTACGAAGATCTACCTAGATATCCTCAATACGATGCACATGTACGAAGGACTTTTTGATCTTTTCCTTCATACCCTAGTAGTCAAAATCTGCCCTTGATTTAAACCTTTTGAGTTTAATCTCTTGCATCTTAGTCTCCATAGCTTTGGCTTTGACAGATGTGACAAGAGAATACCGGCCAATCCTTAATGGGTTTGTTGTAGAAATCCCAATTCCAACCTTATGTTTGACAGATTGATTAGCGTGCACAGCCATGATCTATCTTCCCAACTCCATAAGAATAATCTTATCAGTCGGGTATCTAGGAAGCATGTATGGCTGCCCACTGTAGAATCCGACTCTTACATAAGTGGAAGTCAGGAATTGAAGAAACAAGCACCCATACTCATTCACTCTTTCCCATGCTTCATCTGACACCCTTCTGTTCTTTAGAGTCTTGTCAAATTGGCACATGAAGTAACCAAAGAATGCATCTTGAACCCTTCTGAAATGTAATATGTTGGGTCTCAAAGGCAGCTGATCATAAAATTCCCACACAGGTATAATCGAACGATCACCCTTGGTAGAAAGACCAGGGAAATGTTTGAGTGATGCTACCAAATATACTAAGTAATCTCTCCCCATGATATATGATGGGACTGCCTTATGAACATGGTAAACTGATACATCCAGGGTTCAAAAACATTAGAGTGTTCAAGACCCATCATCCTGCTGAGGAGAGTAATGATGTCTCCAATTTCCCACTTGAAGTCACAATGGTACAACTTAGCCCACCTCGTGAAGGCAGCTCGTGGCTCATGAATCCACCTGTTAATGTGGCGTTTACAGTCCTTTTCCCTCTTGACATAGTACTTAGCTGCACTATCCTTTGAAATTTCCATATAAACAGGTGCTGGTGGTATTCTGAAGACTCTCTCAATAGTATCTGCATCGAGGCGGATTATTGCCTCACCATCATCATTTCTAATGGTTCTTGTCTCCTTGTCAAAGTGATGGGTGCAAGCGAGAACAAATTCAGGTTCTAGGGCAGCCACTGGAAAAGAAGATGCATGATGAATGTGGCTATCCAACAACCGCTACATATTAATATCCTGCTGATCCTCCACCCTCTTAATGAATTCTGACATGTCCACATGCCCTATCTCTATATCCTTGATGTGATCCAAAGGAGAGGAAACTTGTGAAGGTGAAACTTCATTCTGGTACTTGACATATTTATACTTCATCTTCTTCGAAATGGGAGACGATGGTAAGTCTGACATTGAAGGACAACATGGTATGTTGCGATGAAGACTTAAAAGTGTTAAGGCAACATCATAATCAGCTGCAACTAACATTTTTCCTTCTTCAAATGGGAAGAACTCCAGCACTTGCACTTCACAACTTTGTGAGAGAAAGATGGGAAATAAATGGGAATACTGAAAATTTGACTTTGACCAATTTCGGATCGTGGGGAAAGTTTTACAAGTGGGGAAGAACGAACATGCGATCGGATTTTTAAAACCCGAATGCAAGTATACTAATAAAACGGAAAATGATTAAAAAATGAAATTTGGACTTATGGGAAATGACGTGAACGGAACGTGTGGATATAGGCAATGAGTATGGATAAAAATGGGAAGATTTTGGGAATGTCATTTTTAAGAAAATGGGAAGAACTTTCAACATGCAATCCGGTTCTGAAAACCCGATTTTGGAAGAATGGGTGTTTTTCATCTTTGCAACTTGGAATTTCAACAAAAGATGGTTAAAGTCTTATAACCATAAGGGAAGATCAATTATTTTCATCCAACTTGTAATTGGGATTTAAAATCCCGAATACAAGAAAAACAATGCAATTCACAAATTGCTTTGCAAAGGGGAAAATCCTTCTCACAAATCCGATTTTAGGGCAAAACCAACATATATACAAATGTACAACTAGAATGGAAAGACAAGAAAACAAGAAAATGAAACAAGAAGAAAAGAAAACATACCTTGCTTCAATCCAAAATGCCTCTTCAAAAATGAAACAATCTTTGAATGAAGAAGACAATCCTTTAAATAAGCAACAAATCGAACTTAAAAACCCTAGCCATTTTTTTTAAAAACGTTTTTAGCAGCAAAAACGCCTTGCAAAGTGGAAAAAGAATTGGTCAAATCTCCCTTAAATCTCAACGCCTAGGGTTGAGGAAGCAAAACGATATGGGAGAGAAGAGATTCATGGCATCTTGGAGGACAAAATCTTGGTGTTTTGGCAAACACGTATTGCTGGAAACTCGCCTTCAAACCAGCAAATGAATACACCAAATGGCGTGAAAAGAGTTTCAATATGCATGAAAACAGTGAGGAAACCAAAACGCCTTCCTCCTAAGATTTCTCCACAAAAATCGGTGGAAAATGTCAACCAAATCCTTCAACAATGCTGGTTGGGTTCTTGGGAGAATGCAACAAGTTTTATTTTGCATGTAAGAATGAAAATCGGGTTTCTTTTTTCATTTTACAAGTTTAAAAATGTCACTTTATTTTGTAGAAGGCAAAATCGGGTTTTTGAGACCACATTGCAAGTTCAAAAATGCCTTTATTTTCACTTATGGAGCAAATCAGGTTTTTGAGACTCAATTGCAAGTTTAAAATGTCACTTTATTTCCATTCTAGAGCAAATCGGGTTTTTGAGAGAGAAATACAACTTATAATAACTTGTAAGGGGAAAATAAAATCCCCTCAACAAGTTTTAATAACTTAATACATGTAATAGGGAAATAAAATCCCCATTACAAGTAAAAACTCTAAAATAGGAACTTTATAAAAGAATTACAAGTAACTTTTTAAATTTGCAATTTAAAATTGACTTGTAACTAACCCAAAAAATCCCTATTATGACTTAAAAAACCAAAAAGCATCAAGGGGGAAATAAAAAGTAAGTTACAAGTTCTTTTTCAATAAAGTGCACTTGTAATTAGCTAAAAATTTCCTACAAAGACTAAAACAAAAGAAAACATTAAAACTTGCAATTTAAGGAAAATTTTCCACCTGCAGTCAGGGAGAAAAAACCCGAAATTGAAGGAAAGACATAGCAAATGAACCCTGAATGCGATGAAATTTGAAACGTGGTTCGAGGATGGACTGAAGATTAAGCTAGTCCAAGGGCGAAGCAAAATTCTGCCTTGGGAAGCATGCCATAGAGTAAAATTTTCATTTTTTGACAAAAAAATTATGTAATGGTCCATCATTATCAGGGGGAGGAGTGTCATCTCAATAGCTCAAAGAGATGGCTAAGTGGAGTCGTGTATGCATCCATTCGCCCACATGAGGAACCCAACTTGCAAGGCCCAATGGTTCTTGAGCATGCCTTCTATGCTCATACCAAGATTGTACTAGCACTCTGGGTATGCAATCAATTATCTTGGTTATTTTTATTTCCCCAATGTCTTTAATTTTCACTTTTTAAAGAAACTCTTAGCCCTTCAAATCCTTGGCCCCTTTGTGCTTTGGCCAATGTCAAGAGCCACCCATTTCCTACACCCTACATTGATATTCCTAGGTTCATCATGCCAATTAACTGTTTGGGCATGGCACTGATTTCAATTCAAAATTTTGGGGCTAGAAACAAACGTGGTCTCATAATTTCCTGAGTCAAAAACAAATACGGAGACTTTTTATCCTGCATTTAAATTCATCTAGAATAATTAGAAATTCAAATTTTCTGAAATATTTTACAAAGGAAAACCCATAAAATTTTCCAAGATTGCATTTATGGAAAGATTCAAATTTTAAAATACAAATTTCAATTTTCTAAAAACACCCTTTCTAACAACACACTTCTGAGATCAATTTATTTTTGAATGATTTTGGATTTCTTTTTCAGAATGATGACACAAAATAGAGATTTTAAAAAATTTTACCAATAAAAATGCATGAGTTAACTCTAAAATGGAGGCCATACGCTTCAATAAGGATAAGGATAGCAAAGCATAATTTAAACAACTTTCAACAACAAGAAATTGAGAAAATTACCTTTCCTTTTTTGGAGCTGAGAGATGACAAAATTGATTCAATTGGGAGAGAATTTCACAAGCAATTCACTCACACCAGCTATGCCTTGCTTTCCCATCCGAATTATAAACAATTCCATTCACCAACCAAGCTTTCTCTTGAAATTTCCATTTTTGAGAAGAGAGTTTTCGAAAATGAGAGAATGAGATAAAAGGCAGTGTCTTTTTCCTTCACTTTTTTCAATTCTATTTTCATTTTCGCTTTTTATTTTATTTCTTTCATTTCTTTTTTATTTATTTCTATTTCTTTCTTTTCATTTTCACAACTATAATTTTTATTAAATCAAAATTGCCTCATTCATTTCTTTTCCCAAAGACTATAAAATAATACAATTAATTCCTTTTTTCAAAATTTAAATAATTTTAATCAGTTTTTTAAAGCCAAAGGAAAAATTTGGGATAACAATTTTAACCAATTTCAGTGATTTAAATAATATTTCCAATGCACATCAACTTGCAATTTCCCTTTCTTTTGTTTCCCAATTTCTTGATTCTTAATACATTAGGCAATATTCACATGCAATATTTAATATTTAAAACTACAATTGCATGCCAATGGGAACTAAGCAACCACCTTAAACACATAAACTCAAAGTGATATCTCTAATGTACCCACCATTGGGGAATAACTAAGACTTGCATATTAGGTGGAGTAATACCCTTGTACATGTAACCACTTAACACACACATCAAGTGTACCTGTTCAATATATAATAGCTGAAGCACAAAAATCATCCAACGGGGTTCAACATATATAAGACATATAATCATGATATATTATACTAACAACCATAAAATAAATCACTATGATAATCAGAAAGCATAACACATACATCTCAAGGAATACAAAAGAATGAAATTCATCAAGTCCTTGCAAGGAAACTGGCACACTGACACACACACATCTCAATGCATATAGAACACCAACAATTGACATATTGAGGAACCTCATCTCGAAAAATGCAGGTGGTCCAAACACACCATGTAGAGCAAGAACAAAAGCCACAACCAGCTAACGAAGAAAATGGTGAAGTTGAAACACCAAACTATACCCAAAGCAACAAGCACAAGCATAACCTATGCATTTCTTGATACATAGCTGAAAAACAATGCTGAGATCTAGCCATCTCAAGCCTGGAAACGAGAGGGCTTTACATAAGTAGTAAGTGAGGAAGCAATTTCTTGGGATTCCTCAAATTTCTTAGATTCAAACTTTGAAGAAGAATGGTTAGATAAGCATGATAAAAGGCCCATGGAGAAAATGTTGAAGGAATTTTGGAATTGCAATTGTGTTATAAAGATGAAACAAATTCACTTCATTGCTTTCTCCATTGGCAAATTGAGGAATGTGAAGTATTTTTGTCGATTTGCAATTTTATTGAAGCTATGCAGATGACTAGAAGCAATCAAATTCATATCGAGGAAACTTGGCTTAGTGATCCTAAATTGTTGAAAAGTTCATTTGTGCCAAACAAATAAATGTTTAGGATTTGATATTTTATTGCCATAAATGCTTCAACAACAATATCGAAGGCAACTAATGAAATTATTGAAGTACTCAAAATAATAAATATTAAAAAATTAATTGATTTGGAGCATATGGATATTTGTTGTCCTGATGAATGTTACAAAGGATCCTACTCTTGTATATTTTGGCACATCAAAGTTAGACTAGAGTCGGCCTCACATGGAAATTACCAAAAAGGGCAAAGTATCATAAAGTGGGTTGGACAGGAAAATAATGATGGAGAGGAAAATAATGGGTGGTCCCTAGATGAGAAACACAAAAAATAATAAAGGGAGAATTATTATTGTGCAATGGGTGTTAGAGCTACAAACTAAAAAATAAATGAGTATGGGTGAAAAGAGAAATTAGAAGATTATATCATAAAACTTCTATGTTCACTATATGTTTAAGAGCATAGAGTATAAGAAATTAAAAACAAAAATTATTTCCATTGTGCAACCAACCTCTATATTGTGACCACAACATAAAATGGACAATCACATTAAAAATTATAAAGTCCCCAACTTTTACTTTGTATGGCCTTAAAAGATTAAACCATCCATATCATCTTCCCTACCGTATAGTAGAAAAGGGTGAAATAAATCATACATTTTAAGAGTTATGCTACCATATGACTCCATAAAGCTCCTAATTTCAATGTATTGTCAAAGGAAAGACCATATGAAAACTTCTAATTTTTCCCCATCATATGACAGGCTGAATAAGAATATCTTATAGTTCAATTCAACTACTCTTTCTACCATACAGTTTAATTCACTTAAGATAACTATTGTTTTAACCTCCAATCCTCTTGCTTCAATTGTATGGTTTGCATAGAACAACGCAAGTTTGTCATTCCTTTTCTGTATAACTCCTTCCAGTTGATCCTCCCAACCATACGGTACTCACAATACCTTTTTCTCATCGCATGGCCCTTGCTAAAACATCATACTATATGGCCTCTACTGGAATAGTTGTTTTGGAATCACCACTTTGCAGTGTTCAGCCAAAAAAGCCTAAATCAATTTTCGTTGTAACTAGATGATCACCCATTCTTCAATCAATCATTGTTTAGTCTATTCAAGTTGCTTCTATTGTATGGTCAGTGTGGGTTCTATTGATCCTTCTACAGTTGGCTTTTCTTTAGACTTTGAATTTGGCAAAAATAGAGAAGCATTCCTACAGGTTGGTGAATTGGATAAATGACATTCATGGAATATGGGGATACTGAACAAAATTTCATGATTAGAATTCTTTTGAAGTGCTCGTAGTGCTGTTTGGGTTTAGTGGTTGCTTGTAGCAATTTAGGGCAAATTTTTCTTTCAGTTATCTTTTCTTCTTCCATCGTAAACCATTTCTGGAAATTGTTGTCTATGTTTAATTGCGGAATGTTCACTAGTTGTGGAAAGATCAGGTTATGATCAGATTGTTCTAGTTGCTAGTGGGAGGTATTAGCAACATGGTTTTGCTTTGTCTATAATGCCGTCACAAGTTTACCTAATGTTACTTGATGATTACTTGTTTTTATATTGTCGAGAAGATGACTTTTGTTTGGTGGGGATGATGTAGCCAATGTACAATGCCTTTCTTATGTTTTATTTATACAATTGTATCCAACTATGTATTGATTGTTGCCAACTTTCAGATAATTATTAGAGTCAGTTAGTAGACAGTTGTGTTCTACTTGGCAGCCATCAGGCTCTTTAAATAAAGTTTTTGTAGTTAGGAAAAACGGTCTGATCCTTGGCTTATCATTTGTAGTCTACTTCTTTTATAACTTCATGTGTGAAATAAAGTTATATTTAAATGCTTTATCTGTTCATTATTTCAAATATTAATTCTATAATTATTTCCAACAGAGTTGAGTGTTTATTTTTCTTGTTCTTTTTTAAATTTCCGTTTAAATTAGAGTAATTTTCATGGGCTTACTGTGGATGTTATTTTTTGTCTATCCAGCTTGCAAGTTTCGCATATGTTCCCAAGCAAAGACATGTTAGGATGCAACTTAGCCGGAAAAATATATATCACCGCGATTTATTCACTTGTCAGTAAGTATCTTAATTAATGTGGATTTCAATATACTTTTACATTCAAGTAGGCTACTGTTGCATTAATGCCTATGTTTTATTAATGCCAGTAGTCATCACTTTTGGTCAGAGAATTATAGAAGATAAATCTAAAGAAAGAGCAATAACCAGGAAGAGATTACACACACAGAGATATAGATGTCCTAGTGGTTATGCCTTGTCTACGTCAGTACTATAATTTGCAGATATTGAAACCAAGGAAAACGAAAAAGTACCTTAAGTAGAAATTATTTAATACAGGATTATCATTTATGTATAAGGATGAATGGTTTCAAAGTAGAAGACAATAACCTTGTAATTGGGAAAACTCAAAACTGAATTATAATGGGTCAAAATGGTCTTTAGACTGAGTACTAGTTTCTCTCAAAAAGTTAACATTTGTGAATTAGTGATGGCTGTTTGTGAGGCATAATTTATCAATTTGGGGTACATAAACCATAGTCATTTTTGAATGAAAAACAGTATGATATAGCTAGAAGAAAAACTGCAGAGAAAAGTACAGCATAAGTGCACAGAAATCAGTGCAGCACTTGAAGTCTGAATGGTTGCACTTGTTGCTTTCTACTACTTAGAATGAATTCTTAGAGTATGGAGGGGAGTAAGGGAGTTGACAATTAACATCAGAAGTGACAATTGATAGTGGAGAAATATGTAGCCATGTCTTTGGTTCCCCTGACTGCTTCTGCTGGAATTAGGGGCTTTTGGAGTTTTTGAAGCCCTCCACTTGCCAACTGGGTGTTCACATGTAATTTAATTGTTGAGGGAATTGTTTACTTAATGAGTTAAAATGATGGACTCCAAGGGTGAATGCAAGGATCGAAACCCACATATTAAATCCCTTGCCTCTAGAATTCTCATTGGAGTTTCTTTAATCTTATATTGCAGGGGAGCTCACTTCCTTTTGAAAAAGGCAGTTTTCTTTATGCTTGAAATATCCATGCACATCAATTGAAAAAGGCAGGGGAACACAATTAAAATGTGTTACGTACTAAAGTAGAAATCAGCAAATGTAGTTTGTGGTTTTATTTATTTTGGAGTTGAAATATGCAAAACTTATATTGATTATTCTACTAGCAATTTGTTTATCTTTGCAGATCTTTAATATTTTTTCCAAAATTTGTGAGAGAGTAAAATTATAACATATCAATCTTCTGTAACAAAATTCAATGTGTTTCCTTAATACATTATGTACACAGTATTTCTTTCCAAACCTAAAATCAAAAGCTGAAATAAAGTAAAATGTATAGAACAATATCCATGCCTAGAGACATGCCAACTGACTGAAGTGATATATAGAGTCAAAATATACTTACGTATTGAACACAACATGGTTGCTGTGACTCTCTTTGCCCTAGGTGCAAAAGTGCATTCAAACCCATACTGTAACGTCCCCTCTTTTCTAATGACCATTCAGGAGGGAGGATTTGTCTGTTAGCCATCTCCGCAGGCAAATGGTAAGGTTAGGAGATGATTGGTTAACCAAGAGGAGCTACACTTAGTCAAATTCTGGTACTTGGTAAAAAAAAAAAAGCTTATAATGAGAGCTTATAAGTTACTTTTTCTATAATTAGAAACTTTAATAAAAAGTAACTTTATTTAAGTTATGACTTATTTTCACCCCATGGCTCGATTTCCTAGGCAAGATAAATAATTAAAAGGTGGTCAAAATGTTAATGATGAGCTGACCCTCATGCTGGGCGAACTTTTGGAGGGAGAAAGGAATCTTTCTTTGATACTTTTGGAGAGTTCGATTAGGGTTGGAAAGCATAAAGATGTTCTATGTGGCTTTTTGGTCATTATGTTTGGATGATTTTTGAACAATTCTTTACCTTCAGCAGGTCTGCAGCATATTGGCAGAGTTCTGGAGTCAATTTGGAGACGGAAAACTTCAAATTGCTAGTGTAGGACGAAAACCATCACACCTATCAGCATATTGATCTTCATTGGAAGCTCTTTTTCAGGTCATGGGGGCCAAATTCAAGAGCTAATTGGTGAATTACAGAAGCATTAGGGTCTGATATTCTGATCTGAGCAGAAATAAATCAATTCCCAGCAAGTTTATGCTCTTAATCAGCAGGCTGTACCTTTCCCAGGTTGGCCGTACCACTTGTCTTGTTTGGTGTTTGCAAATAAAATAATTGCTGGGGTTTTAGCCCAGCAAATCACATCAGAATTCATTGTTGGCAGCTAATAAGAAGAAGTCAGTGGTTATGTTGGAGAAATTGCATCATTTTGGAGTTGTGTCGGCAAATTAGTGGGAAAATTGATCATTCCTGGAGATTCCACTTGGCAAGATTCTAGAAATTGTACTGGACCTGAGATTTCTTCACAAATTTGTTTTTGATAATTATTTATTAGATGAATAAAGCTTATTGGAGTCATTAGCTACAACTAGAGGTGCCTCAAACATTCTATCTCACTTTTCAAGCAAATAAAGTCACCCTCAATCTAGCATTGGACACCTGGTAAGCCAACTTTGGCTCTGGTTACAATTAGAAGTAATTTAATTTGTTTGACAACTTGCTGTTAATAAATCAGAACTTTGAATCTTAGTTTCAGTCATAATTTCAGTTTTTTATTTGTATTACTTCATCATTTTGCATCATTCTTTAAATAAGCAAAAAACCCAAAACCTTCAAAACTATCAAAAACCAAAAAAAAAAAAGTATTTGCCTATCAAAGACTTCAAGACAAACCAATCAGATTTGTGCCAATTCCTAGTGGGCATCTTTCATTGGTATCAAAGCGATGATCCTTCTAGCCTGGGGGTCATCGGAGTGATTTTGTGTATCGGGGTGTTGATTTGTTTTTTGTACACGACCAAACACAGAATAAAATACCTAAAGGTACCTTATCCTCTCTTGAACAAAGTTTCCCGACTGCTGAAGATCTCGCCAAAGGATCAATCGGAGAAACTCCAAGGTTCTATTATGTAGGTTCTCTACTCGTGGATAAGCTCTTCGTGGTATGATGTGATTTTGTTGGAATCACAAGGGGACTTACATTCAATGACCTGAACGTCTGATTTGCTGGAATCACAAGTCTTATTTACCAACTGGAAGATAAAGAAATGGCAAAAGATACAAGGTTCAGGAAGTCTACTCTAAGACCTAGAATGCGAGAAGATGGATGAATGACCAGGTGGAATCCTACTGGGTTGGGTCTTACCATCAGGTTGAACAATTCAACACCAACTCAGTGCAATCTTCTAAGGGATGTTTCAAATATGTCCAAATCGTAGACCATCAGATACTGATCACCATTCAAGATAATGCATGAACAACAGAGGTGTTATGACTCAGGATTAAGCTTGTTCTATGCCAGTTGACCATGCAAGGAGCTCTTACAATCAGCAAAAGGCTAGTGGTTTGGACTAGGTGGATTCCACGCGAGTGCATTCAATAACTTCTTTCATTCAATTTAATTATCTATCATCTAAAATGAAGATTCAACAAGAGACCATGCATATTGCAAAGAAACAACACACTTCACCATAACTTCAATGAAAATGGAGTTTTTTTACGATCAATGGCAACAATTTCTTGCCTTGTCCTCCTACTCTACTCTAATTGCTATTCTATCAACTGACTATTAACTATTTCTAACTATTCACCATTTCTAACTATTCACCCACTATTAACCTTTTACAAATGAGGAGCCAGGGTTTTATATAGAGAACCCTTTACAAACGGACGACTCTGATTGACTTAGAACCAATGGCTAGGATTACAAGATAGAAACCCTAATTAGGGTTTGTTACAACAAACTTCCTTAGCCAATTACATTTCAGGAGTGAGGACCAATAAGAAGCAGGGGTAGGTACATCGAAGTTTGTGCCGCCTCTGGTAAATTAGGTACATTGAATCTGGTCATGCTGAGGTGGACCAATCTGACTGGAAGAATGATGACTGGGGATGCCACCTTGTCTAATGCTTGTGGCTTGGTTGATCCTCTTCTCTATCTCAATTTGATGAATGGTGTTCCTCTTTTACTCCCAAGTGCTTGATGAGGCTTTCTTATCGTCAAGTCTTCCTTCCCCGGTAGCATACCTTGCCTTGAAGTGTTGGCAAACCCTTTCTTTGTCATCTTGTGGTAGAATGAGGTCTTGAGACTAACTTGAACTCCTTGAACACCCCTGGTCTTCCAACGCTTCAAAGCACCTTGAATCCTCCCTTTTTGCATGTGGAACGTCCTTGATGATGATGGACTGGAAGAGGTCATCCTTGTCCCGGCCTAGTCTTCTTTCATCTGCAAAACAAACCATAAGATGATGAAGGACACATGATATATTCATTCTAACATAGCGTTTTCCACCTTAAATCATCAATAAGAGTTATCAAAATGAAGTTCTCTTGAAATCCTTCCCAACGACAGGCCCCATAAAATTTCGCCTTGGACCCTGGCCAAAGACAGGACCTATTTGGGATTTTCGCCCTGGACCCTCTGGAAGGGTCAGGAGCGAAATTCTTGTTTAAGCTCAAATTCCATCATTTTATTGGTTCAAAATGCCTCCAAGACAAGCATATGCTATCTTTCTCTTGTCCAAAGCCTAGGAATCCATGTCTTGACCTTCATCATGAGTAAGTTAGGTAAAATTGAGAATTTTGCTCTGGACCCTTTGGAAGGGTCAGGAGTGAAATTCATTCTTTAGCTCAAAATCCTTACCTCTTGGACTCATAACCTATTCAAACACATGCCTGTGGCCATCTTTAAGTCCAATTCACCTTGATCATTGTCCTGGCCTAGCACAAACTGGAAGGAAAAATGGCATTTTGAGAATTTCGCTCTGGACCCTTTGGAAGGGTCAGGAACGAAATTCAAGTTTTTCACTTGATATTTCATTTCCTTCACTCCAATCTATCTTGCAAGGCGAGAATACATCACTTTTCTTCCAATCATGCCATAGGGATCAAAGTTCTGGCTTCAATCAAGGGAAAAATAGGTGGTTTGAAGAATTTCGCCCTAGACCCTTTGGAAGGGTCAGGAGCGAAATTCATTTCTTGCTTGTTTTCCCTGATTCAACTCCATTCCTCTCACTTTGTTCTTACTTGATTCTCACCTTTGGATCTATCTCTCAACATAACAACACTTGCTTTACCTCACAATGGCTAAAAAGGAGAATTTCACTAAAAACCATGGCCAAGGTTAGGACCTATTTAGGATTTCGCCCTGGACCCTTTGGAAGGGTCAGGAGCGAAATCCTTATCCTAGCTCAAAATCTTGGCCATTGGTGGCCACAATCCATTCCAAGGCATGCCTAGGGGTCCTTCCAAGCTCAATCTACCTTGATCCACACTTAGCTTGACACAACAATGAAAGGAAAGGTTGGTTTTTAGGAATTTTGCTTTGGACCCTTTGGAAGGGTCAGGAGCGAAATTCACCTTCTTGAGCTTATTTCATCATTTTTCTACTTCAATTCAGATCAAAAAGGCAAGGACATATCAATCTATTCCTATCTAGGCCATAAAAACCAAGAACTTGACTTGTTTTGAAAGGGAAATAGGTGCTCTTAAGAATTTCGCTCTGGACCCTTTGGAAGGGTCAGGAGCAAAATTCATGTTTCTGCTCAATTCCATCAAGTTTGAAGATCACCAACAAGTCAAAGTCATGCCTAAAGACATCTCCAATCCTAATTCATCTTAGTCCACACCTGACTTGGCACAAAATTGAGGGAAAAGAGTGGTTTTGTGAAATTTTCGCTCTGGACCCTTTGGAAGGGTCAAGAGCGAATTTCTCATTCTAGACTTGACTCTTCATCTTTTCAACTCCAATCTTCTTTGAAAGGTAAAAATTCACTACTCTTCGCTCAAGGAACAAGGTTTGGGGCCTAAACATGGAAGCAAAAGAGGTTTATCAAGAATTTCGCTCTGGACCCTTTGGAAGTGTCAAGAGCGAATTTCATGATTTAGGCAAAATCTTCATCTTTCAAAGCGTCCAACTATTTCTCAAGGCAAGAACATACCAATTCACCCTCCAACATGCCAACGCCTAGCCAAAACAAGGAAGAAAATAAGAGCTATAAGGATTTTCGCTTTGGACCCTTTGGAAGGGTCAGGAGCGAAATCCTCTTTCCAGGTTGATCTTGCACTTCATTCATCCAATTCTTCCTCAAACGCAATCAATTCAACTTCCTTTCATCCTAATCAAGGCAATTCGCTATCAAACTAGCTCCAGACAAGGTCACTCTAGGGCCTAAGGCAAAAAAGAAGGTCAAATGGAGGATTTCGCTTTGGACCCTTTGGAAGGGTCAGGACCGAAATTCTCCTTCCAGCTTCCAGGTTGATTTCCATCATTTCATTGCCTCAAACTTCCTCTCCAAGGTAAATATGCATCCAAGTCTCCTTAACTATGCCTCAAAAATCCAAAACTTGGCCATATCAAAGAGCAAAAATAGAGAAAAAGTGAATTTTGCTCTGGACCCTTTGGAAGGGTCAGGAGCGAAATTCTCCTTCTAGGCTCATTTTCACTTTTTTCCTCCCTTCTTTGGCTTGGATATAACTCATTAGACTTCTCCTGATCATCCTCCAGTCGAAGTTAGCATTCACTTCAAGGCTTTGTGAAGAAAAAAGGGGCTCATATGAATTTCGCTCTGGACCCTTTGGAAGGGTCAGGAGCGAAATTCTTGTCTTGGTCAAAAATACTTCACTCCTTCACATTCTATCACTTGGAAAGGCAAAGACACATCATTTCCCTTCCAAATATGCCCAAGGAACAAGGTTGGTAGTCTAAGCAAGGAAGCAAATGAGGCTTATGAAGAATTTTGCTCTGGACCCTTTGGAAGGGTCAAGAGCGAAATTTCTATTTTAGGCTAAAATCCTTCACTCCTTCACTTTTAGTCACTTTAAGTTATGAAGTATAAGTGATATTTCCTTATATCTTTCTTCTTTCTTATACTTTAAGTTATATTCCATATATACTATTAGGATGTTTGAGAGTGGTTTCGGACCTCCAGAAGTTATAATGCAAAATCTAGTTTTTGGAGGATTCTTCAATTTTCTAGACTTAGTCAAATTTCAAGATCAGGATGACATTCCAGACAGCCAAATTTCAGGACATTTGAAGATCAGAATGACAATCCAGACTTCATCACTCACCAATTTGACTTAACTCAGACCTCCAAAGATGATACTCACTCACCAAGCTTCATTGACCTCCTCAAACTCAAACAAGACACAATTAGCAAAAAGAACAAAACCTTGTCCTAAAGAAGACTTTCAAAGAAATCCTAACCTGGAGCACCTGCTGACTCCCCCTGGCTCAAGCAGAGCCTACCATCCTAGTGATCCCCCTGGCAACACTCAAAATGCAAAGGCTAACAGACAAAACCCTAAAAGACCTAGAAACAAACCCCAAAAAGCAAAAAAGGTAGGGGTCCCCATTTGCAATGGGGCGATGTGTGAATACATCACAACACGGGGCAGATTTGGTACTTTCAGGTTCTACACACGTAGAAGAGCTCAAGTGGATGTGAAGTTTGTAACTGAACAACTTGTAGAAAATAATATGGCTGAACAAGAGAATACCAAGAATGAGGGAAGACAGGAACGACTTGATCTTGATGAGATTATGAGGAGCTTGGCTAATGGACAACCGAGAATTGTGCAAGCTATCGATAGGTTACAGAATAAACTGGATAGAATAGATTTGGGACACCTCAGGGATAGGCGTAGAAGGCATAGCAGATTAGTATTAGTTGCAAGTAGTCGTGGCAGCAGTAAGACTCCATCTTCCCTGGGTAGTTCATCTATCTCACCACGGAAAGACAAAACTCAAACCAGGACAACTGATAGACCCATGCTTCCTTGTTTCACTCCTAGAGATGAACTGCCATTGGCTGACCCATAGGATGGAATAACATTTTAGGATACAGTTATCGCCGCCAGTGAGGAATGGGCACATCTTCTAGCTCATGTTAGAGATGCTTTTCCGTTGCACTAGTACTGTATGCAACGAAGGGATTCCATGAGCGATCATAATGATAGATGGCTGAGACAGCAATGGAACAATGACTTGAAGAAAGCCTCAATCAAGTTCACTTTATCTCCCTTTGATGGCAGTGGGAAAATTAGTGCACGAGCTTGGGTCCATAAAATGGACATTTACCTATCCTTGAAGCCGATGCCAAAAGATGTGGCCATTCAATTTGCTGTCCTACACTTAGAGGGTGTTGCATACGATTGGTGGC
This sequence comes from Cryptomeria japonica, assembly GCF_030272615.1. NCBI lineage: Eukaryota > Viridiplantae > Streptophyta > Pinopsida > Cupressales > Cupressaceae > Cryptomeria > Cryptomeria japonica. The sequence continues at coordinate 864,058,274 of NC_081407.1, forward strand.
ACCATGGATTAGTCACTCAGAACCATGCTCTTATTCACTCATGCACAAAGTTCACAGAGAGATTGATTGCAAGGTTTGATAGGAAGGATGTGGAATTATATTACATGGACTTAGCTCTACTGAAATAGATAGACAACATTGAAACTTACATTAATGAGTTTCAACGCATTGCAGTCATGGTACCTGAGATGCCTGACAAGCGAGTAGTGTGGCTTTTTATTGAGGGCCTACATGAGAGACTCAAAGGTTTGGTTAAGGCTTTAAAGCCTAAGACTTTGCAGGAGGCCATACAGATTACGCTAGACCTTGATAGCTCTCCTCCACCCTCCATGTTTCAGCAAAACAAAAACTTTTCCATGAACTCCAAACCCTTCCAAAAGTCATCCTCACAACAAAAGGGAAACACTTCTTCTCCTAAGATTAATCGTGAATCTAGGAATGAATTGAGAAGAAAGAAGTTGTGTTTTACATGCAAGAAGCCCTGGGAATCGGGTCACAGATGCCTTGGCAAAGGCAAAGCCCATCTTATTGAGGTGAGCTAAGACGTGGAGGATGAGCACATACATGACATAGATGATGAGGGGGTACATGATGATCCTACTCGAGAGCCACCACAGATAGAACTTGATCATACTAACTCCATGGCTACGACCAACATTACTATGGCCACACTTTCGAGCTATCCTAAGTACCACGCCTTCAGACTGAAGGATACTGTACATGGGCAACGTGTAGTGTCCTTGGTGGATATTGGAGCAACCCATAATTTTATTGATCAACACCTGGTGGAGAAATGTGGGTTACAATCAGAGGAATCTTCGATATTTAGAGTGAAGGTAGTAGATGGGGCAGTGTTAGGTTGCACTAGGAAAAATCCTTAGCTCAGTATTCAGATGGGCGACTACACATTGACAAATGATTTTTATTTTCTTCCATTAGAGGATTATGATGTAGTTCTTGGTATGTAGTGGTTACAGGGAATTGGCAGATATATCATAGACCACCGCAAGATGCAATTGGAGTTCGTTGCTGATGGCAACAAAAGAATATTGAGGGCATTGTTAGATGGTGGCCCTGAGAAAGTATCATCTCATAGGATGGAGACTATTATCAGACATAATGACATCCATTGGGCTACTCAGTGCTTCATTACATCCAAAACACCTACTTCTTAGGACGAGTGTAGTATCCCCAACAATTTTTTGTTTATTTTAACAATTTACAAACACACCAATCACCCATTAGGGTTAGAATAATGCAATTCAAACCAACTGAAAGGAACCCTAACACCTTTTGATCACCAAGAGCCCAACCTGGGAGGGTGAGACCATACAGTGCATGGGGGATCGTTAGATGCAAACTGAAAACTGATTACAATATTTGGGTGGCAAGCCAGCCCCTTCCACTTTTTAGCAGGATATGGAGAATATTAAAAATCACTTAGCAGTAAACCATCCAAGGATGATGCAAGAAACTGAAGAACAATCACTCTACCGCTTATGTAGCGGGAGGACTAGAAATGAAATTCACTATCAACTCCACTGCTTATTCAGTGGGAGGACAACAAAGAAATTACAAATCAACTCTACCACTTATGCAGTGGGAGGACAATATTACAGAGCCAAATGTAGGTGGCAAGCCAGCCTCTTCCACTTTTCAGCAGGGGTTTTCTTTACAATCTAGAAATGGTTGTTAGTACTACTATTCAGCATTACAATAAAGAGATACAATTCATAGAATAGAGAGATTTTATTGTCCAATACTGATGAATACTTCCAAGCTTAACACAATTAGCAAACTCAAACACACTCATAGAGAAATAACACACCACTGATCACTAAATTGAAAAAGCAATTTGTTGTACGCATAACACGCAGAAAACAGCCACTACCAAAACCACTGTTATGCTCATAACTCGCTTAAAACTTCACTGAATAACACAAGAACAGAAGAAAATGAAAGCGAAGACTGAGATGATGCAACAAGAACCTCAAGCCTGCACTGTGAACACCACCAACAACTTGCACGCAACCCGAGGCAGCCAAGGAATGGTACGACCCAGCTGGGAAGTGCAATTTGCATTATTAAATTCAAATCAGCAAATGAGGATCTGCAAATTGGCAGACTCCATCGCCTAGGGGAGAGAATTAATCAGAGCCAATACCCAGAATGACTTGGCGAACACACAGGGACTCATGAACAGATTTCTAATTCAGCACACACACCAATCAGTAGCATAACACTCCAAAATATCTGAAACTAACACACAAATCTGCAACATTGTTCCTCAAATCTACTCCTCTGGATGAAGAGCAGTCACAAGCTTAATTAGTTGCTGTATTGCGAGCAAGAAACCAAGCAGTAGCTAGGAGGTATGCATTCCCCAAAGCTTCACTCCAAATTTTGGCAGCACTCCATTATAATTTTCTTCATAGATGCCAAATGAGAGGCCAAACTCTCATATTTATAGATTCTGAAACTCAAATTCACATTCAAATGGTGCCCAAATTCCTATCTTTGCATTTGGATTTCATTTCAAACATGTCCTTGACTTGGCACCCCTTTCTCTAGGCACAAAATTCGAACTTTTCCTTGGTCCAAACATACAACATAAAAGAACATTATACATGAGCATATATTCCATCCTTGGTGCCAGACTTAGGAGAATAAATAAATTTTTGAATAAGATGCATTATTCATTTCCTAAGTTGTCCAACAATATAATTAAATATTAAACTTTACAATAAAGTGTTAATATTTAATAAATCACTTGCGAAACAAATGTTGATCAGTACCGAAACAAATGCTGATCAGTACCAAATTGAACTATGAATTGAAGTGTTGGAAACTATCAAACTGAACTGGGTCAGAGCTCTGCACTGAACTACCAAAAATAGAATTGCCTGAATGGACACTTACTAAAAAAAGTAAGTTAGAAAAGCAACTTCCAAAAACATGCTTGTCAAACCCTATGAATGAGCTCAGAAAACCTAGAAAAACCCCAAAATTCAGTCATCTGACATCAACTTATTAAAAATAGTAAGTTGTGCAAACTCCCCTGAATTGATTGCATGTCTTACCACTACGAAGCTTAGAGAAAACCCAAAAGGAAACCTCAATTCTTTCTGCCAAAATCCAACCAGAACATCCCTAAAAACTATGAGGAATTCTCCTCAAAAATAGGAAACCCTAATTCCTCATTCCAAACAGCCTATAGGTTTCCAAAATAGGCTAATGGACCATTGATTACTTCCTACTAAGAAGGGGACATTACAGGGAGATCATTTCATATCGACATTCAACTGGTTTTTGATAAGCATGGAGTGGTTGTAATGTCCCCAATTTTAATAAAGTGACTTAATTAAGTTAATTAATTAAGTGGTCCTAAATTTTAAATAATACCATAAGGACTTATTTAATTAATTAATTTAATTACTAAATAAAGGTGGCCAAATTAATAAAATAATAAAATTTTGGTGTCGGCCGTTTGTAACCCTTCGGGAAACTTCCCGGAGCCCACTTATAAGGCCGAGTTTGGCATAGTTGTAGGTAGGATGCGAATTTGGTGTTTTCTCTATATGTGCAAATTCCAGTTGGAATTCAGTTGTCAGCCATTTCGGAGGTGGAAGATCCTCCCTACTTGGCATCCGCAGTTTCGGTGGGGGAAACTCCTCACCCTACTCTACTCTACTCTACCCTCAGTCCAAGGTTATTGTAATCTGAAGTGCTATCATTACTAAATCTGAATTTCTACTTGCATGTCTGTGTTAATGCATGATAGCTTCGGTAAGATAAATGATTGAATGAGAGATAAATGAAGTCTCTCATTCAATCATTTATCATATCGATAAACCATCAAGAAAAACATCAATCTATTATTCATCTGATAATCATTCCTATCTATATCGAATCTACTTAGTAAATCAATATCGATGATCTCTAATGGTTATTCGGGTCAACTATGTATTCCAATTTACATCAGATATGTTCCTTGAAATAAACAAATGATTATCAAGTGCTTTTGGGTGGCAAAGTATGCACCGCTTGGGATGTATAACTGTTAGTTAGTGATCGGTGTCAATTAACATAGACACCGATTCCCATCGGTTAATATACCACGCCAACCCCATCGTAAATACCGTTTAACATATACACAATGTTACGTGAACCCCGATTAGTATCGGGCTGGTAATAAGTTAAACACCGATTGATTATACATGCCAAGGGGTGCGATCAAGTAGTGTCTTGATCGGTCATGTCCATAAGACATGACCAGTCAAGCCACTGCTTGATCCTCCCTCTTGCATATATATATCATTTGATATTTGTGAAGAGGATATCGAAATCGAAAATACTCCTCTCACCTGTCAAATAAAGAAGATAGTCAGATTCATAATAGAGATAGAAAATTTCATAGATATAGAGAATACATCAAGAATACATCTTGCATATTGAATTGTAAATTGAACAATCATTTACATGGTATCAGAGCCAAGTTAAATCGAACCTGAGGCTATTCAATTTTACATAAAATTCAAATCAAGCATATATTCAACATCACAATCCTATCAATGGCTAGCGCTATTAGATTTGAAGACAGACTAGGAGGAGGTGATGACTTTGCATGGAAATTTAGAATTCAAATGATTCTAAAAGAAAATAAAGTCGAATCATTTGTAAAGACTGAAACTGAAGAACTTGAGACTGAACGTGACAAAGCAATTTGGAGAGAAGGAAACGATAAGGCTATCAAAATCATAGTTGATGGGGTAAGGAACAACGTTATGCCCATTATAAGGAAACATGAAATATCCTTCAACACGTTCAAAGCACTTGAAGATGCTTTTGAGGTATCTAATGCCAATAGAACCTTGGCCCTAAAAAGAGAAATAAATCACATAGCCATGATGAAAGGAGAATCAGTGAATGCCTACTTCATGCGAATATCTTCCCTAAGGGATGAACTGGCAACCCTTAGATATGAGATCCAAAGCAAAGAATTAACCCTCATTGCTCTAGATGGGTTGCCTAGCATATAGGAAACATTCGTCCAAGGCATCAGTGCAAGGGATAACTTCCGAAAATTCGATAGGCTAAAGGCTGACTGTCTCCTAGAGGAATCAAGGCAAAATAAGAAAGGGATCAAACAGATGAATATAGATGAAGACCTTCAAGTTCTAAATACGAACTCAAACAAGAAAGGCAAGCAGAAGCAATTCAAGAAGAGAAAAGGTCATCACGGCAAGAACGTCTTCAAGAAGGACCTCTCTCAGATTCAGTGTTACAGATGTGACAAATTTGGGCACTATGTTGCCAAATGTCCAGAAAGAGCTAAACAAGCCACATTTGCCAAAACAGGAAAATCCAAAAGGGAAGAGGACTCCGAGAACTATGTACTCTATTCAGCACTCACAAATCAAGCATCAAACAAAGTAAACTCCTGGGTGATCAACAATGGCTCATCCAAACACATCACAGGATTCAGAGAAGTACTAGACTCCATGAAAGAGGAGAATGATGAGGAAGTAACTATCGGAGATGATTCTACACACCCTGTCAAAGGAGTTGGAACCTGCACCATCAAACTAAAGTCGGGTGTATCATTACAACTTAGAGGAGTGCTATATGTTCTAGGCATCAAGAGAAATCTAGTCTCAATATCAGCACTGGAGGACAATGGATATAGAGTAACCTTCATGGACAACAAAGTATTGGCTTGGCCAAAGAACTCATCCATCAAGAAAGCTAAAACAATTGGTCAAAGACAAGGCTATTTGTATGAGCTATGTACAGAGGCCAACCTAGCCCTAATTCATGAGACCACATATACCAACGAAATCTGGCATAGAAGACTACGCCACCTAAATTTTAGAGCTTTATCATCAATGGGAGACCTTGTCACCGGTCTACCTAAGTTAAAGCAATGTCATTCAAATGCATGCACAGGATGTGCCCTAGGTAAAAATACTAAGGGTGCTTTTCAGAATAGTACTAGGAAAACAAGTAAAATTTTAGAGTTAGTTCATTCTGATGTATGTGGACCTATGTCCATACCTTCATTGGGGGGATTTCTATATTATGTAATATTTGTTGATGACTACTCTAGGAAAACTTGGATCTACTTCTGAAATGTAAAGAATCAGAAGAGATCCTTAATAGGTTAAAAGAATTCAAATCACTAACAGAGAACTACTCAGGAAATAAAATTAAAACCCTAAGAACTGACAATGGGGGGGAATACACATCAGAATTATTTAAAGAATTTTGTAAAATTTCAGGGATTAAGAGGGAGTTAACAATACCTTATAACCCTCAACAAAATGGGATAGCTGAAAGGAAAAATAGGACAATCGTTGAAGCTGCCAAAGCTATGATTCTTGATCAGAATCTAAATATCAATCTTTGGGCAGAAGCAACTAGCACTGTTGTATATATTCAAAACAGATGTCCCCACTCTCATCTTGAAGATAAGACTCCTGAGGAAGTCTTTACTAAATCAAAACCTGATATTAGCCACCTTAGGATATTTGGATGCTCTGTTTATATTCATGTACCTAAGGAGAAAAGATTAAAATTAGAGCCTTCTGGAAAAAGGGGAATCTTTGTAGGATATAGTGAAACCTCCAAGGCTTACAGGATCTATATACCTGGTCAAAAGAATATTGAACTAAGCAGGGATGTGATCTTTGAAGAAGACTTAGCTTTCAAAAAAGCCCAAAGCTCTCTAGACCCTGAAGTCTATATCCCCACCCCCAGCATAGATAGAGATCCTACTCCTGAGCTTCAGAGGGAGAATCCTAAGGAAACTATAAGTGAAACTCAAAGTCCAACTAGAGAAAATCTCGAGAAAAGACCACTATGGGCCACCAAAACTATAGCAGAAGCTCAGAAGTTTGTTGCTCCTTCAGGAACCTTCAGGGAAAGCAAAAGGCCTAACAAATTCACTAGCTATGTTGCCCTTATAAATGATCTCTCCAAAGCCGAACCAAACAATGTATCAGAGGCTCTTGAACATCAAGTATGGAAGGATGCCATGTCTGAAGAGTATCGGTCCATTATGAAAAATGATGTTTGGGAGATTGTTCCTAGGCCAACTAAGAAATCTGTTGTTTCATCTAAATGGCTTTTTAAGATCAAACATGCTACAGACGGTAGTATTGAAAAACACAAGGCTAGATTTGTAGCCAAAGGTTTCTCTCAAAGGGAAGGAATAGATTATGAAGAAACTTTTGCACCTGTTGCCAGATATACATCAGTAAGAGCTGTACTATCCATTGCAGCAACTAAGGGGTGGAAAGTACACCGGATGGATGTTAAGACAGCATTTCTAAATGGTGAGATCTTAGAAGAAGTCTACCTAGGGCAACCTGAAGGGTTTGAAATTTATGATGCAGAGTCTCATGTGTGCAGACTCAAGAAAGCTCTCTATGGGTTTAAATAGGCTCCCAGGGCCTGGTATGAAAGAATTGACACCTATCTCTCAGAACTAGGCTTCTCTAAAAATGATGCAAATCCTAATCTCTACTACAAAAGAAATAAAGGTAATATGCTAATGTTGATTTTATATGTTGATGACTTATTAATCACATGAAATGATTATCTTATAGATCAATGCAAGAAAGATCTATCCAAAGAGTTTGATATGAAGGACTTAGGACTCCTTCATTACTTCCTAGGATTGGAAGTATGGCAGAATTCTGACAACATTATACTAAACCAAGGAAAGTATACCTTGGATATATTGAAGAGATTCAGAATGCTAAACTGTAGGCCCATGACCTCTCCTATGGAAACCAATTTATATAAACTTAAAGAAGCAGCAGCAGAGTCACAACCCACTGACTCTACTCAATACAGACAGATGATTGGGTCCCTGATGTACCTGGTGAATACAAGACCAGATATCTGTTATGCAGTTAATGCCTTAAGCCAGTTCATGTGTGAACCTAAGGAGATACACCTGGTTGCAGTAAAGCACATCATGAGATACCTACAAGGTACTCTAAACCTTGGTCTCAAATATGAGAAAGTTGACATAAACCTACATGGATTTACAGATTCAGATTGGGCTGGAAGTGTAACTGACAGGAAAAGCACCTCAGGGTGTTGCTTCAGTCTGGTTTCAGCCATGATATCTTGGATTAGTAGGAAACAGTCCTCTGTAGCTCAAAGCTCCACCGAGGCAGAAAACATTGCAGCTTCTATGGCTGCTTGAGAGGCAGTATGGCTTAGAAAGTTGCTTGTGGGGTTGTTTGGAGAACCTATGAAACCCACTATTATACACTGTGACAATCAGAGCTGCATAAAAGTTTCAGTTAACCCAGTGTTCCATGACAGATCCAAGCATATTGAGATCCCATACCACTATGTGCGAGATATGGTAGACAGAAATGTAATTCAATTAGAATATGTTTGTACAGGAGATCAAACGGCAAATACTCTGACCAAACCTCTTTCCAGGGTGAAGGTTGATCACTTCAAAAAAGGTTTAGGTATGATAGAAAGGTAATTTGCTTTGTAATCTGTATTTACATATCAATAAGATGTTTAATGTAAACTTTTTTGTCATGATAGGACACTTTGGATTTTTATCCCCTGAGTTCATATCTAAGAGGTGACGTGTAAGAACCCAACTTGGCTCTCCTCTGTTGACTGTTTCTTTTGAATGCAGTAGATTTGAATTTGTTTGTTTTTGAATGTTTATGGATTGTTTTTGTGTTTTTTTGGTAATAATGAGCAATGATACAATACTGAAATAAACTCCTATGCTTAAAATAATACTGAAACAATAATAGTACTGCTGGAATTAATTTACGAGACTATCACGGGAATGTTTGTTTTGTTTTATGGCCAATATGCCTAAAAAACAAATTCATTACAATGTAAGATAAAAATCTGATTTTTGCTGTCCCAGTAGATGTTTATAACTTTATTATTAAATCACTTAATAATAAATGCTAAGTTATTCCAACTTGTCTAACTCCATGAATATTTTGAATTTAGCTATGCCGTCTGAAACTGGAGCTCACCAGTTGACCACCCATCTGACCGTGATGTCTGTTAAAAATAGCAAGGGTCCATCTCCAACTGCTAAAAATAGCCTGGCCAAGCCAAACTCATCATAAACAAACTCTGGCAACCCAGAAGTGTACTCTGCTCTGTCCCCGGAAGATCTCCACGCCAAGGTGACCCTCTATCCAATCCTACTAGCCTACGAGGGTCTTTGATAGGCTAATCACAAGCTAGAGTGATGTCTCTAGCTAGAAGGAGACATCACATGACGATCTCTGAAGATAATGAACACTTGTATGGAGACATTATAAGGTGACGATCTTATAATGTCCAAACTAGTTATCATGTCGGATCTCTGGTGTGTCATGGATGAGCCATGATTGTGTTGTGGTAAAACATTTATATGAGATGTTAGTGCACCTACCACAACTTGGATAAAGATGAGAGTTGAATATTTTCTCATATGATTATCCTTAAGTATTGCGTACTTAGGCAATACTGATATCACATGCTAAGGTGATATCCTATCACCACAAGATTAATGTGATTGACACCTTGTATCACGTGTTTAGGTGATACTTCATATCATGTGATTAGGTGATATGATTCCCTAGAAAGTTAGATTGTGTGAAGGAATGCTAACTATCATTTGAATTGTGATGCTTGATATACTACTCTCATTTATCTTACCTAGCTAAGAGGGAGTGTTAATGCATGATAGCTTTGGTAAGATAAATAATTGAATGAGAGATAAATGAAGTCTCTCATTCAATCATTTATCATATCGATAAAAAAAAAAAAAACATCAAGCTATTATTCATTTGATAATCATTCCTATATATATCGAATCTACTTAGTAAATCAATATCGATGATCTCTAATGGTTATTTGGGTTAACTATGTATTCCGATTTACATCGGATATGTTCCTTGAAATAAACAAATGATTATCAAGTGCTTTCGGGTGGCAAAGTATGCACCACTTGGGATGTATAACCGTTAGTTACTGATCGGTGTCAATTAACATAGACACCGATTCCCATCGGTTAATATACCACGCCAACCCCATCGTAAATACCGCTTAACATATACACAATGTTACGTGAACCCCGATTAGTATCGGGCTGGTAATAATTTAAACACCGATTGATAATACATGCCAAGGGTTGCGATCAAGTAGTGTCTTGATCGGTCATGTCCATAAGACATGATCGGTCAAGGCACTGCTTGATCCTCCCTCTTGCATATATATATCATTTGATATTTGTGAAGAGGATACTGAAATCGAAAATACTCCTCTCACCTATCAAATAAAGAAGATAGTCAAATTCATAATAGAGATAGAAAATTTCATAGATATAGAGAATACATCAAGAATACATCTTGCATACTGAATTGTAAATTGAAAAATTATTTACAGTCTAGTGTTCGTTCCGTGCCAAATTGTGTTAATCTGATTATATGGTCTATCTTGCACTACGCATTATAAAACATTTGTGTTTCCCTTCGCATCATAGTACTGGAGTTGAACGTGCCCGAAGGAAAGTAGTTAAAGGTGAATCGGCGTCCAAATCCATTGCACGGACAGAGGGAGATCGATGCCATACGGCCTCTAGACTGTACGCTGGGTTGAAAGGAGTGACCATAAGATCCCATCCTTGCCATACGGACAGCTTAATACCACCGCACGATGGCCTGTCTGTGCGTGGACCCACACCAAACCATTTAGGCCGAAGGGATTGAACCTCATGTGACTTTGACTGTACATACCGTATGGCTTGGCACCAACCTCAATGTATGGCTGGCACCAAACACCACCATACGCCTTTCTCTGTGGTCTTCGCATCTTGTTGGGGGGAGGGGGGGTTGTTTGTGAGTTGATTGGTTCCGGGTACATTATAGTGGTATCAAAGCTAAAATCTTGCCAGCCTGTGGAATGCTTGGTGACTACAGAAATGGAAGAAAGGGATAATGAAATTGCTGCCAATAAAATTACCGTTGTATAACAAATATCAAAAGAGGAAGAATCTTCTGACATTTCAAGAATATTTAGTTTTGACCGGAAAAAGTATACTTGTGCATGAGGAGGTTATCAGAATCTTTGATGAATACTCAAGTGAACCTGAGGAGATCAAGGCTACCAAATCCTTTGATAGGTACTATGTAAGGAAAAGAAAAGAGGAGTTGGATCCTGAACTAAGAACTCAATCAGATTCAAAGAAAGATGAAGACAAGTTCACACGTTCACCCCAGCGATAGGAGGATATAGACAAGCCAGAGACAACAATTGTCCCTTCAAGTGGAGAACACTTAAACTTTCATGACAACTGCAAGGATGAAGATGTTTGTATGAATTTTGTCAAGCCAACAGCGGTTGATCAACTTTATGGAGATGCAAACTCTAGCAATGATCCCTTACAGGAGCAATTTCTACAGTTGGTTGAATACGAAGTTTACCCTTTGGTTGGGCATGAGGCATGCATGATTGTCATCTCTCCTTGTGAGTGGCATCTATATGAAAAAAGCAAGATGGATTTTGATGAGTTATTTCTCAACTCTGAGCAGGGCAATGTTTATATCAGAGTGGAGCAACGCAAGATGATTGGGGATTTGCAGGCGCTGCTCACAGTCATGGTGCGGCATCAAGCTTTCAATGGATACGACTACCAGCCTCCGCGCATGGTCTGGGATCTCAGAGCTTGTCAGATAGCAGATAGTTACGGATTGCTTGAGGGCAAGCAATCTTTGGGCCGAGAAGACTGTAATGTCCCCAATTTTAATAAACTGACTTAATTAAGTTAATTAATTAAGTGGTCCTAAATTTTAAATAATATCATAAGGACTTAGTTAATTAATTAATTTAATTACTAAATAAAGGGGGCCAAATTAATAAAATAATAAACTTTTGGTGTCAGTCGTTTGTAACCCTTCAGGAAACTTCCTAGAGCCCATTTATAGAGCCGAGTTTGGCATAGTTGTAGGTAGGATGCGGATTTGGTGTTTTCTCTGTATGTGCGAATTCCTGTTGGAGTTTAGTTGTCAGCCATTTTGGAGGTGGAAGATCCTCCCTACTTGGCATCCACAGTTTCGGTGGGGGAAACTCCTCACCTTACTCTGCTTTGCCCTCAGTCCAAGGTTATTGTAATCTGAAGTGCTATCATTACTGAATCTGAATTTCTACTTGCATATCTGGTGTTCATTCTGTGCCAAATTGTGTTAATCTGATTATATGGTCTATCTCGCACTACGCATTATAAAATATTTGTGTTTCCCTTCGCATCATAGTACTGGAGTTGAACGCGCTCGAAGGAAAGTAGTTAAAAGTGAATCTGCATCCAAATCCATTGCACGAACAGAGGGAGATTGATGTTGTACGACCTCTAGACCGTACGTTGGGTTGAAAGGAGTGACCGTAAGGTCCCATCCTTGTCGTACGGGCAGCTTAATACCACCGTATGGTGGCTTGTTTGTGTGTGGATCCACACCAAACCATTTAGGCCGGAGGGATTGACCCGTATGTGACTTTGACTGTACATACCGTACGGCTTGGCACCAACCTTACCGTACGGCTAGCACCAAACATCACCGTACGCCTTTCTCTGTGGTCTTCGCATCTTGCCGGGGGGGTTTGTGAGCTGATTGGTTCTGGGTACATTACAGTGGTTTTTGGTGACATCCATCCTGAGTACCTCCTGATAGAGGCTTTGAGCATGTGATTGAGTTGGAGGAGGGTGTGAAGCCAGTTATGACTACTCCTTACCGCCACTCTAATGCTTATAGAGATGAGATAGAGAAAATAATCAGGGAGCTTCTGGATATGGGATTCATTACACCGAGCCCCAACCCTTTTGCTTCTTCAGTATTTTTGGTTAAGAAGAAGGATGGCACTTTACGTATGTGTATAGACTACCAAGCCTTGAACAAAAAGACAATTAAAAACAGGTATCCCATTCCACTCATTGATGAGTTACTAGATGAATTGCATGGGGCTGTTTATTTTTCGAAGATTGATCTTCGGTCGGGATGCCATCAGATTAAAGTGCGGGAGTCAGACATCCATAAAACAGCATTCAGGTGCCACTATGGTTATTACGAGTTCTTAGTGATGCCTTTTGGCCTCACTAATGCTCCAGCTACATTTCAGTTCTATATGAACCACATATTCAATAAGCATCTACGTAAATTTGTTTTAGTGTTCTTTGATGATATCTTAATTTACAGTAGAACATGGGAGGATCATTTGAGGCACTTGGATGAAGTGTTGAGTATTATGGAATCACAATCTTTGTATACTAAGATGTTCAAATGTGAATTTGGACTAACAAAGATTCTATACTTGGGTCATGTGATTGGTGCGGATGGAGTCAAAGTACATCAGGAAAAGATCCAAGCCATTCTTGATTGGCCACCTCCCAGAAACATCTTAGAGTTACGTGGATTCCTTGGGCTTTGTTCTTATTATAGAAGATTTGTTAGAGGATATTCTCAACTTGCAGCACCTTTGACAGATCTTACCAGAAAAGGGGCATTCCGTTGGACAGAGGAAGCGCAGGGGGTATTTGATAAACTTAAGCAAGTAATGAGTACTTGTCCTATGTTGGCACTTCCAGATTTCACCCAGCCTTTTGTGCTTGAGTGTGACGCTTCAGGAGAAGGTGTGGGTGCAGTTCTCGTGCAAAATCATCACCCCATTGCATATGAGAGTAGGAAATTGAAAGATAATGAAAAATTATACTCTACATATGACAAAGAAATGTTGGCTATTATGCATGCATTAACAAAATTCAAACAGTATTTGGTTGGAGGGAAATTTGTTGTTAGAACTGATTATAACAATCTTAAGTACTTTCTAGAACAAAAGGAACTTAGTGAGAAGCAACAAAATTGGGTTAGTAAGATCCAAGCATACGATTTTGACATAGAATATGTCAATGGGAAAAAGAATATTGTTGCTGATGCATTATCTAGAAAGCCATCCTTTGCTGCTATATGTTCGTTGAGTGAGATTTCAGCTGATTGGAAATCTCAACTCTTGGTGGAATATTCCAAAAATCATCATGAATGAGATCATTCAGGATGATAGATACACGGTTGTAGATGATGTAATCTATTATCTGGGGAGAATTTATTTGGTTCCGGAATCTAGACTGAAAAATCAGATTTTACATGCTTATCATGACACACCTATAGCGGGACTTCAGGGGTTTGGCAAGACCTACATGCAGATTAGAGAGAGGTTCTCTTGGAAGAGGCTCAAAGATGATGTTTTACAGCATGTAAGGGAGTGTATGACTTGCCAACAAAATAAAACTGAAAATACATTCCTTGATGATCTGCTACAACCATTATCCATTCCAGAACAAAAATGGATGGGAATCTCCATGGACTTCATCACAGGACTTCCTAGGGTGCAAGGGAAGGACTGTATATATGTTGTTGTAGACAGATTGACGAAATATGCACATTTCTTCACCATAGCAACAGATTACTCAGCTTCACAAGTGGCTGATTTATTTTTCAGAGAGTTGTTTCATCTTCATGGACTTCTTGTGACCTAATCACACATCACCCCATCCTAGATGGGGACCCCCTGCTTTTTAGGCCTTCTCGATCTTTTGGTTTTGGTTTTTGGGGTCTTTTGGTGGCAATCTTGTTAGTCTCCCTGCTTTGCAAGTGAGTGGGTTCAAATTGATCAAGTTTGCTTTTCGTTTGAGTGAATTTGGTTAAGTCTAGGGCTCATTTTGTCAATTTTAGGGTTTATGTTTTTAGTCCCAGATTTTAGGGGTTTCTTTTAGGGTTTTGGAAAAAACTGAACATAGAACTAGAATCAGGACCCCTCAAGGAACCTCCCACTAAAATTTGAGCAAAATCGGAGCAACTTTCTATTTTTAGAAAGTTCCTATTTTTTAGGGATTTTACTGCATCTCGAAATGTCTTCATTTTGCCAAAAATCGAACTTACTATTTAAAGTAATTTCTATTTTTAGTAAGTTTCTATTTATAGTAAATCATCCTGCGTCCTGTTTTGGGCTCTAACTCTGACATTCTGAAAAGTTTCTATTTTTGGAAAGTTCGTCTGTGACAGGTCCCATAGGCAGATGATGAAGACAAAGTATACCTAGAGAATCTGCCTAAATCCGGAGGGTCAAAAAGCAGATAAGTGTTGTCCTCATTTTTGGATTCTCAAAAATGTGACAACCCCTACAATTTTTTGCGTAAAAAGTGTCATTTTTGTCTTCAAGCCATGTTTTACGAGGTACAAAACTCACATTTGATAGTGTCAAATCATTGGGGGGTGTCTTTGCCATCATTGTCCAGTTTTTGGTAAGTTTTGGTCTTCCTTTTCCTAGCTTTCTGTGCAATTTCGGGTTTCAGAACAGTCACTACAGGTTGAAGATTTTACTCTATGGCACACTTCCCAAGGCAGAATTTTGTTTCGCCCTTGGACTAGCTTAATCCTCAGTCCATCCTCGAACCACGTTTCAAATTTCATCACATTCTGGGTTCGTTTGCTATGTCTTTCCTTCAATTTCGGGTTTTTTCTCCCCGACTGTAGATGGGAAATTTTCCTTGAATTGCAAGTTTTAATGATTTTCTTTGTTTTAGTCTTTTTAGGGAAATTTTTGGCTAGTTACAAGTGCACTTTACTAGAAAAAGAACTTGTAACTTACTTTTTATTTCCCCCTTGATGCTTTTTGGCCTTTTAAGTCTAAATAGGGATTTTTTGGATAAGTTACAAGTTAATTTTAAATTGCATATTTAAAAGTCACTTGTAATTCTTTTGGAAAACCCCTATTTTAATGTCTTTTGCTTGTAATGGGGATTTTATTCCCCTATTACATGTGTTAAGTTATTAAAACTTGTTGAAAGGATTTTATTTTCCTGTTACAAGTTATTTATAACTTGCATATCTCTCTCCAAAACCCTATTTTGCTTAGAAATGGAATAAAGTGACATTTTAAACTTGCTATTGTGTCCAAAAAAACCCAATTTGCTCCATAAAGTGTAAATAGAGGAATTTTAAACTTGCCATTGGATTTCTAAAACCCAATTTTGCCTTGTTTAGAGAAAAGTAACATTTTAAATTTGTAATATGGGAATTAAAACCCCATTTTCACTATTACATGTAAAATGAAACTTCTTGTTCTTTCCCAAAAACCCGACCAGCAATATTGGAGGATTTTGTTGAAGATTTCCAATGATTTTTGTGGAGAAATTCAAGGAGGAAGGCGTTTTGGATTCCTTGCTATTTTCATGCATTTTCCAACTCTCTTCACGCCATTTGGAAGACATTATTGCTGGTTTTATGGTGTTTTAACAGCAAAAACGTTTTTGAAAAATGCCACGATTTGCCTCATTCAAGTGCCATGAATCTTGTCTTTCCTAAATCGTTTTGGCTTGTCTTGCCTAGGCGTGGAGGTTGGGTGCGTTACTTGACCGATTCTTCATGCTTTTAATGGGCATTTTGATACATATGGCATTTTTTTTTTCAAAAACGTGGCTAGGGTTTGAATCTTCTTCTTTTGTCTATAAGAGATTCTTTCTCTTCACGATAGTTATGTGTTTTGTTTTGTTCTTGCCTAAAATCGGTTTTGTGAGAGATTTTCCCCTTTGTTCCAAGTTTGCAAAGCAATTTGCAAATTGCATTGTCTTTCCCCATTTTCTTTCTTTACTTGCATTCGGGATTTAAAAACCCAATTGCATGTAAGATGAAAATAATTGATCTTCTTTTATGGTTGTAATATTTTAAGCATCTTTTGTTGAAATTCCAAGTTTCAAAGATGAAAAATACCCATTCTTCCAAAATCGGGATTTTAAAACTTGATTACAAGTAAAAGTTCTTCCCATCATGGAAAAGTTCTTCAAAAATCCATTCATAACCATCCGCACTTGTTGTTTTTGGTCATAAGCTTCATTTCCCTCATATCAAGATCCCTATTCCCACCATTTCATCCACTCATTTCACACCTTCATTCATATTTCCCATTTAAAGTCTACTTGCAGTTAGCCATCCAAACCCGAAATTGGTCCAAAATGCACTCAAAAAACACTTGAAAATGAGTTTTAAAGGTCCAATTACAAGTGCAAACTTGTGTTTACCCATTACACATATGAAGTTGCATGTTTGATCTCCACAAGTGCAAGTTAATGCTCTTATTTATCCCACACATGTAATGCAGCTTCCAGAACCCGAAATTCACCTATGAGCCCATTTTTGCATCAATTTATCCCTTCCCTTGTCAGTCTGGTTTGCACACACGACCTTCCAAATCAATGAATTAAGGCATGGGCCTTATTTTGCAAGCAAATTTCAATATTGGAGGATGATACAAAGAAGAGATACAACAACAATTCATGGTTGAGAGCACATAATGCTTTCAAGACAAATATGGTCATGACATGGAAAGAGGAAGACAGCCCTTTCCCTCTTGAAAAGCTAGTACTATCCCAAGCAAGAAGACAAGGATGCAAGTTCCCGTTCCGGTTCAAGATGTATCATACTTCAGAATACTTCAAGTTCTAGCATCCTGAAGCGACATGAAGATCATCACAGACAAAGGATGATGCAGTTAGAGTCGCGTCTTTAGACACATGAAATAGTTTTAGTTATGCATTTGTAATTTTGCTTTGACAAGTTACATGTAAAAAAAAACATAACTTTGTAATTGCAAGTTAACTCATTACTTGCACTTTTTTAATTACATGTAAAGCAACTACAAGTTGTGTTCAATTAGGACTGTAGTTGGAATAAGTCATAGTTAGTTATTGAATAAGTCTTGGTGGTTGAGAGAATCTCTCAAGTTAGTTAGGATCCTCCCACCTTTTCCTCAAGGCTCCTCTTCTATAAATACTTGAGGGGGTCTATTGTAATTTTTATCTTTTTGGCAATGCAACAAAATTCTGTCAGTTTGTATGTGCACTCTAAGACTTTGAGCTTAGATGTAAATCAGATTGCTTTCAATAAAAGAGGCAAGTTGTGTTCAGACTTTGTGCCAATTCAAGTTGTTATGTGACGACATTTTCTAGAGTTGATTGTGAGTTTTGTTCTATTGTGAAAGAGGGATTTAAATTCAATCTTGCAGACTTTGAGCTGCTAATTGTATTTAGAGTTATATGTTTGGTTTTCAGATTTGGTCTTGCAGACTTTGAGTTGCTTATCATATCTGAAACTAGTGTGGAAAGCTAAGGTGGGAAGATAGCTTGTAGACTTTGTGCTACTTCTATTTTTAAGACTTGTGCATGTAAGGTGAAGTGCATCATGCAGTTAGACTTTGAGCTGCTACATATTGTACTTAGTTAGCAGAAAATTATCTAAAAAGGTTGACAGGAGAATAGATAGTTGAAGACTTTGAGCTTTCTTTCTGTTTTCCCGTCCCGGGGAAGTGACGGAGGTCTTTGTGCCTTCATGGAAACTTTGCTTCCCTTTATGTTCCAAAAATCCCACGAAAAGGTCTCATTTCGGTATTTACTGTTTTAAGTTAACTTGCTATCACTTTTCAATGAAGAGAAAAGGATATTGGCTTTCTTGAAGAAAGAAGAAAGACTGTTGTTTCATCCTGTTTAGTTTTAGATTAGATATAGATAAGGGGAGCCTTCCCTTAATTAGGAGAGTTTTACTCACACACTGTGGTTGAAGCCATAATTTTGTATATTTCCCCAGGTGTACAAAATTTTCAATCAACAATAAGTTTGATAAAAAATGGCTGTGTTGGCATCCATTCCTAAAGTGGAAAGATCAAAAAATGTTCTGAGTCTGGCAAGATTCTAGTTCAATTCTCAAAATAGCACTTGATCCGGAAATGATTAAGTTGGAAGAGTCAAAGAAATCCTGAAGCATTAAAGATGATAGCTTTGGTCAGATAAATATGATCATGAATGAGACTTACATCATTAGAATAATTTATATATATACCAATATACATAATAATAATAATTGAGTTTATTATTATTATATATTAATATACATACATTAATATTCTTGTCATGAATAAATTAAATCTGATTAAATGATCTAATGGCTGATCATATATCGATCATCATCTTCCAAGTGTAAATCTGTGATCATGCATGATCCATTCCCTATCGATGGACTATATCGACTATGTTCTTCGATTTGCCATAAATCGATAATGTGTATCAATTTACCTTAACCGATAATGTATATCGATTAAATGATTCTTCATTTTAACATACCAATTGTAATCGGTTGTGTTAAATGAATAGTTAACTATCAATTGTGAATCGGTTTGGTAAATGAAACGGTTTGTGTTAATGCATTATGAAACTACCGATTATGGATTGGTATGATGTTTGTAATATTAAACGGTTTGTTAATGCATTATGAAACTACCGATTATGAATCGGTATGATACTTGTAATATTAAATGAACAAACATATCGGTGGAGAGACATGTCTCCACACGTGTGGAGACATGTCTATCCATCGATGTGCCTCCTCATTTATATATATATATAATTCACAAACAAATCGATGAAGGTGGTACAGCAATCAATAAATATATGCCTTTGAAGATCAATCCATTCTTCCCACTCTACAATAATCATACTTGGTGAATTAATTACTGTGTATTCCTCCTTACACTTGCAGCAACCTGCAAGAATTCATAGGTTAGTAAGAGCATCATTTGTGGAACATAAAATTAAAAGATACCTCTATTCTATCTACTAAGAAATCTAATCTACATTAACATGGCATCAGAGCAAGGTCAAGGAAGATCCGATTAGCTTCGAGATAAGTAGATTACCTATCGTATCATTTTGCTCTTAAGAGAAATCACATTCCTTTCTTTAGAATGGCAAGCGGAGTCAGATTCAAAGATCGTCTTGAGGGGGCGTCAAACTTTGTATCATGGAAGTTTAGGATTATGCTTACCTTGAAGGAAAATGAAATAGATTCATTTATAAAGGAAAACATACTTGAACCAGACGATGATGTTGAGAAAATTCAATGGAACAAGAACAATGGAAAAGCCATGAAAATGATCGTGGATGCAGTTAGAGACCATATAGTTCCAGTTATTTCAAAGTATGACACAGCATACCGCATGTTCAAATCACTTGAAGACATCTATGAAATAAACAATACCAGTAGAGCTCTCACATTGAAAAGACAACTACATCATGTGAAGATGAATCAGGGAGAAACTATCACATCATATTTTATGAGGATCACTGAATTAAGGGACCAACTTTCTACAATTGGTCATCAAATTGACGACAAGGAATTAACATTGATGGCTCTAAATGGACTCCCAACTTCATGGGAATCATTTATTCAAGGAATAAGTGCACGTTCAAAACTCCCCAAGTTTGATCGGTTAAGGACAGATTGCATTCAAGAAGAATCCAGATTGATCACTAGAGGGATTGAACAAAATATCACCAATGAAGATATTCATGTGTTGAACTCTCACTCTCACAAGAAAGAAAAAAAGAGGAACTTCAAGAGGAAGAAGGACAAGGGCACCAATAGAAAAGGCTCTTCCAAAAGGAGGGACATATCCCAAGTGCAGTGTTTCAGATGTGATAAGAATGGATATTATGCCCTGAAGTGTCCGGATAGACCAAAACAACAAGTCTCCATTGTTGAAATTGAAAAAGCTAGCATGGAGAATGAACCTGAGAAGTTTGTCTTTTATTCAGCTTTATCAAGCCAAGTCTCAACCAGCCTCAACACCTTGGTGATTGATAGTGGAGTCTCGCGTCACATCACCGAATTCAGAGAACACCTAGACACTATGGTAGAGAAATCTGATGAGGAAGTAACCATTGGGGATGATTCTAACTACCTAGTCAAAGGGATTGGAACCTGCAACATAAATCTGAAATTAGGCATATCTCTTCAGCTCACAGGAGTATTATTTGTACTAGGGATAAAGAGAAATCTAGTATCCATTTCTGCACTTGAAGACAAAGGGTATAGGATAACCTTTATGGAAGGCAAAGTTTTAGCATGGCCAAAGAACTCCATAATCAAGAAGGCTCATACTATAGGAGTCAGACACGGATGTCTTTACAAACTATGCACTACTCCCTCTCAAACCCTAATTCATGAGACTTCAAATTCAAACGAGATTTGGCTCAAAAGATTAGGGCATCTCCATTTTCATGCTCTACCCTCCATAGAGAAAATGGTGATTGGTTTGCCTAAGCTAAACCAAAATCATGAAGGAACATGCAAGGGTTGTACCCTAGGAAAGAATACAAAAGGAACTTTCCACAATAGTAATAGCAAATCTAAAAATGTATTAGAACTAATTCATTCTGATTTATGCGGACCCATGTCAGTAACCTCTATAGGAGGATTCTTGTACTATGTAATATTTGTAGATGACTTCTCTAGGAAAACTTGGATATATTTCTTAAATGTAAAGAGTCTAAAGAAATCCTTATGAGGTTCAAGGAATTCAATTCTCTTGTAGAAAACATATCCGGGAAGAAAATCAAAACATTAAGAACAGATAATGGGGGGGAATATACTTCAGACATTTTTAAGGAGTTTTGTGTAAATGCTGGAATTAGGAGGGAGTTTAATATACCTTATAATCCCCAACAAAATGGGGTGGCAGAAAGAAAGAATAGGACTATAGTAGAAGCTACTAGAGCTATGATGTATGATCAAAACATAGAAACTTCATTTTGGGTTGAAGCCTCTAAACAACTGTCTACATCCAAAACAGATGCCCTCATTCACTTCTAGACAACAAAACACCTGAAGAAGCATTCACTGGCATCAAACCTGATATAAGTCATCTAAGAATCTTTGGTTGTCCGGTCTACTTACATATACCTAAAGAAAAGAGGTTTAAGTTAGAACCCTCAGGCAAAAAAGGAATGTTTGTAGGCTATAGTGAAACATCTAAAGCCTATAGGATGTACATTCCTGGCCAAAGATTAATTGAACTTAGTAGAAATGTCATTTTTGAGGAAGACATTGTTTTCAGGAGATCCAAAAGCTCTCTTGAGATAGAAGATCAAGATCCTCCTAACAATATGGAAGAGGATCATGCTCCTGAGATTCCGATGGAGACTCCTGAAGAAATTGATAGTGAAGATCAAATTGCTCCCTTAAATGAACCCAGTAATGAAAACTTGTAATATCCCAGTAATTTTTTTTTTGTTTTTAGACCAATAACAATTCATCCACAACAAATAACCCATTAAGGTTAGAGGAATAAACCAAACAACTGAAAGGGAACCCTTCCACCTTTTGTTCACCGAGAGCCCAGACTGGGAGGGTGAGAGCATACGGTGTTCCGGCGATCATTAGCAATCATAATCAAACTGAAAATTACAATGCATGGGCGGCAAGCCAGCCCCTTCTGCTTATCCAGCAGGATAGAAACCAAAGCTCTTGGCGGTAAACCGACCAAGGGAAAATTACAATAAACTGAAGTTCAATCACTCTACCGCGTATATCAGCGGGAGGACAGTACATTAAGCTATCACTCTACCGCATATTTCAGTGGGAGGACCATTGAATTGAACTTATCACTCGACCACTTATTCAGCGAGAGGACTGATTACAAAACTGAATTACAAAACATAGAAGGCGGCAAGCCAACCTCTTCCACTTATGCAGTGAGTAATTACAAAAGAAAGCAAAAAGAAGGGGATGATCAGTACTACTGAAACAACCTTACAATATAGAGATGAGATGAGATGAATAATTGCAGATTTCTACAACATGACTGTAATTTTCTGTTACACTGATCTGCACACTGAAAGTACAGTTTCAACAGCCTATGGAAACATCAAAACACTCATAACTCACTCATTTTTTGCCCGAATCAACTCAAATCAATCCCAATCCCACCGTACATCAAATGCAATGACAACCAATCAAAGCCACATCCCAAACAAACCCATTTTTATTTTGCACGCATCCCAATGCAAACAGAAAAACCCACGCCTAGCCTAGGAAGTTCGATTTTGTCTAATAAAATCATTGCTCAATCAAAACAGCTAAAAACTCACACATTGTATCGCCATGGCATGGAAGGAAGAATGAGCTGGTACCCAGATGGATGGAGTCGCCTAGTTAAGAGATATGAGCAAATTTCACTTTCAGCAGTCTCACGACCAGCAACCAGAAACAATCAAATCCAACATCAATCACTCCATAATCTGCAACTCATTAACCAATCTACAATGGGAACACAAGGGCACAGCTAGGTACTATATTGCAAGTACGAAACTGAGACTCAGCTAGGAAGCCAACTTCGAAGCTCAGATTTTCAGTAGCCAAACCGGCAGCATAACGATGCAATTTTCAAAGATAGTGCAAATGGGAGCCCAAGCCTCTTATTTATAACTTCACTCTTCAAATTCAAATGCCATTCCTCCAAATTCCACGCCTTGCATTTGAATTTCATTCCACTACATGTGGACCCAAATGTAGCGCCACTTTCTCCTAAGTCAAAACTCACGCCCAAAAAGGGGGAGGACCCACGTTAAACACTTAGGCAAATAATGGAGATGCAATGTGAAATAATAATCTTCTAAAATATTTCTACATCCCATAGTACATCTGAATTTCGCCAAAACTTAGGATAAAATAGGCATTAATCCCAAATTTAATAAACCAGCAGCCAATAAACAGATTAATTAAATATTAACCTTAGGATAAGGAAATAATATTTAACTATGTCGCAAATGACTCCCGTACTGATTATTATCACAACCAGGATGAAACTGAGCCCGAACGACCACAAAACTACTGCAGAATCAGAACCCTGTCTACTGCCAAAAATAGAATTGTACCGCAAAGTCACTTACTAAAAATAGTAAGTCAAGAATTAATGCTCAGAAAAGCATGATCATCGCGTCCAGAGGCAAAACATGGAGAACTCAGTAGGACAGTAACACCAGAATGGTCATTCCCTGACTTACTAAAAATAGTAAGTCCTTGTTTCATCAATGCTAGACCCTCATTCTTCATTCCACCTAGCCTACGGGTCTCAGGAATAGGCTAATGGACCACTGAAAGAGCATCAATGAGAAGGGGACATTACAAAACCGAAAGAGACCTCTCTGGGCTAGGAAGGTGATTCAAGAAGCCAAGAATTATACAGCACCAAAGGGAACCTTCAGGGAAACCAAGAGACCTCATAGATTCTCTAGTTATGTTGCCTTGATGAGTGAGATCATAAATTCAGAACCATCCTGTGTTGAAGAGGCTCTCAATCATCAAGTGTGGAAAGATGCTGTGTCAGAAGAGTATCAGTTCATTATAAAAAATGATGTCTGGGACATCGTACCAAGACCTAAAGAAAATTCGGTTGTATCATCAAAATGGCTTTTCAAGATCAAACATGTTGTAGATGGTAGCATTGAAAAACACAAAGCTCGGTTCGTTGCCAAGGTTTCTCTTAGAAAGAGGGAATTGATTATGAAGAGACTTTTGCCCCTATTGCTCGTTACACTTCAGTTAGAGCCGTAATTGCTATTGCAGCATCAAAGGGATGGAAGATCCATCAAATGGATGTGTAAACTGCATCCCTGAATGGCACGATCGAGGAGGAAGTCTATCTAGAGCAACCTGAAGGATTTGTTATAGATAAGGTTGAATCACATGTTTGCAGATTGAAGAAAGCTTTGTATGGACTCAAATAGGCCCCTAGAGCCTGGTATGAAAGAATTGATCACTACCTCTTGGGGTTAGGATTTTCCAAGAATGATGCAGATCCAAACCTCTACTTTAAGGTAATTGATGGTGATATGTTAATTCTTATTTTATATGTTGATGACCTATTAATCACAGGAGAAGATCACCTAATTACCCAGTGTAAAAAGGACTTAGCTTCAGAATTTGATATGAAGGATTTGGGTATCCTACATTACTTCCTTGGATTAGAAGTTTGGCAGCAGGCAAATAACATCACGTTGAATCGAGGAAAGTGTACTATTGACATTTTGAAGAGGTTTGGAATGATAGAGTGCAGACCTATGTCTACACATATGGAAACAAATGTGCACAAATTGAAGGAAGCAACAATAGACTCAGAATTTGCAGATCCCACTCTCTACAGACAGATAATTGGATCCTTGATGTATTTGGTCAACACTAGACCTGATATTTGTTATGCAGTGAATGCACTTAGCCAGTTTATGTGTGAACCAGTGTTCCACGGAAACGCGTTTCCCCCTCCCAGGCCCAAGTCACCCCGTCCCCGAAACCCGTCCCCGAAGCACATCCCCGCATCCCCCCCTCTCCCCATCCCCAACATCCATGGAACACTAGTGTGAACCAAAGGAGATACATCTCGTTGCAGCAAAACACATTCTGAGATACCTTCGAGGATCAATTGGATATGGTCTTAGATACAAACATGTAGACCTAGATCTACATGCATACACTGACTCGGATTGGGCTGGAAGTGTGGTTGATAGGAAAAGCACATCAGGATGTTGCTTCAGTTTAGGATCAACAATGATCTCATGGAATAGTAGTAAACAATCCTTAGTTGCACAGAGCTCTACAGAAGATGAGTACATTGCAGCCTCGATTGGAGCAAGAGAAGCAGTGTGACTTAGGAAATTGCTTGCAGGACTGTTTGGTCAGCCCTTGTATCCTACTATCATCCATTGTGACAACCAAAGTTGCATCAAGCTTTTAGTGAATCTAGTGTTTCATGATAGAACAAAATACATTGAGATTCCTTATCGCTATGTTAGAAACATGGTAGAAAGGAATGTGATCCAGTAGGAGTATATTAGTACAAGTGATCAAACTGCAGACATCCTCACCAAGCCACTCTCCAAGATAAAGGTTGAGCACTTTCGGGATAAACTTGGTATGGTTGAAAATGTAAATTAAATTTGAGATTGAGTCTCTAATTATTTTATTTGTACTAATATTTAAAGATGATTAATGTGTAAACTCTTCTATTGTCATGTGTGTGACTCCATGACTTCATGGGCCCCTGTGGACATTGTTGAAAGGTGACGATTTTTCAATAATGAACACTTGTATCAAATTGATGTTGTAAAGTGACAACTTTACAATGATCAATTTTACTATCATGATAGATATCATGTGACTTGATATCTGTGGACACATCATGATAGTTAATATCTCTTAGACATTATGGTAGATATCATGAGACTTGATGTCATTAAATAAACCATAATAACTCTGCAAGAGATCATCATGGTGGATACTATAAGTCTTAATATCCGTGCATATGCCATGATCTGATATCCATTATGGTAGGCATCATGAGACGTGATGCCAAGTGCACATACCATAAAGATATATATTTACAAGGTATGGTGAATATCATGTGACTTGATATTCTTGTTTATACCCCATCTCTTGATATCTTGATAAGGTATCTCTCTTCCGGCACAATTAATGGATCTATTGTGTTATGCTCTTGGATAGATTTTATCCTCCCTAGCTAAGAGGGAATGTTAAGGATGATAGCTTCGGTTAGATAAATATGATCATGAATGAGACTTACATCATTAGAATAATATATATATATATATATATATATATATATATATTAATATTCCTGTCATGAATAAATTAAATCTGATTAAATTATCTAATGGCTGATCATATATCGATCATCATCTTCCAAGTGTAAATCTGTGATCATGCATGATCCATTCCCTGTCGATAGAGTGTATCAACTATCTTCTTCAATTTACCATAAATTGATAATGTGTATTGATTTACTTAATCGATAATGTGTATATCGATTAAATGATTCTTCATTTTAACATACCGATTGTAATCGGTTGTGTTAACTGAATAGTTAACTATCAATTGTGAATCGGTTTGTGTGAATGCATTATGAAACTACTGATTATGAATCGGTATGATGTTTGTGATATTAAATGGTTTGTTAATGCATTATGAAACTGCTGATTATGAATCGGTATGATACTTGTAATATTAAATGAGGAGGCACATCGATGGATAGACATGTCTATCCATCGATGTGCCTCCTCATTTATATATATATAATTCACAAACAGATCGATCAAGGTGGTACAGTAATCAATAAATATATGCCTTTGAAGATCGATCCATTCTTGCCACTCAGCAATAATCATACCTGGAAAATTAATTTACTGTGTATTCCTCCTTACACTTGTAGCAACCTGCAAGAATTCATAGGTTAGTAAGAGCATCATTTGTGGAACATAAAATTAAAAGGTAACCTCTATTCTATCTACTAAGAAATCTAATCTACATTAACATGAAGAAGTCAAAATCCTCCACCAATCGCAAATTGCGCCCATACCTAGAGTAGGATGCCGAAACAAGAAAGCCAAGGAAGAAGTTGAAATATTGAAATTCCCTCCACAGGGCAAAATAGCGCCCATTCCCCAAGAAGGGCGCCAAATCAATCAAGGCAAGGAAGGAAGTTAAATCTTAAAATTCCATCACCAAGTTAAATTTGTGCCTAGGGAAGAATGGGGGCGCTAAAAAAGACATGTCATGGAGAGCATGGAAGATGCAAAATTCCATGACCAATGGAAATTTGCGCCTAGGAGAAGGTGTTAGGTGTTGAGGGAGATCATGGAAAATTGGACAATAAAGGAATTCCTTCCTCCTAGCAAAATAGCGCCCTAGTCCCTAGGTGGGGCACTAGAATGCCTATGCCAAGGAAAAGTTTCAAAACACAAAAAATCCCTCTCCAAGTGATTTTGGCGCCCAAGCTAGTCAAGTGGGCGCCAAAGTTAAATGATCATGGAAAACATGAAATGCATCAAGTTCCAAGCCTAAGTCAAAACAGCGCCTAAGGAGTAGATGGTGTGCCAAAACCTCATGTTCATGGAAAATGCTCAATAGAATGAATTCCTTCACTCATGCTAATTTGCGGCCATATCTTGGTCAAAGCGCCCAAAAGAGGTCAACATGAAAAGTTTGGAAGAGGTTGAATTCCATGACAAGGTGAAAATCCGCCCAGGAAGGCTTAAGGGCAGCAAACTTAGGTTGTCATGGAAAGTGAAGGTGTGAATTCCTTGCCTAAGTGTGAATGGCGCCTAAGACACGAGTAGGGCACCAAATAGGGGGTAGCAAGGAAAACTTAAAAAATGTGGAATTCCTCAAAACTATCAAAAATCCGCCCAAGACATTAAGGTGCCAAAATCAACTCTCCATGGAAAATCAAAGAAATGAGGAAATTCCTTCACACAGTGAGTTCCAAGTCTAGGATAGAAATTTACAAGGCAAAGAGGAAATTTGAAGGTTAGGAAAAGAAAGGAAAAGCATAAATCCCCTTGGAAAAAAATTTAAAATTTCCATTTTTAGCCACCAAATCTCATCAGAGTTCGAATTTTTTTGTAGATTTGGGGTCGTGGGAGATTTATCTCTCTCCTGGACTCGGGGCCTAAATTTTAGGAAAATTCCTTAAAAATAGGAGATGGTGGAAAAGCATAAAAAAAATCCTTCCAGAGCAAGAAAATTCAATCCATGTGGTTAAATAAGGTGAATCTTGAAAGAATCTTCCAATTTCCCTCCGAATTTTGAAAAAAATGGAAAGTAATGAGTTGGCGAAGGAATATTCTAAGAAAGAAATGCAACTCAATGCTATAAAGGAAGGTTCCATTTGCATGGCATAGTGAATTGGAAAGTATATCGCGCAATTAATGAAATTGCCTCCCAACTTAGCAGCACAATTGGAGAAATTCTATATAAGCATGAGGATGCATTTCATTTCTCACACACGGGATTTAAGAAAGAAGAGTTGGAGAGGAGAGTCATACTTACAGAAATTTTCATCATTTTCAAAAAGCTTTTCCAGGATGGGAGAATCAAGCAAGGTGGCTACCATCACCAGGCAGGCACAGATAAAGGTAGAGCTGAAGGGATTCCTTCTGAAATCCAAGATGGTGTCCAGGTGGAAGGAGATCAGCAATACAAATTTGGGAACCTTTAACTTGGCGGCTTTCAGAATTAGAATGTTTAGAACAACAGGACACACTCCATCCCCTACAACTGCCAAGATAGTCAGAAGTGGAATTGTTTCGGTAGCTGGTTTTCCTCTTGCTATCCAGTGCCTAGACTTGAATCTTGAATGTGCAAAACACTACAATCCGGAGCGGGGAACGATTTCAACATCAAATGGCAAGTTGTGAGCCACCTTGACTTCGGAAACAATTGGTGAAGCCTTTGGAATTCCTTCACATCACTCGATGACTTACCGGACCATGAATGGCACAAAGGCGATATATGATGCAGATCCTAACAGATGTGTGGAACCATCAACAAACATTGGTTGTTGAAGCCTAGACCGCACATGTGCAAAATGTCGAAGATGCTCACTATCTTTGAATTCAAGCAGGAATATGTGGATCTAATAATGGTGCTGAGCAGAATAATGGGGTGTCCACGTACCATCAACTTTGAGCCACGGATGTTCTTCTACATCGGCGAGGTTATGAATTCCAATGGGTTGGTGTATTGGGCCAGACTAATCAGCTACGATGTTCATAAGCAACTAAAAGATTTGAAAGAAAAGAAATCATAGTCCTTCTACATGAGCTCCTACATAATTTACATGCTTGCAAGGATGGGAGGCTTTGATGGTCTACCTGGAAAGGGAGTTATGGGTTGTGGACCAGCATAATTGAAAGTTCATGAGAATTATCCTCAACTGCACCTCCACAATACTGATTCTTTCAAGTTGGCGAATGACACTTTCACCATTTACCTGACCAGACTCATGCAGAATGAGCTCCACTCGAGGGTATCACTATAGGCTAGGGCATTGGTTCAGCAATTTGGAGCCACATTCCTACAATTTCCAAAATTCACATATATTAGGGCACAGGGCTTTGCTTTCCAGCGATATAAACTACCACGATATCCATTTGACAAACTGACACTGTTAGAACTTATGAGGCAGTTGACAGCTTACAATCAAATTCAGAAGAAGAAAAAGAAGTTGTCTCTTGAATTCCCAATTTTCCTCGGGAATTATGTGGAAGTGTGCCTGAACTTGGCAGCGGCGGTAAAAGCAACTAAAGAATTAGCATTTTACTGCTTGGCATATTACACCACCAGGTCTCGCTATGATCCATATCGCAAGATTAGAATGGTTGTTGGAGTAAAATGTTTACACAAGTTTCACCTAGAAGACTACTGGGAAGATGCAAGGGATGATTTTAATGTCAGAAAGAAGATGTTCTCCAGGCTGCCTTTGCAAATAATCAAAATAGGTGAAGTGATGCAGGTGCTAGATCAGGTGAAGGAAGATTCGGACTTGGTGCAACCAGAATTTGAAAAGTTGAAGGATCAACCTATATAGCTCCCGAATTGGTCAGAACCGAAAGTAGATGATCTGGATGTTTTGGCCAGACCAGTTCTAAAATTTACTAAACACTGGGTTGATCGGCATATAAGAAGGCTGAAAGAGGGAAATGTCCACCTGACTTTCCAATTAATGGGAAGTCTTGATTCCCACAACGAGGCTACGGAAGGATCTCCACAAGCTCAGGCTAAAGGAGAAGTTCAGCAGAAAGGAGACATCCAGCTTGATAGAGGGAAAAGTGCTCCAAAGAGGCCGAGGACGACAAGTAAGAAGGATGTCCATCGAGAAGCCCAACAGGAAGCCCAACAAAAAACCCAGCAGGAAGTCCATCAAGAAGTTCAATAGGAAGAACCACTGCAAAAGAGAGCGAGGGTAGAAAAGATGCAGTCACCGGCCAGTTCTTCCAGCGTGCAAGAGGTAGAAATGTTTGTGCAAGAAAATCCAATAGACCCACCTCCAGGCAATATCCCTGACAGTGCTCTAGCATGGGATCTTCTCAGCGTCAGTGCTTCACATAGACCACATCAGCCAAGAAGTCAGAGACAAGAAATTCCTCCTCATCGGGAAGAAACTTGCCAGGGTAGTTTCGTGTAAGCCATCCATGGCGAGATGGAGGAAGTATCGCAGGAGCAAGAACAAATGGAAATCCATAGTCACTCCATTCTTGCTCCTGATTGGCTGATGGATAGATTAAGAAAGGAGCCGGAAAAGGAAATTGATCCAACACGGGAGTTAGAAGAGCTGTTGAAAAGAATGGATCAGCTGACAGAGAAGGCTCCCCAAAAATCCTTCAAGGTTGTAAGGGATGAATCTGGATCATGGACCTTGCATATAGCTGAGCTTGCAGTAGATAAAGATAGGAATAAGATTATGCCAGAAGATTATGTGATTAGATAGATAGATCTAGGGCGTGCTTCCATTGGGTAGGTAATTGAGGACTTCGAAGGATCTTCCTTGGCCGTGACAGAAAAGATGTAGAAAACAAAAGCAAAATGTAAAAGGTTGAAGGAAGAAAATAGGGCCTTGTGTGAATACATTTGAAGTCTCAAGCGGCCACTCAAAGAAGCAGATCCCTCATTCATTCCTCCTTCCTCTTTCCCTAAGGAAGTTGTTAAGGACAAAAAAGTAATCAGAGTGATGGCCCAGAGTTCTAGGGAATGGGTGGAAGACGTATTTACTACAGCTGGAAAGTTCATTAAAGATTTGGCTCAGCTTCATACCAGATTTGTGGCCCTTCCAAACAGATTGGAGATAGCGGAAGGTTTGTGGGAAGATGTTCACATTTATCAAGACTTAACCATTCTACAACTTAAGGCTCTAATGAAGATCTCAAAGCAAACACTAATTGATGGGAAAGTAATTCAGGAGAACGAGGTTTATGACTTTTCCCAATGGTTCTGCGCTGTTTGCTCGGGAAGGAATACCTTTGAAAAATTCAGCTTGGAGTCTTTAGCTTTGAAAGACTCAATTATAAGGGTGCAGGAAGAAGTGATCAATGTCATTGAAGCATTGTTCGCAAAGAGGCTCAATGAGGATGGAGTAACAGTGAACTCCTTGAAATCCCAGTTACATTAGTTCTTCTTCGTAGGTTCTTTTTCTAAGGAACATTTTCAGAATGTTTCCTCATTTTCCAACACAATGAAGAAGGCGCAGGAGATGATTATGGAATGGGAAAACTTCTTTTCCAAGATCGAGGAAGAAATCACCTTGATGGAATTTGACATTGAAAGCATGCCAAGTGTCTCCGTAAGAGAGCTGGAAGCCGTCATCACTAAGTTTATCACATATGCAATTAATGAGAGGGATAATGGTCGTCCATTCTTGGACGAGAATCTTTTGATGGAGTAGTGGCGACACATTTATTGCTGGAATATTTTGACTTAGTGGCAGCTTGGTCAATGCATGTTGAATGCATGAAGAATCTTTTTGAATGCAGCTGCCATATTAATGATTTTCTAACAGACTCCTGTCGCATGTAGCCGTTGCATGAAGAATGATGGGCATTTATGGTTGCATGAGGAATATCCATGATATGTTGGGCAAATTTGATGTAATGGGGTGCATTCAATGCACGAATGGATGCCATTTTTGGGCTTATTTGAATTTATTGTATATGGGCTTAGTGGGTATTGATTGTTGGCTCCCACCTTGTTGCATCTTGAGTGGAGAATCTTTAAGGGTGAAACTTTAATTAGGGTTTGCATGTTTTCATGGCCCAAGGCCTATATAAAGGGGTGACCCCCTCATTTGTAAAGGGAGGAGAGATTGTTTGTGAGATTGTTGAAGTAGCCAACTTAATACTTTGTTCGATTTTCATGGTGTATTCTTGTTCTATTTTAGCAATCCACATGGTCTAGCTCTCTTTAGTTAAAATAGGTTTTGCTTTATGTTGTTAGAAGAACTAGATATGATAGGATTACTTGTTGCAAAGTTCGTGCTCATACTTTTGGTGTGCAGCTGATTGTTGAATATAGTGCAAAGTTAGCCTGAGCCTCCGTTATATGTGTATGCTTAACTTCAATTATCAGTGAAGATTGTTCGATTTGATGGTCTCCATTGGTGATTTGAAAAACCTTTACACACCCTCTAAAGATTGCACCGCCTTCGCGTAGTTATGCTTTGCTAGCGAAATGAAGTGTGGTTAGATTTTTTGTGAGTGATCTCGTCTCCTTGTTCTTAGGCCTAGATTAGACTTAGCTTAGTTCTCTAAACCCTTTTCCCATTTACTTTCAGCATATTTTAAATCCAAAAAAGTCCCACAAATTTTTTTCAAAGCTAAATCATTTTTATCAAATCCTTGAACTTGCATAAATTTGTTATCCTCTTCAAGTGAATGCGTAAGGCCCCTTGGGTTAACAACAAACTCATCAACCAACTGAGTCACATTCAAGATTAAAGGAACCTTGGAGTTAGCTGTTTGAACTTTCTTGCAATCTTAGCATACAGTATAACTTTGATCAAGAGAGGATAGAGTGACCATTGGTAAACTTTATTTTGCGTTAGATGTAGTTAAAAAAACACGTCAGCAGGACTCCCTAAAACCATTGTCAGTGAT
The DNA here is from genome assembly GCF_030272615.1 of Cryptomeria japonica. Taxonomy (NCBI): domain Eukaryota; kingdom Viridiplantae; phylum Streptophyta; class Pinopsida; order Cupressales; family Cupressaceae; genus Cryptomeria; species Cryptomeria japonica. Next base: position 864,091,632 of record NC_081407.1, read on the forward strand.
CGGGACAGCAGGTTCATGAGCTCTTTTTGGCAGGAACTGTTTCGACTCATTGGTATGGATTTGACTCCCAACACTAGCTACCACCCTCAAACAGATGGACAAATAGAAGTGGTTAATAAGTGGGTTGAGGGGTACTTGCGCAATTATGTTTCAGGGCAGCAGCGTGCATGGGTGCCTTGGTTGCACTTCGGAGAGTTTTGTTACAACACTACTCATCATTTGTCCATTGATATGTCTCCCTTCCGTGCTTTGTATGGTTATGATGTTGTCATTCGTCGATTTGGCATTAGGGGATAATAGAGGGCCTTTGGCACAAGATTGGCTCTAGGAGAATCAGGATATCCTTAAGTCTCTTAAGGATAACATTCAGAGAGCTCAGAATCAGCAAAAGACATGTTGATCGTCATAGAATTGAGAGATAATTTGACGTTGGTGATATGGTGTTCCTACGTCTCCAACCTTATTGGCAGAGTACGTTGAAGAAGAATGGAGTGGAAAAGCTTAAGCCCTGCTATTATGAACCATACCGTGTGCTGAGGAGGATTGGGGAAGTTGCTTATGAGATTGAGTTGCCACCTAGCAGCAAGATTCATAATGTGTTTCATGTATCCTACCTTAAGAAAGTTGTTGGATAGAATGTTGTGACTTCACCTGAGCTATCCCCTTTGGATGAGGAAGGCAAATTGATTATGGTGCCAGCAAAGATTCTTGACAGGCGTGAGAAAAGGTTAAGAAATAGAGTGATCTGGGGATATTTGGTAAGATGGAAGGACTTGCCCATAGAAGATGCCACTTGGGAAGGTGAGGAGATTCTATAGCATCCCGCTTTATGTTTGCTTGAGGGCAAGCAATCCTAGGGAGGGAGGACTATAATGTCCCCTCTTTTCTAGTCACCATTCAGGAGGGAGGATTTGTCTGTTAGCCATCTCCGTAGGCAAATGGTAAGGTTAGGAGATGATTGGTTAACCAAGAGGAGCTACAATTAGTCAAATTTTGGTACTTGGTAAAAAAAAAAAAGCTTATAATGAGAGCTTATAAGTTACTTTTTCTATAATTAGAAACTTTAATAAAAAGTAACTTTATTGAGTTATGACTTATTTTCACCCCATGGCTCAATTTCCTAGGCAAGATAAATAATTAAAAGGTGGTCAAAATGTTAATGATGAGCTGACCCTCATGCTGGGCGAACTTTTGGAGGGAGAAAAGATTCCTTGGAATCTTTCTTTGATGCTTTTGGAGAGTTCGATTAGGGTTGGAAAGCATAAAGATGTTGTACATGGCTTTTTGGTCATTATGTTTGGATGATTTTTGAAGAATTATTTACCTTCAGCAGGTCTGCAACATATTGGCAGAGTTCTGGAGCAGATTTGGAGACAGAAAACTTCAAATTGCAGGTGTAGGACGAAAACCCTCTCACCTATCAGCATATTGATCTTCATTGGAAGCTCTTTTCAAGTCATGGGGGCCAAATTCAAGAGCTAATTGGTGTATTACAGCAGCATTAGGGCCTGATATTCTGATCTGAGCAGAAATAAATCTATTCCCAACAAGTTTATGCTCTCAATCAGCAGGCCGTACCTTTCCTAGGTTGGCCGTACCACTTGCCTTGTTTGGTGTTTGCAAATAAAATAATTGCTAGGGTTTTAGCCCAGCAAATCAAATCAGAATTCATTGTTGGCAGCTAATAAGAAGAAGTCAGTGGTTATTTGGAGAAATTGCATCATTCTGGAGTTGTGTCAGCAAATTGGTGGGAAAATTGATCATTCCTCGAGATTCCGCCTGGCAAGATTCTAGAAATTGTATTGGACCTGAGATTTCTTCACAAATTTGTATTTGATAATTATTTATTAGATGAATACAACTTATTGGAGTCATTAGCTACAGATGGAGGTGCTTCAAACATTCTATCTCACTTTTCAAGCAAATAAAGTCACCCTCAATCCAGCATTGGACACCTGGTAGGCCAACTTTGGCTCTAGTTACAATTAGAAGTAATTTCATTTGTTTGACAACTTTGCTGTTAATCTTAGGTTCAGTCATAATTTCAGTTTGTTATTTGTATTACTTCATCATTCTGCATCATTCTTTAAATAAGCAAAAAAACAAAAAACTTCAAAACTGTCAAAAACAAAAAACAAAAAGTATTCGCCTATCAAAGACTTCAAGACAAACCAATCAGATTTGTGCCAATTCCTAGTGGGCATCTTTCACATACCCATATGCAACTGAAGAGGTTGGAGGACGTATAGGGAAATCATCCACTCCATTTAGTGAAGACCTTGCAGGCATCGGGTTATCTTACAATATGGGTAGCATTTGACTAGATTGTGAGGAAGATGCATTGCTTCTACCCTAGATTTCTCAACTTATCTTCAAAGAAAAGAAGCAAGCATACTGTGATTGTTAGGGAGACTAGGACATGTTCTGGTAGCCCTAGAAAATTTCTAGTCTCTAGTCTATTAGTGTTTTAATATGCACGTTTTGGTGCAACACAAAAAGGAATAGTGTGCAAGAATAAACCTCTCTTCAAATCTGAAGGGGACACTTCTTGTAACATAAAATAAAATAAAAACCCCAAAACCTAAGGCCACAACCCCTAGCTTTGGGTTTTGAACATACATTACAAAAAGAAACTAATTGCCTATCTTTTAGTTCTCGGGCAAGGGAACAAAGCTTATCACTGCTTCTACTCTAGACAAGAGACAAAAATGTGAGTACAACACAAGGATTGAATTGGTTTGAACTAAGGATTTTGATGTCTTTTCACTTTAAGTGAACAACCTATAGCAGCTAATTAATGCTCACTCTTTTTAGCTAAAGAAGAGACAAAAAGGTGATTTCGAACAAACATTGGAAAGGTTTGAACTAAGGACACACAATTTAGTTAAAAGATTCAAGAAATTGCATACTAAGACACAATTTCCAAATTTATAGAAGCTTTCAATACAACGGCTTGAAATTCAATAAAACAATTTATTTTACCTAAGCACACATGCACAATTTCTCATAAGACTTTTGAACAGCAATTTTTATTTGCATGATAGGAAAATCAAATTCCATTGAAAATCTAAGTGCAAATGACACTTATTTATAAGAGTTGCACACTTTATAGAAAATTGCAATACAAAACCTGCAAATTCAACAAAATAATTGTATTTATTGAAGCACAAATAAACAAGATTTGTAAAATTTCAAGCAAGATGATTGAAGTCCTAATATTTAATAAACAAAATTATTCTTTTGACATTTCATCAATCACACAACTGTTGAAACTTCAAAATATGGAAGTATATAACAAATAAATAGATAATTTATACCTTCAAGTCAGTTTTTCATTCCTTTAAAAATCTTACAAGGAAATCTCTACAAATTGTTCATCTAATAGCTGCACAGAAATTTACTACATATTTTTTTTTGATCAGTAGAAATTTACTATATATTCCATTCTTTAGTCTTCTTCCTTTCTTTATACTATTCAACAAAAAATATAATCTTCCAAAAATCATCCTTATCTCTTACTATGTAATATCCCTGTAAAGTTATTTCAATTTCAATTAAAGAACAAGTTATGAACTATGTATGCTATATATGGATATGAGGAATTATGTCAATGTCTAATAATTCTGATTTTTATCTGCAGGTCTGAAGGAGAGAGATCATTTAATATTTTCTATGTCTTCTCCAAATGAATTCAATTGGCATATATATCATTTAGGCAACCGGTCAATTGGTGTATTGACCGGTCATGCCTTTTAGGCATTACCGATCAATGCACCCATTGATTGGTGCCTTTACAATTATACCATTAACACAATGCTGATTATCGGTTCAAAACCCCCGATAGCATATTATAATATCATAATATAATGACTAATCAATATAATGAATCGGTTCATATAAACACCGATGATTCAAAGTGCACGATGTATATAATCCAACCGGTGCAGTTGTTAACCAATGTTAATGCCAAATGAAGCGGTGTATTCATTAAACCCGATAACAAATATGCCCGATATAATTAAGCCCGATAACAGATGTGAATCGGTGCCAATGGTTATGCACCCGATAGCAAGTATGTATCGGCAAATTTAACCCGATAACTTATAGCATTTAATATGCTATCGGGTTAATACCCCGATAGCATATTAATGCCAATTAACAGTTGACATTAATATGCTATCGGGTTGTTAGCCCGATAGCATAATGATAAGCAATGTTTGTACAAACCGATAATCATATGCAATATAAATCAGACATGAAGCATGTAGATAAATAACAGAACAAGGAAGGTTAGGAAGATCTTATCTTGCATAAGCTACCATGCATTAACACTCCCTCTTAGCTTTGGAAGATAGATAAGGCAACCTGCATCACATTTCCTTTTCATAACTAAGATAATGTCAGTCAGCAAAAATCATTTATACATGAGAAGTACCATCAAGACATATGATACAAAATAGAAGAACATCACCTGAGCATGTGACATAAAGTATTATTTTAACATGTGATAAAAGTAAGAGAATCATCACCTGATCATGTGAGAAATCACCAAAACATGTGATCTGTAAGATTCATCAAGATATCACCTAACACGTGATATCAGTATTGCCTAACATGCAATACTTAAGGATAAGTCTATGAGAAAGGTTAGTTTCTCATCATATCCAAGTTGTGATAAGTGCAATAACATTTATAAATGTTTATCACAACATAGTCATGGCACATCCATGACTTACCAGAGATCCAACATGATCAATGGTTGAGATATCACCTACACGTGATATCAGTATTGCCTAACACGCAATACAAGGATAACCATATGAGAAGTGCTTAAGTTCTCATTATATCCAAGTTGTGATAATGCAATAACATTTGTACAAATGTTGTATCACAACATAGTCATGGCACATCCATGACTTACCAATGATCCAACATGATTACTGGTTTGACTATCATAAGATCATCACCTTATGATGTCTACATACAAGTGTTCAGTATCTGAGAGATCGTCACCTCTTAGATATGAACACAGGTGGCAAGAAGCCAAGAGATAGTCCAAACATGACAAAGAAGTTTACACATTAAACATCTTAAATATATGTAAGTATAGATTACAAAGCAGATTACCTTTCTATCATACCTAAACCCTTTCTAAAGTGATCAACCTTCACTCTGGAAAGTGGTTTGGTCAGAATATCTGCAGTCTGATCTCCTGTACACACATATTCTAACTTTATCACATTCCTGTCAACCATATCTCGTACATAGTGATATGGAATCTCAATATGTTTGGACCTGTCATGAAATACTGGATTTACAGAAAGTTTTATACAGCTTTGATTATCACACTGAATGACTGTAGGTTTCATAGGTTCTCCAAATAATCCCACGAGCAATTTCCTTAGCCATACTGCTTCTCGGGCAGCCATTGAAGCTGCAATATATTCAGCCTCTGTGGAACTCTGAGCTACTGAAGATTGTTTTCTGCTGATCCAGGATATCGTGGCTGACCCTAAACTGAAGCAGCACCCTGAAGTGCTCTTTCTGTCAGTCACACTGCCAGCCCAATCTGAATCTGTAAATCCATGTAGATCTATGTCAACCTTTTCATATTTAAGACCAAGCTTTAGGGTACCTTGTAGATATCTCATTATATGCTTTACTGCAACTAGGTGTATCTCCTTAGGTTCACACATGAACTGACTTAAGGCATTAACAGCATAGCAGATATCTGGCCTTGTATTTACTAGATACATCAGGGACCCAATCATCTGCCTGTATTGAGTGGGGTCAGTAGGTCTTGATTCTGCTGCTGCTTCTTTAAGTTTATGGAAGTTGGTTTCCATAGGAGAGGTCATGGGTCTGCAGTTTAGCATTCCAAATCTTATCAATATGTCCAAGGTGTACTTCCCTTGGTTCAGTACAATATTATCAGAATTCTGCCATACTTCCAATCCTAGGAAGTAATGAAGAAGCCCCAAGTCTTTCATATCAAATTCTGTGGATAGATCTTTCTTGCATTGATCTATTAGGTGATCATCTCCTGTAATTAATAAGTCATCAACATATAAAATTAATATTAACATATCACCTTTATTTCTTTTGAGGTAGAGATTAGGATCTGCATCATTCTTAGAGAAACCCAGCTTTGAGAGATAGGTGTCAATTCTTTCATACCAAACTCTGGGAGCCTGTTTGAGCCCATAAAGAGCTGTCTTGAGTCTACACACATAAGACTTTGCATCATGAATTTAAAACCCTTTAGGTTGCTCTAAGTAGACTTCTTCCATGATCTCGCCATTTAGGAATGTTGTCTTAACATCCATCTGATGTACCTTCCACCCCTTTGCTGCTGCAATGGCTAGGACAGCTCTTACTGATGTGTACCTGGTAACAGGTGCAAATGTTTCTTCGTAATCTATTCCTTCCTTCTGTGAGAACCCTCTAGCTACAAATCTGGCCTTGTGTTTTTCAATACTGCCATCTGCAGCATGCTTGATTTTAAACAACCATTTAGAAGACACGACAGACTTCTTGGTTGGCCTAGGAACAATCTCCCAAACATCATTCTTCATAATGGACTGATATTCTTCAGTCATAGCATCTATCCATACTTGATGTTTGAGTGCATCTGAAACATTGTTAGGTTCAGCTTTAGAGAGATCATTCATAAGTGCAACATAGTTGTTGAATTTATTAGGCCTCTTGCTTTCCCTGAAGGTTCCTGAAGGAGCAACGAACTTCTGAGCTTCTGCTATAGTTTTGGTGGCCCATAGTGGTCTTTTCTTGCGATTATCTATAGGTGGGTCTTGTGTTTCACTTATAGTTTCCTCAAGATACTCCCTCTGAAGCTCAAGAGTAGGTTCTTCTTCTAGGTTAGGAGTAGGATTATGAATTTCAGGTTCTATTGTATTTTGGGCCCTTTTGAAGGCTAAATCTTCTTCGAAGATTACATCTCTACTGAGTTCAATATTTCTCTGCCCTTGTACATAGATTCTGTAGGCTTTAGAAGTTTCACTGTATCCTACAAGTATTCCCCTTTTTCCAGAGGGTTCTAGTTTTAGTCTTTTCTCTTTAGGTACATGAATATAGACCGGACACCCAAATATCCTAAGATGGCTGATATCTGGTTTTGTCTTGGTAAAGACTTCCTCAGGAGTTTTATCTTCAAGGTGTGAATGAGGACATCTATTTTGTATGTACACAGCAGTGTTAGTTGCTTCTGCCCAAAGGTTCAAGTTTAGATTTTGATCTAGTATCATGGCTTTGGCAGCGTCTAATATGGTCCTATTTTTCCTTTCAGCTACTCCATTTTGTTGTGGATTATAAGGTATTGTCAACTCCCTCTTAATCCCAGAATTTCTACAAAAGTCTTTAAATAGTCCTGATGTGTATTCCCCCCCATTGTCAGTTCTTAAGGTTTTAATTTTGTTTTCAGAGAGATTTTCTGTTAATGTTTTAAACTCTTTGAACCTACTTAGGATCTCTTCTGATTCTTTACATTTCAGAAAGTAGATCCACGTCTTCCTAGAGTAGTCATCAACAAAAATTACATAGTACAAAAATCCCCCTAGTGAGGGTACGGACATAGGTCCACATACATCAGAATGAATTAACTCCAAAACTTTGCTAGTTTTCCTAGTACTATTCTGAAATGCATTTTTGGTATTTTTACCTAAGGCACACCCTTTGCATGCCTCTGAATGATATTGCTTCAACTTAGGTACACCTGTGACAAGGTTTCCCATGGTTGACAAAGCTCTATAATTCAGATGGCCTAATCTCTTGTGCCATACTTCATTTGCATTAGTTGCTTCATGGATCAATGCTAGATTGGGCTCTGTACATAGCTCATACAAATAGCTTTGTCTTCAACAAATGACCTTAGCGTCTTTGATGGAGGATCTCTTTGGCCAAGCCAACACCTTGTTTTCCATGAAGGTCACTCTGTATCCTTGATCTTCTAGTGCTGATATGGAGATTAGATTTCTTTTGATGCCTGGAACATATAGTACTTCTTCAAGTCGTAGTGACATGCCTGTCTTCAGTTTGATGGTGCAGGTTCCAATTCCTCTGACTGGATGTGAAGAATCGTCTCCGATGGTTACTTCCTCATCATCTTTCTCTATCATGGAGTCTAGTATTTCTCTAAAGCCGGTGATGTGTCTGGATGAGCCACTGTCGATCACCCATGAGTTAGATTTGTTTGAAGTATGGCTTGTAAGTGCTGAGTAGAGGACATAGTTCTAGGAGTCATTTTCTTTTCTAGATTTCTTCACTTTTGCAAATGTGGCTTGCTTCCCTTTCTCCGGACAGTTTGCAACATAGTGTCCGAATTTGTCACACCTATAACATTGAACATGTGATAGGTCTTTCTTAGAAGTGTTCTTGCCTTGTTTAGCTTTTCTTTTCCTGAATTGCTTCTTTTTGTACTTTTAATTGATGTTTGTATTTAGGACTTGCAAGTCTTCATCTATATTCTTCTGTTTTATTCCTACCTTGTTCAATCGGGATTCTTCTTGTAGACAGTCATCTCTTAGTCTTTCAAACTTAGGATATTTGGACCTTGCACTGATGCCTTGGACGAATGTGCTCCATCCACTAGGTAACCCATCTAAAGCAATGAGTGTTAGTTCTTTGCCTCGGATCTCGTAGTCCAGAGTTGCAAGTTCATCTTTTAGAACTGATATCTGCATGAAGTAGGCGTTGATTGTCTCCCCTTTGTTCATGGTGATATGATTTATTTCTCGTTTTAGTGCTAGAGTACGACTTGCATTTGATATCTCAAATGTCCTTTCAAGTGCCTTGAACATTTTATAAGCTGTCTCCTGCTTTCTAATGATGGGCATTATATTATTTCTTACCCCATCCACTATTATTTTAATAGCCTTATCATTTCCCTCGATCCATGTGGATTTCTCGGTTTCGTCTTCTGGTTGTGCACTTTCAGTTTGGACATATGAATCAACTTTGTTTTCTCTTAAAATCATTTTGATTCTAAACTTCCAAGCTGAAAAATCTTCGCTACCTCCGAGTCTATCTTCGAATCTGATAGCGTTGGCCTTTATGGAAATGTGATGTAGTTTGTAACTTAATCCTTGAATTTTATCAAAATTGAATAGCCTTAGGTTCGATTACCTTGGCTCTGATACCATGTAAAGTTATTTCAATTTAAATTAAAGAACAAGTTATGAACTATGTATGCTATATATGGATATGAGGAATTATGTCAATGTCTAATAATTCTGATTTTTATCTGCAGGTCTGAAGGAGAGAGATCATTTAATATTTTCTATGTCTTCTCCAAATGAATTCAATTGGCATATATATCATTTAGGCAACCGGTCAATTGGTGTATTGACCGGTCATGCCTTTTAGGCATGACCGATCAATGCACCCATTGATCGGTGCCTTTACAATTATACCATTAACACAATGCTGATTATCGGTTCAAAACCCCCGATAGCATATTATAATATCATAATATAATGACTAATCAATATAATGAATCGGTTCATATAAACACCGATGATTCAAATTGCACGATGTATATAATCCAACCGGTGCAGTTGTTAACCAATGTTAATGCCAAATGAAGTGGTGTATTCATTAAACCCGATAACAAATATGCCCGATATAATTAAGCCCGATAACAAATGTGAATCGGTGCCAATGGTTATGCACCCGATAGCAAGTATGTATCGGCGAATTTAACCCGATAACTTATAGCATTTAATATGCTATCGGGTTAATACCCCGATAGCATATTAATGCCAATTAACAGTTGACATTAATATGCTATCGGGTTGTTAGCCCGATAGCATAATGATAAGCAATGTTTGTACAAACCGATAATCATATGCAATATAAATCAGACATGAAGCATGTAGATAAATAACAGAACAAGGAAGGTTAGGAAGATCTTATCTTGCATAAGCTACCATGCATTAACAATCCCTACATAAATATTAATATTTCTTACCTTATTAATTTATTTCCTATATAACCAATTTCTATTTATATATTTAATCAATGTCTAATATTTAATAAATTAATATTAATCTAGTGTCTAAATATTAATTTAATAAATTAATTTAATGTCTAAATATTTAATAAATTAATTTAGTAACTAAATATTAATTTATGATCAATAATACACTAAACCCCAAAGCATGATGAATTCATGAAAGAAGTATAAAGTATACAGCAGTGTGTTAAAAGTAGTTATTAGAGAAGCATCGAATTAGTAAGTGAAAGGACGTGGTCTATGTGCTGATCGATGTGCACTTCCAAAAGGTGCGATTAGGAAGATTATATGATTTGACTTTAGATACTCTCCAAATGGTGCAATTGGGAAGATTATATGATTTGACTTTAGATACTCTCCAAATGGTGTGATTCCTAAAGGAAAATAAGAATATTATCTTTCTTAAAAAAAGGTACGATTTGCTTTAGGAATTATATGAAGATGCAATTATTATTGTGACTACGAACAATGTCTCTTCAATCTGAATGGGCATATATCTTAGAAGTAAGGATATAAATAAAGATTAGAAATGGAGTTTGAAGGCATCGAAGGATAAGAAAAGAAAAGTGGAGATTGGTGGTTATAAGCAAATTGCTGCCATCGATATGTTTCATTCATAAATTGTTATAGTATTGGTGCTTCTAATAGAATATTAAAATATGTTAATTTTAGTATTAATGCTCATTCAGTGTACATTCTATTTTAGAAAGATCGTCTTCGATCTTCTCAGCAGTTTCTTTTTAGAAACTTGCTATTCTTGTAAATAACTTGTATTATTTATGAGCGTTTTGCTCATTCTGTTAATTCAATCAATTCTTTGAAATCCATTGCGTGTTTTCGCACTGTATTATGGTATCAGAGCCACAGGAATTTTTTCGAAAATTTTTTTTATCCTAGTGGAAATTTTCGAAATTATTTGTTTGAAAAATTTATCATTGTTTTTCTTGGCTGGGGCGGAATCGTCGATTTTTTTCGTCGATTTGTTTGGCGTTCGCATTGTGATTAGCGGCGGAATCGTCGAATTTTGGTGTTCGCGGCTCTGTGCAACACCTGGGCGAGTTTTTGACTTCGGCTCCCGCGACCTCCGCCTGCAACGCCACCTGTTCGCGCGCTCTGTTCGCGTCATGCCTGTTCGGCTCCCGTGACCTCCGCCTGCAACCTCCACTGTTCGTGACCTCCGGCGTCGCGACCTACGTCGCTTCGGCACCTGCAACTTTTGATCGCGACCTGCATCTCTCTGCACACAGCGTCGCGACTTCAGCTCTGGGCTCGGTTCTGGTGACGCGACGGTGCCTTCTTTCTCCGGGCCAAGGTTTCTTCAGTCACCTGCAACTGCCCACGGATTCTGCATTTTTCGACTGAGGTGTTTACCTCCAATTTTTTATCGAAAATATTTTTTTCTTACAGATTCTTGGTGGGTTCTTCGAAACCTAATCTGGGTTGTTGTCCAATTTTTCTGGGTGCCTCAATTTTCGTGCCTCAATTTTCGAGCCCGCGAATCCAGATTCTGACAGGAGAATCCTTCTGGGTTTTTTGCACACTTTTCTGGGTGGTTGTTTTTTTTCTGGGTCAGCCAGGAATTTTTCTTGGGAAACGTGCAAATGGCTTCTCTCACCAATCTGATGTTAGAAGGTAGTCAACGCTTTAATGGTCACAACTACAACATCTGGAAACAGCGTATGTTGACCATTTTTGAATATAGGCGTCTTGACCAGCTTGTTTTGGGCAAAGAACTCAGTCCTGGTACACCTGGTGCAGATCAAGATAAGTTTGATGAACGCAATCGGGAGGCAGTCATGCTTCTCAAACTCTCAGTAACTGATGATCAGTTACCGCATATTCCTTCCGGCAAGACAGCTTCTGACATCTGGAAGCATCTGAAGGAATTGCATGAGACATCCGACAAGAGCCGAGCATTCTTTCTGAAGAATCAGTTGTTCTCCATTATGACGGACGAACGTATGTCCTTACAGGAGCACCTCACGAGGATTAAGGACATTCGAGATCAACTCGAAGCTATTGGTCGGACTATGGAGGAAGAAGACATGGTTGTAATCACTTTGAAAAGTCTTCCGAAATCGTATGAACACTTCATTGAAACCCTCAATATTACTTCCACTAATGTTGATCTGAAGTTTTCAGAACTGTGCACCAAACTTCTACAGCAGGATCGCTGGAAACAGCAATTTGGTAGTAGTACTACATCAGCCTCCTCGGAAAATGCCTTCACAGCTCAATCCTTTCAGAAGGATAAAGGCAAATTTCAGTCCTCTCAGTCTTCTCAGCAGAAAGGCTCTTCTCAGACACAGGATGGAGCTAAGAAGAAAAATGTGCAGTGCAATTACTGTCACAAGTACGGCCATATGAAGAAAGATTGCCGTCAGAGGCTCGCTTCTGAACAAAAGAAGCAGGGAGGGTCACACCAGAAGGCGCATGTTGCGGAACATTCCGAGCAGAAGGAGTCTGCCTTTTATGCTTTTATGGCTAAGAGGTCTTCAGATCATGCCAGGTCTTCTGCTTGGTACATCGATTCTGGTGCATCACGTCACTTTTCTCATCGGCGTGACTGGTTTACAGACTTCTCACCTTTCAGTGATTCCGTTGTATTTGGCGGAGGTGAGGAGTATACAGTTGTTGGCAGAGGCACTGTTCAGATACAGTCTGGTGGCAGGACTCTCCTTTTTCTGAATGTGTATTATGTTCCTGGAATGGAACTTAATCTGCTCTCTGTCAGCCAGATTATGAGGAATTCTCCTCAACTAGATGTGGTGTTCAGTGCTCACAAGTGCTCCATCATTGATAGGGAGACTCGTCTTACTGTTGCTGTTGGTCTAGAGGATCATGGCCTATATAGGCTCCTTGACACTGGTGATTCTCCTGAAGTGGCTCTGGCAGCTCGTGTTTCTCCTCTTAGCACTTTGTGGCATCAGAGATATGGACATCTCAACATTCAGTATCTCTCTCAGCTGTCTCGGGAGGGACTTGTTTCAGGGTTACCTGATATTCAGACTCAGCATCTTGGAGTATGCGGCGCCTGTCAAGCTGGCAAACAGCATCGGACTTCATTCCCACATGGAAAGTCTTGGCGCGCATCTAAGGTACTTCAATTACTTCATGCTGATATTTGTGGTCCTATGAATACATCTTCTGTTACTGGTTGCAAATATTTTTTGCTTATTGTAGATGATTTTAGTAGAAAGATGTGGGTGTACTTTCTTAAACATAAATCAGATGTATTTAGTATCTTTCAGAAGTTTAAGTCCTTTGTTGAAAAAGAGTCTGGACAAAGTATCATTACTCTTAGGACAGATAACGGGGGGGAATTTTGTTCTTCTGCATTCTCCAACTTCTGTGATACCCATGGCATCAAACGCCAATTGACTACACCCTACACTCCTCAGCAAAACAGTGTTGTCGAGCGTCGCAATCGTACGGTTGTTGAGATGGCCCGTTCTATGTTACAACACAGGAGTGTTCCGAATAAGTATTGGGCTGAAGCAGTATTTACTGCTGTCTACCTTCTTAACCGCTCTCCTACTCAGGCTGTTAAGGGGAAGACTCCAGAAGAGGTTTGGTCTGGTCGGAAGCCTCAGATCAGCCACCTGAAGGTTTTTGGCTCTGTTGCCTATGTTTGGATTCCAGATGCTAAGTGCTCCAAGTTGGATTCCAAAAGTCAGAAACTCATGATGACAGGATACAGTGATCACCATAAGGCCTACAGACTGATAGATATAGACACTGAACGTCTTATCTTCAGTCGTGATGTTGTATTTGATGAAGATAGAGGATTCTTTCAGTCCCCTTCTTCTGAGCAGAATTCTGATGGTCAGCCTCACAGTGTTCTTATTCCATTAGGTTCGCCTGATGGGAGGGATGATGCAGAATCTATTTTCGATGATGCACTACCTGAGTTCCCTCCGAAGAATACTCCTCCTCTTGCTGCTCCTGTTCCTGATCCTGAGCCTCTTCCAGCTCCTCCAGATGTTAGCACTTCTACTCTCCGGCCTAAATGGTGGGCCAAAACCATTGGTGATCTCAGGGATACTGAGCTCATTGAGGGTAGAACCTCCCGTAATAAGAGCAAACAGCAGCATACAGTCAATTTTGCTCTCATGGCTAACATACACAGTGTTTTTGAACCTCAGACATATTCAGAGGCTAAAGGTATACCTGAGTGGGAACAGGCTATGGAAGCTGAGTTCCAGAGTCTTCAGAAGAATCACACTTGGGCCCTTTCTGATCTTCCTTCAGGGAAGAAGCCCATTAGCTGCAAATGGGTGTACAAAGTAAAATACAAAGCTGATGGAACCCTAGACAAGTATAAGGCTCGTCTTGTTGCTCGTGGGTTTTCACAGAAAGAAGGCATTGACTACGAGGAGACTTTTGCTCCTACAGCCAAAATGAGTACCATACGGCTCGTTCTTGCCTTGGCAGCCCAGTTCAGTTGGAAAGTCCATCAGATGGATGTAAAGAGTGCCTTTTTGAATGGTGACTTACAGGAAGAAGTCTACATGACGCAACCCCCAGGATTCAAGGTTGCTGGTCAAGAACAGAAGGTCTGTAGACTAGTCAAAGCACTCTATGGTCTGAAACAAGCTCCTCGAGCTTGGTACATGAAAATTGATAAGTACCTGACAGATCATGGCTTTCAGCGGAGTCCATCTGATGCAAACCTGTATATCAAGCATACTAGTAATGATATTCTGTTTGTGGTTGTCTATGTGGATGACTTAATCATTACTGGCAGTTCAGCACATTTGATCACTGGGATCAAACAGGATTTGTGCCGCACTTTTGATATGACAGATTTGGGACTTCTACATTACTGCTTAGGAGTTGAAGTTTGGCAGACTGAGACCAGTATCTTTCTCTCTCAGTCCAAGTATGCCAGAAGTCTTGTGGACAGGTTCAGAATGCAGGATTGCAAACCTGCCTCTACTCCTATGGAACCCGGGCTCAAACTTTCAGCTCAGTCATCCTCACCAGTTGTGGATGAATCTCTGTTCAGGCAACTAGTGGGCAGTCTCATCTATCTTACTGCTACTAGACCTGACATCAGTTTTGCAGTGAGCTACATTTCACGCTTCATGACAGCTCCCAAGGCTGATCATTGGTTAGCAGCGAAGCGTGTGCTGCGTTATGTGAGTGGCACTTTTGATTATGGACTTCTGTACACTCGAAGTTCTGATCCTATACTCAGTGGTTACACAGATTCTGACTGGGCAGGTTCGGTTGATGACCGTAAGTCTATAGCAGGGTATGTGTTTAGTTTGGGATCTGGTGTTGTCACATGGACTAGTAAGAAGCAGCAGGCAGTGGCTCTCTCCTCGACGGAAGCAGAGTATCGGGGAGCAGTTAAGGCATCTTGTGAGGCGGTTTGGCTTCGGCGAATGCTTGCGGATATGCATGTCTCCCAGGCAGGTCCTACTCCCTTGTTCTGTGATAATCAGGGAGTGCTCAAACTCGCCAAAAATCCAGTCTTCCATGAAAGAACCAAGCATGTAGAAACGCATTGTCACTATATTCGACAGCTGGTTGAAGACGGATCCATCCAGTTGCTGTATGTTCCTACCTCGGAGCAGCCAGCAGACATATTCACCAAGCCCCTTGGTCCTGATAAATTTGTAAAATTCAGGGGGACTATAGGTGTAGTTAATAGATTGAGCATTAAGGGAGGGTAATAGAATATTAAAATATGTTAATTTTAGTATTAATGCTCATTCAGTGTACATTCTATTTTAGAAAGATCGTCTTCGATCTTCTCAGCAGTTTCTTTTTAGAAACTTGCTATTCTTGTAAATAACTTGTATTATTTATGAGCGTTTTGCTCATTCTGTTAATTCAATCAATTCTTTGAAATCCATTGCGTGTTTTCGCACAGCTTCTTCTGAGAACTGTTCTGCAGTTAAATATTTATAATGATGTCTGAAAAATAAATGAAAGAATTGTTACCCTCTAGTCAATAATAGACATTCAGCGTTGACCTCGGGATTTGGGACATGTGCTTAACCGCCTCCTATGGATCCTTGTGTCTAGCCATTGTGGTGTTCATTGACAGCTCAAGTTTTTGGCGTAACGGCAGTAGTGTCCAACAAATGGTATCAGAGTGTTGGGTTACGGGTTTGAATCCCGCGGGTCGCGCTGAGGGGGGGGATTGTTGCCCTCTAGTCAGTAATAGACATGTAGTGTTGACCTCGGGATTCGGGACATGTGCTTAATTGCCTCCCGTGGATCCTTGTCTGTGGCCGCTATGGCATTCGTTGACAGCTTGAGCTTTTGGCGTAACAGCAGTGGTGTCCAACAAGAATATATATATATATATATTAGATTGTAAAAATAATAATAATATTAGATTGTAAAAATCACAAAGAATATATATATATATATATATACACACACATCATTCCTCTTGCTGCTATTATCAGTATTTAAGAAGATGGGGATGAGATGTTCCAAAGAGGGGCAGTCTAAATCCAAGCAATAGGTTAAGTCCCAATATAGGGTGGGGATCAGCGACCCATAAGCCTTGAGGGTATAGACCCAAGATAGGTAAGGGTTCAGATCTGTAAACTTTGAAGGAACCTATTGTATTTGGTCTCTAAGCACTTTGGTAACATACATAGACCCTTCTCCCTTAAAACTGAAGTAGTAGCAAGGTCTAATATTTATATTAAGAACTATGAATAATGAAATTAATCATCTAAATAAGCTAACTAAAAGACTTCCATTTTTATCCTTTAAAGTGAAATGCAAAATGTAATGACTTGAACCACTTGAACTACTTACCAACATGTTATCTTTGAACCTACGTGGAAGTTTGTATTTGAGCTAGAAACTCAACAAAGATCTCTTAGTAGACTTTTCAACAACAATTTTAGTAGCAATACAAGCATACCCATTTCTAGTAAAAATTTAAATGCACATGACATTTATAAAAATTTACAAAGTTTTGCATGAGAAATGATAAAAAGACTGTGTAATATGCAGCCCTATTTGTGCTTTGTTTTTTTTGTTTTTGAATGTGTTTTTTTAATTTCCCCATTTTTGTGCCTTCCTAAGCATTAGTTATTTTCAAAGGTTAGCCTATTATCAATTGTCCTCATAGACTAATGTGATGGTTAGGGGGCCCTTTGTGGGTGATTCAGGATTTTCAGCTGAATCTTGGGTTGTTTATTTCAGTACTCTCCATCTCAAAGATTCAATTTTTTGGTGGTTTGTCTTCTAGAGGTCTTTCAAGCTCCATTTAATGTAATGTCCCCTTCTCAGTGAGAAGTTCAATGAGTAGCCTAGTTCGAAGACCCGTAGGCTAAATGGAAGCAGAAATTAGGGTTTCCTATTTTCTAGGAGGATTCTTCGCAGTTTTTCAAGGATGTTCTGGTTGGAGTTTGGTAGATTGAATCAAGGTTTCCTTTTGGGTTTTCTGTAAGCTTCGCAGTGATATGACATGCAAGTAGTTCAAAGGAGTTTGCAAAACTTACTATTTTTAGTAAGTTGATGTCAGTGATCATGATTATTGGGTTTTTTTGGGTTCTCCGTGCTGAGCTATAGGGTTCGAAGAACAGTCTTTTTGGAGTTGTTTTCAGGACTTACTATTTTTAGTGTCTTCAGGAAGTTCTATTTTTAGTAGTTCAGTGCAGAATTCCAACCCAGTCAGTTGATGATTTTTCAGCACTTCAAATTCATGGTTCATTTTGGTACTGATCAGTGTTTGATTTGCAAGTGATTTTCTAAGGTTTAAAATTTATTTATTAATGTTGGACGACTTAGGAAAGGAGAAATACTTTTTATTTTAAAAAAGATTATTAAGTTCCCTAAGTCAGCCGATATGGATGAAGAGTGCTTAAGTTATAATGTTTTTATGTTGCAAAGTGTGGACCAAGGGAGAAGTTCGAACTTGTAGCCTAGGTTGTGGACTTTCATCTTGGGCGCTATATACTTGAAGGTAATGAAATGAAATAAATCGCCAAATGTGAGTGGAATGAAATGACATGTGATTTGGGGGAATTTGGGGAGCATTTGCATTTGAATTTGACTGGGCAAAAGTTATAAATAAGTGACTTGGGCTCTCATTTTTCTCATCCATGAAAATTTGTATAATGAAGTGCTGTCAGAATGGTACCAGATTTGAGCTTCGAAGTTGCGAGCTTCCTAGCCTATGCCAGTTTCGCGCTTGACATATAGCACCTAGCTGCGGAGAGACTATTTCTCACTCGGAGGAATAGATAGAGCTTATTGGGAATGGATGATTCAGTTGGTTTTCTGTTTTGGGTGTGAGTTGTGTGTTTTCCTGGTTGTTGGTTGGCGTCATGGCTGAAGCGGATTTTCACTCCTAGTTTCCTGTGCGGGGTTCTGTTGATTCTGGGTATTGGCTCTAAAGATTTCTATGCTCCCAACGATGAGATTTGTAAGTTTATAGCTCCTAGTATTGAGTTTCCAAATTTAAATTTCAAATCGAACTTTTCAGCTTAGACGTTTTTGTTAGGGAGTGCATTGGGATGCATGCTAAGTGTTTGGGGTTATGTTGCTGCTGTTATCCTGTTGGTTCTTAGTCGTTCTATGCTATTTATCAATTTGGGGGTGTTGTTGGTGATTTGAGTGGGTTTTGAAAGAGTTAGGAGCATTTTGGTGTGTTTTAGTGTTGCTAGTTATGCATTTCCAGCTTGCTGTCATAAATATCAGATTTTCGAAAGTTGGTCATCAGGTCTACTTTTGAGAGTGTGAGTAGATTGGATGGTTAGATGATGATTGGAGGTGTTGTTGCAGTTGTCAGCTCATAATCAGCTCTTGGCTATCAAATTTCATATTTATTATAATGCTGGTTAGTAGCACTAACAGCAACATTTTGGCTTTCTGCTATCCCACTGCATAAATGGAAGAGGATGGCTTAGCCGCCTATCTTAGATTAGTAATATTTCTTATATTCAGAAATATTGTAATGAAGTTGTAAAGCTGGTTAGTAGTACGAACAACTATCTTTCAGATTTTTTAGTTGGTTCCCACAGCATAAGTGGAAGAGGGTGGCTTGGCCGCCTATCTTGAGTTGTAATTTTGTCCTCCCACTGAATAAGCGATGGAGTTGATATTAATTTCTAGTCCTCCCCCTGCACAATCGGTTGAGTGATTGCATTCTTCTATTCTTTGGCTTATCCTTGGTTGGTTTACCGCCAGGTGATTGCATAGTTTTCAATATCCCGTTGTATAAGCGGAAGGGGTTGGCTTTCCGTTCGAAGATTGTAATCATTTTCAGTTATTGGCATCTAACGATCCCCTCAACACTGTATGCTCTCACCCTCCCAGATTGGGCTCTCTGTGAACAGAAAGTGGAGGATTACTTTCAGCAGCATTTGGTTTTCATTTCCTAACCATAACAAGTGTTGTGTTGAATGTAATTGTGGAAAAAAAATTGGGAAAAAATTAAGGGGGATATTACATTTGAACATGCTATTTTTAGTAAGTCTCCTAAGCATTTTGGTTCCATACTATTTATAGTAAGTCATTTGGACTGTTGGAGGGTACCTTGGCTAGTAATGGGTAGTTGGCAGAATTAAATAAATGTCAAGTAAATGATTAATATTAAATAATTTAAGTTTCCACTTTAATAATATTAATCAAATTAATGACTTTATATTATAAGGGGATATAAGGGGTCTTTTTGCATAAAATATATTAATGATATAAAGTCAATTAGTAAGTCTATAGAACATAGATAAACTACTAAGAGAGGGGGGGGGGGAATATGTAGTTTAGCAATTCAAAATAAGTGATCTTTTCTTGTTTAAATAATCTTAAGATCAACCTTTTGCAAAATTAAAACATGCACATAATGAGAGCATTCACACAAAGAACACCAAATTTTTACATGGAAACCCAATGTGGGAAAACCACGGTGAGAAGTGTTGCTAGGGTCTACTGCCCTAATCCAACCTCACAGTTTTTAAAAAACTTACAATCCTTTTGGGCACCAACCCAAGCGTTCACCAGTTTTCATATGAGAGCAACAACCTTTCTCACTCTACAAATCTTGAGCACTGACTCAACAGATTTAGAGCACCCACTTTATTACAGTGCAATTACAATATTTAAACACTTCTCAGACAACAAACTTCTATCAATTTGATACAATCATGATTTTACCATCACGAAAAAACAGATTGAAAGTAAGAATCCAGATGCCTCAGAAGTCTATGAAAATTTGTACTAAAAAACGTTAAAACTGCAACATTAAAGTTACAATTTGTTTTGTCAAATCCAATGAATTTATGAAACACTTTTGTCCAAGTTCTGAATCACAGTGTGCACAGCAACCAACAGATCAGTAGTCAAAAGGCCTTAATACATTGTCACTTTCTCAAGGTGAAAAAACAGAATTTTATCTTTAGCACATCAGTATAAATGTATATAGGGACAAAAACGTCAAACAAAAGTAACTCTATACCTTCCCTTTTCTTTAGCTATGAAACTCTTTCAACCCTCTGTGTTTGATTTAGTCACATCCACGCATCACAAATTCCTCAACATTCTTCTATACCAGTTGAGAAAATTTTACTTCTTTCGATAGCCATAGACTTATTCAATTCTACATTAGCACTCCGTCATGCCATTCTCAGTCAATGTTATAAAAGGACTATCAAATAGTTGTAACAGTTGCCAACTGTTTTGACCAGTTATAGTAACCAACAACCACCTTTAAACAACTGTATTTCACTTGAATATCTTAAGAAAATATACTTAGTCAAATTCTATTCAAAAGCCTTTGTTCTTCATGTACATTCAACCATCTATAAAACAAGCACTAATTTTGATTATATCTGCAAACCGTTATAATTGATTATTGTACACTCAGACATTATACTGATTATGAACCAAAGATATGTGTAAGCAAGATGATCATCGCTCAGAGATGGAAAGATTATTCACGAAGAACGGATATCTATGCTGAATAAATTGAACACTTGATATTATAAGCTAGATACTTTACTGTTTCCAGATTTTGAGAACAACAGCACAAAGTTCGAAGAATTTTCTGTAAATGAAGCAAATTCAAAGCCTATTTGGGCGGATACAAAAAAAAAAGATTCAGCAATGAATGATCGTGAATAATAAATAATCCTGACATGTGAAAAGCAAATGATCAAACAATGAAAGATCGAGAGCAAAGAATGAACAAATTTCAAGTCTCATAGCCATTCATCTTACATGTTTTGAGTATTTAATAACTGATATTTACTACCATTGCAAGGTATAACAATCTGTGATTTTGTGTAACGATCTGTTTATTCTGTGAGGATGTATATATGTCACGTTCTCTTCTCATTAATGCCATCTGTCAACAATCTCCCCCTTTGGCATTGATGGCAAACATTTGAACATGAAACAAACATTGGAAACAAATATCTGAATCTGAAACATAGGAACATTTGAACAGCCATCTGAACTTGAAACAAACATTTGAACTTGGAACATAAGAACTGGCCAGTTGCAAATCCACACCCTGCACAAGCATGTGAACATTTGAAACAAATATCTGAATCTGAAACAAACACTCTGAAACAAATATCTGAATCTGAAACAAACAATGGAGCACTCTACCCCTTCAACATTAATGACAAAGGGTCGTGTTGACATGTTTTTTATGACAGCGTTGACCACAGAATAAAGTTACCAATGATCACTTCACTCTCTTGATCAAAGTTTAACCGTATGCTAAGATTGCAAAATGTTCAAATGGCTAACTCCAAGGTTCCTTCATGCAACAGACATGACTCAGTTGGCGGATGTGATTGTTGGTAATCCAAAGGGACTTACGTTTGAATCATTCTTTCACTTCTTTGATGTGGCATGGAACTTCATCATTATGTAGCTGATGCTTCTGCTTTGAACGAACTGAAATGAATTGAAAATAAAGGGGAAAGGGTTAGAAAGGCCTAAATCTACTCCTAAGGGCAGTGATATCAACAGCTAATGCTTTGGTGGACAAATTCCAAATAAACCAAGCTCTGCTTCGCCAAGTTTAACTACAACTCCGCAAGAACCAATGCAATCTTCTGAGGATGCTGAAGGATTTTCAAATCGAGAAAGTGCATTTGAATACCCAAAACGGTGCAATCCAAACGACTGTCCACAATTGAACTTAGCACAAGTTTAGTGGCTCAGGCTAACTTTACACTGTAACTTACAATCGGCAAGATGCAAAAAGTATGAACCATGGAAATTCATCAGACACTATTACATTCTCCATTGAAATCAAAGCACTATATTAACAATTGAGAAAATAAAATTCTTCTCTAAGTGGGGAAGGTGAAACCATTCAAGTTTTGAAAAAATAACTTAAGTGGACACCATCAGAGAACAATGTTTCACTGTTATTATCTCAAAAACTTATCGCAACAATTTCATACAAAGCTCCCTCCTTTCAAATGAGGGGGGTCACCCCTTTATATAGGCCTCTAGCCTTGACCACATGCAAACCCTAAAGATTCCCCACTCAAGATGCAACTTGGTGGGAATCAGCAATTAACAACCCATCATGCCCATATACAATTAATTCAAAAGAACCCAAAATAGCATCCATTATGCATTAAATGCACCACCTCTTTCAAATTTGCCCAACATGTGTTAAATATTCATCCATTCAAAAATCACCCCATTATGTCATAAATGCTCCATCATTTCCACATGCGGCGGCTGCATGCAAAAGGAATTTGCCATAAATTCAACATGCAATGACCGGGACGCCATTTGGTCAAATATTCCGGTAATGAATGCACCACCCTATTGCCATGTGTTCAATGGATCCTCGCCATGCAAGTCGACCCCGCCATCGTATACCCGCTCTTGCACATCTGGAATTGTTGGAGAGAGAAAATTTGATTCAGGAAGAATTTTCTTGAAGTCTCTTCAACTTTCCTTGCTTGAAGAAGGTTTTTCATCAATTCTGCACATTTCCTATTTTTTAGGAAAATTTTCAAATTAAGGTTCCACAGTCCAAGAGAGAGAAAATTCCCTCATGACTCCAAATCTATCATCAATTTGAAATTTGGATGATTTTGATGCCCGAAAATTGATTTTTTAAATTTTTTCCCAAGGGGGAAATTTCTTGTTCAATTCATCCTTGATTTCTTCCTTGCCTTAGAAATTGTTTTTTGCACCTTCAATTCATCCAGGCGTGGAATTCATGTTGTGAAGGAATTCTCCTTTGGAAAGAAATTTGTTCCTTACCTCTAAGGAAGGAAATTCTTCATGCCTTAGCCAATTTTCATGATTTCCAAGAACTATGTCCTGAAGGAAGGAATTTCCAACACTTAGCCAAATTTTCACGTTTTCCAAGAATTTTGTCGTGAAGGAAGGAATTTCCAACACTTAGTCAACTTTTTTACTTTCCTACAATTCTTCACCTTGGGCGCATTTCTTTCTTGAGGAAGGAAATTTTTGTGCTCTTTGAACTCATCACATCCGCAGGGAGCTTTTTGACCAATTTGCCACATTTCCTATTTTTTAGGAATTTTTATAAAATTTAGGACCCAGGTCCAGGAGAGAGAATTATCTCACAAGTTCAAATCTGCAAAACTTTCTGGATTCTGATAAGATTTGGTGTCTAAAAATGGAAATTTCAAAAAATTTCTCGAGGGGATTTCTGATTTTCATTCCTCCTTGACCCTTGGATTTTCATGTCTTAGACAAATTTCCTTAGTTTTCCAGCTTGAGCATGGAATTCATTTTGCATGGTGGAATTGATCATTTCATCCTTGGCCATGGGAGTCTTCCGATATTCTTAGGCGTGGAATCATCTTGGAAGAGAAATTTCATCATCATTTAAACCTTCCTTTCCTGTCTTTGAACTTGGGCACTGAATTGGCTTGATGAAGGAATTCATCCTTTACACATTTTCCAAAGTCTAGGCATTTTGGCGCCCTTTCATGTACATGGGCGGAATTTTTACACTGAAGGAGGAATTCATGCTTTGTTTGAATTATCCATCATCCCTTGGATTTGGTGCCCTATGACCTTCTTGGGCGGATTTTGCATAGGTGGAGGAATTCACACTTTTTTCCATTCTCCCTGTTGA
Organism: Cryptomeria japonica; assembly: GCF_030272615.1. Taxonomy (NCBI): domain Eukaryota; kingdom Viridiplantae; phylum Streptophyta; class Pinopsida; order Cupressales; family Cupressaceae; genus Cryptomeria; species Cryptomeria japonica. The sequence continues at coordinate 864,115,724 of NC_081407.1, forward strand.
CCATGCTTTGGCGCCCTTTGACTTTCCTGGGCGGGATTTTGACTTATCCAAGGAATTTATACATTTTACTATCTTCCATGACTTCTTGGCTTTGGCGCCCCCTTGAGGAGTAGGGTAGCATTTTGCTAGGAGAAAGGAGCTTTGACGTTCTTTTATGAATTCCATGACGGAGTAGTTTGGGTGCCCTTTGACTTCCTAGGGCGGCATTTTGGGTTGGAGATGGAATTCCCTCCATTTCTTGATTTCCAAGGAACCTTCATTTTGGTGCCCTTCACCCCTGCCTGGGTGGATTTCCATGCTTGTGGAGGAATTTGATGTTTTCTACCAATTCAGGACATATATATAACATTTAAGTATAAGAAACTTGTTGGCATTTGATCATTTGATCGCAACCGGTAATTGTTTGTTTGCTTGATGCAACCGGTACATGTTTGATTAGATTGTTGTATGATGACTATGTTGTATGTTGTTATTGATGACAACTATGTTTTTACAGTCATCTAAGTCCTATAGGTCAACCGGTAAGGCTTAAACGGCAAGCAGAGACAATTTTATCAGAACCAGTAATTAGGACTTTAACCGGTCAAAGACAGACAGAGTTATATTCTGACAACCGGTACAAGAAATCTATGAAGAATGAGATGATACGGTTTTACAACAGCAATGGAGGATAGTAGATTAAGTTATGTTCATGACCGCACGTGCTGATTCGATCAGATGAACAAGATTTGATTGACAGAGTAGGTATTCTGATTGAGACTTAACTGGTAGTGATGAAAATCACTCAGATCGGTAAAACGGCACAGAATTGGATTTTGTTATGTCGGTGGCTGACATAACTAAATCGTACAATGCAAGATTGTCTAGATGCATTGAACCTAGGGAATTGTAACAAGGTTCTACCTGACCTTATGATGATTTTAAATGTGCGATGAGGTATGAAAGGATGAGCTTGATAGTGTGAAAGATCATTAGCGAATTTTGTATTTCTGATAGTGCGATGATCAGAGGAGTTGAGAGATGAAGTCTATGTGATGTTGTAATGTTCTAACGCGGATCTTATCAGACACTGAAGGTGTTATACTAAGATAATTTGTACTTGTTGTCTCCCTAACAGTTGCAACAAGAAAATCCTCTTACAAGGTCACTCCTAACAGGGTGCAGTCAGATCCTAACAATTCTGATCATTAAATCCTCTAACTAGGTGACACAATAACTTGTGTTTGCAAATCCCAGTAACTTGGGTAGCTCCTAATAGGGTTGGTCCTCACAGGCCTTTTTGTAAAGCTCTTAACCGGGCCTAGACACTTCTAACCGGGTGTTGGAGACCTTAACCGGTTAGATATCTATACTGCAGATAGTGGATCTTTGTGGGTACCTACTTCCACCGTGGTTTTTCCCATTTGGGTTTTCCACGTATAATCTCTTGTGTCATGTGGTTTATGCTTTATGTGGTGATTGCATACTTGGTGTCATTTCTTATATGCCTATTAAGTTTTAAGTTGGTGAAATTGATAATCAGATTTGTATTGTTTTTACTTGCACTGATTCACCCCCCACCCCCGCCCCTGCCCCCCTCTCAGTGCCTTATAAGTTCATCAAAACTTTAAGTTATATTTCATATATATTGGCAGGATGTTTGAGAGTGGTTTCAGATCCCTAGGAATTATAATGCAAATTTTGGATTTTAGAAGATCTTTCAAATTTTCAAACAAGCAAAATTTAGGCCATTTCCGAATCAGGATGACATTGGTGGATTGATGTGAATTTCCAGACTTGATGATTTTGCATGCTTTCCTCTTCTGGAATAGGAATTCCATACTTAACCATTTTTTTGATCCAACTTGTCTGCCTTCTGACTCTTCCGGAATTAGAAATGATCTTCAGGAACGTTCAATCTTCAACGTCTTCAGGGATGTTCAGTTTTCAGTGTTTTCCTATGAAGAACCTGCCAAAAATAGATTTTCCCAAATAGTAAGTGTTTCAAAATGTTAGGGTTTGGACAAAATAGGTCAAGAAAGCACTTACTAAAAATCGAATCTTACTAAAAATAGTAAGTTTGATTTTTGGCAAAATGAAGACATTTCGGGACTCGGTGAAATCCCTAAAAAATAGGCACTTTATAAAAATAGAAAGTTTCTCCGTTTTGTCTCAAATTTTACTGGGAGGTTCCTTGAAGGGTCCTGATTCCAGTTATATGTTCAGTTTTTTCCAAAACCCTAACAAAAACCCCTAAATCTAGGATTAAAGGCAAAAACCTTAAAATTGATGAAACAGGCCCTAGACTTCACCAAGTTCGCTCAAATGAAAAGCAAACTTGATCAAATTGACCCCCAAACACTTGCAAAGCAAAGAAACTGAAGAGATTGCTGCGAAAAGACCCAAAAAGCAAAGCAAAAGACCAAGAGGGCCTAAAAAGTAGGGGGTCCCCATCTGGAATGGGGCGATGTGTGAAAACGTCACAATAGGTTGGGAATATAAAGTAAACAAGATAAGGCTCCCCTTATGCAAATGCCAAGATGAAACCAGAGTTAGAGCCACAACACCAAGCCGATTACGAAGATATTCAAAAGTAGCTTGTGGAAGCAATTTTGTAAAAATGTCTGCCAATTGGTGCTTAGTAGAAACATAATTGAGTTGGACTTCATGAGCTCTAACTTGTTCACACAAAAAGTGATACTTGATAGAAATGTGTTTAGTATGTGAATGAAGTACAGGATTTTTGGAAATATTAATGGCACTAGAATTATCACAAAATATAGAGATAGGCTTATCAAAGATCACCTTCAAATCTTTTAGAGTTTGTTTCATCTTGAGAACCTGTGTACAACTAGAAGCAGCAGCAACATATGCAGCCTCAGCAATAGACAATGTGATTGATTCTTGTTTCTTTCTCAACCATGCAACCAAACGATCCCCCAAGAAGAAAGCACCACCACTAGTGCTTCATCTATTGTCAACACAAACTGCCCAGTCTGCATTTGTATATGTTGTCAACGTAAAATCAGGAGTCGTGGGATACCACAAACCATAATCCAAAGTGACTTGGAGATACTTAAAGATTCGTTTCAACTTTCACTGCATTAAGATGAGAAATTTTTGGTGTAGATTAAAACTGAGCAACCATACAAATCGCTTGCACAATATTAGACCTAGATGCTATGAGATATAATAAACTACCAATCATTGACATGTATTCTATTTGATCTGTGGCTAGTGAGTCATCATTCTTACTTAGCTTGCAACCAGTAATCATAGGCGTACTTATAGGTTTGGAATCCTCCATTTGAAACTTTTTGAGCATCTCCTTGGTATATTTAATCTGTGATAAGAAAATGCTTGCATTCAATCGTGACACTTGCAACTCGAGAAAATAGGAAAGTTCGCCTAGCATAGACATTTCAAACTCAGATTGCATCTATGTTGCAAAGTCTTTACAAGCATCATCACTACTGCCAAAAATAATGCCATCCACATAGACAACAACAACAAAAATATGATCTCCATAGGATTTGAAATACAAATTACTACCTGCATTGCCTCTGTGAAATCCCTATTTAAGCAAATACCGATCCAATCTGGAGTACCAAGCATGGGGTGCCTACTTAAGTCCATATAACGCCTTTTTTAGCCTGCAAACAAAATCTTCCTTTCTTGCACATGCAAAACCTTCTGGTTGTTCCATATAGACTTCTTCCTCTAAATGCCCATTCAAAAAGGCTGACTTAACATCCATTTGCCAAACTTTTGAAATTTTTATAAACAGAGAAAGCAAGAAACATACGAATAGCTTCCAAACGAGCAATTGGTGCAATGGTTTCTACATAATCAATGCCTTCAATCTAAGCATAACCTTTACAAACAAGTCTGGCTTTATTTCTAACAATATTTTCTTCTTCATTAAGTTTATTCCTAAAACCCCATTCTGCACCAATAACATTCTTATCTGATGATCTAGGAACTAGTTCCCCATGTTTCATTCTTTTCTATCTGACTTAATTCTTCCTTCATTGCCTTAACCCAGTTTTCATCAGTACTAGCCTCTTTGTAAGTTCCAATTGAGAAACTAAAGATAAATATACCTTCTCACTATGAGATTTTGCAGTTTTTCGCCTTGTCTGCACTCCATCCTCCTTGTGCGCAACTATCTGTTGTTCAGGATGATTTTTAATAACAAATTTTGAGGGGTCTTCTTTCATTATAATCACTTCATTCTCTGTTTCTGAACTTTATGCTGACAGGGTTTAGATTCAAGCGTACTAACTTTTGAGATAGTACTAGAGTCTCTTTTTGAAAATGACTGTCCAGATGACTCTATGTTTAGTGCAGATGCTTCAGGTGTCTTTACATCTACATTACCACCAGCAGATTGATTCATTTCTATAGATTCAGAACCATCATCTTGCAAAACTTCATCAACTTTGACGTTAATGCTATCAACAATTTTCTTTAATCTATTGTTATAACACCTGTAAGCACGACTATTAGTAGAATATCCAAGAAATATGCCTTCATCACATCTAGAGTCAAAACCACTCAAAATTTCTTCTTCTCTTTTAATGAAACATTTGCTGCCAAAAAATTTAAAATATTTAATAGAGGCTCGTCTTCCATACCACAACTCATAAGGAATTTTCTTACTGTATAGGCATAACTAAACTCGATTGAGAGTATAAACAACAATACGAACTACTTCCACCCAGAAGCGGTCAATTATTTTGGCTTCATTAAGTAGTGTCCGAGCCATTTCTTTGACTGTTTGATTCTTCCTTTCTACCACACCGTTTTGTTGTGGTGTGCGTGTTGCAAAGAAATGCCTTTTTATTCCATGTTGTTCACAATACTCAACAAAATCATTAGATAAAAATTCGCCACCTCTGTCAGATCTCAGGCGCTTAATCTGATAATCACTTTCTTTCTTAACCATAGCCCTAAATATTTTAAACTTTTCAAATGCTTCTGATTTGTCTTTAAGGAATGTTAACCAAGTCATTCTTGAAAAGTCATCAACAAACAACATAAAGAACCTTTCATTTTTCAAACCTTTATTTCTTGTGGGTCCACAAGGATGCTAACTAATATACTCCTTTGGTTTGAAACTAACCCTCTTATTTGTCTTCCCTACTGACATTCTTAGCAAACAACATTCTTGGGTTTAACAATATTGGGCATATGGCGTACTGAATTTAGAGAGCTAATCTTAACGAGATTATCAAAATTTACATGTCCTAATCTCCTTTGCCACAACCAATTCTCATCAAACTGACTAGTTAGACATTTTTTACCTTTTATCTCCCGAAGATCATAGACATTGCTCTCTGTACATTTCCCTTGAACACCTAGCTTCCCTAAACTTATTTTCTAACTTCACACCCTTGAGCATTAAATACAACATAATATCCATTATCGCACATCTGACTTACAATTAGCAAATTATAGTTCAATTTTTTGTGTGACTTTATGTTTAAAAGTCACGTTATGTGACTTAACCCAACTAGCGAACCTGGGTTCACCAGGGTTCGTGCCTGTGTTCTCCTGAGTTCGTGCTTGTGTTCACCTGGGTCCGACTAGGGTCCACCCCAGACACCCTGGGTTCATTGTGGGTTCATGTTCACAGTGAACCCTGGTCGGACCCGTTGTGAACCCAGCACAAACCAAGATCCACACGGACCCGGTCCGGGCTAGAGCCTTTAGAAGCCTTTAGATACGTGAACCCGATATCACATCTTTTTTTGGCATTCATTCACTTATTCATTTTGGAGAAAATTGATGGAGATTGAAGAGAAAGGGTTTTGCTGAAGCTTCAAGCTTTTTGGAAACGAAAACTCTCAGAAGGACAATACATGCAAGTGTGAGATACCATCCAAGGGTATTCAGTGGATAATCTCATCCAGAGATTATACATGTGCATTGGATTCTAAGTTATAGAGTTGAAAAAGGGTATTTAGAGGATCAATTCAAGAGCAGATTGAAGATCAATTATTTTGCAGATTTAAGGCAGTTTAACGGCTCATAAATCCAGCCGTTTCTTCTTCTAATCAAGTCGTACTCTCCCAAGGGCCGGGTATATATATATTCCAAGGCTGCGTGGGGTTTTTTGAAGAGTGTTTTCAGATCTGCTATGGATTCCAATAATCAACAAATATCATCATTCAAGGAGGTGTTGGAATTTATGTATCTGATCTGTATTTTCAGCATTGATAATATTATCTATAGCTGATAAGGGTAAGTACTGTTAATTTATTAAATTAAATCTAGAGTAGAGTTTGAAGAAATTGTGGTTAAATTATTTGGAATTGTTATTTAATTTCATAACATTATTTCCAAGCATTTATATTTCAATATTTATATATCAAAACAAAAAAATCAAAAAATTGCAACAAAACACAAAAAATAGAAAACTCAAAAAAAGTGAAAAAGCAAAAAAAAGTGAGACATAAATATTCTAAAACCTGAATTCAAAAATATAGAACAGGGTGGGATATTTCAGTGGTATCAGAGCAAGTTTTTCCTGCCGGCCTATGTTTTGTGATTCAAAGAATATGAATACTGCTGATAAATCTATTTCTGAGTTGATGCAAGAACTCTCAAAACTTATGAAGGACCCAAACATCAAAGGGTACCTTAAAACGGTGATAATATCCAAACATAAGGAAGAGTCTGAAAATAAGATGTTAGAACGAAAAACAAATGATGAAGATGGTGCTTTGAATGAGGACTTTTTGACAAAGCTTCATGATGACTCTTTGGTCATACATGCAGCTACCGTGGCAATGGTTGTGCATGAAGGAAATTCAAATAACATAATAGCAGCCTTGAATACACCTCTAGGGCTATCCAATGAAGTTGTTAATATGGTACAAAAGTTGGCATAATAAGATCCTTAATTCACCTTAAGATGATGGCTTGTTGAAGGCAAAAATAGTGAAGTCTTTAAAATAGCTAACAATGATGATTCCTTATCTCATTACATTGATAGTGGGGAGGCTCAAGGGATTTGGGACATCCTTGGAGTCACTGATGACAAGTATGAAAGTTCTGATTTTAGAACTCATTATAGCAGTAGTTTACTTTCTTTGCAAGAACATGATTGGAATAATCAATTTGAGGTGATTGCTGATAACTCATTGTTTGAGATTGGTGTCGACATGATGTATGACAATCCACTTTTTGAGTTGGATGATGAAACACACCTCTTGGCTGTAGCATTGCACTTGATGGAAATAGGAACATGGTTTGCACTCATTCAGGGGAGTTGGTACATTTTACTTTGTCAAGGAAGTAATATTTTTCAGTTGGAGATTTCTTGGAGGTGTTTTCCAGCCACTGTCGAGTTATTTTTGAGCATTGCAATGCTTATACTTGGAGATTTCTTTGGTCCAGCTATTGTCCTTGGTGTAGAGTGCTGAACCTGTTAAAATCAGATAATACCTTGCTGATATCAGACTTGAACAACAGCAAGCTTATGTTTATTCAGACCTTCCAAAGTCATGGAGTTCACCCTATGAAGGTTTGTGTTGTAAGCTTTGACAGTTTACCTCTGGAGTTGGTCCAGGATAGTGGACTTCTTTATGCTATGCTTCGTCTTTATGAGCATCAACCAACCATTATGGCATCCATTTACGCCTCTCAACCAACTTTAGACCTTGCCAGTAGCTCCAATCTGATTGTTCCAATCAATAGGTCTGAGGTTTATGTTGAAGTTGAGAAAAGATATCAAAGAGATTGCATATATACTAGTGGTATTACCTGTTGAAGGAACTCTCTATTAGACGTGGATTAGTTAGCATAGGAATAACAAAACGGACATAGGATCAGATTGGTAATGGCAGTCAGAATGCATTGCCAATTTGATCCCTACAGTTAAAGCAGTTGACCAAGTTCTTGAAATGGAGGCTGTTATCTAGATAATGAACTCAATATGAATAGATAACTAGATTTGTTTTCTGAATTGAACTAGATCTTACAATTAAACTAGAAAAATATAAACAAAAGCTGCAGATGTAAAAGACCAGACCATGTTATTGCTTACACAACACTTCAAGTGAAGACTCAAGTAATCTGAACATATAAAGGATCTAGATTTAGTACATAGCATCTGTAGTTGCAAAATATGAGAAAGCAGAATACAAGTTTCAATGTTAAAAAAGTTTCAAAATTCACCGATACCCTAACCATAATAGTAGTTAAGGGGGTCGGCAGGTTGCATTCTGGCATCCTCACTACTGTGGCAGTTGATAATCAAGACATATTAACATCCTAATATTCATCAGGACAATCTCCAAAGCAATGAGTTGCTTCCAGAATCAACAAATCAACTATTTGACAAGAAACTACATGTTGCCCAGAAATACCACAAGTTTGTGCAGATATGAAAATACATGCAGCTGAAGAACTAGCAACTCATAGCAAATTATAATAAAATCATGCAGATTAATGTATTATCAAATGCTTTGGAGTGCAACAGTTTGGAAAGGGGAGTAATGTTATGAACTTAACATGATATCATATTAGTACATATCAGACAAGGAGTCGGCTTGCTGTAATCAGGTGCAATTATTATATAGTGATGTGTGTTAGTTGAGGAATGCCATGGAAAGTTACTGGTAATAGGGTTTGGAATTTCTGCTAGATATGAGTGTGCGAATTGATCATCTGTAATAGGTAATTGTGGAGGAAATGGTGCTTCGACTATCATAGTAATGTGAATCCATGAACCGCTCATTTAGATTATTCATTATTTTTGTTTTAGCCATTGTTTGACTGTGTGATGTTATCACAGAGAATGCATATGAATTTCTATTTAATTAATTTAATTGAAGTGATGTACCATAATTAATAGGAAAACTAGTTAAAATCTTCTAGAGGGCTTTACAATCCAAAGTGTGGACTGGAGGTTCACCTAGGTAAATTCCAGATAGAATACTTTTTGATGAAATGAACTTAAACCCACTCGTGGTAACAAAGGACATGAATAATTAACAATATGTATCACCAAGTGTTACTTTAGGCCCATTATCCCTGGGGCAAGTATCTTTGAGGACTACATGCTCAAGCTAGTATTGTGGCTCATAAAGGTGTCATGTATCTTCCATTACTATGGCTAGAAATGTATATATCTACTATGCAATACTGAGAGAACTCGCCTTTGGGTTTGGACTGATTGTGGACTTGTGATGTATAGGATGTGAGCAGGTTCTGACCTAATGGATATTTTGCTTGTTGTAGCTTGAAAGGAGCTATAGTGAGACCTTATTCTGAACTTTTAGATAATTGTCTACGTGATGTTTTTGAGATCACCCCCTCCTCTGCCTTTATAGTCAGACATTTGTGTTATTGGCAATAATTTAAGGATATACAGATAATTTTGTACCCATGTGTTGCATGGATGCACAGGTTAAATTTTAGATAGAGGATGCCATTGGGCATGGAGCTATGGATTTTGGGGGACATTACATTCAATAGCTTACCATGGCATATTTTATTAGCTCTATTTATTATTTATCTTTTCCTTCGCAATTTACTGGAGCAGTACGATCCTTAGCATGTTTCTCAATATGACATAGTACCCTAAAATGTCTAGGGAAATAAAAAAATGAAAACTATGTTATTTTTTAGTAGCTTGACTTAAAAAAACTCTCTGTGGAATTGGTCATATCTTTACATTTTCTGTTGGCTATCTGGGCAGGTATTGTGGTTCGGAGGACGATTTGACAATTGATCATATATTTCCTGTTTCTCGTGGTGGAAAATGGAGCTGGGAAAATCTAGTACGTACCTTATTTAAGTTTTTAACTTATAGTTTTCCATGTACTCTATGATACTTGCCATGCCAAACTTGCTACACATCTTTAGGATGAACCCAAGGCAAAACCAACAAACACTGAATGGTAGGCCAGTTTGTCAGGTTCTAAATTTAGATCCTTGGTGGGAAACTCTGTGATGTTTGTCAACAATCGATAGCAAGCATGATCTGATAATAAGTTAGAATTACTCTTACCTTACTTTGACCAATTGTTGGAATGCATGGACATCATTCAAAACATATACCTTACCCATTGGCATTTATGCATACATCTTTATAAGAAAGATAAATTCTCATTTACTGATTGTTACTTTATGGAGACATTTTTGTTCTGTACTAAATATAATTCTCTATTTTTTTTGAGTTTCTAGGGTCAAGGGATGTGGGGATGCATTTCTGAATCACAAAAGATTTTCTCATTTTGAGGGGATGATGAAACCGTGGAACAAATGCAAAACACAAGAAATCTAAAGAATAGAAATTGAAGATCATTAACATTTGTGACATTGTGTAATATCCCAGTAATTTTTTTTTTAATTTTTTAACAGTAAGAGTTACAAGTAAACACAACAACCCGTTAAAGTTAGAGAAATCATCCAAACTGTTGAAAGGGAACCCTTCCACCTTTTGTTCACCGAGAGCCCAAGCTGGGAGGGTGAGAGCATACGGTGTTCTGGGGATCGTTAGCACCATAAAACAAACTGAAAATTACAATGCCTGGGCGGCAAGCCAGCCCCTTCTGCTTATCCAGCAGGATAGAAACTAAACTCTTGGCAGTAAACCATCCAAGGAAAACATGACAAGAACTGAAACTCAATCACTCTACCGTGTATTTCAGCGGGAGGACATTACATTAAGCTATCACTCTACCGCATATTTCAGCGGGAGGACCATTGTATTGAACTTATCACTCGACCACTTATTCAATGGGAGGACTGAGTACAAAAAATTGAATTACAAAACTTAGAAGGCGGCAAGGCAGCAAGAAGGGATGATCAGTACTACTGAAACAACCTTACAAAATAGAGATGAGATGAGAAGAGTAATTGCAGATTTCTACAGCAGGAATATAATTTTCTGTTACAACTAATCTACAGGCTGAAAGTACAAATCTGCGAAACACCAAAATGCTCATAACTCCCTCATTTTTCACCCGAATCAATTCAAATCAATCCCAATCCCACAATATAACACTAACAACAGCATCCAATCCAAACTACAACCCAAACAGCCCACTATTCATTTGGCACGCATCCCAATGCAAGTGCAAAAACCCACGCTATACCTGGGAAGTTTGATTTTATCTAGTAAATTCATTGCTCATTTAAAACTGCTGAAAACTCACACATTGTATCGCCATGGCTAGGAAGGAAGGATGAGCCGGTACCCAGAATGATGGAGTCGCCTGGTTAAGAGGTGTGAGCAAAATATACTTTTAGTAGTCTCGCGACCAGCAACCAGAAACACACAAATCCAGCATAGAACACTCCATAATCTGCAACTCATTCATCAATCAGCAATGGGAATACAAGGACACAGCTAGGTACTATCTTGCAAGTACGAAACTGAGACTTAGCTAGGAAGCCAACTTCGAAGCTCAGATTTTCAGTAGCCAAACCGGCAGCATAACGATGCAATTTTCAAAGATGATGCAAATGGGAGCCCAAGTCTCATATTTATAACTTCACTCCTCAAATCCAAATGCAATTCCTCCAAATTCAACGCCTTGCATTTGCATTTCATTCCACTACATGTGGACCCCCAAAAGTGGCGCCATTTCCCATAAGTCAAATCCCACGCCCAAGGCATGGACCCACGATATACTTTGGCCAATATTTAGAGATAAGTCACAAAATAATATTTCTTTCAAATAATTCGACATCTCATTAATAAACATGAAGCTCGCCAAATACTTAGGAAAAATATGGACATTAATCCCAAATATAATAAATCAGTAGCAAAATCAGATTAATTAAATATTAAACCTTAGGATAAGGAAAATAATATTTAATTATGTCGCCAATGACTCTTATACTGATTATTATCACAACCAGGATGAAACTGAGCCCGGACGACCACAGAACTGCTGCAGAATCAGAACCCTGTCTACTGCCAAAAATAGAATTGTGCCACATAGCCACTTACTAAAAATAGCAAGTCATGAACTAATGCTCAGAAAAGCATGATCATCGCGTCCAAAGGCAAAACATGGAGAGCTCAGTAAGGCAGTAACACCAGAATGGCCATTCCCTGACTTACTAAAAATAGTAAGTCCTCGTTTCATCAATGCTGGACCCTCATTCTTCATTCCACCTAGCCTACGGGTCTCAGGAATAGGCTAATGGACCACTGGAAGGTCATCAGTGAGAAGGGGACATTACAGTCCGCCCTCCCCAAAATTGCTTGTCCTCAAGCAACTGTAAGGCTGGATGCAATAAAATCTCCTCATTTTCCCACGTAGCATCCTCTGCTAGTAGATTCTTCCATTTGACCAAGTACTCCCTGATCACTCTTCTCCTCAAAGATCATTCCCTGAATTCAAGTATAGCTTCCGAAACCAAAACCAACTCTCTCTCCTCATCAAGCGGAGGTAACTCAACTGAAGCAACAACATTATGTCCCAGAGCCTTCTTAAGGCGAGACACATGAAATACATTATGGATCCTGCTGCTTGTTGGTAATTCCAACTCATAAGCCACTTCTCCGACCCTTCTGCTGACTCTGAAAGGCCCATAGAATCGAGGCTTCAATTTCTCAACCCCACTCTTCTTGAGAGTAGACTGTCTGTAGGGTTGTGTTGATGTGTTTTTTGTACATGACCAAACACAGAAAAAATTACCTAAAAGGTACCTTATCCTCTCTTGAGCAAAGTTCCTGACTACTGAAGATCTCGCCGAAGGATCAGTCAGAGTAACTCCAAGGTTCTGTTATGTGTGGATAAGCTCTTCGCGGTATGATGTGATTTGCTGGAATCACAAGGGGACTTACACTCAATGACCTAAACGTCCAATTTGCTGGAATCACAAGTCCTATTCACTAACTGGAAGACAAACAAATGGCAAAAGATGCAGGGTTCAGGAAGTCTACTCTACTATCTAGGATGCGAGAAGATGGATGAATGACTACGTGGAGTCCTACTGGGCTGGGTCTCACCATCAGGCTTGAACAATTAGACACCAGCTCAATGTGATCTTCTAAGGGGTGCTTCCAATATGTTCAAATCGTACACCATCAGACACTGATCACCATTCAAGATAATGCATGAACAATAGACATGTAATGACTTAAGATTAAGCTCACTTTATTCCAGTTGACCACGCAAGGAGCACTTACCATCAGCAAGAGGCTAGTGGTTTGGATTAGACAGATTCCACATAGGTGCATTCAACAATTTTCTTCATTCAATCTAATCATCTACCATCTAGAATTGAAGATTCAACAAGAAACCATGCATATTGCAAGAAACAACACACTTCACCATAACTTCAATGAAAATGGAGTTTATTTACAATCAATGGCAACAATTTCTTGCCTTCTCTTCTTAATCCACTCTAATTGCTATTCTACTATTCTGGCCTCTATTACTAACTATTAACTATTAGCTATTATTAACTAACTATTAGCTTTTACAAATGAGGAGCCAGGGCTTATATAGTGACCACAATACAATTCAATGGCTTAGATCAATTTGAGATCAATGGCCAAGATTTTACAATGAAAACCCTAATTAGGGTTTGTTACAACAAACTCAATTCTGGCCAATGAAATAATTGCATTATTTGGACACATGTCTTCTCTGGAATATTTGACCAATGGAGAACCGAGGTAGGTACATCGAAGTTTGTGCCATCTCCCATGAGTCAGGTACATTGAATCTGGACATGCTGAAGTGGACCAACCCAACTGGAGGAGTGATGACTGGGATGCCACCTTGTCTTTCCTTCAAATGTTGGATTGGAAGAGGTTGTCCTTGTTGATGCTGAGCTGGAGAAGGTTGTCCTTGTTGATGCTGGGCTGGAGAAGGTCGTCCTTGTCCTGGCCTGGTCTTCTTTCATCTGCCAAAACAAACCAAAAGATGGTTAAGGACACATGATAAATTCATTTCAACATAACATTTTCAACTTAAATCATCAACAAAAAGATATTAACATGAAACTTGCCCAAGATTTTCTCCAGGAACAGACCCTATAAGAATTTCGCCCTGGACCCTTTGGAAGGGTCAGGAGCGAATTTCCCTTTTTAGACCAAAATCATCATTCTTTCAAACCCAATCTTTGTTGCAAGGTAAAATCTCATCTTTCTTTGCCCTAGGAACAAGGTTTTAAGCTCAAGTAAGGTTAAAAACATAGGCTTGTAAGGAATTTCGCTCTGGACCCTTTGGAAGGGTCAGGAGCGAAATTTCCTTCCTTGGCTAAAACACTCATTCCTTAACTCCTTCAAACGTCCTTAAAGATTTCAATATGCCCATTTTCTCTTTCAACATGCCTTGGACATCAAAATTGGGTCAAAAAAGGAAGGAAATGCATCTTAGGTAGATTTTCGCTCTGGACCCTTTGGAAGGGTCAGGAGCGAAAATCTCATTCTAGGCTTGATATTTCATCTTTTATTGCTTTCCATCATTTCTCAAGGCAAGAATATGTCTATCGCTCTGGACCCTTTGGAAGGGTCAGGAGCGAAAATCATGTTTTGAGCTTGATTTTTCATTTCTCCAATGCTTTCAAACATTTCAAATGGCAAAATCATGTCCACACTTCCCTTCAAGATGCCTTGCAACTCAAAATTTGGTCAAACTACGGAGGAAATGAACCTTAGGAGGATTTTCGCTCTGGACCCTTTGGAAGGGTCAGAAGCGAAAATCTCATTCTAGGCCAGATTACTCACTTTTCAAACTCCAAACCACTTCAAGAAGCAAACTTAGATCATTTTCCACCTGAGGAAGAAGGTTTCAAGGTCAAACAAGGTAGCAAATGAAGTTTATGATGAATTTTGCTCTCGACCCTTTGGAAGGGTCAGGAGCGAAATTCTCCTTTAGGCCAAAATCTTGTTCTTCAAAATCAATCAAACTCCCTCTCAAGGCAAAAACATACCCATTCATCTCCCATCAAGCCAACGCCTAGCCAAAATAAGGAAGAAAACAAGAGTTATAAGGATTTTCGCTCTGGACCCTTTGGAAGGGTCAGGAGCAAAAATCATGTTTTGACCTTGATTCTTGATTTTTCAAACTCTAATCTTCCTTGGGGAGCAAACATAGATCTTTCTTCATGCATCTCCACGTTGGTCCTGACTCTTGCTAAAGGAAAAAATGAGTGTTTCAAGAATTTCGCTCTGGACCCTTTGGAAGGGTCAGGAGCGAAATTCTCATTCTTGGCTAAAATCTTCACTTCATCCACCTTCACTCACCTCCTAAAGTTAGAACATGTCAAGACACCCCCAAACATGCCTAAGGAATTATGAAATTGGTCTTGACAAGTGATAAATTGAGGTGCACAAAGATTTTCGCTTTGGACCCTTTGGAAGGGTCAGGAGCAAAATTCCTAATCTTGGCCAAGATCCTGACTTCATTTTCACATTTCTTCATTCAAACAAGCGTTTTTGCCTTCATTCAAGCCTAGGAATGCATTAGTTCTAGGTTTTGGTCAAAGTAGAATGTCATATGGAGAATTTCGCTCTGGACCCTTTGGAAGGGTTAGGAGCAAAATTCGCTTTGAACCCTTTGGAAGGGTCAGGAGCGAAATTTGACTTTTTGAACTCTCCGTCAAGATCATTTTATGGAATATAACATTTAAGTATCAGAGCTTATACTTTAAGTTATATTCCATATATACTTTCAGGATGTTTGAGAGTGGTTTCGGACCTCCAGGAGTTATATTGCAAAATCTAGTTTTTGGAGGATTCTTCAGTGTTCCAGACCTAGTCAAATTTCAAGATCAGGACATTCCAGACTCAGCCAAATTTCAGGATCAGGACATTCCAAACTTAGCCAAATTTCAGGGCATTTGAAGATCAGGATGACATTTCAGACTTCATCACTCACCAACCCGACCTAGCTCGGACCTTCAAGAATGATACCCACTCACAAAGTGTAATGTCCCCTTCTCACTGATGTTCTTTCAGAGGTCCATTAGCCTATTCCTGAGGCCCGTAGGCTAGGTGGAATGAGTAATCAGGGTCTAGCATCGATGAAACGAGGACTTACTATTTTTAGTAAGTCAGGGGATGACCGTTCTAGTGCCATTGTCCGACCGAACACTCCTTGCTTTGCCTCTAGACGCGATGATCATATTTTTCTGAGCATTAATTCTTGACTTACTATTTTTAGTAAGTGGCTGGGTGGCACATTTCTATTTTTGGCAGTAGTTAGGGGTTTGAATTCTGCAGCAGTTTGTGGTCGTCTGGGTTCAGTTTCATCTTGGAGGTGATAATAATCAGTGCGGGAGATATTTGCAACATAATTAAATATTATTTCCTTCCCTAAGGTTAATATTTAATTAATCTATTTATTGGCTACTGGTTTATTAAATTTGGGATTAATGCCTGTTTAATCCTAAGTTTGGGCGAAATTCAATTATTTTATGGGATGTGAAATGTTTTTTAAAAAGGGATATTATTTCACTTTACATCGCCATTTTGTGCCTAAGTGTCCAACGTGGGTCCTCCCCTCTCTTGGGCGTGACTTTTGACTTAGGAAGTTGGGCGCTACACTTGGGTCCACATGAAAGTGGAATGAAATTCAAATGCAAGCGTGGAATTTGGAGGGATGTCATTTGGATTTGAAGAATGAAGTTATAAATATGAGGCTTGGGTTCCCATTTGGACCATCTTGAAAATCTGTAATGTTATGCTGCCGGATTGGCGACAGAACTTGAGGCTTCGGAGTGCGTCTCCCTAGTGCTACCAAGTTTCGTACTTGAAATACAGTACCTAGCTGTGCCTTGTATTCTTCTATCGTTTTCAGAGCTTTGCCATAGACATCTTGGTGTTGCAACGATTCTGGACTTGCTGGTTTTGCCTGGGGCTGAAACACATTTTTGCTCATATCTCTCTGCTGGAGCGTCTGATAGTTATGGGTATTATTCCTATCTTCCTTCCCAGCATTGGCAAATAAGTTTGTAAGTTTTTGGCACATTTGTTTGAGTATTGATTTAATTATGCAAAATCGAAATTCCTAGTATAGGCGTGGGTTTTTTGGGTTGCATTGGGATGCGTGCAAAATAAAAAGAGGTTTGTTTGGGGTGTGGCTGTGATTGGTTGTCATTGTATTGGATGTATGGTGGGATTGGGCTTGATTTGAATCAATTCGGGTAAAAATTGAGTGAGTTATGAGTATTTTCATGTTTTCATGGGCTGCTGGAACTGTACTTTCAGCCTGCAGAGCAGTGTAACAGAAAATTACAGTATTGTGTAGAAATCTGCAGTTAATCTTCTCATCTCATCTCCATATTGTAAGGATTGTTTCAGTAGTACTGAGCATCCCATTCTATCTGCTTTTATTTGTAATTCCCACTGCATAAGTGGAAGAGGCTGGCTTGCCGCCTTCTCGGTTTTGTAATTTAGTTTTCTTTGATAAATAGTCCTCCCGCTGAAATATGCGGTAGAGTGATGTTTTAATGTAATGTCCTCCCACTGAATAAGTGGTCGAGTGATAAAGTTCAATGTTTTGGTCCTCCCGCTGAAATATGCGGTAGAGTGATTGTTAATGTAATGTCCTCCCGTTGAAATATGCGGTAGAGTGATTGTTAATGTAATGTCCTCTCGCTGAAATATGCGGTAGAGTGATTGAACTTCTATTTCTTGTAATCTTTCCCTTGGTCGGTTCACCGCCAAGAAGTTTAGTTTCTATCCTGCTGGATAAGCAGAAGGGGATGGCTTGCCGCCCATGCAGTTGTAATGTTCAGTTTGTTTATTGATGCTGACAATCCCCGGAACACCGTATGCTCTCACCCTCCCAGTCTGGGCTCTCGGTGAACAAAAGGTGGAAGGGTTCCTTTTAGTTGTTTTGCTTATTACTCTAACCTTAACGGGTAATTGTTGTGGATGAATTGCTATTGGCCTGAAAAAACAAAAAAAAATTAGTGGGATATTACAGTGGTATCAGAGCTGGTTTTCCTGCCAGCCTGTGAGAGTCAGTGGGTTTAGAAGTCTCCATGAGTGACAGAGACGTCAGACACTACAACAGAGAACAGAAGAGACAGCAATTTCAGGTTCCTATAGTGCCCGAAGAGGACACATTTTCAGAAGTACTGAGGAACGGAGGGAAGAATTTAGATACCTCAAATTCAGTGGATTCAATGGCAGATAAAACTGCAGAAACAAATGAGGCACCCGACAAGAAGGCAGAGAGGCAATTCAATGCCATGATGGACATGATGACATTACTGCTGTCAAAGCTCAACCAGAACGTTGTTGGGACCCCTAATCAGCCCAACAATGGACTGGAAGCCAGCACTTCTAACATTCCTGTAAGCAATGGAAATGGGAGCAATAATGGGAGTAACAATGGAGGTTCAGCCCCAAGGCCTTTACAACCTGTCTTTTTGCCCAAAGAAGTACAACAAGCTGAAACAGAGATACCCACAGCTGATGAGATAAGAAATAGCTACATGGAGTATGCTTCCCTTCCTGGTGAGATCCGAGATATCCTAACTCTGGATCAATTCATGAATCAGAAAATGAAAAGAGGACGGAGGAATGACTACAAGTCTGCTGCCCCAAGAGATTTCCAGCAAGCTCTTGGAAGAGTGACCTTAGCACACTTTGATGGGAGCGCTAAGGGTACTGCTAGAGCATGGGTACAGAAGTTGGACAATTACTTGTCCTTGAGACCGATGCCGGAGGAGGATGCCATCAAGTTTGCTACCTTGCACTTGGATGGAGTGGCCCACGAATGGTGGTACCATGGATTGGTCACCCTTGGTCACAACTTAGTCACCACCTACGCTGATTTCACCAACAAGCTAATTGAGAGATTTGACACCAGGGATCCAGAGGTGAAGTTTAGAGAACTTGCACAACTGAGGCAGCAAGGTTCCTTGGACACTTACGTGACTGAATTCCAAAACCTATCAGTCATGGTGAGTAGCATCTCAGAGAAGCGACTGGTTGTCCTTTTCACTGAAGGACTTGAAGAACCATTGAGAGGATGGGTCAAAGCTTTTGATCCGCCCACACTGGCAGAAGCTATAAAAAAATCCAGAAGTATGGAGTTGGCTGCCCCTAAAAGTAAAATTCAGTCCAAGCCTTTCCCTTTCAGAAAGGATAAGAAGAAATTCACTAATCAGACCAAGAGGTTCCCTCTGCGAATGGATGATGGGCTCCGTCAAGAGCTCCGGAGAAAGAATCTATGCTATTCTTGCAGAGAACTGTGGGTTCCCGGGCATAGGTGCCATGGAAAGGGGAATTTACATCAAATGGAAGGCTATTCTGGAGATGGATCAGATTCTGAAATTTCAGAACAGCAAACTGAAGTTGAGGACAGCGAATATGAAGAGGCTCCTGAAGGGCCCGAATTTGGGTCAAAAGATAGAGGAGTGGTTGCTCAACTCTCAAGCATTCACAAGAATGAGTCTTTCAGAGTTCGGGGTGTGATTGGAGAGCATCGTGTCATAGCTCTCATTGACACAGGTGCAACACACAACTTCATTGATGAAAGAATTGTTGCAAAAAAGGGACTAGTGGCAGAGGAAGTTGAGGACTTCAAAGTCATGGTAGCAGATGGCTCCACTATATCCTGTAATAGAATGATTTCCAACATGTCTCTGAAGTTGGGAAATCATGAAATCAGAGATGATTTCTTTGTGGTAAGCATTGGAGGGACTGATGATGCAGTCCTCAGGATTCAATGGTTGAGATCTCTTGGTGAGATCACACTAAACCTACAAACCATGGAGCTGAAATTCATGTCTGAAGGGAAAAAGGTAGTTTTGAGAGGAATGTCGCATGGGGGACTTAAGGTTGTATCCTTGAAAAGAATGGAAAGGCTGATCCGCCATAATCAGGTGGAGTGGGCAGCAGAGTGTTTGATTATGCCTTCCAATCCATTGGTGGATAAGGGCAATTATTCCTCAGACATTTCAGCAATGGTCAAAGATAAGAGCAATATTGTGGTGATACCTTCAGAACCACAACAAGAGCACAGAAAGTATCCTGAAGACATTCAAGCTTTGATAACTAAGAGAAGCAAGGTGTTTGAAAAGCCACCTCCTGGCAGACCTCCTGAAAGAGGTGTTGAACACATTATTGAGCTTGAGGAAGGAGCTAAGCCAGTCATGACTACTCCTTACCGATACCCCAAAAAGCAGAAAGATGAGATCGAGAAAGCAATTCAGGAATTGCTCGACATGGGGTACATCCGGCCTAGCAAAAGTCCCTTTGCTTCGGCTGTTGTTCTGGTGAGAAAGAAGGATGGGACCATGCGTATGTGTGTGGATTATAGATCGCTGAATCAAAAGACCATCAAGAATCGGTATCCTATTTCGAGGATTGATGAGCTCATTGATGAGCTACATGGGGCAATTTTCTTTTCCAAAATTGACCTCAGATCGAGGTACCATCAGATTAGGATGAGAGCTTCAGATGTGGAGAAGACTGCTTTCAGGTGCCACTTTGGGCACTTTGAGTTCTTAGTCATGTCCTTTGGGTTGACGAATGCTCCTGCTACATTCCAGTCATGCATGAACAGGATCTTCCACGAACAGTTGAGGAAGTTTGTGTTGATATTTTTTGATGACATCCTGATTTTCAGCAGATCATGGAAAGAGCATCTTCAGCAGTTGGATGAAGTGTTAGGCATACTAGAGTCTGAATCCCTGTTCGCCAAGGAATCCAAGTGCGAATTCGGGATGGAAGAGTTGCTCTACCTGGGTCACATCATCAGTGCAGGTGGTGTGAAGGTAGACCCTGAAAAGATTAGGGCTATCATCGATTGGCCTACTCCAGAAAACATAACACATCTAAGAGGATATTTGGGATTGTATGGATTCTATCGGAGATTTGTAAAGGGATACTCTCAGTTTGCTACCCCCCTTACAGATCTTACCAAGAAAGGGGCCTTTGAGTGGTCCGAGAACGCACAGACAACATTTGAGCAGTTTAAGAGGATCATGAGCTCCTGCCCAGTTTTAGCATTGCCCGATTTTACCAGGCCATTTGAACTACAATGTGATGCGTCTAGAGAAGGTGTTGGTGCGGTCCTCATGCAGGATAAGCACCCTATAGTTTTTGAGAGCAGAAAGTTGAGAGGTCCTGAGAGACTATACTCCATTTATGACAAGGAAATGCTTGCCATAATGCATGCACTTGCAAAATTCAGACAATATTTGGTGGGAAGTAAGTTCATTGTCAAGACTGACCACAACAGTCTTAAGCACTTCATGCACTAGAAGGATCTGAATGAGAGACAGCAGAAATGGGTGAGTAAGCTACAAGCTTACGACTTCGATATTGAGTATGTAAAGGGGAAAAACAATGTGGTAGCAGATGCCTTATCATGGAGGCCCCATTTGAGCTCACTTTGCGAGCTTACTGCTGGTTGGAAAGAGTTATTGCTTGCTGATTATGCCAAAAATCAGTTTGCAATCAGTCTTGTAGAGGGTACTTTTCATGATGAAAGGTACAAATTGGTTGAAGGATTGATACTGTACAAGGGAAGAATCTTCATAGTACCTGAATCTAAGTTAAAAGAGAAGATTTTGCAGACCTTCCATGACATTCCCCTTGCTGGTCACCAAGGTTATTTCAAGACATATAGGCAGATCCGGGAGAGATTCTCTTGAAAGGGGCATAAAAATGATGTTTTGAAGTACATTAAAGAGTGTCATACATGTCAGAAGAACAAGGATGAGCACACTCTACCTGCTGGTTTGTTACAACCCTTGCCTATTCCCGGTCAAAAATGGGAAAGTATTTCCATGGATTTCATCACGGGGTTGCCTCGGGCTCAAGGAAAAGATAGTATTTATGTAGTGGTGGACAGACTTACAAAGTTTGCTCATTTCTTCGCCATTACCAGCTCTTTTACAGCAGCACAAGTTGCTGAAGTGTTCTTCCAAGAGGTATTCAGATTGCACGGTTTACCGAGGAACATTGTGAGTGATAGGGACAGCAAGTTCCTAAGTGCCTTTTGGCAGGAAATTTTCAGATTGTGTGGAACTGTGCTCACTCCAAGCACCAGTTATCACCCCCAAACTGATGGACAAACCGAGATAGTGAATAAGTGGGTGGAAGGTTATCTCAGAAACTATGTCTCGGAACAGCAGAATACTTGGGTGAGGTGGCTTCACCTAGGGGAGTATTGTTACAATTCTTCCTATCACATGTCCATCCGGATGTCACCATTCATGGCACTATATGGTTATGAAGCTCCTAGTTTCGCAGACTTGGTATTTGGTGATAGCAGAACCCCTCAGGCGAAAGATATGATGCAGCAAAGTCAGGATATTCTGAGAATCTTGAGGGACAATCTACAACATGCACAGAATCAGCAGAAGTTGTATGCTGATCAGCAGCGTATTGAGCGCACCTTTGAGGTGGGCGACATGGTTTATTTGAGGCTCCAGCCTTACAGGCAGTCTACTCTCAAGAAGAGTGGGGTTGAGAAATTGAAACCTCGATTCTATGGGCCTTTCAGAGTCAGCAGAAGGGTTGGAGAAGTGGCTTATGAGTTGGAATTACCAGCAAGCAGCAGGATCCATAATGTGTTTCATGTGTCTCGCCTTAAGAAGGCTTTGGGACATAATGTAGTTGCTTCAGCTGAGCTACCTCCACTTGATGAGGAGGGAGAGTTGGTTTTGGTTCCAGAAGCTGTCCTTGAATTCAGGTAGCGAACTTTGAGGAGAAGAGTTATCAGGGAATACTTGATCAAATGGAAGAATCTACCAGCAGAGGATGCTACGTGGGAGAATGAGGAGATTCTATTGCATCCAGCCTTACAGTTGCTGAGGACAAGCAATTTTGGGGAGGGCGGACTGTAATGTCCCCTTCTCACTGATGTTCTTTCAGAGGTCCATTAGCCTATTCTTGAGGCCCGTAGGCTAGGTGGAATGAGTAATCAGGGTCTAGCATCGATGAAACGAGGACTTACTATTTTTAGTAAGTCAGGGGATGACCGTTCTGGTGCCATTGTCCGACCGAACACTCCTTGCTTTGCCTCTGGACGCGATGATCATATTTTTCTGAGCATTAATTCTTGACTTACTATTTTTAGTAAGTGGCTGGGTGGCACATTTCTATTTTTGGCAGTAGTCAGGGGTTTGAATTCTGCAGCAATTTGTGGTCGTCTGGGTTCAGTTTCATCTTGGAGGTGATAATAATCAGTGCGGGAGATATTTGCAACATAATTAAATATTATTTCCTTCCCTAAGGTTAATATTTAATTAATCTATTTATTGGCTACTGGTTTATTAAATTTGGGATTAATGCCTGTTTAATCCTAAGTTTGGGCGAAATTCAATTATTTTATGGGATGTGAAATGTTTTTTAAAAAGGGATATTATTTCACTTTACATCGCCATTTTGTGCCTAAGTGTCCAATGTGGGTCCTCCCCTCTCTTGGGCGTGACTATTGACTTAGGAAGTTGGGCGCTAAACTTGGGTCCACATGAAAGTGGAATGAAATTCAAATGCAAGCGTGGAATTTGGAGGGATGTCATTTGGATTTGAAGAATGAAGTTATAAATATGAGGCTTGGGTTCCCATTTGGACCATCTTGAAAATCTGTAATGTTATGCTGCCGGATTGGCGACAGAACTTGAGGCTTCGGAGTGCGTCTCCCCAGTGCTACCCGGTTTCGTACTTGAAATACAGTACCTAGCTGTGCCTTGTATTCTTCTATCGTTTTCAGAGCTTTGCCATAGACATCTTGGTGTTGCAACGATTCTGGACTTGCTGGTTTTGCCTGGGGCTGAAACACATTTTTGCTCACATCTCTCTGCTGGAGCGTCTGATAGTTATGGGTATTATTCCTATCTTCCTTCCCAGCACTGGCAAATAAGTTTGTAAGTTTTTGGCACATTTGTTTGAGTATTGATTTAATTATGCAAAATCGAAATTCCTAGTATAGGCGTGGGTTTTTTGGGTTGCATTGGGATGCGTGCAAAATAAAACGAGGGTTGTTTGGGGTGTGGCTGTGATTGGTTGTCATTGTATTGGATGTATGGTGGGATTGGGCTTGATTTGAATCAATTCGGGTAAAAATTGAGTGAGTTATGAGTATTTTCATGTTTTCATGGGCTGCTGGAACTGTACTTTCAGCCTGCAGAGCAGTGTAACAGAAAATTACAGTATTGTGTAGAAATCTGCAGTTAATCTTCTCATCTCATCTCCATATTGTAAGGATTGTTTCAGTAGTACTGAGCATCCCATTCTATCTGCTTTTATTTGTAATTCCCACTGCATAAGTGGAAGAGGCTGGCTTGCCGCCTTCTCGGTTTTGTAATTCAGTTTTCTTTGATAAATAGTCCTCCCGCTGAAATATGCGGTAGAGTGATGTTTTAATGTAATGTCCTCCCGCTGAATAAGTGGTCGAGTGATAAAGTTCAATGTTTTGGTCCTCCCGCTGAAATATGCGGTAGAGTGATTGTTAATGTAATGTCCTCCCGCTGAAATATGCGGTAGAGTGATTGAACTTCTATTTCTTGTAATCTTTCCCTTGGTCGGTTCACCGCCAAGAAGTTTAGTTTCTATCCTGCTGGATAAGCAGAAGGGGATGGCTTGCCGCCCATGCAGTTGTAATGTTCAGTTTGTTTATTGATGCTGACGATCCCCGAAACACCGTATGCTCTCACCCTCCCAGTCTGGGCTCTCGGTGAACAAAAGGTGGAAGGGTTCCTTTTAGTTGTTTTGCTTATTACTCTAACCTTAACGGGTAATTGTTGTGGATGAATTGCTATTGGCCTGAAAAAACAAAAAAAAATTAGTGGGATATTACACAAAGCAAGACACAATTAGCAACGAGAGCAAAACCAGGCCCTAAGGAAGACTCTCAAAGAAACCCTAATTCTGGGGCCCTGTGGACTCACCCTAGCTCAAGCAAAGCCTGCAATCCAACGATCCCCTCGACAGCACTCATCCTGCAAAGGCTAAAAGACAAAACCCTAAAAGACCTAGAAAACAAACCCGAGAAAGCAAAAAGCAGGGGTCCCCATTTGCAATGGAGCGATGTGTGAATACGTCACAACAGGTTGGAGCCTCAAATAAACCATGTTGCCCACCTCAAAGGTGCGCTCAATTCGCTGCTGATCAGCATATAACTTTTGCTGATTCTATGCATGCTGGAGATTGTCCCTCAAAATCTTCAGAATATCTTGACTTTGCTTCATCATATCCTTTGCCTGAGGCGTTCTGCTATCACCAAAGACCAAGTCTACGAAGCTAGGAGCTTCATAACCATATAGTGCCGTGAATGGTGACATCCGAATGGACATGTGATAGGAGGAATTGTAACAATATTCCCCTAAGTGAAGCCATCTTACCCATGTATTTTGCTGCTCCGAGACATAGTTTCTAAGGTAACCTTCCAACCACTTATTCACTATCTCGGTCTGCCCATCAGTTTGAGGGAGATAACTGGTGCTTGGAGTGAGGACAGTACCACACAATTTGAAAATCTCCTGCCAAAAAGCACTTAGGAACTTGCTGTCCCTATCACTCACAATGTTCTTCGGTAACCCATGTAATCTGAACACTTCTCGGAATAACACTTCAGCAACTTGTGCTGTTGTAAAAGAGCTGGTGATGGCGAAAAAATGAGAAAACTTTGTAAGTTTATCCACCACCACATAGATACTATCCTTCCCTTGAGCACGAGGCAGCCCCGTGATGAAATCCATGGAAATACTCTCCCATTTTTTACCGGGAATAGGCAAGGGTTGTAACAAACCAGTAGGTAGAGTGTGCTCATCTTTGTTCCTCTGACATGTATGACACTCTTTAATGTACTTCAAAACATCACTTTTAAGTCCCTTCCAAGAGAATCTCTCCCGGATCTGCCTGTATGTTTTGAAATAACCTTGGTGACCAGCAAGGGGGATGTCATGGAAAGTCTTCAAAATCTTCTCTTTTAACTTAGATTCAGGTACTATGAAGATTCTTCCCTTGTACAGTATCAATCCCTCAACCAATTTGTACCTTTCATCATGAAAAGTACCTTCTATAAGGCTGGTCACAAACTGATTTTTGGCATAATCAACAAGCAATAACTCTCTCCAATCAGCAATAAGCTTGCAAAGTGAGCTTAAGTGGAGTCTCCTAGATAAGGCATCTGCCACCACATTGTTTTTACCCTTAACATACTCAATATCAAAGTCGTAAGCCTGTAGCTTACTCACCCATTTCTACTGTCTCTCATTCAGATCCTTCTGATGCATGAAGTGTTTAAGACTATTGTGATCAGCCTTAACAATGAATTTACTCCCCACCAGATACTGTCTGAACTTTGCAAGGGCATGCATTATGGCAAGCATTTCCTTCTCATAAATGGAATACAGTCGCTGAGGACCTCTCAATTTTTTCCTCTCAAAGACTATAGGATGCTTATCCTGCATGAGGACTGCACCAACACCTTCTCCAGATGCATCACACTGTAGCTCAAATGGCTTGGTGAAATCAGGCAATGCTAAAACAGGGCAAGAACTCATGATCCCTTTAAACTGCTTAAATGTTGTCTGTGCCTTTTCAGACCATTCAAAAGCTCCTTTCTTTGTGAGATCTATAAGGCGAGCAGCCAACTGAGAATATCCCTTCACAAACCTCCGATAGAATCCACACAATCCCAAAAATCCCCTCAAATGTGTTATGTTTTCGAGAGTAGGCCAATCAAGGATGGCTCTAATCTTTTCAGGATCCACCTTCACACCACCCGCACTGATAATGTGACCGAGGTAGAGCAACTCTTCCATCCCAAACTCACATTTGGACTCCTTGGCGAACAAGGACTCAGATTCTAATATGCCCAACACTTCATCCAATTGTTGTAAATGTTCTTTCCAAGATTTGTTGAATATTAGGATGTCATCAAAAAATATCAAAACAAACTTCCTTAACTATTCTTGGAAGATTCTGTTCATGCATGACTGAAACGTAGCAGGAGCATTAGTCAAACCAATGGGCATGACTAGGAACTCAAAATGCCCAAAGTGGCATCTGAAACCAATCTTCTCCACATCTGATGTTCTCATTCTAATCTGATGGTGTTGAGACATGGACCAGCTAGGACTCAAACCTAGGACCTTCCATACGCTGCTGGAGTGCTCTACCACTGAGCTACTGGCCCCTCTTGGACCAGTCCATCGTCGGTCCGAGTGTGGCTTATTTCCAACACCAACACCCCCCCTTAAGCCACACCTCTCGTGTGCTTGGGGCTCCTAGCCTGGACCTGGCTCTGATACTCAGATATGGCACTCCGTGTTCCGAGCTTCCCTCATTATATATCTTTCGGTCATTTACCATACCCCTCTCCCTACTCGGCCAAGTGAGTGCCGAACGTGTGCTGTTTGTTGAGTGAGCGCCTTAGAGGGTTACAAAAGTCTGCTGCGGAGTGAGTGCCGGTGTTGGCATGTTACGTATAGAATCGAGCCCTATTATTCTATTATGAAACTGAACGTCCCACCCCTAATTAATGACCATGTTGAGACATGGACCAGCTAGGACTCGAACCTAGGACCTTCCATACGCTGCTGGAGTGCTCTAACACTGAGCTACTGGCCCCTCTTGGACCAGTCCATCATCGGTCCGGGTGTGGCTTATTTCCAACACGAACAGACGGTACCTCGATCTAAGGTCAATCTTGGAAAAGAACACTGCCCCATGTAGCTCGTCAATGAGCTCATCAATTCTCGGAATAGGATACCGATTCTTGATGGTTTTCTGATTCAGGGCCATGTAATCCACACACATGCACATGAAAGAAGACCAAGCCAGGGCAAAGACGACCTCCTCCAGTCCAGCATCATCAAGGACGACCTCCTCCAGTCCAGCATCATCAGGGATGACCAATTCACCAGCGACCTCCAGAATCTTTAATTTGCCACACTAAGGAACCACAAGATGACAATGAAGGGCGTTGCCAGCATTTCAAGGAAAGGTACACCACCCATCCATCACGTCAAAGACAAAGGAGAATCAAATAAGGTCAGTGCAAGGGTCCGTTGAAGAAGCAGATAGTTTTAGAAGAGTTAATTAAAGTTAGCTTCTCAGCACCATCAAATTGAACATCTACCAAGTTACAAGTGTCAGACAAGGTGGCATCCTAGTCATGACTCCTCCAGTCGGATTGGTCCACCTCAGCATGTCCAGATTCAATGTACCTGACTCATCAAAGACGACACAAACTTCGAGGCACCTGCCCCTTCTTCCTATTGGCCCTCACTCTTGGAATGTAATTTTCTCATTGGCTAAGGAAGTTTGTTGTAACAAACCCTAATTAGGGTTTCTATCTTGTAATCCTATCCATTGATTCTAAATCAATTAGAGCCGTCTATTTGTAAAGGGTTTCTCTATATAAGCCTTGGCTCCTCATTTGTAAAGGTTAATAGTCGATAGTGGGTTAATAGTTAGTTGATAGAGGTTAGAATAACTAATGATCGATAGTGAATAGAATAGAAATTAGAGTAAAGTAGGAAGAGAAGGCAAGAAATTGTTGAGTGAAATGTTTCGTTTCTTTGCAATATGCATGGTCTCTTGTTGAATCTCCATTGTAGATGATAAATGATTATATTGAATGAAAGAATTTATTGAATGTACTCGCGTGGAGTCTACCTAGTCCAAACCACGAGCCTTTTGCTGACTGTAAGAGCGCCTTGCGTGGTCAACTGGCATAGAACGAGCTTAATCTCGAGTCATAACACCTCTATTGTTCACGCATTATGTTGAATGGTGATCAGTATCTGATGGCGTACGATTTGAACGTATTTGAAGCATCCCTTAGAAGATCGCACTGAGTTGGTGTCGGATTGTTCAAGCCTGATGGTGAGACCCAGCCCAGCAGGACTCCACCTAGTCGTTCATCCATCTTCTCGCATTCTAAGTAGTAGAGTAGACTTCCTGAACCCTGCATCTTTTACCATTTGTTTGTCGTCTAGTTAGTAAATAGGACTTGTGATTCCAGCAAATCAGACGTTCAGGTCATCGAGTGTAAGTCCCCTTGTGATTCCAGCAAATCACATCATACCACGAAGAGCTTATCCACGAGTAGAGAACCTACATAATGTTGACATGCCTGAAATCGCATTGCTGCAAACTCCATACGGCCAACGCAGAATAGAATAAACTCACTGATTATCCTACTCTCTCTTGAGCTAAGGAAGTCTCTAATGCTGTTTTCTGAGTTTGATCAAAGGAGACAACCTCAAGGTTTCTTTTTTTAGGTCTTGACTGTGGGATCTCTCAGTGGCTTGATGTGTTTTTGCTGGAAACACAAGGGGGACTTACGTTTAACTGGCAATTTATAGATAAGTTCCCTGGAACTTTTACGATCTTTCTATCGGATGATATCGGTTAATTTGATATTGTTTTGATAGGACTGCAGATTTTCTGAATAAAAGGGAAGAAAGGGAGGGAAGGATAGAGAGGGAGAGAAAGACATGAACTGTAAATTCTAACTAAGATAGCAAATTCAATCAAGCAGACAGACACCTCCAGGAAACTAGATTTAACATCATCAGCTATTTAGACACAATGTTTGCATAAATCCAGTGCAATCTTCAAAGGGGAAACTAGATTTTCATATTATCAAGTACGATATTAGAATTTCTACATTCATAGTATGTATTTGATAACCGAACTGAGCATGAAATGGTCCAGATTAACCATGCAGAAAGAAAAGCAATCAGTTGTTCTCTAATGGTATGGACTGTAAAGATTCTATCAGATGCTTGATTGAAAAAAAAAATGCTATGTAAAATAAATTGGCATAATTGAAAGCTTTCTAAATTAAGTGAAGAAGGAGACCATGCACTCATAGGGAAACTTGAAAACAATCTTAATTCATTACATTAATTCCTATAAATTTCTCCAGAGTTTTTGCAACAATCCAAGAACTTCTTACAAAAAGGAGGGAAAACCAATCCCTTAAATAGGCCTCAAAAAGGATGAATGGCCTAGATTTAATCTAAACAAGTGGCCCAGATTCATCCATAAAGCATGGCTGCCCATACCCATAAATGGGAGGCAAATATCAACAACTACCCCAAAATGGGCAATAACTACACAAAAAAGGATAATTACAACAATTTGGAACAATCCAAAAAGGTGCATAAAAAAAGTTTTACATTTGTTGACCAAAAGTCAACTGTCACCTTTTTGGGCAAAAGTGTATTTTAAGATTTGGAGGGAAAAAAGCACTTTTGAGAAACTACTTTCTCTATTTCGGTCTCACACTCTTTCTCTAGAAACTGATCCTCGCCATGCAGGTATTCCCACCATAAATCACGACCTGCTGCTCGTCCCTCGCGAACGTATTCCTGGAATTTGATACACAACTGGAAGAGCAGACTGAATGGAGGCATGGGAGGGTGGCGAATTTTGTACTGCATGCCCTCGAGATACTGGTCCACGTGCCTTAAACCGTCCTTCCAGCTGGAGCGATTACGCTCAAAGCATAATATATCTGAATGGAACTGACCAGCAAAACTCAAATCCTTAGTGGAATAGGAAATCTTATCCGTCCCCAACCTTTCTTCCCAGTCCGGCTGGATTGCACTATCGGACAGGTCATTTATCCATCCCGAAACCTTTGATCGGAGGATGGTCTTACCTAGTTCTTGCATGTTCCCCAGAACTACCTCACATGCGTCACTTTCTTTGTCAATAATTTCTTTGGTGTCGTTCTTCATGGTGATGGTCCAGTACCACTCCTTGAGAACATTGATGATATGAGGATCTAGGATGGTAGACAATGTGGGAATTTGCGCATGTGTCCAGAAAAGAGCTCTCATGAGGGGAAGGGTAGAGGCTGCCACTTCGTGCATGTGAAGGGATTCCTTCTTTACCTCTAACAACTTGACTAGAGTGAGCTCTCGATGAAGGGCCATTTCTTTCACCTCCTTAAGGATCTGTTCCCCCCTTTTCTTGATGTCTTGCATCCACTCCTTGACAGCCTTTGCGGTATCCCGAATTCCTTTAAATTCAGTTGTGGTCCTTTGCGCCAACGTTGTCGGGGGAATATGGGATTCGGAGGGGTTGTGTAATGGCCTTAAGAGCTGATCGATGTATTCCTCAGCTTGCTCGGCACGAGCCCGATACATATCCTTTTCCGCTGTGATCTCTTCGAGCTGTCTGAGTATGTTCTGCACTGAATCCTTAAATTCTTCTTTTTCTTGCTCTTTGATAGCTCGTCCGATGGGGACAGTTGTGATGCTATAATCTGCCAGTGTTATCTGATCTACTGGCTTGTCTACGGGCGGGGTGGCAATATGAAGAGTGTGGTTCCTTTGCTCGTCCTTGGTCACTCTAGAATATGCCCTTGGTTTCTTCTTCCTTTTGGCTTTTGCTTGATCCATACGCGAGAAGATATCCTCTAGGTCGATGGGTGTTTTGGTGGCGGCCCTGTGCTGAGCTCTGGCAATCAGCCACTCTTGAGGCACTGCCTAGGTTGATGATAGGGTCAAGTCAGCATTCTATTCTCCTACGTTCGCAACTGACTGACCACAAATTCACAGCTGCCCTGCCACCGGAGGAGTGAAAGAGGTGTGAAGCTCTTTGCTTGCAGTTGAATTCTCCCCTATTTCGCTGAACAATTGCCCGACATCTTCATGTGAAGGTTGCTCTTCAATTCTCTCGAGCTCATGAGTTTCATCTATCCTTTGTTCTCCCTCGACGGTGGAGTCGTCTTTGGCTGCATTGAGGAGCAGCAACTCGTGATGGCTTTGTTGGGTAGGTTCATGCACTTCGACCCCCTGGGTGGATGGGATTTCTCCTTCTTCTATTTGGTTACCCAGTTCAGTCAACTCAAGGGCTCTTAGCTCAGTGTCCAATACATCAGGCGCAGGAGGATCATTGGCCTCAAATGCATCGATGTCGCTTTGGGAGGGCGGAGCAGGTACGCAATCCAATTCTATGGCATCGTCGGACGAACTGGGATCTTTTGAAGATGAAGTGACCTCCGGCCTCTTTATAGGAATCTTCTCCCTTCTTGTTCTTTTGGACGTCCGAGTCCCTCTGCAAGCCTTAGCCTTCTTTCTTTTCTCTGGTTTCTCAATTCTTTCCCGGGGTGCACTAGATGTTCCCTCATCTTCTGAAGATTGAGAATCGAAGTTGCCCATCAAATGGTAAGTGAACTGGACTCCCTCATGGACTAGCCTCTCGATCTGCTGATGTAACCACTGATCTGTGTACCTTGCTGGGGCTGCCATTTCTGCCTCAAAATCTGTGATTCGGTCCTTGGACCAATCAACACCTGGCAGGAGATGCCTTATTGCTTCAAATTCTCGGGCCTGGAGGCAATTTTCTGAGTCTGTGAGCTGGTCTGGGACCCGACGGTATTCAAAGAGTCGCATCTACTGCACACTCAACCTAGAATATTCCCGTCGCCTGACCTCGTAGTCATCGGAGCAATTCTTCCAATAGTCTTCAACTAACTCCTTTGCTCTGTACCTTCGACCATAGGCCCTTTTAGCCAGATTATCGTGATCAAAGTATTTTCTCGGGAAATGGTCCTGTAGGCCATAAGAGGCCAACTCCGCAAGGGACTCCTCTGCTAGGGTAGGGGTCTTCAAGTGGACATCATGGCTGCCTATGACCATAGGAAATGTGAATTCAGCCTACTTGCTCTCTCGGAGTAAGATGCCAGCCGGGCGTGACTGCCTTGCAACCTCCATAAGAATTACTTTGTTGGTTGGATACCGTGGAAGTCGGAGGGGGGCACCATCGAAACCAACTATTCGGATGTAGGAAAACCTGGGGAACTGAATGAACCAGGCTCCATACCTTTGCACTAAAGTAGTAGCTTGCTCCGAGAGCCTTATGTGTAACCCTCCCTACATTAGCCTAACCAGGCGCATTGTGAAGGCGTCATTGACGCATTCATACTGACCAACCACGCAAGCCGAGCTGTTCTTTTCCCTCTGAGCTATGTCCTGGTAGTGCAGCTGTGGGTAACAATCATAGACTTTGACCTAACCAAGCCCATTCCCGATTTCACCTTTCATTATCAATCCTGGCAGTGGTTGGTTCTTGGCAAACATATAGACCAAATAAGAGGTCATGGTGAAGTACTTCTTCGTTTCGAACTCAATCAGCTGAGTGTGGATGTTATCGCTTATGATCTGGGCCCAGTCAAACTTAGATTTTCCGGCGAAGACCTGCTCTGTAAAATAGAACATCCATTCTTCAAAGTAGCTGGACTTAGGAAGTCCCATGACTCAGCTGAGTAAGGTGACCATATCCCCATGTTCATTATGAAAATCACTCCTGGAGGTCTTTTTCACAATCCTGGTGCTCGAAGGCCTTTTCTCCTTGAACCATTCTTCGTTGATCAGTGCCTTGCATCGGGCCGGATTCATATCATATGCCCCTTGTGCTTCGTCTATGGTTGTAGCTGTGGGATTATTTGGAAAGGGGATGTCAAATGCATCACCAATAGCCTCAGGGGAGAAGTCGGCGATAGTCATATTCTCCAGAAGCACTAGTCTGGACTTTGGTTCATAATGCTGAGCAGCCTCCACTACTAATTCATAGTTCTGTATCGCTGGAGGAAAACCTGCCGCTTGGGCGATGCCACTTTCCACCATCTGCCTAGGCCTGCCATATGCGTTGGGTGAGAAGACCCAATTCCTGAAGTCCTGAATATCGATATGGCCAAGGTCAGTATCACCAATGTTGTCCCAGACGCTCTGAACTTTCGAGTCCCGCAATCCTCCCCTCTGATACTGATACTTCATCTTTTCAACCTTACGCGGGATATCTGATTTGGATGCCCGTGAGGTTTCGGCTGCAGCGGGAGTTTTTGATGATTCCACCACCGATTTAGGCATTTATCCTGCACAGCCGGACGTGGATTACGAGGTGATACAAGAAAGGTAATGCGGGTTAGATAAGAAAATGCTCCAGCATGCTGGGATTAATTTTAAAATTTAGTTTGGACATGGAGCAACATTTCTAGCTAACAGCCTGATCAATTTTAACCACAGCATATTCACGAAGATTCCTGACTACGCATTTATACTTATCACTTCTGGATTTTGGATTAACTTTCGACAGAGACAGCATGAAGATTTTCCTAAGTTTGAAAAGAGATGCAATTTCTAGCGAAGCCTTAAGAGTGGATTTCTAAATTTCGAGCGCTTTGAACAATGTTTATAAGCGAAAGAGATGTAAATTTCAAGAATTCAAGCAGTGCGATCAAATTTTACACATTCACCCATTCGATTTAAGCATTTTTCAAACGATCATACGCAACAAAGCGTACTTACCTGATGGGAGCGGATGGCGAGAGATTACCCAACCTCGTCACGTGAAATGAACAGACGATCCTGCAAAGTTTGAATTCCAACGGTTATCTCTTTGTTTTAAATTTTCACGGTTGCGAGACGAAAGAGAATTTATCATTTTTAAATGGTTTTCTTCTTACCCTGGGTAATTGGCAATCTGAGTTTAAATGATCAGGAGGAGTTAATGCAACACTTTACCTTCTTATTTTCGGACCTTGGATGGTTTTCAAATTCTGAACTGCGCTTTCCTCCTTGCAAGTTTTGCAAATTTTGCGTTTATATTTCGCGATTCGCACACCTCTGGCGAATTTCGGAGGTCTGACCCACTTTTGGTGAATTTCAGACCTCACACTTCCTCTTTTGCAAACTTGGAAAGTTTGCGACCTCCACCTGCTGGGGCTTTGGGCGTTTGGCGGTCTTCGGAGCACCGACACTGTTTGCAAGTAAAACCTCGAACTTAAAAGACAATCTTGCAAATTTCGGAACTTTGAATGCCTTCGAACTCCCTTTCCCGATTTACAGATAAACTTTGGGATTCAACGCGCTTCTAACATTTCGGAGCTATTGGGCCTGAGGTATACTTTGCAATTTTAACTTTCTACAGCTTCTGGCGCTTTGGAGTGTATTTCGCGATGACTTCGGGGCTCGACGTCTATGGAGAACTTCGGATCCAAAGCGCTATGTTGCCTTGGGCGCTCGAAGTGTATTTTGCAAATAAACTTCGGAGCACTCGACCTTTGTATTCATCACAATTTCGGAGCTAAGGAACGATTTTGCCTATTTCGGAGCTATTGGGCGCGTTTTGCAAAGTCGAGGCTCTTTGGAATTTCGGAGCAAAGGTCCGAATTTGGGGCTTTCTAGCGAACTGAAGTTTTCGAACTTTTATGCCCTTCTTGCAACTTATAACACTTTCTTTCTAATTTTCGCTCCCAGGTCCGAAAATGAGGACTTTATGATTTCAAACGATTTTCGGACCTTAAAGCATTTTCGCAATTTTGATATTATCTCGCATTTCGGAGCTAGGGTCCGAAAATGGGCTCCAAGCGTTTTTCGGAGTTTTTACGCCTTTTGGAAACATTTCGCGTTTAATCATTTTGGTCCAAAGGGTCCGAAAATATAATCGCTTAGTGATTTTCGGAGCTGGGGGCACTTTCGCAATTTTCGGACCAAGTGCGTCCCTTTTCGAAAATTAAACGCCTTTACTCTCTCTACGCTCATTCCCTGGGTCCGAAAATATAAGTCGAAGGCGAATTTCGGAGCTGGGAGTACTTTTGCAGATGTTGTGATTTCACCTTTCTTTCATTTTCGCACTAAGGTCCGAAGATAGGAACTTAAGTGATTTTCGGGGCTACAAGAGTCCTTGGAAACATTTCGCATTTTATCTCTATTTTTAAAATTCACTCCAAGGTCCGAAAATGGGTACATTAAGGGTTTTCGGACTTTATGACATGTTTGGCGAGCTCTAAAAGAAACTTCGGACCTAGGGGATGATTTTGCAAACTCGATACACTTTCCATTTACCCCCCAGGGTCCGAAAATGGGCACTCAAGGCGAATTTCGGATCTAAACGTGCTTCTTACAAACTCCAGTTTTCACCCCAAGGTCCGAATTTGAGCGTTTTAAATGATTTTCAGACCTAGAGCTACCTTTTGCAACGTTTAAAAGCACTTTGCATTATTTTCGGACCAAGTAGGAAACATCAGACTTCGAAATTCTCGCCCTAGGGTCCGAAATTAGGCCCCCTGGGCGATTTTGGCAACTTTAACTTAGTGAAATTTTAACCCTTTTGGCCTCTAGGTCCGAAATTCGCCCCTTGGGCAATTTTGAAAACTTGCACAAAACGTCGGACCTCCTACTAGCCTTTTGCCAGGTTCCACAAATTTGAATTTAGGAGGCTTCAGAATTCTAAGGCATTTTGGGCCATGCAATTCGATCGTTCATCAGCAGGCGAAAATCATCTCTCGTTCAAATCTTATAAACATCACGGCAACAAACCTTATGCATTCTGCTTCATAGCTGTTGTGCGATAAATGGCGACTTGGGTCTTCGTGCGACCTTTAGGCGCATTGCCCTTGCTTGGCGGGCTTCGCCGATTCCTACTACCTTATGCCTACCCAAGGCGATTTTCAAAACTTCGAACAAAACTCTTGGCGTTCACGCCCGAGAGCTGGACCAGCCGGGAAGATTCATCGGCTCATTACTTCAACATCAATCACTTTACGGATCAGTCGCGGACTCGCTCGAAGAGACGCAAGAAACTCTGTGCGAAACTCAGCAGGCAACAACGGAAAGCTCAAAACAGGAAGGGGGACCCTGTCGGCGACAAGGAGCGTGTGCAACGCACAACACATAATAGAACCTTGAAGTTTCTCCGATTGATCCTTTTTGCGATATCTTCAGCATTCAGAAACTTTACTCAAGAGAGCATAAGATACCTCTGGGTATTTTATTCTGTGTTTGGTCATGTACAAAATACACATCAACAAGACCCTAGGATCATTCTTGGTTATAGTTTGGATCAGTCTGATGGTTGTGGAGTTGCTCACTTGAGTATATGCAATCTTTCGAAAGGGTGGAGTGTAATGTCCCCATTTTTAGGCTCTCTTGTAGTGCAGTTGGTGTTGGCTTTCTAGATTGGCATCAACAAGATCAGAGGAGTATTCCAGTGTCACCAGCGTGCTCGAATGGATTAATGGAGATGAACAACACTTTCTAGAGTGAATTCAAACAACTTGTCTAAGACTTACTATTTTTAGAATGTTTCAATTTTAACACTGATTGGTCAGTTGGGAGTTTTGTCTTAGTAGTTTTAGCAGTTATTATTTATAGTAACCACTATTTTTGGCAGCTGGTCATAGCTTCATTTCCTCTAAATTTCAATCAGTTTTAGGGTTTGGATAGTTTGGGCTATTTTTAGCATTTTACTATTTATAGTAAATGCTATTTTCGTTAATTGGTCTCAATCTGAGCTTTTCCTTAGCTTTAGAGTGCAAAGACTTCAGTTTTAGGATTTATGAATTTCTTTAGGCTGAGAAATAATATTTACTTATTTCACTTAAATATTCTAATAAAGTGATGATCATTTAAGTGAAGTAAAGTGGATGTCAAAGTTAAGGAGGTAAAATAATATTATAATATCTTTTATGTGGTCTCTTAAATTAAAAAATAAAATAAAAGATTTAAATGATATTTTAAAAAGAGAAAAGGGATGTCCACTTGAGGAGAGATGAGTGAAATATTTAAAAGGGGAAAGGTTATTATTTTATGATGTTTGAGTTGCTAAAAGGAGAAATGTTTAGATAGTTAGAGATGACTATTAAGTAAATAATAAAGATTAATTAGAGAATGTGAGAATATGAAATTTTTAGTGGTATGAAAAGGCCCAATAGAATTGTAAATGGGATTGATATATAGTGAGGTGGTATTCTTAAGGGGTCAGTTTTAGCTATTGACAAGTGTAATACCTTTTGATTTATGCAAAAATTTTGAACCTAATGAGTTTTCTATGGGCGACACAAGGGTTAAAAAACTTTATTAAAATTGTTGCATTCATAGATCCTAAAGGACCATATCTCATTATTGTAACAATTCTTGCATGGTTCAACTTTCTATTTTTCGAAACATTTAAACTTTTTCTAATTCCAATCTCTACCACGAACAATTAAGTTTATTGTAAACAATTAGGCATCAGTTGTTTGATTGTTATCTCTTGTGAGTGTGAAGACACTAGTTGTCCGCAGAAGATCTTAGGGAACGATACCTCCTTATTGGTCAAGCATAACTGAGGAGGTGAAAGATCCTCTAAGGGGTTGCTAAAGGAGTGAGGAGTACTTCAGCTTCTCAATTTGTGCCTAAAGAGTTTTCATATCAGACCTCATGTACTTCATACTTCAGAATTTCCAGATTTGACAAAGGTTGACATTGGAAGCATATTTTTTGAACCAGAAGGGTAGCGATATTCCTATTTGTGGATTTGAAGGTTGATTGGAGGCAGATCGTGGTTTTTGGACTTGCTGTTGACAGTGGTTGCAGACTTCCTGGTACCCTTTTTTTAACTCATATCTCTCCATTTTTGCATCGAATCAACACTTTGATGATTGCAGATTGAATGTGAGGCCACAGTGATACCTTTTGGAGTATTTATTGGTGAAAAGAGTGCCTAAATTATTTCTTAGAAGGGGGCATATCAGCGACATAGTTGCAGACCTAGGATGCCATGTTTTGATTTATATCTCATCACATGTGCATCGATTTTGAGATCTATGGGCACCAAAATTCATTGGAGAGTGTGGCGATACTTTTGAGGCAATTTATTGAGTGTTTGGGGTATCTATTCATTTATTTGAAGAAATCGAATTATATCAGGTCTGCCCCTTTTAAGTCCACCGGTTTTCACCATCCAAAGTCTATAATTCCTCAAAGTCATATGGGATGATAGGCGCTGTCATAAGGCAGAAATCCAATCAGTTTTGAGGCATTTTTGGGTGACATTCATCAACGGTGACAATGGCAGATCTGAAGCTCCATCTACAGCAGTTAAGGTGATCATCTCATGAGCCATACTTCGCTGTCAAGAGGCTTAAGTGACTACTGGTTTGGCTTCCCACCACATTGCAGATTGTACAGGTTCATTATTGCCCATTTTATGTTGCATTTGTGAGGTTAGAATGGTAATTTCGGTCCATGTCTTCAGACTAGACCTGAATATGTGTCTGTTTCAGAATAATGTTCAATTGTAGACAGCTCATGTAATGAAGCATTGGTCTCATAAATAACCAGTCTAAAGATTATTGTTAGTAGATGGCTTTCCAACTGTTTGCAATATTGTTTATCTGCTGTTCCATTGTTTCATGATCTCTTTATCTCTCATATAATCATACAGTCTGAAATGGTAGTATTAATTAGAGTTCCGTGACTCGCCGCGAGTCACTCAAGTCAGCGGGCCGGGTGATCCCTACCGGATCACGATGACCCTGACCAGGGCTCGGACAGGTCAGGAGGCGTGACTCGCCGAGTCCGAGGGTCGTGACCCGGCCGGCATCACTTAAAAAAGTGCAGTCAAAAAAACAAAAAAAACATAACATTTTTTAATGATTTTTTTTGCCATTTCCCTTTCTTATAACCCTAAAAGGGATTGGCCAGGCAGACAGAGAGGCTGAGGTTGTGGCTATGGCAAAGGACGAGGATAGAGCACGATCAGGCACAACACCTATAGCTACTCAGACTAGCACATCACAGGCAGAAACTATGGCTACTCAGTCATCGAGGACCTACCTTAGATGCCTTTCTAGGAGGCAGATAGACGAGACTGAGCCTGAGCCTGAGCTATAGACTTGTTTTTGTTTACACTTTACAGTTACATATATGTTTGGGAACATTTGAAGTCATGGATTTTATATACATTGGACAACATTTATAACTCTATATATCTATGTTTTCTAATTCCTTCAGCTACAATTTACATTTCTATGCATGTGATGGATGTATGTTTATGTATGTGATCAAATTAGCTTCTATTTGATGATGTTATAGTGTCTTTAAGCTTAATTCAATAATGGGTGTATGAAACAAGTTTTAAATCGTTAAAAAACTCTAAATTTCAAGGGTTTTCTTATTTTGCCGAGTCATTGCCAAGTCCAAGCTGAGTCACGAGCCGAGTCAGAGCCGAGTCCGAGTCTGGGAACTTTGGTATTAATCAATCATTTCTTAGCAGTCACATTGAGTTAGAACAGCCCTCTTGTTGTTAAAAACAAGTATCTTTTGATGTTCCTTGAAGTCTAAAGTGTTTGATCAGTTGTATGCCAAGTGTTTGACGAAATACCATAGGGGTAAAAACTGAAAATTTCAATCAGCATTGGAGGGGGTTCTGTTGTGACCATTTCACACATCGCCCCATTAAAATGGGGACCCCCTCTTTTTTGCTTTTATTTTTTGCCTGTTCTTCTCTCTGCTTTAGGGTTTTGAATTAAATGAGTGAGTCGCCTGGATTAGGGTTAAGCCTTAGAGTTGCCTTTTGATGTTTTCGAGCCGAAGTCCAGTCCAATTTTGACAGATTATTAAGCACCCTCGCATTGATTGCAATTTTGAAATAAGATGAGCCTGCCAGGAAGTCAAGTTTGTCTTAGGATGGGTTCAGTTAAGATTTTGAAGGCACATTCAAGTTAGGTTTAAAGGTGTTAGCATTTCAATGATTAAATTTTGCAATTTTGTCCAGGTGAATGTTGACCAAATTTTGGAAAGTTTACTAACTTGCCCCTGGCCTTGGAAATGGCCTAATTTTGCCTTGTCAAGTGATTGAAGACCAAAAATGTGGATATTTTAGCCTATAGAGGTGAAATCGCTCCTGTCCCTCTCCCAGGGACCAGGGCGAAAGTGATATTTTATGCAAATTGGTTATTGACTTGCTTAATTTGTTTTGTGCAGGATCGCCAGGGGATATGATCGAACACGAATTGAAGATTTTGAAGATTTCGAAGACTCAAAAAACGATGAATTTTGAAGATTCAAGACAAGTTCGCTCCTGTCCCTCACCTAGGGACCTGAGCGATTTTCCTCAAACACATCTCCTTGGACGTTTTTGGGATTTTGACTCTTGGTCATAGCTTGCAAAATGATGATATCTTCCCCAGCAAAGGAAATTTGAGATGATAATTATGAGGATTTGACCCTAAGGACCAAAATCGCTCCTGTCCCTCACTGAAGGACCGGAGCTTGAAATCCAAACTTACGTTGTCCACACAAGATTTAAGTAATTTCGTGAATTGAGAAGGTCAGGAGAAGAATGCTTTGTTCATTGAATATAACTTGAGCCATCTATGAAGTTGAAAATCAACCCAAATTGGCTAAGGCGCTCCTGTCCTTGACCAAGGGACCAAAGCGAATATCAAAGGTAGCTCCTGTCCCTCTCCTAGGGACCAGAGCGATTTTCCCTCAAGACATGTTTTTGGCCAAAGTAAAGCGAATTTCAAGATTGATATGAAGGAAAGAGGGCATAGTCACTCCATTTGAAGATAATTTTGAAGGTTGCAAAACGCAAAGTGAGCCCATAATGGCCAAGGCGCTCCTGTCCCTCTCCTAGGGACCAGAGCGATTTCCTCATAAGGCAAATTTCCCGCAAAGTTAGAACGAATTTTATGTTGGAGATGAGTGAAAGAGGGCACAATCAACCCGTTGAAGACAATTTTGAAAGTTGGCGAAACACAAGTAAGCTTATAAATGCAAAATCGCTCCTGTCCCTCTCCAAGGGACCAGGGCGAAATATAGATTGTCTAGCCTCCCTCTCTGAATTTGGACAAGTCCGAGCCTAGGTGCATGATGGAGATGATATTAGGAACGCTTCGAAGAGGAACAAAGTTGCAAAGACCACGAGAATTTGATGGAAATGGCCAAAGCGCTCCTGTCCCTCACCAAGGGACCAGAGCGAAATATTCAAGAGTACCTAATTCTAAGAGGCCACTTTCATTTCAAGCATTCAAGATGGAGTAAGCAATGACATTTTACGCCTTGAAGACAATTTGATATCAATATGATTGAGGATTTGCGCCATGGACTAAAGTTCGCTCCTGTCCTTCACTGGAGGACCAGGGCGATTTCTATTAAACTAGTCATTTCCTTCCAAAACCATATCAAGGCGAAGTCATGCAGGGTCCAAAATGTCTTTAGGAAGACGATAGATAAGGAGTTAACATCAAAAGTCGACAATGTTAAGCTCAAGTATAAAATTCGCTCCTGTCCTTCACTGGAGGACCAGGGCGATAATCTTTGGAGGAGCTCATTTTGTCTTGGAAGGCAAGTTAAACATGCATAGAACAAACAAGGATGATCCTTGCCTACCTCGCAAATTGACTTGGCAATTAAAAAGACAAGGATCAAGGACAAAAGGACAAAATTGCTCCTGTCCCTCACCAAGGGACCAGGGCGAAAAACACACTAGCCAACCTTCCTCTCCAAATTCGGACGAATCCAAGTCAAGATGCAAGGTCAAAGTGATGTTTAAAAGGTTTCGCGAAGGAATGAAGTGACAAAGGCCATCAAGTTGATAAAAAATGGCTGGGGCGCTCCTGTCCCTCTCCAAGGGACCAAAGCGAAATGTTCAATATGCCTAATGGCCTAAACAATTAAAATACCATTTCTCATTTTCACGACTTAAGATATAATGGGGAAAGCATGTGTTATGCCTTAAAGGTAATTCAAGGACGATTAGATCAAGAATTTGCACAATCAACTAAATAGCGCTTCTGTCCTTCACTCAAGGACCAGGGCGAAAATGCTTTAAAATGCACTCATTTCAAAGATTGAATGGATCAAGCTCGAAATATTCAAGTAAAATGCCATTTTGGGCGTCCAGGATGAAGTGTTGAACGTGAAAAACAAGAATTACAAGGCTAAGAAGCATGAGGCGCTCCTGTCCCTCACCAAGGGACCAGAGCGATATTACTGATGTCCCAAATATCTCCCATGCTAGGCGCCAATATCATTCAAAGTGCATTAAATGCCAGTTTCGCTAAAACTCCAAGATATTTTGAAATTAAATTGGCATTTAATGAGAGTGCCTAACATTTATTAATTGATTTTAGCCTTTTAAAAAATCGAAATTCAATTGCAAAGGCATTTAATTAATTAATTAAATTATTAAATGAAAGGAATACGCTTGGGGTTTTATTTTAAATATTTTGTAAAGGTCGGCCTCCTTTCTATTTAATTTTGTTTATTATTTGCTTCATTTCCACCAAGTCGGCCTATTGGAAATTGCCAAGGTAAGCGCCTATATAGTGGAGGGGTGTTGAGCGATTTTAATCCATCATTCATTCATTTGTTCAAATGCGATTTGGAGAAGCCAAGGAAGGAGCGAAATCTGATCCAAGGAGAGGTGCGAAATCTCAATCCAAGGAGAAGTGCGAGCTTTGCTAGAGGTTAGAGGAGGAGCGATTTTTCCTCAAAGCGTTGAAGGCTAAGGGTGGTGAAATTGCTAGAAGAAGCTCACATTGAAAACTTCGATCCACATTTTGCCTAGCAAATTTCTTAATTTTTGCATCTTTTTTAGAGATAGTTCTCAAAGAAGGGTATGGTGAAGATCTTCCTAGCCTTGTTTAAATTTTGAAATTTTGAACTTCCAATTGCATAATCGTCAAATTTAGGAAATGATAATTCAAAGATTTATCATGAAGTTTCCTAAATTTAAAGCTTAAACTTAATCTATATCTTTTTTACGTTCCAAGGTATATTGCTCATTATGAAATGTTGTGTAGGTATCACGATGGCGACCCCAAAGGCAGGAGCATCCACCAGTCGTCTAGCCCTTATGAAAGAAGATCAAAGGAATGAAGAATTGGAGACCAAGATCGTGTCGAAGTGGAGCAACACTGGAGATACCAACTTGGGAAACTTCAGTGTGAAGAAGTTTCAAGAGGTCCCTTACATTGGGAAGCCATCACCTGTCGCAAGGAGAATAATTGAAAGTGGCATTATCAAGGCGGCCGGCTTCCCTCCAGCAATCCAGTGCCATGAGCTGATGATCGAGTGTGCTCGCCATTATGACCCACAGTCAAGATCGATCGTGTCCAAGGAGGGAAACACTTTGGCTTATCTTTCAGATGAGGCTATCAGTGAAGCTCTTCATCTACCAGAACATAAGGACATGATTTACAAAAGCTTGGAAGGAGCCAGATCCATGTACGAAGATGATCCAGACACTTGCTTGAGCATCATCAACAAGAATTGGCTACTCAAAAGTCGTCCTCGCCTGAGCAAAATTCCCAACACACCACATAGGATCGACTTCTAGGAGGAGTACAGAGATTTGATAACCTTACTCAATCGAGTTACAGGGGCTCCTCAAGCCTTCTATTTTGAGAAGTGGATGTTCTTCTTCATCCAAGTGATAGTTCAAGGAAAAGGAACAATTCATTGGGCTAGAATCATTAGCCATTGCTTGGACATATAGTTGAGAAGACTGAAGGCTACTAAATCCTTCCACATGAGCTCGTACATCATATATGCCTTGATCAGGAGTTTTGAATATGCAGGACTACCTCACAGAAGGATCGATTGGAAGAGGACCTGGAGAAGTCAGAGTTTGTGAATCTTATGTTCATTTGCATCATCCACCTGGGAGTAATTACAAGTTAGTCAATGATACCTTCACAATGAACATCACCAGAACACTGCAAGGCGGGATTCATAATCAGCTATCTCAGGAGGCACAAGAACTTGTAAAGAGGTATGGTGCTTGGTTTATCCAATTTCAGAAGTTTACATATATCAGAGTTCATGGGTGTCCTTCACCTCCATATATGTTGCCAAGATATCCAACAGACCGAATAGTACTACTTGAGGTGACTAGGCAACTAGCGGCTTATGCGAAGGCATTCAGACACAGACATGGAAATGGGATTCCTGTACCTATCATACTAGGAAATTCAGTTGAGGTATGTCCTAATGTTCCAGCTTTAGATGATGCAGAAAGGGA
This sequence comes from Cryptomeria japonica, assembly GCF_030272615.1. NCBI lineage: Eukaryota > Viridiplantae > Streptophyta > Pinopsida > Cupressales > Cupressaceae > Cryptomeria > Cryptomeria japonica. Next base: position 864,160,416 of record NC_081407.1, read on the forward strand.
GTTGGCCTTGTATTCATTTTCATTCTTTTCATTAAGGGAGAATTTTGATCCTTATGGGCATATAGAAGAGACAGTTGGTAGAAAATACAAGCATGAATGTCAGGTAGAAGACTTTTGGATGAATCTCTTAGATGATTTAGAAGTAAAAAGAAAGATGCATTCCAGATTGCCTTTGGATTTCATCAGGAAATGCAAAGTTTACAGAGTGGCCGATCAAACTCAGGACAGTGGCAGGCACCTCCAATCCTCTTATGATAGAGAGGACAAGGCAGTAAAGATAGATTGGAATGAACCTGAGGTTGTGGACTTGAAGACTTTGATGGCTCCAGTTTTGTCCTGTACTCGCACATGGGTTGATGTGCAACATCAAAAGTTGAGAGAGCAGAATATATCAATGACTTTTACTTTGGAGGAAAGGTCGGCAGAAGGAGCAAGCGTAAGTGAGGGCCATCCTCATCCTAAAAGCACAAGCGAAGGCAATCCTCACCCCAGAAGCGTAAGTGAGGGCAATCCCCATCATAGAGGTGCGAAGAGGAAGGAAAGACCTAAGAAAAGAGAATCTTCCAAGAAGAAGCAAGAGGCCAATCGAGATCGCTCATCCGGCACATCTTCTCGACAGGAGAAGAGGACACTTGAAGTTGAGGAATCTATGGAGTCAATGGTTCAGAATGATAAACCTGAAGAAGGACAGGCATCTCAACGATCATCAAGTCAATCTCCCCAAGTCAATGAGCTACATGAAGACAAAGATGATGATGAAGCGACGTCTCCTCTCCGGAAAGAAGAGTCACTACCTAAAGAAATACAAGTTAGAGAGACAAGGTCCGCCATTCCAGATTGGTTGAAGGAGAGATTAACAAGGGTAATTGTGATCGAAGACGAAGAAGATAATGTGATTGATTTAGATAGCCTTGTTGGAGATTCTCAGGGAGTAACAGAAAAGAGGAAGGCCACCAAAATGTCCAAGATGATCAGAGATGAGACAGGGTCCAGGAAGTTGCAGATAGCTACACCGGCAGTGGACAAATATGAAGGTGAGATCCTTGCAGAAGAATATGATGTAGAAACCGTTGAGCTTGGTCCACTCACCACCGAGCAGGCATTGGATGAGGTAACTGATTCATTTGAAGCACTTAAGGATAAACTTAAGGAAGAGATGGAAAAGAGTAGAAAACTTGAGAGAGAGGTCAGTGCTTGGAGAGGCTACTTTAGCCACCTCAGTCAGCCTTTGGGACATCAGGATCCAGCAGTATCTCCTGTGCAAGCACTTCCCCTTGAATCAGTTGGTGAAGCAGAGAAAGTTAAGAGCTTGGTCCAGCTCATGAGCTCTTGGATGGACAAATCCCATACAGTTGCTGTTGAGTTTGCAACAAGAATGATGCAGACCATTCATCGGGCTATCCAGGTCCTTGAGATCATCCACAACCTAATGATAATAGTAGCCGCCTTTGCTCATACTAAAGATGTTATCATTCCTGTCCTTCAAGTAATCAGGCAAACACCAAGAAAGATCTTAGCACAAGAAAAGATAATGGATGGAGGAGCTCATAATTTACTCCAGTGGTCTACTTTACTCCAGATGAAGGAAGTTCTCTTCGAGGACACCAGCACTAAATGCAATCAAGTAGAGGAGGTCATCCATCCAATCCAGGACAAGGTGTTTGGGGTTTTATGTACTATTCTCGGCAGAAGGATCGAAGTTGAGACAGATGTGGATCTTCAAGAATTAGAAGAAAGGGTCAAAGTCATCTTTTGCAAGGATGAGAATGTGATTACAGATGAGCAAAGAGATCAAATGTTTGCTACTATGCTCCTGATTGAGAAAATTAAGGAACTCGAACCTGAATGGGATGCAGCTCTTCTCAAGGCCTTTGATCAGATTATTCACTTGGAGGAACGAATGAGGAATCTTCCTAAGATTCCTATTGCTGAGATCGAGGGAATCGTGTCCAGATTCATTGCATATGCTAAAAAGGAGCATTGGAAAGGGAATAAGGTTCTAGAGGAGAGGTTGCTATAGATGACATGGCACCTTAATTGTCATTGGTCTATGTTTCCTAGATTTTTGTGCCAAATTAAATATTTGGCTATGCATTTAATGTTGTGCAATAAAAAGGGAACTTTTGTAATAAAACCCTAATTAGGGTTTAGGTGTCAAAATCTCAGCCATTGATCCTCTTTTGATCTGGGCCGTTCATTGTAATTGAGGATGTTATATATACCCTCACTCATTTTCATTTTGTAATTAGAAATTAGAGATTAGAGAGCAATAAGAAATAGTTAGAAGATTAGAGTTTTTGGAGAGAAGAAAGTTATTTTGTAGCAAGATTGAGTTTGAAGAAAGGATTTCAAACAATTGTTGTCTATTTTGGCTTTGAGATCAATAAAATATTGAAGTTATGGTGTTTTATTGCAATTCTTGTGGCTATCTTCATGGTTGTTCGTTTTCTTGAATCATTCTCAATCGAAGTAGTTTTTTAAGTTTGAAGGACTAAGTGTTGGGTTTGATTTTGGTGAGATTCACGTTCCAAACCACTAGCTTCTCACTGATTGTGGGAACGCCTTGCGTGGTCAACTGGAGACTTGAATTACTTAAACCTTCAATCGTCATTGAGCTTTGGATATGTGCCTTTGTGGTAGTGTCCATGATCCTTGATGAATTGAAAAAATCATTTGCTACCTTAGAAGATCGCATCAATTTCAGTTGGGTTGTTATTTCATGGCAATATTGAAATTGGTAGAATCTTGCCAAGTCTAGCCTACATTGGGTCATTCATAGGATTAGATTAGAATTTATCCCTTGCAAACTCTACCTTTTGATCTTTTTGAAGAAATTGTTAGTTTTAGGAAAACTTGTTCCTGCAGCTTGGAGAACATAAGGCCCCTTGATGAAACAGCATTCACAACGACCACTGGTGCTTATCCACACGTAGAGACCCTACATAAAAGAACATTGGAGTCACCCTGATTGATCCTTTTTTGCGACATCTTCAGCAATCAGAGGCTTTATTCAAGAGAGGATAAGGTACCCTTGGGTATTTTATTCTGTGTATGATTGTGTACAAAATACACGTCAACAGGTTCTTACAGTGGTATCAGAGCTTTCATCCTGCCATCCTGTGTTTGATGATTGAGAGGGAGACAAGGTATTACAACAGGGAACAGTGAAGGCAACAATTTCATATTCCATAGGTTCCTAAAGCGGACACTTTATCTGAAGCATTGAGAGAGAAAGACAAAGAAAAGATGGCTTAAGAAGACAAAGATGTAAGAATGGAGCGGAAGTTTGACACATTGATTGATATGATGTCACAAATGCTTGGTAGAATGAATCAGCAGGCCGAAGAAAATAGAACAAATCACTCAGGTGAAGATAGTAGAAGTGGCAGTCGTAATGAAGTGGATAGAACAAGAGACAGATCAAGAGACAGGGCTACAACCCGACATGATACTTACACTAGAGGATCAGCCTCTAGACCACTCTTCCCTACCTTCACTCCATGTGAAGAACAACCTCCCAATGTTGCTACTACTCCTTATGTTGTTGAAGCACGTCAGGCCTACTTGGAGTACACCACTCTACCTCCTGATTTGCGGTAAATGTGGTCCTTTGAACAATATATGAATCAGAGAGGAAGAAGGAATGGAGGCCGGAATGATTATCAAAATCAGCGATCTGATTACCAGCATACCCTTGGGAAGATCACCATGTCATACTTTGATGGCAGTGACAAGAGCACGGCTAGAGCTTGGGTGCAGAAACTTGACAATTACTTGTCACTTCATCCGATGCCCGAGGAAGATGCTATCAGGTTCGCCGCACTGCATTTAGAGGGTGTTGCTCACGAGTGGTGGTATCATGGCCTTATTACATTGGGGCATAACCAAATCACCACCTACGCACAATTCACTGACCGGTTGATTGAAAGATTTGACCGGAAAGATCCCGAGATATATTTCAGAGATTTGGCGCAACTCAAGCAAATAGGTGGACTAGAACCTTATGTGGGAGAATTTTAGAGACTTGCAGAGATGGTTCCTAGCATTTCAGAAAGAAGGTTGGTCATATTATTCATAGAAGGACTGATGGAGCCGCTGAGCGGATGGGTTGAGGCATTTGACCCACCAACCTTGTTGGAGGCTATGAAGAAGGCACGGAGTATGGAGCTGGCTGCACCCTGAAGTAAGTTTCCATCAAAATTTACATCCAACAAAGATAAATTGCCCTATCGGAAAAGAGATAAACCTGATTTTAAAGATAAATTTCCTATGGGTAGAAATCAGGGGAGTTTTAATGATTTAAGGAAGAAGAAACTTTGTTTTTGGTGTAAAGCACCTTATACTCCTGATCATGAGTGTCCCATGAGACCCAAGGCAAAGGCAAAACAAATGGAGTGGGTTTATGAGCATGAGGACAATTCTGATTTCTCAGACCAGCAAACAGAGCATGAAGATGTAGAGTCTGAAAAGGCATCAAAAATTTCAGAACCTGAATCAGAGGGGAAGAATACTACTATGTGCATTACTTCCTTGCATCGGGAAGGTTCTTTCTGAATGAGGGGAATCATAGCAGGGCAGTGTGTCATCACTCTCTTTGACACAGGGGCAACACATAACTTCGTTGATGAGAAATTGGTGGCTAGGCGTGGAATTCAGACACAGGAATTTGAAGGAGTACAGGTAAGAGTTGCTGATGGCTTTGCTCTCTCTTGCAATAGAATGATTACTTATCTTCCTATGCGTTTGAGTGACTATGATTTTAAGGCTGATTTCTATGTAGTTAACATGGGTGACATGGATGTGGTTCTTGGAATGACTTGGATACATGCTATTGAGGAACTCACACTCAATGTCAAGCACATGGAACTTCGTTTTGAAGCTAATGGCAGGAAACATGTGCTTAAAGCTATTACAGACTCAAACCTGCGGATGATCTCTTTCAGGAGGATGGAGAGATTGATTCGTCATGATCAGCATGAGTGGGCAGCAACTTGTCATATCATGCCTACACAGACAGAGCAACAAATGGTAGAGTACCCACCTGATATTCAGGGTTTATTGACTAAAGACCCCAAGGTGTTTAGTGGTGCCATACCACCGGGATGACCTCCTGATAGGGGAATAGAACACATCATTGAGCTTGAGGAGGGTGCAAAACCTGTTATGATCACACCTTATAGGCACCCGAAAAGGTTGAAGGATGAAATAGAGAAAACCATCAAGGAACTGCTCAACATGGGACATATACGGCCGAGTAAGTCCTCCTTTGCTTCATGTGTGGTACTAGTTAAGAAGAAAGATGGGTCTCTAAGGATGTGTATAGACTACAGGGCTCTGAACAAAAGAACTATCAAAAATAGGTACCCTTTTCCACGCATTGATGATCTTATTGATGAGTTGCATGGAGCTTGCCTCTTCTCCAAGATAGATTTGAGATCGGATTATCACTAGATACGAGTGAGAGAGCAGGATATAGAGAAAACAGCTTTTCGATGCCATTGTGGACACTTCGAGTTTTTGGTCATGCCTTTTGGGTTGACCAACGCTCCAGCTACTTTCCAGTCTACAATGAATAGGGTCTTCCAACATCAGCTAAGGAAGTTTGTTCTTGTTTTCTTTGATGATATCTTGGTGTACAGCAGGACGTGGCAGGAACATTTGGCACATCTAGATGAAGTGTTGATTATTCTGGAAAAAGAATCCTTGTATGCCAAGGAGTCCAAGTGTGCATTAGGAATGACAGAATTATTATATCTTGGACATATCATCAGTGTTGAAGGAGTGCATATGGATTCTGATAAGGTTCGTGCTATCATAGATTGGCCTACACCTGAGAACCTTACTCAGCTTAGAGGATTCATGGGCTTGTGTGGATTTTATAGACGCTTCGTCAAGGGTTTTTCACAGCAGGCAGCACCATTGATAGACTTGACGAAGAAGGGAGCCTTCGTTTGGATTGATCGGGCACAACATTGTTTTGAAAAGTTCAAACAATTGATGACCACTGCCCAGTATTGGCTGTTCCAAACTTCACTAGACCCTTTGAGCTTCAGTGTGATGCATCCGGTAAAGGTATTGGTGCAGTCCTGATGCAGGACAAGCATCCTATTGCATTTGAGAGCCGTAAATTGAGAGGGCCTGAACGTACCTACAGTATTTATGATAAGGAGATGTTGGCCATCATGCATGCATTGGCCAAGTTCAGGCAATATTTGGTAGGCTCCAAATTCAGCATCAAGACAGATCATAATAGTCTGAAGCATTTCCTTGGACAAAGGGACTTGAATGATCGCCAGCGAAAGTGGGTTAGCAAGTTGCAGGCGTATGATTTTGACATCACTTATGTCAAGGGGAAGAACAACATTGTTGCTGATGCGTTATCACAGAGACCACATTTGGATGCCATGGTTGAGATTGCTGAGGATTGGAAACATTTGATTGCAGCAGAGTATGCTAAGGATTCTTGGGCTTCTAGTATTATGGATGGTATTGTGCAGGATGATAGATACTCCATTGTGAATGATTTAATCATTTACAAAGGGAGATTTTTTCTTGTACCAAGATCGGAGTTGAAGGGAAAGATTTTGAGGGCATCGCATGATTCCTCTATGGCTGGACATCTAGGGTACTACAAGACATACAGGCAGGTTAGGGAGTGGTTTACTTGGAAAGGACTTAAGTCCGATGTGCTTCAGTATGTGAGAGAGTGTCCAGTTGTCATCTGAACAAGCAGGAACATTCTTATCCAGCGGGACTACTTCAGCCACTTCCCATTCCGGATCAGAAGTGGGAATGTCTTTCGATGGATTTTATCACAGGGTTGCCTAGAGTCCACAACAGTGATTGTAGCTTTGTGGTAGTAGATCATCTTACGAAGTTTGCCCACTTCTTTCCGATCTCAGCTACCTACTCAGCAGCACAGGTGGCAGATTTGGTTTTCCGAGAGATCTTCAGACTTCATGGGTTGCCACGAACCATAGTGAGTGACAAAGATATTAGATTCATGAGTCACTTTTGGCAGGAATTGTTTAGACTTAGTGGCACTGAGCTCACCCCCAGCACTAGCTACCACCCACAGACCAATGGGCAGACAGAAAATGTGAACAAATGGGTGGAGGGCTACCTCAGAAATTACATAGCTAGACAACAACGGGCATGGATTAAGTGGTTGCACGTGTGTGAGTATTGCTAGATTACTACTTACCACATGTCTATTCGGATGACACCATTCATGGCACTTTATGGCTATGATGTGCCCAACTTCCTAGATCTTTTGTTGATTGACAGCAGGGTGCCCAGTGCTAGGGATTTCCTTCAAGAGAGTCAGGACATTGTACGATCATTGAAGGAGAATATTCAGAAGGCACAGAATTAACAGAAGCAGTATGCAGATCAGAAAAGAGTTGAGCGATCTTTTGACATTGCTGATATGGTGTACTTGATGCTGCAGCCATACAGACAATCTACTCTCAAGAAGAGTGGAGCAGAGAAGCTTAAGCCACGTTACTATGGGCCATTTCGGATTGTGAAGAAAGTTGGAGAGGTGGCCTATGAGCTTGAGCTGCTAGCAGATGCTAGGATACATAATGTCTTCCATGTGTCGTGCCTCAAGAAGGTGATAGGACACCATGTCGTACCTTCTACAGTGTTGCCACCCCTTGATGAAGAAGGGAAGTTGATACTAGTACCTGAGGCTATCATTGATTTCAGGGAGCGCAAGTTGAGGAATAGAGTTCTCAGGGAATATTTGGTGAAGTGGAAGGATCTACCAAAGGAGGATGCAACTTGGGAAAAAGAGGACATCTTGCAGCATCCAGCATTGAGATTGCTTGAGGACAAGCAATTTCAGGGAGGGCGGACTGTAATGTCCCCTTCACATTAGACTTCAGTATTTGACTAGATTGGCCTATTATCAAACCCTCGTAGGCCAAGAGGAGTGTTTTGGGTATCATGCTGTGGCAATTTGAGGCTTCACATCTCATTATCTATTAACATTTTGATGATTTAAGAGATAACACATATCAGGAGACGTGTCGGTGTTTATCAAATAATTAATTAAAAAGGTACATTATAATGTTTTAATAAAATAATATAAATTGTACCTAACCTTATCTTCTAGAAGGTGTTTGTGATGTGACAAGTAATGTATAAATAGAAGAAAGGGAAGACACATTAGGCATCAGTTGTTTGGTTGTTATCTCTTGTGAGTGTGAAGACACTAGTTGTCTACAGAAGATCTTAGGGAACGCTACCTCCCTATTGGTCAAGCATAACTGAGGAGGTGAAAGATCCTCTAAGGGGTTGCTAAGGAGTGAGGAGTACTTCTGCTTCTCAATTTGTGCCTAAAGAGTTTTCATATCAAACCTCATGTACTTCAGACTTCAGAATTTCCAGATTTGACAAAGGTTGACATTGGAAGCATATATTTTGAACCAGAAGGGTAGCGATATTCCTATTTGTGGATTTGAAGGTTGATTGGAGGCAGATCGTGGTTTTTGGACTTGCTGTTGACAGTGGTTGCAGACTTCCTGGTACCCTTGTTTTCACTCATATCTCTCCATATTTGCATCGAATCAACACTTTGATGATTGCAGATTGAATGTGAGGCCACAGCGATACCTTTTGGAGTATTTATTGGTCAAAAGAGTGCCTAAATTATTTATTAGAAGGGGGCATATCAGCAACATAGTTGCAGACCTAGGATGCCATGTTTTGATTTATATCTCATCACATGTGCATCGATTTTGAGATCTATGGGCACCAAAATTCATTGGAGAGTGGCGATACTTTTGAGGTAATTTATTGAGTGTTTGGGGTGTCTATTCATTTATTTGAAGAAATTGAACTATAACAGGTCTGCCCCTTTTAAGTCCACCAATTTTCACCATCCAAAGTCTATAATTCCTCAAAGTCATATGGGATGATAGGCGCTGTCATAAGGCAGAAATCCAATCAGTTTTGAGGCATTTTTGGGTGACATTCATCAACAGTGACAATGGCAGATCTGAAGCTCCATCTACAGCAGTTAAGGTGATTATCTCATGAGGCATACTTTGCTGTCAAGAGGCCTAAGTGACTACTGGTTTGGTTTCCCACCACATTGCAGATTGTACAGGTTCATTATTGCCCATTCTATGTTGCATTTGTGAGGTTAGAATGGTAATTTTGGTCCATGTCTTCAGACTAGACCTGAATATGTGTGTGTTTCAGAATAATGTTCAATTGTAGACAGCTCATGTAATGAAGCATTGGTCTCATTAATAACCAGTCTAAAGATTATTGTTAGTAGATGGCTTGCCAACTGTTTGCAATAATGTTTATCTGCTGTTCCATTGTTTCATGATCTCTTTATCTCTCATATAATCATACAGTCTGAAATGGTAGTATTAATCAATCATTTCTTAGCAGTCACATTGAGTTAGAACAGCCCTCTTGTTGTAAAAAACAAGTATCTTTTGATGTTCCTTGAAGTCTAAAGTGTTTGATCAGTTGTATGCCAAGTGTTTGACGAAATACCATAGGGGTAGAAACTGAAAATTTCAATCAGAATTGGAGGGGGTCTTACAACCGTACCACTTGCAGTCCTCTATTTTCATCATTTGGACCATACAACTCAGTAGGAAGATGGAAATTGTTGTAATCTTTATTGTCATTACTTTCCTAAAGGGGTTTGGAGCATTCCACAGGCTACAGATGTCGATTGGGGTCTAGATCAAGGATTCTTTGAGGAAAACTTAGGAAATTTTGAATCTTGCCTAGAGGCCAGGCACATTCCTTAGTAATTTCAGTATATTTGTTTTTATATTATTCATTATTGTTGATGCAAATAAACTTCATCGGAGGCATTGGACACCATTCGGCGCTCATCCATTGTGTCTTATTCAAGATTAGTCAATAAAACCCCTCTTTTAGCTAGACGTTGGAATCCTGGTATGTTTATTATGCTTTGATGGAATAGAATTCTTGATTTTGGAAGTCATTATAATTGCTGTCATACAAATCAAAATTCTGAAATTAAATTCAGTCAATTATACTATTGTATTGTGCTTTCCAAATTTTGGTTTATTGGCAATTGGTCATGAATAAACATTACTCAAAATACTGAAATCAAACCCGAGCAAAAACCCTCAGCAAACAGTCTCTAAACATCATTACAGCAGTATAGGTTCAAGAAATTTTCAGTTCAGACTGGTTGGGGATCTTTCAGATGGTACTTAATAATAACTCTCCTCTATAGAAGTTAGCCTAAATGCACAATCTTCTTCAATTCAAGAAAGTATGCTTGTGCTAGTTCTTTGCTGAACAATCTCACTACCTGTGGTCAGTTGATAATTGAACGTAACAGATATACAAGGATGACAATTATTTCAATGAAAACAAATGATACACAATTCCATATCTTAAAGAGCGGCTCTTATGATTGTCTGGTGATTTTTTCAAGGTTAGTTACTTACACGGAAGCTTCCCCATGAGAGAGAAAAACTTTATGGTTATTGTAACAAGACAAATGCCATCTCATGGCTCCATCTCGTTATTTCAACTACTGCATAAAATCCAGAAAATTTACCCCGGTGTTGCTCCCTCATATACTGAATTTTATTTAAATCCCTCATATACTGAATTTTATTTAAATAAGTATTAAATTTTATTTTTGAAAAACTGGCATTCAAGTATTATTTTTATTATTACTTTTACTATCATTATAATACTTTTTTATTGTAAACATATCCATATTTTATTTGCATTTAATTATTTATAATCCTCGTATGTTAATATTCTAAAAATTCCTAAAATATGCTTTTGTAATTTCTAAGTTTGATACAATGTGTCTCTGGTGAGCTTTCTTTTTTCTCACTGATTGTTTAATTTGACCTTTCTGCTTTTTGAATTTGAATGGTGCCATTTGTTGCTTGCATGGTCATGACTCATAATGATCGTGTCAAAGTCATTGCTGTGTATTAAACTGTCTCTGAATAGTACAATACTCATAAGCAGAGTTCGAGGCCATCATGAAAGTGTGAGGAACCTTTTCTGACTTAAAAATGCATGGGACCTGAGTTATAAGATATGAAGCTTTGAGACATTTGAAAGCCTTGATGTGAAAGGCATATTGTTTCCTTTCAATATAAAGGGGTGTGACTTATTGTATATCTTGTACTCTAGCAACCTTTAATACATATTAATCACCTAAATGATTGGCTAGATGCTAATTGTCTGTAATTTTGTTTCTTTGAGAAGAATTTTGGGACAACCTGTGGAATTTCAGCTTATATTTTTGCTAAAACTGAGGAAAAGAGAAAATAAGTACAAATTACATTCATCAATTATCAAATCAAGCACAATATCTCTCAATATGTTCAATTACAGTTGAACACACAGGACGCATTGGTTTCCCTTTTCTGAGTGATACATTTTATATGGCATGTAAGTTGTTTATTTATGCAAGGCAGATGTTTAGCTTCACAAACCTTTGTAATATCTTATTGTGTTCTTTCTTTGCACAGTGGTCAATCATATATTTTAAGGAGATAAGTAACATGTGACTGCTCAACGATTAGGATTAGTTGAATTGTGAAAACAAATTGATTAAGGTACACTTGTTGATTACTTGACATGATATGAATCAGAATTTGGTTATTTACTAATAATTTAAATTAGATATTGATTAAAAAATAATGTTTAATCAAGAAGTCATTAAAATTTTATTACTAGGAGAGAAAAATACGATTTTCTGGAAATGTTCCTGATATGAGTTTCAGTATTGATCATCAATTTGTCTGAACTTCAACATTTACAATTCCTTATTGCTATATTTTCATGCATCGCTCTGTTTTAATTCAGGTTTATCTTGGTTCTGCTTGGATTCATCCGTCATCTTTTTGACCAGGTTACTGCTTGTAATGAATGCAACTGGCGGAAAAGTGACAAAACTTTGGAGGAGGCAGGCATGAAACTGACAAGAATTCCAAAGGTCTTGTCACATTCATTTCCTTATGGTTGATTTCTTCCATTTTTTGTCTTAAATTTGTTTGGAGAAATAATTTATACATTATTTTTCCTTTTTTAAAATAAACATCGGTACACATTTCTAACATGATGTTAATATGTAGGCACCTAAAGACTATCACGTTTCACGATTACCTGTAACACGATCAACTTTCAAGATGTTGATGAATCAAGAAAGGCTACCCAATGAGTGGACTGGTTATATATCTTCACAAATTTGATATTGTAATAAGTTTTATGTTTTATTACTCTGTATTTTTGGTGTAACATTGTTTACTGGAGCTGCTTTGTCTGTGTTCTTATGCACCTTCCACATCTAATCTCCATGATGTTATCTGTTCCATAATGTCTGTTCATATGTAGGCTAACATTATCAACTGTATAAATGATTCGAAATTTCATTTATCAGAATGATTTTCTATTTTTGTCATGAGAATTCTAAAAATCTTTGAAAATATGTAATAGTTTAACTCAACCTTGGGACTAGAGTTACTTTGATTGGAAACTTGAGTACATTAACAAAAAATATTCCTTTGGATCAAATTCCCAAGGAGAAAACAATTAGGAATCATAAAAGGGTTATATTTAGTAGTCATATCGTGTTAATGTTTAATTAAGTAGTTATAATCATAAAGGGTTATATAGTGCATCTTATCTTATCTATCTCTCCAACCCTCACTCTCACCCTCAGACTCCCAAGAGGGGTGCTACCCTCAACCTCATTTTGGCGAGGCGGAGGAGCCTCATGGGACCCCTAGGACAAGACCCTCTAGTTCTATCTCTCCCCTAGTTTTTACTGAGCTCGGAAGAGGAAGATGTAAAATGTTTTGATGTAATATTTACTTTTAGTTTTACAAAAATAATTTGCCATTTCATTTTGTTTCAATCTGTCGACCATCAGCATTCCACAAGAAGATGCCATTTTGTACCCAATTTGCATTTAAATCAATCAAATATATCTAGACTTAGCTTGTTTCTTTTGCGTACTCATTTATTGACTCATTCGATGCATCTCCTCATTGAATTTTGCGAAAAAATGTATTTCTAATTGAATTTAAGCAGTTTTAAGTTGCCGAGTTTTTGTCGAGTTTTTGCTGAGTTTTTTTAACGGGCCTTAGCGAGTTTTTGTTTTGGCTAGTAGTTCAACTTTGGTGTGTACAAATATTCTTGTTGACATTCAAGAACAAAAGAATTATAATTGCAGGATTAATCATTACAAATCTTTGTGTAAACTACTTTGCTTGAGATATCATGGAAACTAGTCATTTGTACATCCATTCCAAATATAAGAAAACATAAAGTATGTCAAAAGCAATGTTACAGCAGCCAAGGCATTTCTCTTTGTCCAAAATTTCCACCCACATCATACCGATAAGGATCAAATCATTAATTACGAGATAATGAACATACTAAGATTGCATACTCAGAATTGAGATAATTAAGCTTCATGGATGTTAGTATCTCATCAACTCACTACGGTACAAGGAGAACCTAATATCATGAGATCTTCCTTTATTGACAAAATTGTTTGACCAAGGGATATGCCATTGGAGCCCACAAATGTGAAGGCACCAAGTAATTATGAAAAAATTACTATAGTATGAAAGCATTGACAAATGTAATATAGAAAACTATATCCCTCTGTATTTGGGTAAATATTACAAAATAATTGTGTAAATCTATCCCCCTCTCTAAGCAAGCCATATTCTTTGCTGAAAAAGAGTAGTACAATAACTCAAACTATGAGGTTGGAGTTAGGATGCGAAAACCTTCTTTGGGTGCTGGTCTTGTTTAGCTAACCTCTAATCTTCAAATCCAGTTTGTATTTTCATAACCTCTATTCCAATCAACTTTTGTGTGCTACCATGTTGGTTGTCTTCTTGTACAACTCAATTTGTTGTCTATTGTGTGTCAGTTGTTTCTGCAGGTAGGGTTTCTATAGTTTGGTGACTTATTTTATTGAATACAAGGGTTTCAAAGTTTTCTCAATGCACATAAGAGGCAATAGGGCCATACACAAAAATGATCAAGGGCCCAGGTTTGATCCTAACGAACAACTCTCTAGATGAGAATCTAGATGAGGTGTGTGTAGAAGCTTTATGAGAGACATGATTGCAAAGATAAAGAAAGATGTAGAATTGATCAGTAATTGTGTGTGTGTGTGTGTATTCATGTCGTGGAAGCCCATAGTTGTGAGGAAGTTGAATTGCCTATTATAGAAGAACTTTTTTTCCTTGTTTGATTTCTAATCCCTTGACAATTGTAAATCTAAATCAATTGGTGGTGTGTCTTAATGAGTTGATAAATGGGCAGGCATAGATGAGCCTTTGGAGTGCCAATTGCTTTGCCATACCAAATACACTGTTAGAATCCTCTAGAATGATAATCAAAATAATAGTGTGGTGTGAATTCGTGTGAATTGGATGTTGTAGTTTGTTTGAGAGGTGTATTGGAGCTTGTTGCAACCATGGTAGAAGATGCAAGATGTTGATGAATGTGTGTTCGTTGTAGAAGTGTTTGTCTTTGTTAAAGAGTGTGGGAGAGTCTTTGTACGCAAGCATTTGGGAGGTGCTCTAGAGTATTGCAGAGTACTTAAGTGTTACCATGATTATTACAAACTATGAGAGTGGTCTTGTTGTTATTGCAAGTACTAGAGTTAGTGAATCCTCTTGGATGAGTCACCTCTCCTTATGAAATTATAGGCTTGATTGCATTAATCCTAGGAGGTAAGTGCAAATCCTTAACTTCTAGTTGCTTAGTGAAGCATTTGTTTAGTTGCAAGTACTCTATGCCATTGCAATAGTATGCATTTGTTAGTGAGGGGGATAGTCTTTGTGTTCTTGAAAGCGTCTAGGAGGTGCTCTAGTGTATTGCAAACCACTAAAGTGTTCCCTTGGTTATTACAAACTATGAGAATGGTCAATTCTTATTGCAAGTACCATAGCTAGGGAATCCTCTTAGATTAATTACCTCTCCTTGTGAAGTTATAGATTTGATTGCATTGAGTCCAGGAGGTAAGTGCAAACCCTTAACTTCTAGTTGCTCAGTGAAACATTTGTCTTGTTGTGGAAGTTGACCCATTGGAACAACTCTATAGACAAGCATAAAAATAGTTGTTTAAACAAGGTTTACAAAATATGATTTATCTATGTCCCAACATGTTATTCTTCAATTGGATTTGAGGTGAAGAATGTTGAGCATGCATAGTCATATGACGCAATCTTCATTGGAGTTGAGCATGAATTCATTTTGGGAATCCAATACATCTCATTGGCCATTGTCACAACTATGTTGAGGGATGATGTAGTACACACACTTTTGAAAATATATGTGGATGCCCAAGGAATATTTTATAGATCTCCATTGACGCTACATCATAGACTATTTTCTCTTGAAAAAGATGAATACATATGAAAAGTGACACAGAAAATTGATGCTTATCCCTTAAGTGTTGCAAGCAGTGAACCATCCTAGTTTGTAGGGCTGCAAGAGAGACATTGTAGATAGCTTCAACCTTGTTATACCCAATTCAAACCTTGATTGCATTACATGAAATTTCAATTTTAAATTGTCACGTGTCTCAAATTTTTTGTCCAAATTTGAAATGGTCAATTTTTGGTTATGTCAAATATTCAATTGTTCACAATTTGTATAATTACTAATTGAGCTTTCTTTCCTAAAGAGGTAAACACTTTTGACTTGAAGCTATTAACTAGTGAGGTCACAAATGGGAGACCTTATCCCCATTTAAACATTCAACAATAACATCCCAATGGTGTTTGACCCTTGATGGTGAGAATAACAATATCGGAACTTAACCATCACACTAGATGTCAATACCAACTAATTAGTGATTGAGTTGTTTAAAACTTTGAGTTCTTCAAGACTTCTTTTTGAACCTTTTCTTTCTTAACTTTGACTTTTTTAATTTTTTAAATTTCTCTTTCTTTCTTTAACCTTTTAATACATGCACATTGGTATGGCACTTTATATTTCCATGTTCTCTCTGCAAGTTCGTTCATTGTTATTTTTTATTCTACATCTGCTAGAGATAATGCATTGTGTGTTCCATTTTTCTGGCTTGGAAAAAATCTGATCTTTGTAGAAACTTAGAAGCCCTTTCTCGCTTCCTCTAGGGTTGGTCCAAAACAAGTCTCCACCTGGTTTAAACTTCCTTTGTTGCCATCAGAATTTGTTGAATCTGATATTTTAACTAAGATCAGGGATTCTTTTGGCAAATTTCTGTTGTCTCATTCGGCATTTGAGGATGGGGTAGTGATGGTAAAAATTTGTGTTTTAATTTCACCTAAACTTTCTCCGCCGAAGTTTTGTAATATTCGGTCTCCTTTTGGTCTTTGGCGTCAAAATTTGTTAAAAGATTCTGGGAATTTTGGCTGTTCTTCGATGACTATGGACTCCTCTGTTTTTTCACATGAAAACCATACAATTTGGCTCAGGTGTTATTGATTCCTCTTTTGATAGGGATGCAGAGTTGTTTGTTTGGAGTAAGAACCGTTTAGATATATTTGCTGCTAATTTACCTCCCCCTAAAAGACTACGTTCATGCCTAAAGCTTCGGTAGAGGCTTCTCTGCGTTTTACTCCTCCCCCGAGGATTGGGTGTGTGAAGGGTTCTTTTTTGAATAATTCTAATGTTGCTAATGATGCTTTACCTATGGGAAAGTCTTCTGCTGAGCTTGGGAAAGTTTTAGGGTCTGAGATACAATTTCCTGAAGAGCTGAATACCTCAGAACATCTTGGGGATGTTGATGTTGTCCCAGATGAGCAGCTTATTGCTCAAGTGCAAGATATTGCTAATACAAATAAGGTCTCTCTCAATTATGATCTTGCCAATAAAGTGATCTCTTCAATCTCAGTTGATTTGGGTACTTTGGAAAATGATCTGGCTGCTTTTCCCACTACAAACTCCTTTGATGTTCTTAATCTGGATAAAGTCATAGTGACATCAGATCCTAGGCCATCTTCGGCTCACATTCTTCTGGATAAGGTAGAGGGTCGGGTGGCTTCGGCTCTAGAGAATAGATTTCCTCCAGACACTTCTTTGGGCAATTCTGGTTTTCCTGTAGTACAAACCCCTCTTTCTCCCACATTGTCAACTCCTGGGAAAAGAGGCTGTAAACCCAAATCTGTTAAAACTAATCTTGAAATTGATGCGGGAATTCAGTCAACTCTTCTTTCCTCTTTGGAAACTTCCAGAAAGAAGAGATCCAAAAAACCCTTTAGTCCACCAGTCACAAGAGGCTTGGCGACTAAGCGTAGTCTTCACAAGTCCTTTTTGGCAAGTAAGGTTTCTCTGATTTCTTTGGAAATCTTGAGGGGAGCAGATGCCTGCCCTCAGGGCCAATGAGGATTTTATCCTGGAATGTTAGAGGCTTAAATGCTCCTAACAAGCGACGCTTGATTAAGTCACAATTGGACTTAATGAAGTGTGATGTGTTCATGATTCAAGAAACTAAGTTAAATCTCTCTTCGGCTAATAGGTTATTCTCTTCTTGGAAAGCATGAAATTTTTGTGCTTCTCCCTCTTCCGGTGCTTCTGGGGGTCTTGCGTTTCTTTGGAAAGATTCTAGTGTTCATTTCTCATTAATTGCTTCTTCATCCAACTGGATGCTTGGTCTGGTCAAAAGTAGGATATCTAACTTAAAATTTTGGATCTTTAATGTTTATGGGCCGTCTGGGGTTTTAGAAAAAAGAAACCTTTGGGAATTTTTGGCTTCCCTTGCAGCCCCGTTGTGCAATGTTTTTCTAATTTTGGGGGGGGATTTTAATGCAATTACTAGTTTGAATGAAAAGGCTAGGGGAATCATCCCTAACAAGCATTTTATGTCAGAGTTTTGCTTCTTCATTCAGTCTTTAAATTTGGTTGATTGTAAACCGCTTAATGGGACATTTACATGGACCAACATGCGTAGGGACTTTTGCCAAATTGTTGAGAGATTGGATCATTTTCTGGTTTCAGAAAATTGGTTCAGTTCGGCACAGGACTTTGTTTCCTCAGTTCTCCCCTTTACTGGCTCTGATCATCTTCCTATTCAGTTTACTATTTTTGAGGACAGGGCTCCTCGAAAGTTACCCTTTAAGTTTGAGCCAATGTGGTTTCGGGATCAATCTTTCCTGCCTTCATTAAAGCAATGGTGGTGTTCTGCTCCATTCTTTCCTGGATCCTGGATGTTTCAGCTTGTTAAGAAGATGGGTTTCTTAAAACATAAGATTAAGGTGTGGAATGTATCGCATTTCAAGAACATTTTCGGGGAAAAGGCTAGAATTCAGGAAGAAATTGAACAAATTAATAAGACCATTATGGCTTTAGGAATGTCCTCTCTTTTGTATGATAGGTTGAAGTTGTTGAACTTTTAACTTTCTGAGACTTTGGTTAGGGAAGAATCTTATTGGAGGCAGAAGTCTAGAGATCTTTGGCTTTCCGATGGGGATAGAAATACTAAGTTTTTCCATTCCTCGACCAAGCTCAAGAGGCAACATAATCGAATTTCTTGCACTACTGACTCTACTGGAAACAATTTGGTAGATGAGGAAGAGATTGCTTCCGAAGCTGTTAGGTTCTTTAAGTCACTTCTTACAGCGGACCCAGTTGCGTTAGATAATGAGATTGTGCAATCGATCCCCTCTTTAGTTTCTCAAGAAGATAATAAGAAGCTTATGACTCCCTTTACTCTAGCTGAACTGAAAGAGATAGTCTTCTCCATGCATCCAGAGAAGGCCCCAGGTCCGGATGGGTTTACGACACTATTCTTTCAAAAGTGTTGGGAGTTTATAGGGAATGAAGTATTGCTAGCCTTGGAGGAATCTAAAAGAAATAGATCTATTCTTAGAGAGCTTAATACTACTCTTATTGCTATCATTCCGAAGGTGGATAATCCTACTTCGTTCTCGGATTTTTGTCTGATTGCCTTGTGTACTACTTTATATAAAATCTTTACTAAGGCAATTTCAGTTAGGTTATCTAGGCTCTGTTAGTGCATGGTAGCTTATGCAAGATAAGATCTTCCTAACCTTCCTTGTTCTGTTATTTATCTACATGCTTCATGTCTGATTTATATTGCATATGATTATCGGATTGTTCAAACATTGCTTATCATTATGCTATCGGGCTAACAACCCGATAGCATATTAATGTCAATTGTTAATTGGCATTAATATGCTATGGGGTATTAACCCGATAGCATATTAAATGCTATAAGTTATCGGGTTAAATTCGCCGATGCATACTTGCTATCGGGTGCATAAACATTGGCACCGATTCACATCTGTTATCAGGCTTAATTATATCGGGCATATTTGTTATCGGGTTTAATGAATACACCGCTTCATTTGGCATTAACATTGGTTAACAAATGCACCGGTTGGATTATATACATCGTGCACTTTGAATCATCAGTGTTTATATGAACCGATTCATTATATTGATCAGTCATTACATTATGATATTACAATATGCTATCGGGGGTTTTTGAACCGATAATCAGCATTGTGTTAATGGTATAATTGTAAAGGCACCGATCAATGGGTGCATTGATCGGTCATGCCTAAAAGGCATGACCGGTCAATACACCAATTGACCGGTTGCCTAAATGATATATATGCCAATTGAATTCATTTGGAGAAGACATAGAAAATATTAAATGATCTCTCTCCTTCAGACCTACAGATAAAAAAAAAAATCAGAATTATTAGACATTGACATAATTCCTCATATCCATATAGAGCATTCATAGTTCATAACTTGTTCTTTAATTGAAATTGAAATAACTTTACATTGTATCAGAGCCAAGGTAATCGAACCTAAGGCTATTCAATTTTGATAAAATTCAAGGACTAAGTTACAAACTACATCACATTTCCATAATGGCCAACGCTATCAGATTTGAAGATAGACTCGGAGGTAGCGAAGATTTTTCAGCTTGGAAGTTTAGAATCAAAATGATTTTAACAGAAAACAAAGTTGATTCATATGTCCAAACTGAAAGTGCACAACCAGAAGATGAAACCGAGAAATCCACATGGATCGAGGGAAATGATAAGGCTATTAAAATAATAGTGGATGGGGTAAAAAATAATATAATGCCCATCATTAGAAAGCAGGAGACGGCTTATAAAATGTTCAAGGCACTTGAAAGGACATTTGAGATATCAAATGCAAGTCATACTCTGGCATTAAAACGAGAGATCAACCATATCAGTATGAACAAAGGGGAGACAATTAACTCCTACTTCATGAGGATATCAAGCCTAAGAGATGACCTAGCTTCCCTTGGATACGACATCCAAAGAAAAGAGTTAACACTCATTGCTCTAGATGGATTGCTTAGTGGATAGAACACATTCGTCCAAGGCATCAGTGCTAGGTCCAAATATCCTAAGTTTGAAAGACTAAGAGATGACTGTCTACAAGAAGAATCCAGATTGAACAAGGTAGGAATAAAATAGAAGAATATAGATGAAGACTTGCAAGTCCTAAATACAAACATCAATAAGAAGTACAAAAAGAAGCAATTCAGGAAAAGAAAAGCTAAACAAGGCAAGAACACTTCTAAGAAAGACCTATCACATGTTCAATGTTATAGGTGTGACAAATTCGGACACTATGTTGCAAACTATCCGGAGAAAGGGAAGCAAGCCACATTTGCAAAAGTGAGGAAATCTAGAAGAGAAAATGACTCCAAGAACTATGTCCTCTACTCAGCACTTACAAGTCATGCTTCAAACAAGTCTAACTCATGGGTGATCGATAGTGGTTCATCCAGACACATCACCGGCTTTAGAGAAATACTAGACTCCATGATAGAGAAAGATGATGAGGAAGTAACCATCGGAGACGATTCTTCACATCCAGTCAGAGGAATTGGAACCTGCACCATCAAACTGAAGACAGGCATGTCACTACGACTTGAAGAAGTACTATATGTTCCAGGCATCAAAAGAAATCTAATATCCATATCAGCACTAGAAGATCAAGGATACAGAGTGACCTTCATGGAAAACAAGGTGTTGGCTTGGCCAAAGAGATCCTCCATCAAAGATGCTAAGGTCATTGGTCGAAGACAAGGCTATTTGTATGAGCTATATACAGAGCCCAATCTAGCATTGATCCATGAAGCAACTAATGCAAATGAAGTATGGCACAGGAGATTAGGCCATCTTAATTATAGAGTTTTGTCAACTATGGGAAACCTTGTCACAGGTCTACCTAAGTTGAAGCAATATCATTCAAAGGCATGCAAAGGGTGTGCCTTAGGTAAAAATACCAAAAGTGCATTTCAGAATAGTACTAGGAAAACTAGCAAAGTTTTGGAGTTAATTCATTCTGATGTATGTGGACCTATGTCCGTACCCTCGCTAGGGGGATTTTTGTACTATGTAATTTTTTTTTATGACTACTCTAGGAAGACGTGGATCTACTTTCTGAAATGTAAAGAATCAGAAGAGATCTTAAATAGGTTTAAAGAGTTTAAAACATTAACAGAAAATCTCTCTAAAAACAAAATTAAAACCTTAAGAACTGACAATGGGGGGGAATACACATCAAGACTATTTAAAGACTTTTGTAAAAATTCTGGGATTAAGAGGGAGTTGACAATACCTTATAATCCACAACAAAATGGAGTAGCTGAAAGGAAAAATAGGACCATAGTAGAAGCTGCCAAAGCCATGATACTAGATCAAAATCTAAACTTGAACCTTTGGGCAGAAGCAACTAACACTATTGTGTACATACAAAATAGATGTCCTCATTCACACCTTGAAGATAAAACTCCTGAGGAAGTCTTTACCAAGACAAAACCAGATATCAGCCATCTTAGGATATTTGGGTGTCCGGTCTATATTCATGTACCTAAAGAGAAAAGACTAAAACTAGAACCCTCTGGAAAAAGGGGAATACTTGTAGGATACAGTGAAACTTCTAAAGCCTACAGAGAAATATTGAACTCAGTAGGGATGTAATCTTCGAAGAAGATCTAGCCTTCAAAAGGGCCCAAAATACAATAGAACCTGAAATTCATAATCCTACTCCTAACCTAGAAGAAGAACCTACTCCTGAGCTTCAGAGGGAGTATATTGAGGAAACTATAAGTGAAACACAAGACCCACCTATAGATAATCGCAAGAAAAGACCACTATGGGCCACCAAAACTATAGCAGAAGCTCAGAAGTTCGCTGCTCCTTCAGGAACCTTTAGGGAAAGCAAGAGGCCTAATAAATTCATCAACTATGTTGCACTTACGAATGATCTCTCTAAAGATGAACCTAACAATGTTTCAGATGCACTCAAACATCAAGTATGGATAGATGCCATGACCGAAGAATATCAGTCCATTATGAAGAATGATGTTTGGGAGATTGTTCCTAGGCCAACCAAGAAGTTTGTTGTGTCTTCTAAATGGTTGTTTAAAATCAAGCATGCTGCAGATGGTAGTATTGAAAAACACAAGGCCAGATTTGTAGCTAGAGGGTTCTCACAGAAGGAAGGAATAGATTACGAAGAAACATTTGCACTTGTTGCCAAGTACACATCAGTAAGAGTTGTCCTAGCCATTGCAGCAGCAAAGGGGTGGAAGGTACATCAAATGGATATTAAGACAGCATTCCTAAATGGCGAGATCATGGAAGAAGTCTACTTAGAGCAACCTGAAGGGTTTGAAATTCATGATGCAGAGTCTCATGTGTGTAGACTCAAGAAAGCTCTCTATGGGCTCAAACAGGCTCCCAGAGCCTGGTATGAAAGAATTGACACCTATCTCTCAAAGCTGGGTTTCTCTAAGAATGATGCAGATCCTAATCTCTACCTCAAAAGAAATAAAGGTGATATGTTAATATTAATTTTATATGTTGATGACTTATTAATCACAGGAGATGATCACCTAATAGATCAATGCAAGAAAGATCTATCCACTGAATTTGATATGAAAGACTTGGGGCTTCTTCATTACTTCCTAGGATTGGAAGTATGGCAGAATTCTGATAATATTGTACTGAATCAAGGGAAGTACACCTTGGACATATTGACAAGATTTGGAATGCTAAACTGCAGACCCATGACCTCTCCTATGGAAACCAACTTCCATAAACTTAAAGAAGCAGCAGCAGAATCAAGACCTACTGACCCCACTCAATATAGGCAGATGATTGGGTCCCTGATGTATCTAGTAAATACAAAGCCAGATATCAGCTATGTTGTTAATGCCTTAAGTCAGTTCATGTGTGAACCTAAGGAGATACACCTGGTTGCAGTAAAGCATATAATGAGATATCTACAAGGTACCCTAAAGCTTGGTCTTAAATATGAAAAGGTTGACATAGATCTACATGGATTTACAGATTCAGATTGGGCTGGCAGTGTGACTGACAGAAAGAGCACTTCAGGGTGCTACTTCAGTTTAGGGTCAGCCATGATATCCTGGATCAGCAGAAAACAATCTTCAGTAGCTCAGAGTTCCACAGAGGCTGAATATATTGCAGCTTCAATGGGTGCTCGAGAAGCAGTATGGCTAAGGAAATTGCTCGTGAGATTATTTGGAGAACCTATGAAACCTACAGTCATTCAATGTGATAATCAAAGCTGTATAAAACTCTCTGTAAATCCAGTATTTCATGTCAGGTCCAAACATATTGAGATTCCATATCACTATGTACGAGATATGGTTGACAGGAATGTGATAAAGTTAGAATATGTGTGTACAGGAGATCAGACTGCAAATATTTTGACCAAACCACTTTCTAGAGTGAAGGTTGATCACTTCAGAAAGGGTTTAGGTATGATAGAAAGGTAATCTGCTTTGTAATCTATACTTACATATATTTAAGATGTTTAATGTGTAAACTTCTTTGTCATGTTTGGACTATCTCTTAGCTTCTTGCCACCTGTGTTCATATCTAAGAGGTGATGATCTCTTTGATACTAAACACTTGTATGTAGACATCATAAGGTGATGATCTTATGATAGTCAAACCAGTAATCATGTTGGATCACTGGTAAGTCATGGATGTGCCATGACTATGTTGTGATACAACATTTGCACAAATGTTATTGCATTATCACAACTTGGATATGATGAGAACTTAACCACTTCTCATATGGTTATCCTTGTATTGCGTGTTAGGCAATACTGATATCACGTGTAGGTGATATCTCAACCATTGATCATGTTGGATCTCTGGTAAGTCATGGATGTGCCATGACTATGTTGTGATAAACATTTATAAATATTATTGCACTTATCACAACTTGGATATGATGAGAAACTAACCTTTCTCATAGACTTATCCTTAAGTATTGTGTGTTAGGCAATACTGATATCACGTGTTAGGTGATATCTTGATGAATCTTACAGATCACATGTTTTGGTGATTTCTCATATGATCAGGTGATGATTCTCTTACTTTTATCACATGTTAAAATAATACTTTATGTCACATGCTCAAGTGATGTTCTTCTATTTTGTATCATATGTCTTGATGGTACTTCTCATGTATAAATGATTTTTGCTGACTGACATTATCTTAGTTATGAAAAGGAAATGTGATGCAGGTTGCCTTATCTATCTTCCAAAGCTAAGAGGGAGTGTTAATGCATGGTAGCTTATGCAAGATAAGATCTTCCTAACCTTCCTTGTTCTGTTATTTATCTACATGCTTCATGTCTAATTTATATTGCATATGATTATCGGATTGTACAAACATTGCTTATCATTATGCTATCGGGCTAACAACCCGATAGCATATTAATGTCAATTGTTAATTGGCATTAATATGCTATCGGGGTATTAACCCGATAGCATATTAAATGCTATAAGTTATCGGGTTAAATTTGTCAATACATACTTGCTATCGGGTGCATAAACATTGGCACCAATTCACATCTGTTATCGGGCTTAATTATATCGGGCATATTTGTTATCGGGTTTAATGAATACATCGCTTCATTTGGCATTAACATTGGTTAACAAATGCACCGGTTGGATTATATACATCGTGCACTTTGAATCATCGGTGTTTATATGAACCGATTCATTATATTGATCAGTCATTATGTTATCATATTACAATATGCTATCGGGGGTTTTTGAACCGATAATCAACATTGTGTTAATGGTATAATTGTAAAGGCACCAATCAATGGGTGCATTGATCGGTCATGCCTAAAAGGCATGACCAGTCAATACACCAATTGATCGGTTGCCTAAATGATATATATGCCTATTGAATTCATTTGGAGAAGACATAGAAAATATTAAATGATCTCTCTCCTTCAAACCTGCAGACAAAAAAACAAATCAGAATTATTAGACATTGACATAATTCCTCATATCCATATATAGCATTCATAGTTCATAACTTGTTCTTTAATTGAAATTGAAATAACTTTACAGGCTCCTCCCTCGGATTGTCTCCCTAGAACAAGGAGGATTTGTTCCTTGTCAAGAAACATCTGAAGGTGCGATTGTAGCTCACGAATTTCTACACTCCATTTCTCAACAAAAGGTTCTGGCTATGATACTTAAGCTAGACATGCTGAAGGCTTATGATCGAGTCAATTGGCAGGCTCTCAAGGTTGTTTTATATCATCTGGGCTTTTCGTGCCGCTGGGTTAAGTGGGTGTTTTCTTGTATATCTTTTGCTCGCTTTTCAGTTTTGATTAATGGTTCCCCGTCAGGGTTTTTTGCTTCCTCTCGGGGACTTAGGCAAGGGGATCCTTTGTCTCCTTTTCTATTTATCCTTTTGGCAGAAGCATTAAGTAGGGCCATCTCTAGTGCTACAGCTTCTGGTTTGTGGTCAGGTATTAGAATAGATGGCCTCCCTTCTCCACAATCTCATTGCTTATTTGCGGATGATACGCTTCTGTTCGGGGCAGCCTCTCTAAGGGAGGCTCGTGTTATTAAGAAAATTATCTATGATTATGTAGCTTTTTCTGGACAAAGTGTTAATAATCATAAATCCAAAATCTTTTTTGTGAATGTCTCCCCTTTAGTTAAAAATAGACTCGTCCGCTTTTGGAGTTTTCAAGTTGGGACCCTTCCATGTGTATACCTGGGCATTCCTTTTTTTCCAGGGTCGGATAAGGCTTCCTTTTGGAACAAAATTGTTCATTCAATACCCTCCCGAATCTCTTCCTGGAATCATAAGTGGCTGACGATGGCTGGTAAAATTCTTTTAATTAAGTCAGTTTTGAATACCATCCCCACATATTTGATGTCCGTTTTGCAGGATCCCCCCCAAGTTATTAAGAACATTAGGGTCTCCCTTAGGACCTTTCTTTGGAATGATAACTTGGGTGATAAGCCGAGGATTCCTCTCTTGGCTTGGGACAAAATTTGTCGTCCCAAAGCGCTGGGGGGTGCGGGCATTCATAATTTAGCTGCTCAGAATAAGGCTTTGGGGGCAAAATTGGTTTGGAAGTTATATGCTGACCCTCATAGTAAATGGGTTGCCATCATGTTTGCTAAGTATTTAAGGGGTGCTTCTAGAGAAAGGATTTTTACTGCTTCATCTCTTCCAAAAGGTTCGGCTTTTTGGAATTTTTTGGTTTCATGTAGGATGGTTATTTTACCACATCTATCCTGGGTTGTCAATAATGGGAAGAAAGTCTGGTTTTGGGATGAAGTCTGGAATGGGCACTCTGCCCTTTCAGCTATCCGAGACTGGTCCCCTTTGTCTGGTATTCTATTAGAATTTTGGGGGCCTTCTGTTGCCGATTATTTTGACATTGTCTCCTCTGGTCCTTTTGTGATTGTGAAATGGAAGATTATCCCTCCCTTGTCGGTTGATATTAATCTAATTCTGGCTTTCGTGGAAGAACTTCACAAAAGACCCCTTGTTTTCCAATATAAAGAGGACTCCTTGGTTTGGATTAAGAGTGTTTCTGGTTCTTATTCAGTTAAAGAAGGTTATAATTCTTTAGTTCAGACTTCTCCATCCCCTTGCTGGCCTACTAAGCTTTTTTGGCACCCGGCTTGTCTTCCTAAAGCAGGGTCGTTTGCTTGGTTGGCAGTCCAAGATAAGGTTCTCACCAGAATGCACTTGGACAGACTTGGGATTACGACTGTATTTCCTTGTGTTTTTTGTGGTCATTGTATGGAATCCATGGATCATCTTTTCTTGTTTTGTCCATTTGCTTCTGAGTGCTGGTATTGGTTATTTGGCATGCTTGGCTGGTCTTCTGCAATAGATCCCAATCTTCTTTCGCATTTCATGGCCTGGCCCTTGTTGTTTTCCTCATCGTTCTATTCATCCCTTTGGGTTGTGGCCCCATCACTGGTAATTTGGAATATTTGGCTTGAAAGAAATTCTAGAATTTTTAATATAAAAATGCCGCTTTCTCTGAAGTAATTGGTAAAATTCAAACCTCCATCAGTGAGGTGGTTCTTTCGTTCATTCATAAAAACTTAGATCATCTCAGTTCTTTCTCTCATTGGGATAATCAGGTTACTTGGAAATGGTTCGCACTTCGTCTGTTGCCTTCCCATGGGGTTGTATTAGGAGGTCTATCTTCTTTGGTTAAATGAAAATTGGTCAAATGGACTCCCCCTTCATTCCCTTCATTCAAACTTCAGTTTGATGGAGCCTCAAAGGGGAATCCGGGAAAGTCTGGTATTGGAGTAGTTATTTTTTATCATTCTTCAAAAGTCATCAAAGTTGTGGGTAAACAAATTGGACATGGTACCAACAACACGGCTGAGTTTCAAGCTTTATCCTTTGGGCTTGATATCGCTCTTTCATTAAACATTAAAGACATTGTTATTGAAGGCGATTCCATGGTCGTGTTTCAAGCGGTTGTAGCCAAGAAATGTCTATCTTGGCATCTTCAATATTTCTTAGATCACATTCTTTAGCATTTAAAATGCTTTTCCACTTTTTCTATTTCGCATTGTTTTAGGGAGATCAACGTCATTGCGGATTTTTTAGCAAATAAGGTTGTTGTGGAGGGTGTCGATTTCTTGGAGGTCTCTCCCTCGGACATTCCTACATCTTGCATGAAGATGCTTTCTTTATAGGTGGTCCTGCTTCTTGAAATCCTACTTCACTATCTATGCTTCGTTAGTATATGTAGTAAAAATGTTGGCCTTCATGACAATTTTGTGCTATTGATATCTTATGTTAGATTTCATTTATGGGGTAGGAAATTGGTTGGGTTTCTTCTACTGGTCTGATTAAGCACTTGTTTTTTCCTCTTCTCTTTATTTGGTATCATGGTCTATCAGTGATTCAGGTAGTTGTTCTAATGATTGGGGATATTATGCTATTCGCTGGCTTTATCATTGTGTGATCATCCTCATATTAGCAGGTTTCTTTCATTATGTGATAATTATGACATGGTGATCCCATTCTCAGTTATATCACTTGTTGGTGGGCACTTATGGCTATCATTCGATCTTTGTCTTGCTTTTCACTCTAACATCATGTTCTGTTTTCTATGGAGAATTCTTGCCAAATTCGGCAGATGGTGGCTTTTTCTGAGGAATTGGATAGAGCAGTTAATGTGGATCTCTTATTCTTGGTTCTCTCATGGCTCTGAGTTTTGTTTTCTTCAAAGCTTTGGATTCTTGTGGTGTTTAGACAAGCTGGATTTTGGGGTGATGGCTCTGATTTATTGGTGGACATTCTTGACTCCATCTTCGGATGCTCCCTGTTAGACTGATTCTTACAACTTCCTTTATATCTAATGCGGATGGCAATGCATTGCAATGTATCTGGGGGGTTTTGTTATGCCTATGGGCTTTTTGTAATGGGGTAGATAGGCTTATGTTTTCTTGAGCAATACTGAAGGGTTTTCTTACTGGTTCTTTCCCTTCAGTGCTCTTTGAACCAGACACATGTAAAAATATATATAATCAATATAATTTTAGTGGTCTCATCCACTTTTATCAAAAAAAAATATATATATTAAAAATAATTAATAATTATTTAACTCAAATTAATAGCTCAAAATTGATTATTTTAAATATACCAATAAAAATAATAAAAATATTCATAAATTATTAATTAAAAATTAACATTTTAAATAACTCAATCACTAATTAGTTGATGATGGCGTCTAGTGTGGTGGTTAAGCTCTGGTATTGTTATTCTCACCATCAAGAGTCAAAAACCATTGGGATGTTATTGTTGAATCAATTGTGCAAATTTTGTGGTGGGAATATGTATGAGACATCAACTCAAAATGATCACTTTTTTACCCTCGCATGCATAATGAATCTCACAATATTCGTTGTAACTACCAAAAGGTCAAAACAATAGCTATAAGCACTTAAGTGACATACAAAGACAACCAAAAAAAGAATCGTCAAAATCTGATGTGCTATTTCGGAACTTAGGATGTGCAAAATTAGCTATAACAATTATTGATGCTCTTCCTCTATCAAGTAATCAAAATTTTAAAAGTCTTAAATAATTTAAAACCTTTGTTAAAAGATTTTGTTAGACTTTGTCAAGACAAAGGAAATCATCATAAAATTAGAATTATCTAAAACGGTTTATTTGGAAGTTTTTTTTAGTACATTCTAAAAATAGTTCGTAATCATCATTTTTAAAGAGAAGAACATATTCTAAGATTTGTTATTTATAATTAGTGCTATTTTTAGTAGTTTTTTATTTTTTATGCATGAAATTTTTTGAAGGAATTAGCTATTTTTAGAAGTTTATTTTAACATTTTTTTGTCATTTGAGAAATATGATTTAAAAAAATTAACTATAATATTTGAATTATTAGTGTAACCAGTAGTCCTATTAGAATTAATAGGCAAGATAATATTTTTAATAAAACTTTTTATTCATTCAAACAAACTATATTTAGAGTAGAAGTAGTAAGTAATTTATTTTATTTATTTTTGTGAAGCTTTGTAAATAATACAATTAAGTGTTTTTTTTTTCCATTTTCACTTAGTAAAGAAATCAATCAATTGTAATTCTCATGTTTGCATATGTCAAAATTCAATGTTATCTTTCTTCTAAGTGTTTATTAAGATGTTCTGTTGTGTGAGCTTCTACCAAATTTACAAGCTTTGTATTGTAGAACATTTTGATATTGGATTGTGGCTTTTTCATTTGTTTTACCAAACTATTGTTGTAGTAATCTGGGGCCCAAGTTTGATCTTGGTGGTCAACTCTTTAGATAAGGATCTAGAAGAAGTTGGAGGCATTTGAAAGAGACAATTGCAAAGAAAATATATTATTATTTATCTGTCATTCTATACATGACAGACAATCTATTTGTTGCTTACCTCTGTTACATCAATTGATTGATTGCAAGCTATATATATATATATATATATGCCGTGGAGACCAAGAGTCGCTAGGAAGATGAACTATATTCTATACATGACAGACAATCTATTTGTTGCTTACCTCTGTTACATCAATTGATTGATTGCAAGCTATATATATATATATGTATATATGCCGTGGAGACCAAGAGTCGCTAGGAAGATGAACTATCTCATATAGAATTGGAATCATTTATTTGTTTGATGTCTTATCTCCCAATGATTTGCAGATATGAAGTAATTGTAGATGCGTCCCTGATGAGTTGTGGATGACTTGCAAAATGCAAGCCTTAGGGGTGTCAACTGGGTTGCCACGTTGACTACACTATCTAAATACTTCAGAGTGATACTTAGAACAATGTGGTAAGAGTTTGTGTGAAATGGACTTTGCTGTTTGGCCTGGATTTGTATTAGACCTGCTGCAACCATATTAGAAACCATAGGATGTTTGGTGGAGGTATGATTACTGCAGAAGTGTCTGGCTTTGTTCAAAATGCTCTGCACTACTGTTTGGAGTACATGCAACATTTGTTGACCGCTAAAGTACGTGTTCACAGTTAATGCGAGCAATATGACTGGTCTTGGTGCTTAGATTAGGAAAACCATTTAACTCTTTTATTTGGAGGACTAGTGTTGTACTTATGCGAGCTGTGTGCGCCGGAACAATAATTTTGAATGATTCAGCAATAGCTCTAAAGGAGACTGAATTTGACGGTTGATCCTGTCAAGGAAATTTTTCATGCTGCATGTGGCATATATCCAATCAAAATTGTGCTTCAAATTCCATGGCATACCATGGTTAAATTAGGAAACATCGTAGGCTAGCCATTTTGGGAAAAAAAAAGTATCCAAGTTCACCTTGAATGTGATACAGTCCCGCTAATATTTTTATTCAAGTTTACTGCAAAGATGCATAAATATGGAAATCCAGTCATCAAATTTAGACTCGTCGCTTTAGTTTTATATGGCATATGTGGTGCTGGTGTGTACTGGGGTGTATACTTGAGCACGAGCGAGCGCAAGACTGAGTGAAAGGTAGTGTGTAGGAAAAGGACATATTGGTACAAGGGTGAGGGTGCTCGTATGGCAAAAGGCTGGCCTGGACTCTGGGTAAGTGTACAAGACAATTGGTAGTGGACAAGACAATTGGTAACCAACAAGCTGTGTCCAAATGGTAACAATAGTACGCTCAGAAACAAGTCATTCGGGCAGCGAGTACTCCTCCCTGTCGGGGTCCGCATATTTTTGACATGAGCTCATCTACTTCTCAGGACAATGGATACGGCTAGGCAGGTAGAGGTCGGTTGCATCCTGAAACTATTTTACATCATTTCTTTATCTTCGTTTTGTTTTCTTTTGCTCAAGTTCAAGTTGGACTATGAATGTATTCACCTTCTCTGTGCCCAACCGAGATATAATTTTAGCGTCTACGTATTAAATCTGTCCTTCAATATTGTGCCATTTAAAATTTTCAATCCCACAGCCCCATTCTCCAAATCCTCATTTAGTGTTTAAACCATCATAAATACAATAAAATAAATTCATGCTATTCGTTCTAATTTAGAACAAGTTCACTTCTTAACGTTCCAGCCATATATTTAGAGGAAACATTTTTAACTTTTTTTCAAACTTTTTTAAATCTTTCGTGTGATGTGCTAAATTGTTTTTTTATAATACATGTGCTAAATTTATTGCTGGATAGCCACTAGCCTTCAAGCAGCAATCTTCCTCTATCCACCACAGTTCTGACACAACAGTAGATGTTCCATCTATATTTACAGTCTTTTGATCGTATGAGAATTGGACAGCCAATTCATATCTGGTATGATAGGTCCACAATATTACTTGCAGGGGAAAGAGCACCAGTTACTCTTCATGTTCCAATTATTAACTAAAAAAAAAAAAAACACAAATAACTAAAAGTTAATTAATAAATTTCACATGTATCAAGAGGCACTCACTTTTTAGCTTTTTTGGACCTTTATTGGTCCATTTGTACACCTTTATTGGTACAGGTACACTACTACTGGGGCATTTGTGCATAAGTATTGGCAAATTTGAGTGCACGGTTATTTGGGCATCTTTAAGCAAGTATCGGGTGGCACTTTGAAAAGTGTACTTTTTGACCCTTGTGTGCATGATGGATCCCACAAAGTGCATTGTTACCAACCAGAAGTCAAAACAATAGCTATAAGCGGTTATGTCACATGTGGAGACAAACAAAAAATTGTCAAAATCTGATGTACCATTAGAATATGTGGGTGCACGAAGTTAGCTATAACGGCCACTGGTACACTTCCCCTAGTCCTTCCAAGTATGATCTTGTAATCTCGCATGAATTTTTGTTTCACAAAGGCTGCATTAAAAATGGCATATATCAATCTATTCCTCTTGGGTGGTAGGAGTTATATTAGAAATGCAATTGATGCAAGAATTTTAAGCATTGTTATGATCTCGTATCACTAAAAAGTATGTTGGGCTTCATTTTGGTAAATTTCCATGTGTAAGTTTAATTGCTACATGTATTGGTTTTTCTTTTGGTATTTTTTTGTATGCAAGTTGTTTAAATATGAATGTGCATGTCTTGCTATGTTTTGTGTGGGGTAGCTTTGTGAAGTTTTGTATATCTTTTACATGAAGATACAACATTGTATGGTTGTGCGTGAGCCTTATAGTCCCGACACAAGTTTGTTTGAGTATATTTCAACTTGCTTGCAAGTTTCTCTTATGTAAAGTTGGATGGAAGACATGAATAGTTCCTATGCATCTTGTGCAACTTTTAATCTGAAGACAATGTGAGTGTCAATGTGACTTTTATCCAATGACAACTACTTTAATAGTTTGTTAGGTATTAAATGAAAGTAATTTCAAATTTATTAAGGAACATGAATATTTTTTTAAGATTGTAGCTCTTATCTAACAAATCAATTTTTCAGCTTGGGGCACATTATTGGTGGCATGACTTGTACCAATCTTCAAAACTTTTTGTTGATAATGTTTTCTAATGACGTTACTTATAGGAGATGCTTGGTCATTTGAAGGTGTTGATCAACATTTAGATGAATCGGTGGGTTTTAGGTGAAGGTTTGAGCTAATGACATTAGATTTTATTATAAAGTCTTAGCATATATTTCTCTAGCAGTTGAGGGTAGTACAACGATGTCAAGTTTCACAATTCATTTCATTTTGTATTTGAATATGATTTTTCTTGTTATGTTATGTTGCCATTGATGTCAAACATGTTTGTTCAAATGTGGTATGTAAATGGTCTAGTATTGTGCTAGACAACAATTGAAGAAAGTTGCAAATGTTCAATAGTGTATATGATTCGATGATGTGTGTGTTCAGATGTTGTCATGTTGTTTGGAGGAGATGTTGTGCATACATAAGGTATTTTCGGAAGGTTATTGTACATGAAGTTTTAATATGTAGGAAAGAGTATGTAATGTTCCAATGGAAGAATGTTTTGCATCCTTTCGGATTATGTAGATCATGTTGTTTGGATTTGGATATAATGTTTATGTTCTGTGACTGATGTACTATCAGGTGTGCAAGTCATTTGATTGCTCGGACGATGAGGTTAGTTGTTGTTTTCTGACAGTAAGGCTATTTGTCAAACTAGTCCAGGAATTATCTGATGATTTATGCATATGTAGATCCAAGGATTGGAGTTTGGAAGACATGTTCATTTGATTTGTGCAGTATTCCAGTTCCATTTTCAAGTGTTGGTTTTGTTCCGCAAGTTGGTTATGTTGGTATGTGCTTGACATGTTTTGTTGTGTTGTCTCAATTGTTCTAGTTGATCTATCTTGTTTGGATTAAGCTATTTTGGTTTGGATTATCTTTGGAGGATGTATTAGAGTGTTGATATGGATCTCACCATGGTGTGTGGTGGTTTACACTTAGTAATTTGCATTGGAAGATGTTTTTGGGCTAACCAACTGATGTGTTTCATTGTCTTTCCACACGCTTTGTTTGGTTCCGAACTTGGAGATTGCAGTAGTGTGTGTGGTTCATGGAATCTACTTGAATGAATGTATTATGATGTGTTTGGGTCCCCTTTATCTCCTAGAGAATACCAAAGTGATTGTTTTAGGTCTAGATGGCCTAATTTAGGTAATATTGCTTATTATATCTTTGGCCCACCTAATTGAGGGTTTTGATAAAAACCTTTGTATATAAGAATGTATGGTTGTATGTGTTGAGGTATGGAATGAGCATGAATCATTTATGAAGTGGATGAGAATAATATTCAAGTAGATTTGGTGTTGGCAATGAGCGAAACTTAATTGAGAAATGCCTTGATAATAATATCTTCATAGCGACTATGATCAGAGATAGTTTTTGTGATCAGATGTTCTTGCTATATATTGATCTCTTGACACCGAGATTCAAGGACAATTTCATGATCAGGAAATCCTACTCATTTCAGTTCCATCTATTCCTTTAATATGCTGGTAAACAGTGAGTCTATTGGTAGACTTATGTATCTTGCCCTAAGGTAGTGCATCTCAGTTTTGCAAGTCTCTTTGTATCTTGCCCTAAGGTTGTGTGCCTTAGCATTGCAAGTCCATTAGGTGCATATTGCTCTTTGGCAATGAACCTAAAACCTTGTAATCAGTTTTATTATATTGTGAGTGTGATTTTCACCATGTTTTTTTTTCCTTATAGGGTTTTCTATGTAAATCTAGTGTTCATGTGTTGAATGTGCTTTGTGCTTTCATGTTTTGCAATTGCAATATGAGATTAATTATTATATAAATCTAGAAAGAATTGATCTAGACTAATTCACACACCCACCCCTTTTAGTCTTGCGATATGTTCACAAATTGGTATTAGAGCAAGGTTCCTCTTAGAGAAGCTTAACCACTTGAAGTATATCCGAAATGGCATAGGAAACCAACTACAAAGAACCAAATCTTGATGGTACAATCTCCACATGTTGGAACAAAATATTCATAAAATTTGAGGTAAGAGAAAACCCGTTATGGGTAACTAGTACCAACAACCAATGTCATCATAAAAATAATATAGAATGGGATAAAACTATGAACCACTTAATGGTCCATTCATAAGGGGAAGCAAGTGGTTATCCTTCCCATAACGGTATATGGGCAATAGGGTTACTCCATGAAAATGTCACAACATATTATCATATGCTTCCTAAATGTCCACAATTCTACTTAACCCCACATTTTAACTTATCACAACCCTTGGATTGGCGCTCAGTAGGGTGATAAACAAGCAAGACTAATTCACACACCCACCCCTTTTAGTCTTACGATATGTTCACAAATTGGTATTAGAGAAAGGTTCCTCTTAGAGAAGCTTAACCACTTGAAGTATATCCGAAATGGCATAGGAAACCAACTACAAAGAACCAAATCTTGATGGTACAATCTCCACATGTTGGAACAAAATATTCATAAAATTTGAGGTAAGAGAAAACCCGTTATGGGTAACTAGTACCAACAACCAATGTCATCATAAAAATAATATAGAATGGGATAAAACTATGAACCACTTAATGGTCCATTCATAAGGGGAAGCAAGTGGTTATCCTTCCCATAACGGTATATGGGCAATAGGGTTACTCCATGAAAATGTCACAACATATTATCATATGCTTCCTAAATGTCCACAATTCTACTTAACCCCACATTTTAACTTATCACAACCCTTGGATTGGCGCTCAGTAGGGTGATAAACAAGCAAACACAAAAAGAATGATTCCACCATACATTTAGCTAAACATACCATCTGTGGATGGGTACCCAATACTACAATCCCATGGGTACACAAATAAAGTATGAGCTATTTACAACACACGACATAAGCACCAATGCTAGGTGTTCACATCCACAAGTGAGTACAAAATAAAATTTCCTTTCCTAATTCATCTCTTAAGTAAGAAACCATATCCTCCCACATAATTATGCAATAATTATCATTAACTTTTACAAGATTTTTCTCCCAACATCCACTTGAATTACTCTTTCCAAGGTGTAAATAAAAATTAACCATAGTTTCACAATCAAAAGCATCTATATACATCCAATTCACCTCAATGATACATAAAATTAGACAAACAAAACCATACTAGATTAATGAATTACATTTCCATTTACAAGGTGGTACATCATAATACAATGCATTAATGGCAGCATTATCCTTTTAAATCAACATTACAATAATTTTCAACAAGATACAATAATTCTACTCTTAACAATAAAACTCACAATGGTACTCATCAAGAGGATTTAGTTGGGTGACTTATGCATTTACCCAACATTCTAAAACCATTATGTCAAATACTTACTCATTCAATCATGAAATATATTAACTAAAGGCACGCAAGGATTTAGATATGGGAATTAAGTCTTTACCCAGTGTTTTATATGATCATGAAAATTATTCTATTTCTACTAGGTGGTATAGATAATCTACAATAAAACCTTTATTCAAATAATAACATTCAAACTCTCAACTCTCATCAAGGAGGATGTACAATGGTTGATTAACACCACAAGCACAACATTCAAGATACACTATATTCACTTAATCATGTATTTAACATTTGTGCACCTCTAATTAGGACATAAAAAATTAGCATTGATATGATTCTCTCAAAATAATAATGCAATTGGGTACTCTAAGCCTCACCAACACAATGCACATGTCATTCTATATTTCATGCATACCATGCAATGATAGAAAGATACTCGTTTTGGGAATTAATAATGCAAGTATACCTAATGCATTCATTTCCTTATACATAATATTACAATTGCCATGTATATGATTTCACTACTTTCCTTTATCTGTAAGATTTACTTAAATTAATTTGATACTATACCCAAGTTCACACATACATCCTAGTGTAGGAATGCAATTTGAGAACCTAAGTCATTCACCCAAAGATTTATTATAAACAAACACCTTTCTTACATATCTACAAAGTCAATTTACATAAAACATGCACTCAAATGAGTACAAGGAACAATGCACTCTCAAGAATCATTTCCATTAACCATACAAAGAGAGGGCATTGTATTTCAATTCATGACAAGGCATATAGAGAATTGTTTCATTACACAATCATAGATACATCTCTACTTTTCATTCCCTATTCAATGCATATAAACATAATTTTATCACAATAAATATCATCTCTTTCACAAAAAACAAATTGCATCAATCATATGGGAGCATGTAATACTAAATAAAATCTAAGAGCACAATTATTCATTTTCTCTCAGTTAACATTTTCACAACCACAATTCACTAAGAGGGCCAAGAAAGAAAACGCAAGACCTAATAAGGTCATTTCAACAATCATTTTCAATAAGTAGACAAAGCAAAAACAGGGAATTCACATAATAAATACTTCTTGGCAATCTCAAAGGTCCATTTGATCCTCCAAACAACATGAATTAAGAAAGTAGGAAAGGTAAATTTAGGAAACACACATGTTACCTATAACTTGCTAGAACGCTAAGTCCCTGAAAATGCCTCAAGAGAGTGTTGACTCTAAACCTTGGGAGACTCTCAACCAAGGTCATTGCTCTAGTCCTATTGATTGTGGTGAGGCATAAGAGCTATCCTTCCTCCAAAAGCACAAGGCATAGGTCGATATCCTCAACCTCTATAATTTTAGGCTAAGCCACACAAGGATTAAAGTCCTAAGACTATCTCACAACAACACACACTTGAGAACACACACATCAAGAACACCACAACCACATGGGTAACAACAATAATCAAATATCCTAGTGTTGCAACATGGCCTCTGATATCAAATGTCATGCCATGTTTGAAGGACCAAGGCAAAACCTGACAAAACTTTTTTTTGAAACAACAACCACAACATCAAAGATGTGACAACCATATGTCACACTTGCAGTATAATATGCACACCAGTTTTATTTGAAACACAATGGCATAATGATAACAACAAGAACAACCTCACCATTGCATAAGCAACGAGGTACCAAAAAAGACTAAACAACCATGGGATAAATCCATGATGATGAACCTACGAGAAAGGTGATGACATCCAACGATGATTGGGTACTAACCTATGACCTTATTCTCTCACAATTCCACATAAGGATAGGATGATGGAATCAAAATCCTCCAATCCACACCCATGGCACATAAATAACACTTACAAGATGCTCAAAACTAAAATTGATGACAAAATAACTAGGAGCCAACATTTCTTGACTAGATGATGACAACTTGATTTTTGAGACAAAAGTAGAATGAGGGTACACTCACCTAAATTCCACTCAAAAACCATCTATGAAAACCTCAACAAAAGATCCAACCCACATAAGAAGTTTCTTAATCTAGAGGTACAAAACCTCCACTAAACAGAAGGACAAGGGTTCACTTCTTGGAAATGGCATGTTTTCCAAGGCAAGGAAATTACCTAATTATTGATACAAGGCACTTGTCAATGAAACAAAAATATGGAAATAATCTTCAGGTCAAGGGGGATAACCTTCATGATTAAGGTTTCCTTCATAAATGATCAAAAAACACCTACCAATAATGAAATGAAAAAATTAGGTATATGAGGGCACTAGCACCCATATTAGACAGTAGCACCCAAATGGGACACTAATGTTGAAGCATTTCAATCCTAGACTTAAGTTGGAGTCCTTTACTAGCATTGTAGTCTTAAGAGGGCATTGCAGTCCTTACAAAGTGTTGGTGCCAAGACTAGTAAGCAAACCCAAGTAGGTATAGGATCCCAAGGACATGTCAAGCACCCTGAAACAACCCAAGAAGACTCTCGACAAATACTAAGACTTGAGATGACACCTAAAATTGTGATGACAATAAGATGGGTCCACAACACCATCCAAAACCACTCCAACAAGTATTACATTCATTTTAAACCCCAAGGAAATGTTCCTACATTCATTTTATCATAATGACATTTAAGAAAGAAAATAAATCCTATAGAATTCATGCTCATATCTCACACCAAGTCATGTGAACAAGGTTTAGTTTCACTATCATATATCATTTGATTACATTTTGTCTTTGAAAGGTTCATTTCACAATATCACAATTACATCACAATGGGACTGAAATGTCCCTAAAGTACACTATTTGCATTTGAATGAAAGATAACTAAAATGTATAAAAAATATTGTGAAGAGTGTGATCCAATGGCTAGTTATGATCCTTGATCCTCTAATCTGCAATGGTGGTTTCCACACCACCCAACCACATGGTACCTAAAGGGTCCACTGCCCCATGCTAGGAGATGTCACAAGACCCAATCACATGCATGCAAGGTACAAGGGAAGAATGGTAAACACACGTAATTCACATAAAATACATGAAATACAAGTATATAATCAAAATCACTTCTACAACATAATAATTGGATAAGGTATCGATCCCACATCCATATAAACTAACTCTAGGAAAGAGAAAAGATAGAGCCATAATAATCACCTTACATACCCAAAAAGTAGAATACCACTATACCTCTAATAAGAGAAGAGATAAGCTACCAAAAAATAATACTAAGGCACTCAATGACCATAAATAGGTGAGACACCAAGATTCCCAAGAGTAGCTCAAGGATAAAATACCAACTCATGAATTTATCATATTTCCATACTTGAACAAGCATGAAAAGTAATACACATTAGGTTTTTATGACAAAATTTCAATCATTCCAAAATTTCTCATTTTTTCAAATGAATTAAAATTAAAAAATTGTCCAATCCACCACTGAAATAACTTGAAATTTTACCAAAATTTAAATTTCCAAATTTTGAAAAACAAAAGATATCTTTGGTTCCAAAGATTCCCAACACCCATTCTAAGGTATCAAACTCAAATTTCAATCAATTTCTGGAAAATTGGACATATATAATGGCATTTTGGAAAAAAATACATTGTGAAAAAATTGTGAAATGAAAGGCATTGGGAGATTTTGATGCTCCCCTAAATCTACTCCAACCATTTACAATGAATAAAAATTATCATTAGAGGATAATTTAGAAACATGCCTCATATTTAGCCAAAAATTTGAAATGAGGCTAGCTTCAAACACACCTCATAGAAGAGTGAATCCATACACACACACACACACACACCATCCCTTCCCAATTCCTCATTAATTTCCTCTAATCTCATCAATTTTCACCCACATTTTCCCACAATCATCAAAATAAGACTTTCCCAAGAAGAGGATTTTCTCCCCCATAATTTTATTCTCCAAAATCAAATTTTTTTAAATGAAAAAGCCCTTTTTGCCTATTTAGCCCTTTTCCAATTTTCAAATAAAACAATATAAATTTATTTCATTTTTTAAATAATTTTATTTAACCCTAATTTACCCAAACCCAAATAAAATATTTAAATATATACATAATTGATATTCGGCTTTTAAATCTGCGACTTAATTCTATATTAGCATAATATGAAATCATTTAGTATGTATGTATGTATTAGTGGAAAATAAGGTTTACAATTGTATGCATATAAACAAGAAATTACACCTACTTTCCATGCATTACATTGAAGGGTGAGTGAATTAAATTGATCGGATCTCACTTTAAGTATAAAATGGATAGAATGGAGATAAAATTCACTTTCCTTTTGGAATTGAGTTGAATGTCTATTAAAGAGAATGAGATTGAATGCTACATCTATCACCCAGTTCCAAAATTGACATAAAATAACAAGAACAGTAAGATTTAGATGCGACATGTAGACATGGATATAGATATGAAGAAAAAATTTAGAGAGAGGCACTTGTATCTAAAAATTTGGCTTAGAAGTACAAGAAAAGGTGGCTTGTGGTGACTCTGTCCTCCAGCTATCAAATGTGGACAAATAGGAAACTTTCAAAATTAGAATATCACTCACAATCTTCTCCCAAGAGTGCATCGAAAAGTTGTTGGACAGGATGGTGTGGAGTGACCTTGTTCTTTGTTTTCTGCTCCTACAAAATTCAAACATGCTCATGGTCATTTCCTCTACCGAAATCCCCATTTGTATCTTTTGGATCTATCGCTTGCACAAAAAAAAGGGAAAAGGTATTGTTAATATTGGGTGCCTAGGTCAAACCCCAAGTTTGGAATTAACCCTTGAATTGAAATTGAAATTGAACTTGAAATGGAACTAAATTGAAATGAAAAACTTTCCTTTTGAGGGCAAGGCTATATCTAAATTGAAATGTTTGAATTGGAGCTTGATACCTTATTGAATCTTGCCTTGAAGTCTTCATGCCAAGGTTGATGTTGTCATGTCTAATGTCTTCATAATGTTTTTATCATGGATGCCATCATTAATGCTTGAAATATGAACTTAACCTCTTTCACTACCTTGAATATGCTTGATTCCTTTCTCACTTTAATTTTATTGATAGGGATTTAATTCCAACAAGAGAGATCTCCAAAATGAGGGGATAATGCTTTCTTTTATACCTAACCACACCAAACATGTTTGAAATTTGAAGCGGGTCAACACAGAGAGAGTTTTTCTATCTCCAAAATATGATCATTGAGATGTTCAAATTTGGGCCCATTTTGGGAGAGCAAAGATACCTAGGGTGTCCCTATCCTGCCCATCAGGGCTAAAATTTGTATAGAGTCCTAGAAAGGTGTTGAAGATGTAGATTTTAGGGTTGTGTGAGATGAATCAAAATAGTGTCACGACACGAAGGTTGGAATACTCAAGTGGGGCTTAGGTTATGACAAAATTGTATTGGGATACAATTTATGATGCTACATTTATCCCCGAATTAAGAAAGAGTATGAGCCTACATTCATACACTTGGTAAAGTATAGAGTAGCATTGAAAAAAAATCATCAAGATATTTAAGAGGCAAGACACACCAAACCTCAAAGGACTTAGGATCTTATCAGTATAATATCAAGATAAAAGGAGCAACACATGAAGAGAAAATAGAGTTTAACCATGTTATCTTAGTAAGGCTTATTCTTAATATGAGCCATGTTGGTGTTGTAAGGTGTGCGCCCTTGGTCTCCTTGTGTTGTGTAGTGCAGTGCTCGGGTTTGTGA
This sequence comes from Cryptomeria japonica, assembly GCF_030272615.1. Taxonomy (NCBI): domain Eukaryota; kingdom Viridiplantae; phylum Streptophyta; class Pinopsida; order Cupressales; family Cupressaceae; genus Cryptomeria; species Cryptomeria japonica. The sequence continues at coordinate 864,202,773 of NC_081407.1, forward strand.
CATGGCTTAACCGCCTCATATGGATTCTACAAGTCTAGTGGTGTTATCAATCATTAACAAGTTGATCTTTGATGCAACGACAGCCGTACTTATAACAAGTGGTATTAGAACTTGGGTCATAGGTTCAAACCCCTTTTCTTGTGTTGGGGGGGATTGTTGCAAGGTGTGTGCCCTTGGTCTCATTGTGTTGTGTAGCGTAGCACATGAGTTTGTGACATGGCTTAACCACCTCTTGGGGATTTTATAAGTCTAGTGGTTGTATCGAGAATTAACAAGTTGATATTTTGGTGCAGAGGCAACCATACTTTCAATAATTGATATGGAAATTTTGAATTAGAAAATTGGTGCAAAAGATAACAAAGCAAAAGGCTTAGTTTGTAAAGTAATTATCTGAATAAGTGAATTAAATCAACTACAAAATGGGTATTGTAGTATGTACTAAAATGTCATGATGTGTGATCAGAAGTGTACAAACCAAGTCTCGTGGTGTGTGAACAAAGTGTAACAATGAGAAAAGTGTGTGCCCCCATGTTAAAGAGACTGTGTATGCCTTACCGAGAGAAATAGCATTAAGGTATCATACATGCATCCAAAAGACAAGCACGTTACCACAATGATATGCCCTCAAGCAAAGACAAATCAAGTACAATGGTCACAAAAAGTAATGAGAAAGCATGAACAAAGTGTAACAATGAGCAAAGTGTATGCCCCCACGTTAAAGAGACTGTGTATGCCTTATCGAGAGAAATAGCATTAAGGTAGCATACATGCATCCAAAAGACAAGCACGTTGCCACAATGATATGCCCTCAAGCAAAGACAAATCAAGGACAATGGTCACAAAAAAGTAATGAGAAAGCATATAAGGGATCCACTAACTGGGGTCAATATGTGCATTTGATAAATCATGTATATTGAGTATGATTGCATTGAGTTGACCTCACCCCCCAAAGGTAGTGGATCTACAAGAACAATGGAAGAAGAGAACATAAGATGAACAAACAAAATTCTTTTGGGGGTCAACAATGGTAGAGACCAAAAATAGAGATCTCAACGCTTTGCATCATCCCCAAGTAGACAACACATAGGCACAATTACGACAATAGAACATGTATAGCATAACATAGATACAACATATAAAATAATTCATATAAAAATAGAAGAATGTCATAACACATTGGCCTCTTTATTACCTTATGCCAATGGAGAAACAAGGGTCATCTAAAAATAGCCTAACATAACACCAAGACATATCAAGCAACATATCATGAGGGAAGGACATTACGTAGAAGCTAGCACACATAAGAGTCTACTGCACAAGTGAAACTAGTCAAGCAAATTGTCCACCGTCTAATCTAGCTTAACATCACTTAAGTATGGTATACAAGATGCAAGAAGAGAAACAATGAGCATGGTAGATTGAGCTACTGTAAGTTCCAAACAAGGGCTATACTCTAATGATGAGTCACTTTGTTTGTCACAAGGAGCTACGGTTAATGCTTTTGAAAGTTGTGAAGATAGTTCAGTTCATGATTAATCTCAATAACCTCAAACATATCATTAGAATCATTAGGATCAACATTTTTAGCATTATCATCAATACTAATATCCATATGAATTAATCACAATAGGATCTTTAGCACGTAAAGGAAATAAACCATCATTTCACATAGACATCTTTAACTTTTGGCGTGGTCGATTAAGTTGAAATTCATCTTAACTTTTGGCATGGTCGATTAAGTTGAAATTCCTCCCTATGGTTAGGCAAAGGTTGGACAAATGGGACAAAATCAACATTTGGCATCTTCAGGGAGGAATTTGTTTAGGAAGAAAGTTCACGAGCCTTGGCATGACGTCTTTTTTGACATTCTCTCGCACTACAATTTCTCTTAGTTCAACTTGAAAATTGTTAAGGTTGAGGATCAATCAACAAGGTTTCTTATCTTCCTTTGTAGGGGGGGGCGATGGGGATGGAATAAACCTCACTAGGTTGAGAGATATATGATGTTGGGAATTTTCCTTTATACGATGTATGAGGTGGGACCATATCATATATAGGAGGAATAGAAGGAGCAAGAAGAAGTCCAAGTCCAAGATGAAGAGGAGGAATATCCATGGGTGTAGAATATTTGGGTTTACTCAAGGCCAATATCATCTCATTTTTTCATTTTTGATAACATAGGAAAAGGTCATTATTTCAAGGTTTCAAAGGTTCAAGTTGTTGAGGCCAAAAGTAATCAAGGGTGCAATTTCCATGTCTTGTTGTTGGTTAGAAAAGAATATGATTGATCATGATAATACACCCATTATGAGGGCACTTCAAATACTTATGGAACGTAGAAGGGATATATTTCATGAAAGAGAGCCAAGGATCTCCCAATTTCACATGAAATTTATTGGAGGTAGGGATAATAGCGAAGGTAAAATATAAGCACTTAGTGCCAACTTCAACTAGAAGACTGTTAAATCCTATAGCATGACAACTGAAACAATCATGCACCTTAATCATAACATCGGATTTATCATATGTTTCTTGATGAAATCATTGTGTAAAGAGATGTTCTTGTTGCAGAGCCAAGGGTGTAGATGCAAGCTAGACACAAACCCAAGCAACTTGGCAATGAGAAGGATTCACAAAGGAAGATCACTTACCCAATCCAACTTAGCAACTTGGTGGCAACCATTCATGGCTACAAATACAAATTTTATGGACAACACGCAACATCAACTAGAAAACTGGTCTGATGGCCTTTAAGGCATTATACAACACTAAAAAACCCAATAAAACACTCTGCAACTCCCTTTGTTAAGGATCAAATGGACTGCTTTCACAACACAGCCCAACACCTAGTAACCCTCATTCTTGGGGTTTTGACACATAAATTTCTGGACATAGGTGACTGACACAAAAGGAACACATATTCAAATACCCATTTGCGATATGTAAAACATACCCCAATTCCACCATATGTTACTTTGAAATGCCTCTCTCAAAATAGGGTTGTCAACAGTTTAAAGGGTTCAATTAGGTCAATTTTACAAAGCAACCCACTCACAAAATCCTCACCACTCCTCAACCAACTAGTCCAGAGGTTGTATAGCATCACCAAACTAGAAAATCAACTAGTCTTGGGTGCCCATAGTCACTAGATTACAGCCAACTTACAAATTTCTCATCACAGTCTATGTTTCAAGCCTGTCAAATAGAGATGCCAGGCCTAGAATTTCCAAATACAATCACCAACCTTGACCCCTTATTTTCTAATCATCTACAACATTGAAAGTACTCACCAATATCTGATTCCACCAAATTTGGGCATTTACAATGGTGGAATGAGGGGTTATTTACATTTTTTTTGTGACAAAACACTTACCTCCTAGGGTTTGATCATGACAGTTTTTACAAAATCCTCTCAAATATTCTTAATACTAGATGAAACTTGACCCAATAACCACCAAATGAAACTAGACTCACCACTCTTCAACCTCCCATAGGTTTCCAATCATTACTTTATTGTATGGAAACATACCAAACACTGCAACATAGAAAAACAGTGAATTTGCACATGGAAAATGTATATTTTATTAAACTTTCCCTAAGCTTATTAAACAACCAAGCCCCAACCAAATAGAATATTTTTAAATAGGTCTCCATCAATTCCCAACTTTTCCTAATAACCTTTCAATTTAGTGACCATTAGGTTACAAATCTACCAACTTTACATTATGTAAAGTGCAAAGTTGTCAAGCAGTTTTTTAACTTTTGCATATTGTTGACAAAACTTTGTGAACCAACCTTAACTGACTTCTAATCACCAAATACATGACTAAGGAGGCCAAATGGGCCAAATTACATCATTACCTTCAACATTTGATAGTTTGTTACATTTTGACATCATCATGACAACATTTGCTCATATAGGGCCAATGACCAACATGACTCCCCAATTGAATTCAAACTCATTACAAATGGTCCATAGGACCTTATTAAACCTTAACATGACAATAAACATGAAATAAAATTAAAAAAAATCCAAATAGCCTCAAGGACACATGAAATCCCTTGGGTGCCCCTGTACCATACACCTGGGGTGAGAAAGATTTCATTCTCTAGATGAAATGAGTTGTTGAACTAAGACTCCATTTTATTTGATGTCCTACTTTGACATCCAGGTAGCATATTCATTTGGTAAGCCATGCTACTTGACCAAGTATTCATTGTACACCCCATGTCTTGTCCTCTTGACCTCCCTTGTGTCCAATATGGCTTCAAGCTTCATGGATTGGCTAGGTGGTAGATCTTTGATCCATTCTATATCCTCAACTCCTGATGTACCTGCTTCTTGACCTACAAAAACAAATCCCTTAAAGGGAAAAATATTAGCAACATTAAATATAGGGGAGATAGCCACTCCAGAGGGAGTTCAATCTCATAAGAATTTTGTCCAAACTTATGGATCACTTTGAAAGGTCCAATCTTCTTCATCATTAGCTTGGTGTATTTGCCTTTAGGTAGCCTTTCTTTCTTGATATGTGGAAGCACCATATCCCCAACCTTAAACTAAAGATTCCTCCTCTTTTGATATGCATTCTCTTTATACTTCACCACACTTTTCTTGAGATTTTCCCTCACTTGTTAATGGATGTCTTTCATTGCTATTGCAAACTCCTCTTCTTCTGTACTTCTCCTCTCCATACATTTCAGATATCTGAGTTCATATATCCCTCTTGGGCTCATGCCATGGACAACTTCAAATAGGCTCTTTCCTATGCTCTGATTAATGAAATCCTTATATGCATACTGTGCTTGGGGAAGTACTAAATCCCATTGTTGACCATGATCCTTTGTAAAACACCTTATCAAGTTTCCAAGTGACCTATTAACTACATTTGTGTGTCCATCCATTTGGGGATGGTAGGCAAAACTATATGTCAACTTGGTGCCCAATTTTCTCCACAAGGTCCTCCAAAAGTGACCTATAAACTTAGAATCTTTTTCTCAAACTATGGTGAGTGGAAGTCCATGAATCCTCACAACCTCTTTGAAGAAAAGTCCTATAATATTAGAGGCATCACTAGTGCATTTACAAGGGATAAAGTGTGTCATTTAACTGAGCCTATCTACCACAACAAAATTACTATCAAATCCTATTTGAGTCCTAGGCAACCCTAAGACAAAGTCCATACTTATACTTTCCCAAGGCCTTTTTGGTATGTGTAAAGGTTGGCAGAGGCCTAGATTTGAAGTAGTTCCCTTTTCTCTCTGACATATTGTACAACTCTCTACAAAATTCCTTACATCTACCTACATTTTAGGCCAAAAATAAAATCTCCTAACCTTCTCCAATGTTTTGTCAATCCCAAAGTGTCCACCAAGACTCCCACAATGCTTCTTCCTTACCAAATTGTCTCTTTTAGAGCACCTTAGCACACACAACTGAGCCCCTTTGAAGAGTAAACCATCTTATAACACAAAATCAAAAAACTTACTATGAAAGGCATCTAAAAACTGATTGCAAAAAACAAATGCATCTTTAAAGTCAACATCATCTTGATACATACCTTTTAAAGCATCAATACCAACACTTTGGAGTTGGACCTCCTGCACCATGAGTGACTTCCTACTAAGAGCATCAACAATTTTGTTTTCTTGACCTCTGTTATGCTTAATTGTGAAGGTGTAGGCTTGCAAGTATTCTACCCACTTCATGTGCCTATGGTTCAATTTGTCTTGACTGTTCAATAATCTTAATGCATGATTATCAGTGAAAACAATAAAATCCTTTGGAAAGAGGTAATGTCTCCATTTCTTGAGGACTTGTACCATTGTATAGAGTTCTAAGTCATATGAAGAATACTTACTTTTAGTTTCATTCATCTTCTCACTGAAAAATGCCACTTGTCTCCCTTCTTGACTTAAAACTACCCCTATGGCATAACTGCTTGCATCACATTCAATGATGAATACTTTGTTAAAATCAAGTAATGTGAGTATGGGTTGCTGAGCCACCCTCCTTTTCAAATACTCAAAGCTTTGATCTTCCTCATTAGTCCATTGGAATTTACTCTTCTTATCTCCCTTAATGGTGTCTATGATAGGTGACCATGTGACTGAAATTATTTATGAACATTATATAAAAAATCGCTAAACCGTGAAAGCTCCTTACCTCTGTTGTTATCTAGGGGTTGGCCAACTAAGTATAGCTTCAACTTTTTTGGGATCCATCTTCAAAATACCCTTTGATATCACAAACCCAAGGTATACCAACTCCTCTTTCATTAACTCACACTTTTGAAGGTTGATCATCAATTGCTCTTCATGAAGCCTCCTCAACCATGTCAAGATGCTACAAATACTCTTCCTTGGACCTACTAAAAATAAGGATGTCATCCAAATAAACAACCACAAATTTTCCAATAAAGGGTTTTAATACCTCATTCATCAATCTCATGAAGGTTCTAGGTGCATTGGAAAGCCCAAAAGGCATTACCATCCACTCATATAAGCCCCCATTTGTCTTAAAGGTGGTCTTCCATTCATCTCCTTCCCTTATTCTCATTTGATGGTACCCACTTTTCAAATCAATCTTTGAGAAATAGCATGCACCTCCTAGACTATCCATTAAATCTTCCATCTAGGGTATAGGAAATCTATACTTGATTGTAATCATATTTATTGCTCTTGAACTAGTACATAACCTCTAACTATCATCTTTCTTGGGTGCCAAAATAGTAGGTACGACACAAGGGCTCAAGCTTTCCCTTATAAGGCCTTTGTCAACAACTCTTGGATTTGATTTCTAATTTCCTCATTTTTCTTAGGTGTCATCTTATAGGTTGTTTTGTTTGGCAAGCTTGCACCATGTATGAGATTAATATGATGACTCGCATCCCTTGTAGGTGGCAATGAACTAGGTAACTCCTCCAAAATGATGTCTTCATAGTTGTCCAACAAGGTTTGCACTTCTTTTGGTACCTCCTTTTCATTTGTTGATGTCATAACTGAAGTAGGATTCCTAATGATGGCATAGCCTATACCTTCTTCACTCAAACTCTTCAAGAACTCTTTCTCCTTTGACACCATCACACTCGGTCCTTCATGGTCATCCCTATCCTCTCCTTGTATGGGTGAAAGAGTGTATGACACGATATCCTTCATTATCACATATGTGTTCTTCTCCCCATCATGCTTGGCCTTCCTATCAAATTTCCAAGGCCTTCCTAGGAGTAAGTGGCATACATCCATAAGGATTATTTCATATAGTATCTTGTCTTTGTAGTCACCAATGTTGAATTCAACCCAAGTCTTCTCATTCACCAAGACTTGTTGCCCCCTATTGAGCCATGAGACCTTTTAGGGTGTAGGGTGAGCGTTCTTCTTCAATTTCAGTTTTTCTACCATCTCCAAAGACACAAGATTATCAATGGAACCAGAATCTACCACTGCCTTGCATACCTTTCCTTGTGCTTTGCAAGTTGTCCTAAACAGTGCCCTCCTTTGTGGGGGTTCCTTGGTTGTTAGTACTTTTATCAATGTCCTCCTTATCATTAATGACTCACCTTCCTCTAGAACATGTATTAAGGGTGAATTCACACTCTCGACCTCTTCTTGCACAATTTGAGTCCTACACTCGCCTCCATGAAAACTTGATGTTTGATTCTTTGGGCATTATATTTGAAGGAAGGGTGGCCAAATTGTTTGCAGTTATAACACCTTCCAAAGAAAGCATTGGATCCCCTACCTTTTGCATTGGGTCTTCCTCTACCATTAGACCTTCTACCTCTAAAGCCACCCCTTGATTCAATGCCTTGTTCTTGGTGGTTTCTTGACTCACCATGTTACCTTTAGGATTGCCCTCTTTCACCAAAGTTGGCTTTACCCCCAAATTTCCTTCCTCTTCCTCTTCCTTGCTTCTCTTGCTTCATTTTAAACTTCTCTTCTATCCTACATGCCATTTGGAAACACTCCTCAACTATCCTAGGAGTGACTAGGCTTATCTCATCTTGGATATAAAATCTTAGGTCATTCAAGTACCTAGCCACTTTTTCCCTCTTGTTCTCCACATGACCATACCTTATACTAAGGCTATGGAATTCCTCAGTATAGGCTACAACATCCACATCCCTTTATTTAAGAGTCTGCAACTTCCTAAACACTTGTATTTCATAGTCTATAGCTAAGAATTGTGCCTTCAACTTGGCCACCATCTGGTCTCATGAGTTTATCTTTGGTTTGTTTTTGTTTACCCTCTCTTCTTGGGTGTAATTCCACCATGTCAAAGCATATCCCTTCAACTTGGTTTTTGCAAACTTGACTTTTTTGTCCCCCGCTACCTCCTTGTATTCAAAATAATTGTTCGAAGCATCCACCCATTCTGTCACTTCTTCAGTATCTATTTTTTCCCATACATGGGTAGGTCTATCTTCACATCAGAGGTATCTCCTCTTACAGTCCTCAAATAATTTATAAACCTTCTCTCTTCAAGAGCCATCTCCTCTTCTTGAGGTCTTTCCCAAGGGTCTCCACTTTCACCCTCTTCCTCTTCTTCGAACTCACTCTCCTCTTCACTCCCCCTTCTCCTTCTATTTATGTCTTCTAATGCTTCCACCTTCTCTCTCGAGACTTTCAAATCCCTAGAAACCATTAACCCACCCTTTGGAGGCATCTTATCTGTACAATTTCAACTGTCTCTTCTGCATACTTCAAATTTTCTTCTCCTTCAATCAAAAGCTAAGCTCCAATACCACTTTGTTGTAGAGCCAAGGGTGTAGATGCAAACTAGACACAAACCCAAACAACTTGGCAATGGGTGTTGTAAATTTGGAGGAATTGATTATGTGTTGCATTGATGTCAACACTAGATTGTTTGGTTATCAACCGAGTTCCGATAGAGTGGTTGGATTGTGATATTGATCATATGATCAATCTTCGGTTTATTCTAATTGATGGAATTGGTTTGGTTCAGATGTGTATCTCATTTAGTTGGTTCGGGATTTGGTGATCCGGAAGTTATCATATGTTCTAGTAATCCTTTTATTTACCGGTAAGGGTTTTACCGACAGAGCTTTGTTGAAGATCTTTTGATGGATTTGATAAGTGGTGTTGGTGCGGCTTCTAGAAGGTTCTCAAGATGCTGATGGTTATCATGTTCGTGTTTCAGTTGATTGGTGGTGTTGCATTTGGCTTATGGCGACCTATTTTATGGACTGGTTTGTGTAACATGTTGATGGATGCTCCCGATGCATTACCGATTGGATTTATTGATTGGTTGATGTTGTTTGAGTCTCAAACCGACTTGGGTTATCATTGGTTTGTGGGTTTATGTAATGGATTTATTGTATTATCTTTTAGGTGGCCGACCTAATTATTTAGGTCCCGGGTTTGTATATATATGTTGTAAGATCTCTTTGTAGATCATGGTCACGGTTATGGTTATAGGATTATTTGTGTACGAATAAAGTTGTAATCATATGAAGAGGTTTTGGTCGATCATAGGTGATCAAATTGGGTTGTGTAAGAGGTTTAAGACTGTAATGGACACCTCAGAATGCCCAAAAACCATACCAACTGCTGCTAGGAATTTTATCAAACAGTTTGCATCCAACTCCTTATTTCTCTGTTTAATGTTTTAAATTCCCTTATGGCTCCGGAAATGAAATGTTGGTTTGTTTTACATGGAATTGAAATCACAGAATATGAACAAGAATGAAACTACAATAATATGCAATTGGAAATTGAACTACTGCTGATATGATATTATTTTCAGAATTAATCAAATACATAGCAGATTTTTCAACTCACTAAATACTCCAGCAATAATGCTCCATCAAATGTTTTCCAATTTTGCTACTACAATGACATGAATAGTGCTATGTGAATAGTGTCATGTGAATAGTGCCACGTGAATAGTGTTGCGGCCTGTAGCTGGAAATACACCCAAATAGTGTTGTTGCCTGTTAATGAAGCTAAAAGCAATGGATTCCAAAGGCCAAACCCCAAGCGAATGACATCTAGAATGTCACACGAGAGGATAGACGTCCTCTAATGCCAAGAAAGGATCTACAACTCACACATCAATTTCTTCTCAAATTCAACATGTTGAATGAAGCCACAAAAGCTTCCTTTTATTCTTTTTCCAAGGGTCGACCCAACTCACTTGAGCAATGTGGGATAAAAGATGTGCAATATAAAACATATTAAAATATTCACTTATGTCTCCCTTGGGTGCCCCTTTGATTTGCACACATTCCCATAAAATAAATATTAAAGTAACACTTTAATATTTTACAATTAAATTAAATGTTACTTTAATAACACTTCAGGCATTAAAATATATTAGCAATCGGACTCCGAATGGCGCGAGTGATAGCTCGTCGAAAAGCTCTCACCGAGGAGTATCGAATCCAATCACCAAAACTAGTCTCTGTTGTGTCCTGCTAACTTACTAAAAATAGTAAGTATGCCTTAAACTAAGTAAATCAACTCCATTTTGGCCCAAACTGGAAATGACTAGGCCAAAACACTCCAGGATCCCTTTAAACCCTTCGTTAGCCCTCAGGGCCATGTAGAGCTAGGCTAACGCACATATGCTTGGTCAATTGCTAAAGTGGGGACATTACAGTCCACCCCCCTTGAAATTGCTTGTCCTCAAGCAATCTCAGTCCAGCCTGCTGTATCACCTACTCATTCTCCCATGTAGCATCTTCCTCCAATAGGCCTCTCCATCTGACCAGATACTCCTTCACTATCCTGTTTCTGAGTTTCCTCTCTCTGGTGTCCAGAATAGCCTCAGGTACTAACACAAGCTTCCCCTCCTCATCCAAAGGGGGTAAATCTGCAGAAGGTACTACACTCTGACCAATAGCTTTCTTAAGCCTAGACACATGAAATGCATTGTGTACCCGACTACCCTCTGGAAGCTCAAGCTCATAGGCAACTTCGCCCACTCTGCGAATCACCTTGTAGGGACCATAAAATCTAGGCTTCAGCTTCTTTGCTCCGCTCCTCTTGAGCGATGACTGCCTATATGGCTGTAGCCTCAAGTACACCATATCCCCTACCTCAAAACTGCGTTGTACCCTATGCTGATCAGCATACAACTTCTACTGATTCTGAGCCTGCTGTATGTTCTCCTTGAGCGCTCTCAGGATATCCTGACTATCTTGCAATGAGTCTTTGGCTTTGGGCACCCTGCTGTCTCCCAAAACCAAATCCATGAAGCTTGGTGCTTCATAACCATAAAGTGCCATGAAGGGTGTCATCTTGATGGACATATGATATGTAGTATTGTAACAATACTCTCCCATATGCAACCATCTAACCCAAGCCCTCTGCTGTGTAGTCACATAGTTCCTCAAATATCCCTCCACCCATTTATTCACAATATCTATCTGCCCATCTGTCTGTGGATGATAACTAGTGCTGGGTGTAAGATCTATGCCACACAACCTAAACAACTCTTGCCAGAAAATACTCATAAATTTACTATCTCGATCACTGACAATGAATCTAGGCAGCCCATGTAACCTGAATATCTCTTTGAAGAAAAGATCTGCCACCTGTGTTGCTGTGTAAGTGGACAGAATAGCAAAGAAGTGAGCGAACTGCGTTAAGTGGTCTACCACCACATAGATGCAATCCCTCCCTTGCACTCGTGGCAACCCAGTGATAAAGTCCATTGAAATACTTTCCCATTTCCTATCCGGAATGGGCAAGGGTTGTAGTAACCCTACAGGGAATGTGTGCTCTCCCTTATTCTGCTGACAAACTACACACCCCCTGACATACCTCTGAACATCATCCTTGAGCCCTCTCCATGAGAACCTTTCTCGAATTTGCCTGTAGGTCTTGAAGACCCCTGGATGCCCAGCTGTAGGCGCATCATGAAATACCCTCAGTATCGCCTCTTTCAACTGTGATGACGGAATCAAATAAACCCTATCCTAAAATCTGATCAATCCATCTATCACCTCATAGTGATCATCTTGTATAGTACCTAAAATCAAACCTGAAGCCCAAGTATCTCCGACATACTCTGCTATAACCTTATCCCTCCAATCTCCTGTAATCTCTGCAAGAGCACAAATGTGAGGTCTTCTGGATAGGGCATCAGCTACTACATTCTTCTTCCCTTTAACAAAATCAATGTCAAAGTCATAAGCCTACAATTTAGTGACCCACTTATGCTGCCTATCATTCAAGTCTCGCTGGCTCATGAAATAATTTATGCTGTTGTGATCCGTCTTGATCACAAACTTCCCTCCAACCAAGTAGGATCGGAATTTGGCCAAGGCATGCATGATGGCCAACATCTCACCATCATAAATAGAATAGCTCCTCTCCACACCTCAGAGCTTCCTACTCTCAAAAGCGATGGGGTGCTTCTTCTGCATCAATACTGCTCCAATCCCATCACTTGATGTATTAGAATGAAGCTCAAAAGGCTTTGTGAAGTCTGGTAGAGCTAGAACTGGACATGAAGACATCACCTGCTTGAAATGTTCAAAACACCTCTATGCTACCTCTGTCCACATGAAGGCCCCCTTCTTAGTAAGATCTGTCAAGGGAGTAGTTGTCTGAGAAAACCCCTTAATAAACCTCCTATAAAAACCACATAAGCCAAAGAACCCCTTAAGCTGAGTAAGGTTTGTAGGCGTGGGCCAATCAACAATAGCTCTAATATTTTTAGGGTCCACCCGAACTCCCTTTGCACTAATAATATGACCAAGGTACAAAAGCTATGTCATCTCGAACTCACACTTAGACTCCTTGGCATACAGGGACTCTTTCTCCAAAATAGATAGTACCTCCTCAAGATGCTGCAAATGCTCCCCCCATGATTTGCTAAAGACCAAAATATCATCAAAGAAAATCAAAACATATCTCCTCAATTGCCCCCTAAACACCCGGTTCATGCAACTCTGAAAAGTAGTAGGGGCATTGGTTAGCCCAAATGGCATAACCAAATACTCTAAATGACCATAGTGGCACCAAAAAGTTGTCTTCTCAATGTCCTCTGCCCTCATATTGATCTGATGATACCCTGATCTCAAATCTATCTTTATGAAGACGCATGCCCCATGTAGCTCATCTATCAGCTCATCTATCCTTGGAATGGGGTACCTGTTCTTAATGGTTTTCTTGTTCAAGGCCCTGTAGTCAATGCACATGCGCATTGTTCCATCTTTCTTCTTAACCAAAACAACTGCTGAAGCAAAAGGGCTTTTGCTTGGCCTAATGTGCCCCATCTCCAACATCTCCTTGATGGATTTCTCTATCTCATCCTTGTGTTTCTTAGGATGACGATAGGGTGTGATCATAATGGGCTTATCCCCCTCTTCTAATTCAATGACATTCTCTATTCCCCTATCTGGACGAACGCCATGTGGAATACTGCTAAATACCTTGGCATGTCTATCAAGGATGTCCTGCATATTAGGCAGATGACTCTTAACTTGTGGTTCTGGTGATGTTGGCATAATCAAGCACTCTGCTGCCCACTCAACATCATCATGTCTGAACAACCTCTCCATCCTCCTCAAAGAAACTATCCTACAACTACCATCTGATAATCCTCTGAGTACCACGGTCCTGCCCTCATGCTAGAACCTCATCTCTACTCTCTCCATGTTGAGAGTAAATTCTCTCAATGATGCCATCCAAGTCATCCCTAAGACAATGTCATAATCACCCATGTTCACAACATAGAACTCATCCTGGAGCTCATAACCATCTCCCAATCTGATGCGAAGATTTGTAATCTTCTGTGTGCATAGTAACTTGTGACCACTAGCTACCATGACTGGGAATCCTGAATGTTCTTCAGTTTGTCACCCTCTCCTAGCCACTAACTGTGAATCTATGAAATTATGTGTGGCCCCAGTGTCCAGCAAAGCAACCACCTTTTGTCCCTGTATGGTACCACGCACCTTAAAAGTAATTGCCTTTTGAGCACCTGTCAATCTAGCTAGGGACTTCTCATTCCCTGAACCCTCCTTAGTGGCACTGCTCTCACCATCAGACTCTAACTGCTGCTCCTCATCCTCTGACTGTGACTCCTCAACAGAGAAGTACTCCATCTAGTTGGCCTTAGCCTTCAGAGGACACTTGTGAGATAAATCCCACGGTTCCCTACACTGAAAACATAGTTTTTTCCGCCTCAACTCGTTCAGTGTCTCATTGTCTAACCTCTTTGATTCCTTTTTTTGAGGCTAAGAATCCCTATGTAGAGGTTTATTATCCTTATCCTTCTTGAAGTGTGGATCCTTAGGAGTGAACTTACTCCTAGAAGCGGAAGGTGCAAGATCTCTCGCCTTCCGAATGGCATCCTGCAATGTGAGGGGATCATGTCCCTTCACCCAACCATGAAGAGCCTTTGACAATCCATCCACAAACAGTACAATCAACCTCCTCTCTGAAATGTCTGTAACCAACACTGATAGTCTCTGGAAATCTGAGATGTAACTGTTGATAGGACCCCATTGTCTCAACTGAGCTAACTCCATGAAATGGAGTTCTGGATCCTTCATATCAAACCTGTCAATCAACCTCTCAGTGAACTCTGCGTATGTGTCTATCTGATTATGGGCCAATGTGACCATACCGTGGTGCCACCACTCATGTGCACTCCCATCCAAGTGCAATGCAGCATACTTAATCGCATCCTCCTCAAGCATGGGATTAAGCTGAAAATAAGTATCTAATTTCTGGACCCATGTCCGTGCTGAATCCTTCCCTGTACCATCATAGTAGGGAATAGACAACTTTCCCAACTTCTTCCTCATCTCATAATTATGTTGTCAGTTTCCTCTCATTGGCATATTCTTGAGTCTAACATCCATATATTCCCTGAATGTCATCTCAGCCTGTAGCTCAGGGCTAGAGTCCCTCCAATCATCCATAATCATATTTTGAATCTCTTGTTGTGTACGACCGACATTATTCCGGTCATTCTATCTCAGAGGAAACTATGGCATGAGTGGTCTTGTAGTAGAAGAACCTGCTCTAGCATATGTCCTGGTTCCCCTATTAACCGATGCGTCTCCATTACCTCCATTACCCTGTCCACCTCCCTGATTAGCATTATTACCTTGGTTGCCATTATTACCTTGGTTGCCATTATTACCTCAGTCTTCTCTCGTCAAATGTTGTGTAAATGCTATAGCCATCTGCTGCAATGTAGCCTGGAGCTCCCTCTGACCCCTAGCAAGATCATTGAGCATCTCCCTAGTGCTAGGTTCTCCCCTTTCCCCATCTCTGTCACCCATGGCTGGTGCTGAAAAAAGGTCACCCTCTTCTTCAATCTCTGGTGAATTTTGTAGGTTTGTGTTTGACCTGTTTCTCCTCAAGTAATACTGATGTGCTGGATGCATGAAACCCTCACAGGATGGCAGGAAAAACAAGCTCTGATACCATTGTAATGGACACCTTAGAATGCCCAAAAACCATACCAACTGCTGCTAGGAATTTTATCAAACAGTTTGCATCCAACTCCTTATTTCTCTGTTTAATGTTTTAAATTCCCTTATGGCTTCGGAAAAGAAATGTTGGTTTGTTTTACATGGAATTGAAATCACAGAATATGAACAAGAATGAAACTACAATAATATGCAACTAGAAATTGAACTACTGGTGATATGATATTATTTTCAGAATTAATCAAATACATAGCAGATTTTTCAACTCACTAAATACTCCAGCAATAATGCTCCATCAAATGTTTTCCAATCTTGCTGCTACAATGACATGAATAGTGTTGCATGAATAGTGTCGCATGAATAGTGCCACGTGAATAGTGTTGCGGCCTGTAGCTGGAAATACACCCAAATAGTGTTGCTGCCTGTAGCTGGAAATGCACCCAGAATGCACCCAATTTGCCTGTTAATGAAGCTGAAAGCAATGGATTCCAAAGGCCAAACCCCAAGGGAATGACATCTAGAATGTCACACGAGAGGATAGACGTCCTCTAATTCCAAGAAAGGATCTACAACTCACACATCAATTTCTTCTCAAATTCAACATGCTGAATGAAGCCACAAAAGCTTCTTTTTATTCTTTTTCCAAGGGTCGACCCAACTCACTTGAGCAATGTGGGATAAAAGATGTGCAATATAAAACATATTAAAAATATTCACTTATGTCTCCCTTGGGTGCCCCTTTGATTTGCACACATTCCCATAAAATAAATATTAAAGTAACACTTTAATATTTTACAATTAAATTAAATGTTACTTTAATAACACTTCAGGCATTAAAATATATTAGCAATCGGACTCCGAATGGTGAGAGTGATAGCTCGTCAGAAATCTCTCGCCGAGGAGTATCGAATCCAATCACCAAAACTAGTCTTCGTTGCGTCCTACTGACTTACTAAAAATAGTAAGTATGCCTGAAACTAAGTAAATCAACTCCGTTTTGGCCCAAACTGGAAATGACTAGGCCAAAACACTCCAAGATCCCTTTAAACCCTTCGTTATCCCTTGGGACCATGTAGAGCTAGGCTAACGCACATATGCTTGGTCAACTGCTAAAGTGGGGACATTACAAAGACCTCTGGTATTGAGCTTAAATGGAACTGTACTCAGGCATAGGAGATGCTATTCTTGAAATTCAATCTTTTTTCCGGATTGTAGTCTGGAAATCTTTTGTAGTCAGTGAGGTTCCTTTATGATGAGCAGTGCACTCTAGTCAATCTACCTTCTTACATGTGAAGACCCCTTTATTGTAATCACATACTTACTGTAGAAGTATCATCTGACTGTGGGTAGGGTTTCCTACCGTGCTTTTTCCCTTTACTGGGTTTTCCATGTACAAATCTTGGTGTTATGTGTTGTGGATGCATGGTATTTGGTTTGTGATTTATGTTTGTGCTTAATTGATATATCTTGTATTCCGGTGTTTGGTTTATGCATTTTGGTAAAAGGTTTTAAGTGCTCAAATTTTCATAATCTATTGACAACTGATTCACCCCCCATATCAGTTGTCCATTGGTTATCCTAACAATTGGTATTAGAGCCTAGTCCTCTCTACAAAATATTAACCACTTGAGGAAGACCCTATTGTGAATAATCATTCAACTTCAATTGCTTGCTGAAAGAACATCCCTAGGCTTGAAGGAGCAAATTACAGAGTATGGAAGCTTCAGATGGAGACTCATCTAAGATGTCTTAGCAAGGAGATTTGGGAGATCACTGAGAAAGTCTATACTCCTTATGATCCGACATCTAGGAATCCTCCTCTGACGAACTTGGATAAGAACATTGAAAATGACAATAGAGCTAGAGAAGCCCTTTTTGAGTGCCCTTTTAGATCAGCAAGTAATGGGATTAACAGACAAATCATCTGCAAAATCTATATGGGATAAGTTAGAGACTATGAATGAAGGTGACCCTACTATTAAAATTGCTAATCTTGATGGTTACCGAGTGAGATATGAGAACCCGAGAATGGAGGAAGATGAAGCAATTGTTGGTTTTATGGAAAGAGTCAATGAAATTGTCTTGGGAATTCAATGATGTGGTGGATCTATGAGTGAAGATGAGATTGTTTCTAAAGTATTGAGAGCTTTGCCATCGGCTTACAAGATGAAGGCTACTGCAATTAATGAGTTAAGAACAATGTCTAACACTTTTGTCAATAGGAATATTTTGGTTGGAAAGCTATCTTCTTTTGAGTTTGAAGAATTTGGTCCTCAAGGAGCTGCAAAGAGAGATTTTACATTCAAGGCATCTACATCATCAACCAACAAGAGTGACTGGAAAGAATTGTACACAAAGGAACTAGAGGATATGAAGAAATAACATGAAGATCTTGAGAAACTTGAAGCCCTGTTTGCTAGAAGATTACCTAACGGTCTGGTAGGAAGTAGGTATGAAGGAAAATAACCCTTCAAATGTTTTGCATATAATAAGATATGTCATTTTGCATCTAGATGTCCTGAGAGGAATTCAAGATTTGAAGAAAAAGCTAGAAGATCTTTTAAGCCTAACCATGAATATCAGAACAAGCATAAGTAAAGGAGGAACAAAGACAAATCATGCTACTATGTTGACGAGGAAGGTGTGACTGATGATTCTAATGATGAACCGACAAAAGATTCAACTAGTAGATTCAGAAATGGAAAGGAATGGGTATTCTTAGCTATCAAGGAAGATGATCTAGAACCTATCATTCAAAATGAAGAGAAGGCTCTTGCTGCTAAAGTTGAAGACAAGGATGAGTGGGTGATAGACAACAGATGTTCACATCATATGACTAGAGATAAAAGGAATTTTCTATCTTTGGAAGAATTTAATTGAGGTCTAGTCAAATTTGGAGATGACAAAGCATGCATGATCAAAGGAAGAGGAACTATTGTTGACATTTAAACATTTGATCTTAACCGATAATTGTTTGTTTGCTTGATGCTGTTAGGTCCCGGAGACAACTGAGAGGGGGGGGGGGGTGAATCAATTGTCAAATAAATTCAAACCAAAAACTAATTAACCAACTTGATACTTAATATCGGTAAACCAGTTAAATATGCCGCTAGACAGTGTTAAAAGTAAACTATTATACCGGTAAGGATTAATGCATGAAACATAAACATAAAGTCATCCACAACACATAACACCAATATTTGTACGTGGAAACCCTGTAAGGGGAAAAACCATGGTGGGAAACCTTACCCATAATCAGATGATACTACTGCAGATAGTAAGTGTACATAAATGGGGTTTGCACATGCAGAAAGGCCAACAACCTAGAGCTCACTGCTCAAACACAAAATGGGAGTCACATTGACTATAGTTGGATGATTAAATCCAATAAGAATGTACTGCACAAAATAGCATCTTCATATGCTGGATTCAGTACTGGTGTAATGTTGATATGCTTCTACAAAAACCTAGCTTCACCTTCAAATGATGTCTCTGTGTATACCTCTACTTAATCTTGCATATACCTTTACTCAATTCTTTTTCGCATTCCACACTTGATCTTACAAATAAGATCTTACATTTATACCATACCCTAAGACCAATTTTAGTAGGTCGGCTCTACAAGATATTACAATAAAAACATTTTACATACAATATAATATCTGATGCAATAACCGATTAAACATGTCGGCTTAATGTATTTACAACAATAATAAATCATCTCCATATCGTGTCATGTTGATCTAAAAAGGATAAACCTACCGGTGTAACAGTAGATAACCCTGGACCTATTTGTCGGTAAAAGCAAATATGCAAATATGAATATACCAACGATCAATTCTTCAAAACAAAGTGTCCACATGATGTCTTCGATATTATCAAGTGTCTTCCATATCATTCTAGGTACCAATGAACATTATATCCCGTCGGTGAACCATATACCAGTAACTGTGCAATAGTTACTTGCTTGCCGATGAATGTTGCTGGATCTCCAAAGTGCTTGTTTTCAGTAGGTGTTGACATCACTGACAAAACCATACCAAAATACCAACAATCTCCCCCTTTGGCATTGATGGCAACACAAGATGGAAAAACCATCAAAGTGCCAAAACAGAAATGCCAAATACCAAAAACCAACAATCTCCCTTAGACAACAATTTCTTCCCCTGGGAGCAACATGTGTTTATCCAAAGATTTATTTTCAATACAAATCTCTCCTCAAAAAGATAATGTGTTTTTCCATAGATATATCTCCCCCTTTGACATCAAATGCCAAAGTTACAAAAATTAAGTTTATACAAAATACCAACTACTCCCCCTAAGAAGTAGCTTCCTCATCAAAAGACCGGAGTAAAAAATTTGTCTTTTAATTATGTCGGTTGATGACAATCATCAACTGTCTAAGTCTCTATCGGTGGTGGTATGACTCCAAGCTAATCTCTGAGATATTCAAAAGTCTCCTTAGGCAAAGGTTTTGTGAAAATATCTGCAAGCTGTTCTTTAGTATTCACATAAACCAGTTTTATCTCCTTTTCTTCAACTTTTTCCCTTAGAAAATTAAGTTTGATAGAAACATGTTTTGTTTTAGAATGTAATACCGGATTCTTGGATATATCAATTGCTGCAGTGTTATCACAATATATAGTAATGGGTTCCTTGCATTTTACCTTTATGTCTTTCAACATTTGTTTAAGCCATAGTACCTATGTATAGTTAGTTGCTACTGCAACATATTCTGATTCTGCTGTTGATAAAGATGTACAACTTTGTTTCTTACCCAACCAAGAAACTAATCTTTTTCCAAGAAAGAATGCTCCTCCGGTGGTGCTTTTTCTATCATCCACATCTCTTGCCCAATTTGCATCTATGTATGCACATAGATCAAAATTTTCATCTCTAGGATACCATAATCCAAAATTTGTTGTGCCTTGTAAGTACCGGAAAATCCTTTTTACAGCTAATTCATGATTTTCCCTAGGATTACTTTGAAATCTAGAAACAATACATACTGCATTCATAATATCAGGCCTAGTTTGTGTCAAATACAGTAGACCTCCTATCATAGATTTGTATCTAGTTGGATTAACAGGTGTAGATTCATCCCTTTGAGATAATTTGTCATTTGTAGTCATAGGTGTGCTTACCGGTTTAGAGTTCTCCATCCCAAATTTCTTTAGTAATTCTTTCAAGTACTTGGATTGACTCAAAAATATACATTTATCAGTTTGTGAAATATGCAATCCTAAAAAGAATTTTATTTCTCCAATCATAGACATTGCAAATTCTTGCTGCATTTTAATAGAAATTTTTTTACATAATCCATCTTCTCCTCCAAAGATTATATCATCAACAAATACTTCAATAATCAAGATGTCATCATTAGTTATTTTGTAATATAAATTGCTATCTGCATTTCCTTTAGTAAAACCAATCTTTAAAAGATACTTATCCAACCTTTCATACCAAGCTCTTGGGGCTTGTTTTAATCCATACAGAGCTTTCCTTAACCTGCAAACCATATCATTGTCATCTGTTAAGGAAAATCCATCAGGTTGTTCAATATATACTTCTTCTTCAAGATCTCCATCCAAAAATGCACATTTAATATCCATTTGATAAACTTTGTAGTCCTTGTGAGCTGCAAAAGCCAAAAATAATCTAACTGCCTCAATTCTGGCTACCTGTGCAAATGTTTCATTGTAATCAACTCCTTCTTTTTGAGAATATTCCTTACACACTAGTCTTGCTTTATTTCTGACAACCTTACCATCTTCATTAAGTTTGTTTCTAAATACCCATTTGGTTCCAATTACATTTTTATCTTTAGGCTGGGGAACTAATGTCCAAGTATTATTTTTCTCAATTTGTCCTAATTCTTCTTCCATAGATTTAATCCAAAATTTATTTTCACATGCCTCATGGATAGACGATGGTTCAATTTGAGAAATAAGACATACCTCTTCATTTGCCAATCTTCCTCTTGTCATAACTCCTTTAAATTTGTTTCCAATTATTTGATCTTCAGAATGATTCTATCTTACATACCAGGGTGTCTTAGTTTGTTGTTGTTCTTCAATTATTGTGGAATCCTTTGATGATACCGGAGTAACTGGATCTTCATTTTGTACTGATGGATTCACTGTAGGTTCATTTGTCACAATTTTTGTGGCCGGTTCAAAGTCTATATACCTTGAAGTTCCTCTGAATTGTTCATCAATCTTTACATTTGTACTCTCAACAATTTTCTGCAATCTCTTATTAAAACATCTATATGCCTTGCTCTTAGATGAATAACCAAGAAATATTCCTTCATCACTTATAGGATCAAATTTGCCAATATACTCATCTCTTCTAATATAACATTTACTTCCAAAAATTCTAAAATACTTAAGAGTAGGAGTATTACCAAACCATAGTTCATGAGGGGTCTTATCGGTTTCACCTTTGATGTGAACTTTGTTGAATGTATAGATAGCAGTGCTAACTGCCTCTCTCCAATGCACATGTGGTAGATTTGCTTCTGACAACATACTTCTTGTTGCATCCAAGATAGTTCTATTTTTCCTTTCAACAACTCCATTCTGTTGTGGTGTCCGAGGTGCTGATAACTATGTTCTGATTCCATTCACTTCACAAAATGTATTAAAGTCCTTAGATGTAAATTCTCCTCCTTGATCTAATCTTAAACATTTGATTTTCTTACTGGTTTTATTTTCAACCATTGCTTTGAATACTTTAAACTTTCCAAGTGCTTCTGATTTTTCTCTGAGAAAAGTAACCCAACACATTCTAGAATAATCATCAATAATTAGCATGAAATATCTATCACCTTGTAAGCTTTTTGTTCTAGCTGGACCACATAAATCAGTGTGAATTGAATTAAATCAAGAGCATTATTGGATTTTTCTGGAATACTTTTGAAACTAGCTCTAACTTGTTTTCCAAATTGACATTCCTTACAAATTGTATTATGAGGTTTCACAATTTTAGGTAGATCTCTTACTGCCTTAGAGGTACTGATTTTTACCATGCAATCAAAGTTTACATGACATAGTCTCTTATGCCATAACCAACTTTCATCTATATGTGCAATTAAGCATGCCTTTTCACTGTTATTCAAATGAAAGATATTACCTCTAGTCTGATTACTGGTTGCAATTTCCAAACCAGTTCTATTCATGATTTTGCATTTTCCATTTTTAAATTGTAACTGAAATCCCTTCTCAACTAATTGACCAACACTTAAAAGATTATGCTTTAATCCATCAACATAGTAGACATTGTCAATGTTATGCTTACCATCAAGAGATATTGAACCCTTACCTTTGATTGAACAGGCTTTGTCATCTCCAATTCTTACTAAACCTCCATTGTATTCTTGAAAGTTCAAGAATTTGCCTTTGTCTCTTGTCATATGATGTGAGCATCCTGAGTCAATGATCCATTCATCCTTTGCTTCAACTTTAGCTGCTAGGGCTTGTTCTACTGGTTGAGCAGTAGGTGTCGGTTGATCCTCTGTTATAGCAACAAAAACCCATCCATTGTCTGTTGGATCCTCATTAGAATCATCAACAATGTAACAAGTTTTGTCTTTGTTCTTCTTAAATTTGTATCTCTGATATTCAAGATTAGGCTTGTATGTTCTTCTTGCTTCTTCTCTTAGTCTAGCATGTCTATCAGGGCATCTCGAAGACATATGACCAATCTTATTGTAGTTAAAAAATTTAAAGGGTGCTTTACCTTCATACTTACTTCCAACTGGACCTTTTTGCATTTTCCTTGCAAATAGTGCTTCAAGTTCTTCAAGTTCTTCATTCTCCTTCCTAGTTTCTTCAAGTTCTCTTGCATAAAAGGCTCTCTAGTCTGATTTGTCAAATGATGGAGCAGATGATGTTGATGCTTTAAAGGCCAAATCAGTTTTTATAGTAGCAACAGGACCAAATTCCTCAATTTCAAAGGCTGAAAGTTTTCCAATCAATGTATCCCTAGTTACTGATGTATTAGGCATTGTTCTCAACTCATTTATATCAGTAACCTTCATTTTATATGTCGATGGCAATCCTCTTAAGATTTTTGAAACAATTTCATCCTCACTCAAAGTTCCTCCACAACATTTAATACCCAAAACAATTTCATTTACTCTTTCCATAAAAGCAGAAATCCTTTCATCTTCTTCCATTTTCAGATGTTCATACCTAACTCGGAAGCTTTCAAGTTTTGCAATCTTAACTATGGAATGTCCTTCATTTAGTGTTTCCAAATGATCCCAAATAGCTTTAGCAATAGACCTATCTGATAATCCCATGATTTGTTGATCTGATAATGCGCTTAAAAGTGCTTCTCTTGCTTTGCAATCATTCTCTTCATCTTTAGCTAAGGTAGTTGGAGTAGTCTAACCAGCTACAAAAGCAGTATAACCATTCTTTGTAACTTCCCAGATGTCTTTACCGATGCAATTCAGATGTGTCTCCATCCTGATCTTCTATATCCCATAGTTGGTTCCATCAAGTTTAGGAATGTCCTTCCTGAAATAATTTGTAGACATTGGATCTCCTCAAGTTGTTAAACTTCTGCAAAAGAGGACTAGGCTCTGATACCAATTGTTAGGTCTCAGAGACAACTGAGAGTGGGGGGGGGGGGGGGGTGAATCAGTTGTCAAATAAATTCAAACCAAAAACTAATTAACCAACTTGATACTTAATACCGGTAAACCAGTTAAATATGTTGGTAGATAGTGTTAAAAGTAAACTATTATACCGGTAAGGATTAATGCATGAAACATAAACATAAAGTCATCCACAACACATAACACCAATATTTGTACGTGGAAACCCTGTAAGGGGGAAAACCAT
The DNA here is from genome assembly GCF_030272615.1 of Cryptomeria japonica. Lineage (NCBI taxonomy): Eukaryota > Viridiplantae > Streptophyta > Pinopsida > Cupressales > Cupressaceae > Cryptomeria > Cryptomeria japonica. The sequence continues at coordinate 864,227,041 of NC_081407.1, forward strand.
GGTGGGAAACCTTACCCACAATCATATGATACTACTGCAGATAGTAAGTGTACATAAATGGGGTCTGCACATGCAGAAAGGCCAACAACCTAGAGCTCACTACTCAAACACAAAATGGGAGTCACACTGACTACAGTTGGATGATTAAATCCAATAAGAATGTACTGCACAAAATAGCATCTTCATATGCTGGATTCAGTACTGGTGTAATACTGATATGCTTCTACAAAAACCTAGCTTCACCTTCAAATGATGTCTTCGTGTATACCTCTGCTTAATCTCGCATATACCTTCACTCAATTCTTTTTCGCATTCCACACTTGATCTTACAAATAAGATCTTACATTTATACCATACCCTAAGACCAATTTTAGTAGGTCAGCTCTACAAGATATTACAATAAAAACATTTTATATACAATATAATATCCGATGCAATAACTGATTAAACATGTCGGCTTAATATATTTACAACAATAATAAATCATCTCCATATCGTGTCATGCTGATCTAAAAAGGATAAACCTGCCGGTGTAACCATAGATAACCCTGGACCTATTTGCTGGTAAAAGAAAATATGCAAATATGAATATACCAATGATCAATTCTTCAAAACAAAGTGTCCACACGATGTATTCGATATTATCAAGTGTCTTCCATATCATTCCAGGTACCGGTGAACATTATATCCTGTCGGTGAACCATATACTAGTAACTGTGCAATAGTTACTTGCTTGCCGGTGAATGTTGCTGGATCTCCAAAGTGCTTGTTTTTAGTAGGTGTTGACATCAATGACAAAACCATACCAAAATACCAACAGATGCAACCGGTACATGTCTGTTTTGTAAAGAGATTGGATTTTTGTATGATGACTATGTTGTATGTTCTCATTGATGGAAACTATGTTTCTAAAATCATCTAAATCCTATAGTTCAACTGACAAGGCTTAATTGGTAAGCAGAGACAATTTTTATTAGAACCGATATTTAGGACTTTAACCAGTAAATGGCAAGCAGAATAATATTCTAACAACCGGTACATGAAATCTATGAGGAATGAGATGATGTGGTTTTACAACAGTAATGAAGACTAGTAGATGAAGTTATGTTCATGACTGCATAAGGTGATTCGATCAGGTGAATGAGATTTGATTAACAGAGCAGATATTTTGACTGAGACTTAACCAGTAGTGATGAAAATCACTCAGATCAGTAAAACGACATAGAATTAGATTTGTTATGTCGGTGGCTGACATAACTAAGGCATGCAATGTAAAATTGTCTAGATACATTGAACCTAGGGAATTGTTTTAAGGTTCTAGCCGACCTAATCATGTTCTTAAGATTTGTGATGAGGTATGAAGATATATATGAGTGTGAGCTTGAATGTGTGAGACATCATTAGTGAAGTTCATATTTCTAATAGTGCGGTGATCAAAGGAGTTTTGAGATGAAGTATATCTGATGTTGTAATATTCTAAAGTGGATCTTATCAGGCACTAATGGTGTTATACTGAGATCATTTGTACTTGTTGTCTCCCTAATAGTTGCAACAAGAAAATCCTCTCACAAGGTCACTCCTGATAGGGTGCAATCAGATCCTAACAAGTTTGATCATTAAATCCTCTAATCAGGTGACACATTAACTTGTGTTTACAAATCTCAGTAACGTGGGTAACTCCTAACAGGGCTGGTCCTCACAGGCCTTATTGTATAGCTCTTAACCGGGCTTAGACACTCCTAATAGGGTGTGCCCCTAACTGGGTTTTGTAGACCTTAACCGATCAAGTCTCTATACTGCAGATAGTGCATCTTTGTGGGTACTATCTCCCACTGTGGTTTTTCCCATTTGAGTTTTCCACGTATAACCTCTTGTGTCATGTGGTTTATGCTTTATGTGGTGATTTCATACTTGGTATTATTTCTTATATGCCTATTGAGTTTTAAAGTTGGTGACATTGATAATCAGATTTGTATTGTTCTTACTTGCACTAGTTCACCCCCCCTCTCAGTGCCTTATAAGTTCATCAATTGGTATCAGATCCAAAATTCCTTAAGGCCTAACCACTTGGAAGGGATATCTAATCCTAAGTAAAATATGGGGGAAGGAATGAGTTACCGAGAGATGGCTAAGGAACTTGCAGAAACCAAGGAAGATTTAGAAACCCTAGGAGGCAAGTATAAGACATCACTAGCTAAAAGGAAAGAATTGGCCGAACAATTGTTGGAGATCAATGAAAGCAACTCTTCTAATGGAGAAAACATAGATGCATTGGTTGAGGAAGTGGAGAAACTAAATGGTGACAAAATGAACCTAAGGAGAGAGCTTGAAGCCCTTACAATCTGGATGAGTCAAGAACTTGAAGCTAGGAGGGAAGTTGAAGACAAGATCAAAGAGAAATATCATGAGATCTATAAGATAAGTCAGGAAAATGGCACTCTATATACACATTGGCTTGAGGAGAAAGAAGAGAAACAAGAAATCAAAGAAGATCTTGATATGACAATGTCTCTTAGAGACTCTTATGAAGCATAATGAAGATCTTACTAAATAGCTTGCAGAAGCTAATGAGAAGCTTGCAAAATTCAACAAGAGTTCTACCATGCTAGATGAACAAATCCAATCTTAGAGGATGAATGGTGATACATTTGGGTTAGGATACAATAAATTTGAGAAATTATAACCTTTTGGTACCAAGAGCAACATGCATGAAAGTAAAACAGCTTCTAAGGCTCATCAACTTACCGGTAAGAAATCTTACAAACCTGTTTGTTTTAATTGTCATAAACCAGGACATACTGCTAATGCTTGTAGAAGCAGATCTAATGTTAATACTGGTTATAGACCTAATACTATATATGTACCTAGAAAATTTGAAGGTTACTATTATACATGAAACATGTATGGGCATAGATCTGTCGAATGCAGGTATGGAGCTAATTATCCAACACCTCATATGAATCCAATATCAGTTGGTGATTGGAGAAGGAATTCCAGTGATCGGAGAAGCACTAATTGGCAAAGACCCTATGTTAACCGGTCTAGTCCTTATGAAATGAAGAAAAGAATCAATGTGATTTGTTCAATCTGCAACAATCATGGACATGTGGCAATGAACTGCAGAAGAAGGATGGGTAGAGGCAATTCAGGACCGTGGAGAGAATTTGGAATGGCATGTTATCATTGTAACAAACTGGGACACAATGCTAAGTTTTGCAGAACATGGAAGAACCAACCGGTGAATCATTCTGCAAACCGTAAAGGAAAGCAGAAAGTTGATATTGAAGAAACCAGAGATGAGATGAATAGAACCTAGAAGAATAAGAGTGATGACAAACCATCTAAGGAATCAAATTCTTCACCTAGTGTGGAGAATCGATCATCGACAAACTAAGTTGTTTCTACAACTTGGGGTGGACATATTGTCAAATCTTGAGATGAACCCTTGGATGAAGTAATGTAAGTTAAAGCTGCATATTTTGATGCATTTTGATGTTTATAAGTCTTTTTGAATCATAACCGGTAAATATCATTTAGTTTTAGCAACCGGTAATATTCTTAAGAGTGTTTTAAGGAGTTTTAAGGTTTTGTCGGTTAAAGCATTTAATGTTGTAGGTAGTGGTGCAGCGGCACTTAGCAAATTTTGGTAATTTTGTTTCTAGGATGTTGGAATCATGTTTTTAGTTTTTTAATAAGGCCAAGAGGCCATTGAGTGTGTGCTCAAATGATTGTAAGGGCCCTAAGAGTCTTTGTTTGGCCAATGTTGGCATGTGAGCTCTTAAGGGTGCCAGGTAGAGCACTTAATAGGATAAGTTGTTAGTGAGTAATGTATGTTGGTTGATGTTGTTTTGAGATTTTTCAGGTCATATGAGTCATTTGAAAGTGACCAAGTTTTGGTTCGAGCAAGGTTGCTCACCTATGCAACAAATTGCAAAATTTGCAAAAGTTGCTCATAGCAACTTTGCAACATTTTCATACACCAACAGTTAGTTGGTTGACACATTAGGTTGTGAGAATTTGTAACTCCTCCAAGGCAAGTATAAGGCTTGGAAATACCAATGATAATTGGTTGTTGAAGGTAGTTGAAGATCTGAAGAAAATAAACAATTTTGGTTTCCCATTTGTGTGTTCTCTTCCAGGTTTTTGTTGTTCTTTGCAAGTTTATATGACTTGTATGGATTGAGAGGTCCAAGATAGGATCATGGATTGTTATACTAGTGTCTTATATTCATTTTTTATTTATTTAGAGTCTTGAAGTGTTGTAGTTTGTGAATAATCTTCATTTTGTCGCAGGAAAGTCCAAGAGCCCTAAAAACTAGGGTTTTGAGAGAAAAATGGCTCCAACCTAACGTTCCATGGTGGATTTCCTCTTTGAAACATTGTGGAATGTTAGATTGCATTATATACTATGTTTTATTTTTGGGTTTGAGATAGGGGAAGCCAAATCAAAGATTTGCCACAATACCCTAAGCTTGGCACATTGAGTTGGCAAGCATTAGGAATCATGGATAACAGGCCCTAATTGGGTGAGTCTAGTGGGTGAAGGTGAAGTAAGATTGGATTGGAATACCATATGGAGGTACAAACCTCAAACCAACATCAGTTCACAAAGGAAATTGGACCGGTGAAGGAGTTTTAACCAATCCCTTGTTGGCATTCTACACTGTAATGAGAATAGTTGATTTTGTCATTGATGGAAACCAACTGGAAACCAACCGGCAATAGGTTTCTACACATGCACCAGCATCACAGATATCATACACTGGTAGGCACTAGCATCGACAGGCACTTTCATCGGCATCCAGTTTACACCGGAAATGAAGTATACTGGCACTCAGGCCAACTTGGGATTAATTTTTGTTTATGTGAATTGTTTTGTAAATGTAGTTAACTATTTGTAAGTCGAATTAGTATATTGTATAGACTCATATATGTATGAGATCTCACAGGTCATTTTGAGGTAGTTGTAGTAATGGAAGAATGTAATTATTGTATGAGGTGATATAGTGGACAACAAAAGTTTTGGTTAAGGTATCTAACTGAGCTTAAACCGGTACTGAACCAGGCATTAGAGATGCTATTTTGAGCAGTACATTGTATTGGATTTAATTATCCATATTGTAGTCAGTGAGACTCTTTTGAGTAGTGCGATCCAGGAAGTTGGCCTTCCTGCATGTGAAGGCCCTTATTGTAAGTAATATTTATTCATTGGCCAGTGAGTAAATATTGTGGGTCACAAATCCCACCGAGGTTTTTCCCACACCGGGTTTCCTCGTTAAAATATCTTGTGTTATGGTGTGTTTCTATGTTGTCTCTATTATTTGTGTTTACTGCATTAATTCTTGTTTACCGGTATACTGTTTTGGGTTACAAAGTTATAAATAAGTTTAAATATTCAATAAACCGGTTAGACACTGATTCACCCCCCCCTCTCAGTGTCTTTGGGACTGTTTTTGAATCTAACAATTGGTATCAGAGCCTAGTCCTCTATTTGAAAAAGCCTAACAACTTGAGGAAGATTCTGAAATCGGTACAGATGGAGAACTTAAGAAAACAGTTGGCAGGAGCTCTTGAAGATTTTGATACGGAAAAATTGAAGAATATCAAACTTGAAGATGATCTGAGGACTGCTAAGGAATTCATTAAAGGACTTCAGGAGAACTTGGTTATAGCACAACATAAGAGAAAAGAACTTCATGAGCAAATGCAGAAACATGATGATGAAAAGGAAACTCTTAGTGATATTGCAGACAAATTGAGACAAGAAAACACTAATATGAGGAATGAAATGCAAGATATGACTATAAGGTTATGTAAGGATATTGAAGACAGGAAGAAGAATGAAGAAGACTTGACTAGGAGACTAAATGATGGAGGTAATGAAAATCTAAGACTCGGTCATGAAATTGATATGCTAAAGACAAATATGATTCACATGCAACATGATAAAGATGAGCTTGTGAGACAAGTTGGAATTCTTGAAAATGAGTTGATCACTGCAAATGAACACAAAGATAAATTCAAGAAAAATTCAGAAAGACTTGATGACATGTTGAAAAGACAAAAACTTGATGGAGATACAATTGGACTTGGATTTAAACATGGAGAAAGTTGCGGGAGTGCAAACAATCAAGATCACAGTAAACCGGTAAGACAACCTAATGCTTATAAATTCAATGGGAAATGTTTCAATTGCAATAAATTTGGTCATAGAGCAAATCAGTGCAGATTTAGAAATAATTAGAATACAAACTTACCCACCAGTCAATGTTCCAAATACAATAAAGTTGGTCACAACTCAGAAAATTGCAGAATGAATGTGAAATGCTATGTTTGTGGTAGATTTGGGCATTTATCAAATCAATGCAGAACACAAACTAGTCAAGGATATGAAAAAACTATTCAGAGGAATAATGTAACTTGTTATGCAAGTAACAAGATTGGACATATTGCAAAATTTTGTAGAAGCAAGACTATACCGGCAAACAATAAAGGATCTAGTGTGAAGGGAAAAGAAAAGGTAAATGAAATAAAGCAAGATTTTTCAAAACAATGGATTAAGAAGGCAGATCAGAAAGTTGATGAATCTATCTTTGCACCAGTAGAACAGAGTAACCCTCCATCGGTAGGAGATTCTTCATCTAACTAAAGAATAATCCTTAAGGTGTATTGTAGCAAATTGAAAATCATGCATTTTACCCTCGGTTGATGGGAAGAAGACACATTTCTTCTTTACCGGCAGATATGTTAAGTTTTCACTTAACCGACGAGCATTTAATGCGGTTTTAAAGAACCTTTTTGGCTATAAAGCACCGGATAACCCTCATTTTGACTCACCAAGCATTCAAAGAGTGTGAAATTGAGGAAGGGCATTCTAAGGCAAAGCAGTGAAGTGATTTTCAGACATTCAGATAATTTTGAGTTAAGAGGTATTTATCAAAATGGCAACTTCATCTTTTGTTCCTAAGTTTATTGCAAAACCTATCATTGTTGAAAACATCAAACGCCCTAGACCTGTGTTTAAGATTATCCCTAAGATTGCAAAGAAGGATGATTCTGTCAGAGCTTTTTCAAAAATTCTAAAGGGTGTCGCATTTGCTGAAGACCCTAGAATCTACATCCATTGCAACATAGAAGACCTAGGGACTGAGGATTTAAAGAAAATGTTTAATGAGGTTATTATCGATGAACAAGGTGTGATTAAACCTAAACATAAGATTGTGGAAGACTTAGGTTTTGTGAAAACACTGAACATTCCTGAATTTACAAAGGAAGTTGTAAAACTTGTATTGAGTAGAGTCCATGGAGAGTTCATGTGGTTAGAGTCTGTTTGCAAGATAACCAATGAAGCAATTAAGGCAGTTACTGGTTTACCTTCAATAGATAGTAGACTTGATAAAACCAAGAAAATACCTAACAAGAGTGTGAAAAGCTTAACCGGAGCTACATTTGATAGCATATCACTTAGAGTCAATGATGTTAAGGATATAAATGTGAGATATGTTTAATATGATACTTGGATATAAAACATCACATTCCAATAGACTGAATTCGGTTTCTAGCCTTTGTATTCACAATGCATATGAGATGGTGAACAATAATGCTAAGATAGATGTTTGTGAATGGCTTAAAGATGAGCTGATTGAGAATTTGAAGAAGATTAAGGGAGATAAGAAAGGTACTTTCCATTTTGGGAACCTACTAGTATGCTTAATACTATGCTTTACCAAAGAGTTATCCGACATAGGTCACAAATATTTTGGTTATGACATCCCGATAGAAAAACAGATACAGGAAGCTTTCACCGATATGGGCATTGATTGTGATAAGATCATAATAGATTACTTCAAAACATTTCAAACTAAGATGAGAGCAAGAGATAGATTACTATAGAGCATAGATGATAAATATGACAAGCAAATATGTTTTGTTATTAAAAGAGATGAGACTTGGATGGAAGTAGTAATCCCTAGAACTATTTGGGTTACTAAGATGGGTTATGAGGTAGACCTACCTATTCTAGAAACATATGCAAAAGCCTTGATGCACCTAGGGAGCCATCTAAAGGAATATTTGGTAATGCAGAAACTATTGCAAGTAATGTATCTATGCAGAAAGAAAGGAAGAAAAGAGACAAGTTTATCAAAGATGCCTCTAAGAAGGCCAGTGAAATTAAGGAAAATGTCATGAATATCAGTGGTATATCAGCTAGTGAGCTTAAAGGACTGCAACCAGAAGCACATGTTTCACTAGTTGTGACATCTTCTGATACTGACAGTGGCAAGGCTGCTAAGTTTAAGAGAGTGGAAAGGAAAAGGAAAACCCCACGGGTACCTTCTCCTCCTCCTAAGAAAACCAGAACACAGAGAAAGAAGCAGCAGGAAGTTAGGGAACCATAGAAGAAGCTTACACCAAAGAAGAAACAGACACCGGTTACCGCTACACTGGATGATCTACTGAATGAAATAACACAAGAAGGTAATCTGGTAAATGTAAACAAATGGTATCATTCTTTTAAATACTATGATAAAGTAACTATTGAAGAAAGCATTATTCTACATTTAGATATTTACAAGAAAGTTTTGATAGAAGTAATTGATGATTTACCTAATGATTTATACATGAGATTGGAAGCTAAAAGGCTATCTGTGATGGAATTGGATAAGAAATTGAAATTTGAATCACTTTTGGCAGTACATTCGGTAAACTCTAAGGAAGAGATATATGAGCTTATATCTGAAGCTAACCGGTTAGTATTTGTCAGTGGACACCGGCAAGTAAGCCTGATGGCTGGAAGGGTTAAGGAAATTGCAGATGATATTGCAGACAGCTAGGACATATTTTTTGTTGAGAAGGAAAAGAAAGAGGAAAGAAACAGACTGAAAATGGACAAGACATTCAAGGTATATCAGAAAGACAAGGGAAAAGGTAGAATTGGTGGTGTTCCTACTATAAAGATTACAAATAATCTGCCACTGCCACCTTAGGATACCCTTCCAGTACACATAGCTAATCCACTGGATATGGCTACTGAAGGTATAATTCATAATGATACTGACTCGGAGTCTGAGATACTTTTCACAATGAATGTAGATACACAAGATATAAAAATTGTTGTAGATAAGGAACAAGCAACTGATATTGAAAATGTAAAGATCTCAAAGAAACCGACACACACTGTAGATTCTCAGAAGATAGAGAAACCAGCACAAACTGTTGACTCTCAGAATACTAAGATACCGACTCAAGCAGAGCAACCAGAATCTGAGAAACCTACAAAGGATAAGATAACTAATATAGAGCAACATGAATCAGGGAAACCGATAGTTGAAGAGGTACTTGTAGAGACTGAGAAACCATCAAAGGTAGAGGTATAGACATAGACAGATCCATCGGAAGAAAATGTAAGTAAAGAGCAACGAATTTTTGGCAATAAGGAACAAATAATAAAGGTAGTTGGAGAATCTAGCACATCAATAGGAGAATTCAGATTGACTAACATCACAGATGTTCTTTTGGATTCTATCAAGAGGATAATAGATTGCAATGCCTTAGCATTTAAGGCTATTGATAACACTTTACCTATCTTGAAAATGATTGCACCTACTTGTAAGATAGATCACATTAATGATTCTTTAGGTAAATTGGACACATTGTCCAGATTTATTTCTGAAAATGTTCTAACTCTGGAAAAGGTGAATGAGAATACCATTAAGGAGAGAGTTGACAATGAGAAAAATACATTCTTTGAGAACACTATAAAGAAATGTACCGATCACTTGGACACACTTTTACCGGTACTTAATTCTACAATTTTGGAGTATAAGGAGCTATATAGAGAAGCATGTAAACCTCATTGTTTGACAGAGGACATTGATGATGAAATCAAGAAGACACAAAAAGAGATTGATGATATTGCAAATAATTTGATAGGTTCTTTGGGACTTATCTCAATCTTTGAGCAGGAAATGGCAGTTTTTAAGGATAAGTTAGAGAAACTTGAGAAAGAAAAGGCAAGAATAAGGTCCAAAGCCTGGGAACTCAAAAGTAAACTTGGTCCAAAATTGGACAGTCTCATTACTCAACGGGTTGAATTATCTAAGGCTACAGTTCAAGGAGAGTGATCACCGGAGCAGCAAATGCACTATCTCACCGGTATGATCCAACAAACTGAGGAAACTCTAACTGACAACAACAAGTTTATGCAGAGTTTGAACCTAGTCTTGGCAGACATTTTTTAAATTGTAACCAACTAGTTACAGGCAATGAGGTAGCATTTTTGTACTCTTTGATTATTTATGACGTCCTTTGTTATTGACGTCAAAGGGGGAGTAGTGGAGAGATAAAAATGCATGTACAGAGGAGATCACTTGCTCAGTGGGAGCACATCTTTTTGGATTTCAGTTTTGGGATAATAGTTTGTATTTTTTTCATGAGTGTTTCCATCAATGTCAAAGGGGGAGATTGTTGGCATTCTACACTCTAATGAGAATAGTTGATGTTGTCATTGATGGCAACCAACTGGCAACCAACCGGCAATAGGTTTCTACACATGCACCGGCATCACAGATGTCATACACCAGCAGACACTTTCACCGGCATCTAGTTTACACTGGAGATAAAGTATACCAGCACTCAGGCCGACATGGGATAAAGTTTTGTTTATGTGAATTGTTTTATAAGTGTAATTAACTATTTGTAAGCTAACTTGGTATATTTTATAGACTCATACATCTATGAGATATCACGGGTCATTTTGAGGTAGTTGAAGTAATGGAAGAATGTAATTATTGTATGAGGTGATATAGTGGACAACAAAGGTTTTGGTTAAGGTATCTAGCTGAGCTTAAACCAGTACTGAACCAGGCATTAGAGATGCTATTTTGAGAAGTACATTGTATTGGATTTCATTATCCATATTGTAGTCAGTGAGATTCTTTTGAGTAGTGCGCTCTAGACAACTGGCCTTCCTGCATGTGCAGGCCCTTATTGTAAGTAGTATTTATTCATTGGCCAATGAGTAAATATTGTGGGTCACCAATCCCATCGAGGTTTTTCCCACACCAGGTTTCCTCGTTAAAATATCTTGTGTTATGGTGTGTTTCTATGATGTCTCTATTATTTGTGTTTACTGCATTAATTCTTGTTTACTGGTACACTGTTTTGGGTTACAAAGTTATAAATAAGTTTAAATATTCAATAAACCGGTTAGACATTGATTCAACCCCCCTCTCAATGTCTTTGGGACTATCATTGAATCTAACATCCCTACTTTTTAGGCCTATGGAGGGGCATTTAGGCCTAATTTAACTGGTAAGGGTTATATCTGTTAATGAAAAAACCCACCTCCGGTTTTGAGATATTTTATGTAGACCCCAAAAGGGTGTCTAGAATGTAAAAGAGTTCATATGGTTATTAAGGAAGTTTAACTAGTCAATGCAGAATACCCCGCTGACAGGGCTACTAGAATTAGGTCTCCTATTAGGCCTAAAAGTGTTGTTTGTTTGGAAAACACCAAACTGGTAAAGGTCAAATCTCTTTAACAAAGGAGTAGGGTTGGAAATCCATCCTAAATCATCCATCCTTATGTGTGTATTGTGGGAATGAAGATCTTGTGGTAGAGGAGTTGAACTCTCAGGTTGAGTCTGAAAGGGAGTGGGAAAACAAGGTCTCCAAAGCAAGAAAATGGAACTCACAAAACAACGAGAGCTTATCATAGCCTAAGTACCTTGGGAAGGTCATAGAGGGTAAGTCTTGCAGACTCTTGGAGGGTGTGAGGTGTATAATCATTGGATGATTCTTGTGTAGCTTGTTGGAGATACCTAGACAAGGTAGCACAAATAGGTGAAGAGTCAACTCACTCTACATCAGATAGTAAGCAAATAAAAAAAAGAACATTTTGAATTTCATTTGTCACATTGCGATCTTGAGAGCATTTGGCAAGCGAGTAGAGCAGAGGAATGTTTTTGATTGTAGCATTCAACGTGTTTAGTAGAGATCTGAGGTGATCGAAAGAACATTTTGTATCGGTGAATGGTGTTGAAGGTTTTGACGGTGTGAAACCCTAGTTTGAAGCAAGAAATGTATTTATCAGTAAATCTTACTCTTTTCTTCAAGATTTTGCATATTTTAGTATGGATACTCTGGATCTTGTTGATGTGACCGAGAGGCCACGATAGGAGTTCAAACGTCGTCCTTTCAAATTAAAAGAAATAGATCATGTCAGTGCCCTATCCAGTGTACCGTATGGATTTTTTCATGTCGAAGATGTCAGATCATTTTATCACTGCAAACTAGAGGACATGGGTGTATCAATTATTTATGACCAGTTTAGATCATTGTGTGATAACAAGGGCATACTGAAAGAACAATTTAAGAGTATCATCAAGAAAGGGTTCCATCATGCAATCAACTTCATTAATGAATTTGATAATGAGTTATTCATATTTGCTGAGTAGGATTCATGATCAATTTATGTGGTTGGATTGATCATATAAAATAACCAAGGAATTCATCCATGCAGTAACCGGATTTTGCTCAACTCGTGAAATACCCTTACTCGAATCAATACGCAAGAATGATGTGGAGAAGTTCACATGATTAAAATGGGATGGTAGAGCCATGATAGTAAACAACATCAATGATCTAACTGTGAAATACGCCTCTATGGTGATCGGGTATAGGATTTAGTATTCAAGCAGAATGAATAGCATATCGACAACAGCTATTCATACTGCCTACCAGATGGTAAAAGAGAATGTTGATTATGATTTGGGACAGGCACTAAGAAGCCAATTTATGGTGAATCTAGAAGTTGTGAAGAAAGAAGAAGCTGAGATTCAAATTTGGATAATTGATTTTAGGTTTATTCTTTTATTTTCAAAACCATTTTCCCGGTATTGGAGATGTTCAATGGATTGCAGGTACCCTTGCACTACTTCAGATGAAGAATAGAATTAGGATGTTGAAGGAAAAGTTTGATAATATTTCATGGGGTTACTTCAAGGAGTTTCAAAAGAAAATGCATTCTAGAGAGCATATACCAGTAGAAGTAGTAAACCGGTATGAGAAAACAATATGTTTTATTATGGATACAAATACTTGTATGATGGAAGAAGTTATCCCTAGAACCACATGGGTATTGCCTATAGGATATGAGGTAGATATGGATCTACTCATTTCTTATGCTAAGCATCTGTTAGAGCAATCGACAGATACCACTGCAGAGAGATTTGGGACATACAAAGAAAAATCAGCACAAGTCCACCCTGAGCTGTAGAGACCAGTAATTGAAAAGAAAATAAGGAATGAGGTAGAAGCATTCTCTGAGCAAGTAGAATTTACAAAAGAGAAGATAGAAGCAGCTAGGTCAAAGTACGCAACAAAGAAAGGTGAAGCATCTAGTGTACCTACCAGTACCCCTACCAGCACCCCTACTGGTAAGACTAGAGATGCAAAAGCCAAGGCAGTAGAAAAGAAGATGGAAGAAGACAAACCAACTGAATCACAAAGATGTAAACCATCTAAAATTTAGTTCTGGAGAAAGAAAAAAATTGTTGATCCACCTGCTACGCTAGTACAAACCAGAAAGAGGAAGAAGCAACAAGCCCACAAACCAGCAAATGATGAAGAGGCTACTGGATCAGATGAGGATAAAATAGAACTTAGAGAAAGTGTTAAGATGCCTAAGACAACTAGTAAGGGAAAACCACCTACATTAGAAGGCTCTTTGATTAGGATGGTTCAAATAATTAAGAATTATGGAATATACAAAGGTTTGAACACATTATTTATTCATTTATTTGAAAGTCAACAAAGGGAGATTGAAGATGCAATCATCTTCAGTATGAATAAATTTAGCAGAGCCCTCATTGATCTACAAGGGCAGATTCCAAATTCTTTGTATAATCTTATTGATGCAAGGTGGTAGGCTACCATTAGCCAAGACAAAGAATTCATTGATTATATCTTTAAGCACCTGCAACCGGAAGCAAGTGAAGAAGAAATTGAATAGTTAAGGGTTAATGTAAAAGAATCATTTAGATCCAAAAAGAGATTAACAAGAATGTTAATAGGAGAGACCGAATTAGTCCAGAAGGAGACTGAGATGTTGATCAAGAAGGCTTTAGGTCTCATCTCAGATGAAGAAGAGGAAATCAAGTTGAGGAAGATAGTTCTAAAAAATTTCAAGTCAGAAGAACTTCCTAAAGGTGTTAAGATCACAGATTTTGAACCGGAAAACAAGTATATGCAAGATGATCCTATTGATACTGAACTGATATTCATTCTTGATGATAACACCAGAGACAACGTTGACAATATTGTTGATAAGATAAATGTATTTGATGTTGATGTTCAAATGTTTGAATAACATGAGCAACAAGAGGAACAAGTGGAGAAGAAATCTGAAGAAAAGAGGATGAGCCACCAGTGAACACACAGCCTAATAATACTCAAACCCCATTGGTAAGTGTAAATGTTGATGACAGTCAAAAGGAAAAGACTGGTGAGGAAGTACCGATAAATGAACAAAATGTGGAAACTCAACCACCACCAGTCAAGGAAACCACTAAAGAAGAGAAGACAGGAGAAGATAAGGCCGAGAAGGAGAAAATGGAGAAAGAAAAGGCAGAGAAAAATGAGACAAAGGAGAAGAAAATAATTGATGATGATGATGACAACTCGGTGAGTATTAAAGGGCCTATTGATATGGACAATCTGAGTTCTTCTCAATTGATGCAGATTGCAACAACAATGCAATTAGAGCTCAAAAGAAGAGAATGAAGGAACAATAGAGAGAGGCAGAGACAATCAAGACAACAGTTGATATTTTGTCTAGTCTCCTACTAGAGGCTAATACTAAAAGTTTTGTTACTCCCATTGACAAACTTGGACAGTTGGTTACCGATGTTGGATATCAACTCAAGACTTTTGAAGATGAAGCATACATATCAGTTGAAAGTGATTACAAGAAGAAAAGGATAGAACACTTGATGTCTGAGATAGATAAAGGTAAGGTAGCACTCACGGTTAATAAATACTTGTTGAAGGATGGACTGGAAACCAGAGGAAATATTTTGGCTACTGTTTCAAAATTTTCACTATTTTGTGCTAACTTAAAGGTGAAAAGGGAAGATGCTGAGAAAGAACTTGAAATCTTGAGTGAAACTTTTAGACCACTGAATGACTCAACTATTCATTTTGGTAGATTAGTTGTAGACTTACACCACAAACTTGAGATGTATGAACATGAGTAGGTCAAATGGGTTAGATCATTGAAGGAGCTCCTAACTCAACTGATTCCTAAAGTGGAAATTTTACAGAGAGCATACAAGGAGCTAGAGGCTATTTTGGCTACACTTGAGATGAGCACAGTTGATGCAATGAAGGAATTAGTCTAGCAGATAAAGACACATGTTGAGATTACTGACACATTGTTAGAGACATGGGATAATGATCTAAAACAATTGAAGTTTCATTTCAGTGACACTTTTTTCTAAAATTGCTTTGTAAAGACTTTATGACTCTTATATATATATATGCTCTGATGCAAATTTTGATATACAATGTATATATCTTTCATGAATTTTACTTCTTTATTTGGCATTATTGTCAAAGGGGGGGGGGGTTTAATAGTTAAAGAGTCAATCAAAAATTTGTATGTAATATAAAGGGGGAGTAATAGGAGCAATTGCTAAGGGGGAGTAAATGTCAATCAATTTTTGTATGTCACACTTAGTTGAAAAAAAAAATTCCTGAGTGTTGCCATCAATGCCAAAGGGGGATATTGTTGGCATTTGATCATTTGATCTTAATCGGTAATTGTTTATTTGCTTGATGCAACCGGTACATGTTTTTTTTGTAAAGAGATTAGATTGTTGTATGATGACTATGTTGTATGTTTTCATTGATGGCAACAATGTTTCTATAGCCATTTGAGTCCTATAGTTCAACCGGCAAGGCTTAACCAATAAGCAGAGACAATTTTTATCAGAATCGATATTTAGGACTTTAATCGGTAAAAGGCAGACAGAATAATATTCCGACGACCAGTATAGGAAATCTATGAGGAATGAGATGATGCAGTTTTACAACAACAATGAAGACTGGTAGATGAAGTTATGTTCATGACCTTTGATAGACTTATAAAGAACTAAGAGGGGGGGTGAATCAGTGATAGCAAAAACAATAACACTTTAATTCCAGATCGATAAAAACATTTAACAAGTTTACTTATGAATTTTGCATGCAATCCAAAGTGTTATAAAAGCATTCACAACATGTAAAGCATTCACCATAACACAAGTATTTGTACATGGAAAAACCAACTGGGAAAAACCACGGTGAGATGGAACTCACAAGTTAACTATCTACAGAAATAGGTAAGTGGTCGATTAAGGTCTACAAAGTGCTTTGTTAGGAGCGAATCCCTTTAAAGATCCCAAGCCCTGTTAGGAGCTATACCTGGTTAAAGGTAACCTCAGTGGAGGATTTAGATCCAAGTTAATGAATCCCCTTGTTAGAGGATTTCTACAATGAAGCTTGTTAGAGCTTACCTGGTTAGGGGTTTTAACTGTTGTAGTGATTAGAAAACAACATGTGGTATGATCTAGGAATAGAACATTCTGCTTGTTTAGATCCTTTGTTGCTCACTCCTTACTGCATCACCGACATACTCTGCAACTCCTTCAATAAATTGCATCAACTCTAACTCATAACATCACTTGTATCTCGCATATCAAAATAACTCATCACAATATCTTTTTATAGACATTAGATTTCATGTCGGCTCCAAAACCTTAAAAACAATTTCCTAGGTTCAGTGTATCTAGACAATCTTTCATAACACATCACAAATCACCGCCAAAAATGTCAGTTGGTGGTAACTCATCACGGTCGGTGATAACTCATCACATAGTTAGTGAAACCAGTTGGAACACCGTTACTAGTTGAGTGTTGACCGCTTCCAACTCACATACCAATTATCTCTGTTGGCATTTTGATGATGTTTTGATTGTCATTGATGGACACGCACTTTCTTTATGTATGAGTTATGACTCAACCAGTAATTTTTCCAACTGGTATTGTGTATTATTGTATGTATAGTCTTTAGACTTGGTATTTTGCAAAAGATGTTTATCGGTCACAGATTGACTGAAGAGCTCAAGAAGTATGGAGACCCCAAGCGGTTCAGGAATCACAAGTGGTATGAAGGACCCAAGCGGTAGTTAATGTTTGATCTGAACACTATGATCTACGAGTCTTCATTTTTGACAAACCGGTAATCGATAGATTGTATTAACCGATATTACTTTGTGATGAGTTACCAACCAGTATTTCTATAATGTGTGATGAGTTATCATCCACCGACACTTTGGAGGTGATTTTGTACCGTGTTACCAAATGTGTCCAAATGCACTGAACCTAGGAACTTGTAGTCTAATCCTATTGGACTGACATGAAATCAGTTTCCTTTATAAGGACATCATATCTAGGGTTTGCATGTATGATGTATGAGACGTGTGATAGAGAAAAGGTTATGTGCAATCTTTGTAGAAAAGATTAAGTCTGTGTGAAGAGATAAAGTGTGGAGATATTGAAGACTGAGGTTGTTGGTATTTTGGTTTGGTTTTTTCATTGATGTCAACACTTACTAAATACACCTACTTTGGAGATCCAGCAACATTCACCGGCAAACAGTAAACTGTGCAACAATTACCGGTATATGATTAACCGACAGGATATAATGTTCACCGGTACCTAGAATGACATGGAAGACACTTGGTAATGTCGAAGACATCATGTGGACACTTTATTTTGAAGTAATAATCATTGGTATATTCTTACTTGCATATTTGCTTTTACTGGCAAATAGGTCTAGGTTATCTAGGGTTACACCGGCAGGTTTATCTTTTCCAGATCAGCATGGCACACTATGGAGATGATTTATTATTGTTGTAAATGTATTAAGCCGATATGTTCAATCAGTTATTGCATTGGATATTGTATTGTTTGTAAAATGTTTTTATTGTAATATCTTGTAGAGACGACCTACTAAAATTGGTCTTAGGGTATGGTATAAATGTAAGATCTTATTTGTAAGATCAAGTGTGGAATGCGAAAAAGATTCAAGTGAAAGTATATGCGAGATAAAGAAGAGGCATACATGAAGACATCATTTGAAGGTGAAATTAGGTTTTTGTAGAAGCATATCAGCATTACACCGGTACTGAATTCAGCATATGTAGATGCAATTTTGTGCAGTACATTCTTATTGGATTTAACCATCCAACTGTAGTCAGTGTGACTCCCATTTGTGATTGAGCAGTGAGCTCTAGGCTGTTGGCCTTTCTGCATGTGCAGACCCCTCTTGTACACTTACTATCTGCAGTAGTATCATCGGATTATGGGTAAGGTTTCCCACCATGATTTTTTCCTTACAAGGTTTTCACGTACAAATATTGGTGTCATGTGTTGTGGATGACTTTGTGCTTATGTTTCATGCATTAATTCTTACTGGTATAGAAATTTACTGTTAACACTGTCTACCGACATACTTAACTGATTTACCGGTATTAAGCATTAAGCTGGTTAATAAGTTTTTGGTTTGAATTTATTAGACAACTGATTCACCCCCCCCTCTCAGTTGTCTCTGGTACTTACAGAGGTAATGCTGAAATGCATTAATAATGAGCTATCAAGGATCTAATTAAGTAAACTATGCTATTAGCTAGATCACTCACTTGTTGATTACTCACATCTTTGACAAGTTTGAAACCCTTAATCGGGTAGGCCCAGCAAAGTCTTTTTAAATCCTCTAGCAAGGTGGTTCACAACTGTGGATCTGAAATCCTCTAACAAGGTAGTCTTTAATAGGACTTATCTCCTAACAAAGATCTATATTCCTAACAGGATCTGTTCTGGTGAAGAACATTGTATGACCTTAACTGGTCTAGTTTCTATTCTGTAGATACTTACTTATAAGTTTCTGCTCACCATGGTTTTTTCCCATTTGGGTTTCCGCATCAAATATCTTGTGTTATGGTGATTGTGCTCTTGTGGGTGAATGCTTTGTTTTCTATTTGTTTTGGATTTATCTTAACCATTTTTTTAGTGAATCTTCTATACCGGTTATCTGCTAAATTGTTTAGAAGTTTGTTTACAGTACTTTTTCATATACTGATTCACCCTCCCCCTCTTAGTATTCATCAATTGGTATTAGAGAAAACCTTTCTATAAGTCTAACCACTTGGAAGGAGATATGGGGGAATACAGTGTGAGGTAACTTACTCATCATCTCACTCAGACTGAGAGAGCCTATGATTAACTCAAAGTCAATTATAAAGCCTCTTTGGCCAAAAGAAGAGAGCATGCTGAGAAACTGATGGAACTTACTAAAAATAGCTCTTCTGATGAAGCAGATATGGATGCCCTAGTTGAAGAAGTTGAAAAACTGAATGAATCTAAAGCCAACCTGAGAAAGGAGTTGGAAGGACTACCTATTAGAATGTGTCAATAGCTTGAGAACAGAAGGAAAGCTAGAGATCTGGTAAAAGACAAAGATCATGAGATCTCCAAGCTGAAGCAAGAAATCGGTACCCTTACCACTTATCTCCAAGAGAGTAAAGTGGAAAAAGAAGAAATGAAAGGTCAACTAAACATGGCTATTTCTGAGAATGCAACCTTGATGGAATCTAATGTTGCTATTTCCAAGGAACTTACTGAGTCAAAGGAGATACTTGCCAAATTCAATCAGAGTACTGCTAAACTAGAGCAAAAGCTAGAATCGGCAAAACCGGTAAAGAATACCATTGGACTTGGTTTCTCTGGGTATGAGGAAGGTGAGACCTCTGGAACAAAAGTTGAAGCATCAAAGAAGCAACCGACATCCAAGGATAAAGGTAAGCAAAATTTTAAACCTATTTGTTTTAATTGTCTCAAAGAAGGACACACTGCTAATGTGTGTAGAAGCAAGGCCTACAACAATTTTCCGTATTTTCTAAACAATAAGCCTAGATCCATTAGATTCAATGGTAACTGTTATGCATGAAACAAGTTTGGGCATAAAGCATTTGAATGCAAGTCTGTTTTGCACAACACTGGGAGATATCCTCCAAGGACTCAAGGAGTTATCCTGGAAACCTCTGTAAATCGGAATCCCAACCGATATAATACCTATGACCATCATTCATGTGGTTATCAAGCGGCAACTGGTTGGAGAGAAACCTGTTTGATCTGTCGTGGTAGCGGTCACACTGTTGCAACATGCAGAAGGAAGAATGGTAGTATGAATAATGGACCATGGAGAACACTTGGAATGGTATGCTATCATTGCAACAAACCGGGACACATTGCCAGAACTTGCAGACTTAGAAAGAACCTATCGGATTATATACTGATCACTCTCAAAGGGAAGATTGATGTTGAAACCGTTCAAGCGGCAATGAATAAAACATGGAAAAAGAAATCTGAAGAAGTGTCATAGGATGAACCGGTTTCTACACCTAGTGTGGAAGTCCCTGAACCAGAAAAAAGGGCTTTAGAAAAGCTCAGGGGGAACATATCAGTGAAATATTTTGAACCCCTGGTTTATATCAGTAAAGACCTTAACCAATATATGTTACCTGTCAATCAGGAGAAGACTGGAAGTGGTAAAAGGCAAAATTAGGGTTTGTGCCCTAACGGTGATGCATTTATTATGGTGGGTGAAAGATTGTTTAAAAGGGATTTTCATCGTCATTATCACTTATCAATTTTTGAGAGAAGAATTTTCAAGAGCATAGCAACAAAGAGCGATTCGTCTAGCAATTCAAAGTGAATTTAGAATTCTTGCAGAGGAATCCAGAGATCATTTTCAATCTATCAAGTGAAGAACACTAAGTGGTAATCTAGCAACTGAAGTGGTGTATTGTGAGCAACATTGGCAAACACTAAATTCCAAATTGTGAAAGTATTTCTTGAATTTCTTTCTTATCATGGCTTCTGCATCACACTCTAGTTCTAGTGCACTTGTAGATTCAGCGGAATTTATTCAAAGGAAAATGAAATACAATGCCCTATCCCAAATACCCGTTGGAGTTATCATTGAGGAAGATGTTTGAGGGTATATTGACTATAAATTGGAAGACCTAATATCCCTGGTGATTCATCCCCAACTAAGTCTATTCTGTGGGGATGATAAGAAGATCAAACCAGAGTACAACGTCCTCGAGAAGATGAAACTGCATAATGCAGTATATTTTTTGGAAGAGTTCACAGATGATCATATCTGCATCATCCCCGACAGAGTACATGGTGATAAGATGTACCTTGAGTGCACACATGACATTACATCAGAAGAAATGCATGTCGTCACCAGTTTCTGTAATACTGGAGAGTGCCAGCTCTACGGAAGGTCACCAAGACTGAAATGACTAAGCTCACTGATTCTATGAGTGACTAACGGGCGATGACCATCAACACCATCAAAGATGATCTGGTGAAATATGCTTCCATGGTGATTGGTTACCGGATATTCTATGCCAAAAGAATGAATTTTGTCCCTACTGCTATGGTAAATGCCGCTTACAGAATGATCAAAGAAGACACTACATTTGATCTTTGCACCTGTCTACAAAAACAATTGCTATTGAACCTAAAGTCCATCAAATAGGACAATGCTCTAAGGTTTAGGTTTGGACAACTTTTGGTCGGCTTATTCTTCTACTTTCAAGGTTATTTCCCTGGAATAGGTGATGTGCAATGGTCTTATGACCTATCGGTCTCCAGACAAATCAAGGAAAGTCTACAAATAGTGGGAACTAGATATCCTAAGGTTCTTAACAAGTATTTTGATGAATTCAATCAGAAAATGAGCCAGAGAATGAGGATATCTGATGATATTATGAAGAAGTATAAAGATGACATCTGCTTCACAATAAAGGTAGATGAATGCATAATGGAAGCAGTGGAACAGAGAAAGGAAGTAGTTGAACCTATGGGTAATGAAGTGGTGACTAACATGTTGATTGGGTATGCCTCTACTCTACTTGCCTCACCACTGGATGCTAAGAAAAAGAGAATCGATACCTACTTGGAGAGGGTAACATCGGTTGAAGAACCAAAACAAAAAAAGGATAAAGTGTTGGCAAATGCACACTCCAATGAGACATTGTAGGTGATTGAAGGTTTTGTCATTGATGGCAACCTTACAATCCTATGAAACCGGCACCAGCAAAGTCAGATTCTACACCGGCACACAGACCACCGACACCGGTAGTGAAAGGAAGCATACCAACACAGAAGCCGACAAGAATTTTGTTTGTAATTTATTTTGTATATTATTGAAAAATCATTGTAAGCCGACTTGGAAAATTGTAAAATGACTCATATATATAAGAGATCATTTTTGAACAATTATGTAAGCATGGAGAAATGTAATTAGGTGAAAGAAGGCACCTATTATGCGAATTATAGGTTAAGGATTTAGGTAAGAAGCAGAGCTATAAACTGGTACTGGATCTAGCATATAGATGCTATTTTGAAGCAATACAAGATATTGGATTTATATAATCCATTTTGTAAGTGAGTGAGACTTCCCATTTTGTAATTGAGCAGTGAGCTCTAGGCACTTGGCCTTCCTGCATGTGCAGGCCCCTCTTGTAGTAGTAATATTCTCTTATTGGCCAGTAAGTGAATATTGTGGGTCACAAATCCCACCGAGGTTTTTCCCACACCGGGTTTCCTCGTTAAACTATTATGTTATGGTGTTTTTTTCATGTGGTTGCTTTTGTCTCTGTTTATTGCATTACTTTCTATTTACTAGTATACTGCATTAATATCTTCTACATATTTTAAGTTAAGAAAATCTCTTTACCGGTCAGATACTGAATCACCCCCCCCTCTCAATATCTGTGGGAATCCTAACCATTGGTATTAGAGCATGGTCCTCTATTTTTAGAAGCCTAATAGCTTGAGGAAGATCTTGACACTGATAGAGATGGAAAACTTGATGAAGCAATTAGAAGTAGCTCTCTCAGACTATGATGCAGAAAAATTGAAAAATATCAAACTTGAAGATGATCTAAAGGCTGCATAGGATATTATTCAAGCACTTCAAGAAAATCTTACTATTGCAAGAAATAAGAGAAGATAACTTTGTGAAAAGATGCAAAATGAGAATGATGAAAGGAAAACTCTTAGTGATATGATGACTAAGCTGAAACTAGAAAAAATGACAACAAAGAATGAGATGCAGGATATGACTATGAGATTTTGTAAAGAAAATGAAGATAGAAAGAAGAATGAAGAAGATTTGACTAGAAGACTAAGTGATGGTACAAATGAGAACACCAGACTTATTTATGAAAATCATATGTTGAAGACAGATCTGATGCATGCACAGAATGACTCAAATGAACTCATGAGACAAAAAGGCATCTTGGAAGGAGAACTGTCTGCTGCAAATCAACATAAAGAAAAATTCAAGAAAAGCTCTGAAGAACTTGGTGACTTGTTGAAGAATCAGAAACCTAATAGTGACACTAATGGTCTTGGATTTGAAGCTGGTGAAAGCTTCGGTACTGCAAACACACAGGATCATGGCAAACCGGTCAGACAACCTATTGCTTATAAATTCAATGGAAAATGCTTTAACTGTAACAAGTATGGTCATAGAGAAAATCAATGTAGATCTAGAAATTATCAGAATACCAATACACCCACCGGTCAATGTTCAAAATGCAACAAAGTTGGTCATAATTCTGAAAATGGCAGAATGAATGTGAGATGTTATGTTTGTGGAAGATTTGGACACTTATCTAATCAATGCAAAACACAAACAGGCATAGGTTATGGAAAATCTATTCAAAAAAATAATGTGACTTGTTATGCTTGTAACAAGATTGGACATATTGCAAAATTTTGTAGAAGCAAGTCCTCACCGGTAAATAACAAAGGTCCTAGTTTGAAAGGTAAAGAAAAGGTTGAAGAAGTAAAGTAGGAATTCTCAAAACAATGGATCAGGAAATCAAAATTAAATGTTGATAGGAACACTCCTCCACCGACAGAATAGATTAACACTCCACTGGCAGAAGAAAGTAACATTCCACCGGCAGGAGACTCTTCAACTAATTGAAGAAAATTCCTTTGAGGGTTTGGCAATCAAATGTGAAACATGCTATAATTCCCTCGGTTGATGGTAAGAAGTTGAAACTACTTCTACACCGACAGATAAGTTAAGTCGTTACTTAACCGGCAAGCATTAAATGTGGTGGTTGGCAAAATTAAAATTATAAATCAATATTTTTGGCTCCATTCTACTTCACCGAGCATTCAAACATTCGAAGAGCGCGAAAATTCTGAGCAAAGATATTTCGAGCAAAGTAGCAAAGCAATTCAGCAATCAATCATTCATAAGGCAGAGAAATATATTTATAATCATGGCATCTTCTTTTGTACCTGAATTCATAGCAAACCCTACTGTAGTCGAAGTAATCAAACGCCCTAGGCCCGTATTTTAGTTAGTTCCTAAAATTGCTAAGGATGATAATGTTGGTGCATTTTCTCAAATTCCCAAAGGAATAGTTTTTGCAGAAGACCCTAGAATGTACATTCATTGCCACATAGAAGAATTAGGTGATGAGGAAATTAAGAACATGTATAAGACAGTAATTTGTGATGATTCCAGTAATGTGAAACCTGAACGCAAAATAGTCGAAACCCTAGGATTCACTGAAATCCTCAGTATTCCAGATTTCCCTAAGGAAGTGATAAGGATAGTTTTAAGCAGGGTTCATGGTGAATTTTTCTGGTTAGACTCAGTTCACAAAATAACTAAAGAGGCAGTAAAGGCTATGACAGGGTTACCCTCCATTGGTAAGAGAGCTGATAAGACAAAGAAGGTCTCAAATGACCTAGTGACTAACCTGACAGGTGCAACATCTGACAAGAGATCTTTAAGAGTAAATGATGTGACTGACATCAATGTCAG
The DNA here is from genome assembly GCF_030272615.1 of Cryptomeria japonica. NCBI lineage: Eukaryota > Viridiplantae > Streptophyta > Pinopsida > Cupressales > Cupressaceae > Cryptomeria > Cryptomeria japonica. Next base: position 864,252,011 of record NC_081407.1, read on the forward strand.
ATTCATTAGCATGATTCTAGGCTACAAAACAACACATGCAAACAGGTTAAATTTAGTTTCTAGTTTATGCATAAAGAGTGCTTATGATATAATCAAGGATAATGCAAAAATAGATGTGTGTGAATGGTTGAAGGATGAACTGATTGATAATCTTGGAAAGATCAAGAAAGACAAAAAGGGGACATTTAGATTTGGTAACCTACTTGTCTGTTTAATGTTGCACATAACAAAACAGGTGCCTGGTATTTACAACAAAAATCTAGGTTTTGACATACCGGTAGGCAAACAATTGTCTGATTTACTGCACAACATGGGTGAAAATAGAGAAAAGAATATAAATGAATATTTTCAAGCATTGAAGGCCCGGATGAATACTAGAGTCAAATTATCACAAGCAATTGTAGATAAGTATAAGGATGAAATATGCTTTGTTATTAAGAAGGATGAGATCTGGATGGAGGTAGTTGTCCCAAGAACCATTTGGGTTACTGAAATGGGTTATGAAACTGATGACAACATAATTGAAACATATGCAAAAGCCCTTCTAGAAGCACCCAAGGAACCTAAAGAAGAAGTATTTGGTAGTGATGAGACTATTGAGAAGCAAATTCAATCAAAGAAAAGGGTAAAGAAGGTAGAAGCAATAGTAAGAAGAGGATCTAGGCAAGCAAAGGCTATCAAAGAAGATGTACTTAAACAAACCAGTATCACTGAAGATGAGTTAGAAACACTACAACCAGAAATTCACCTTTCACCAATAGCAACATCTTCGGAGAGTGATATGCCAGTTGCATTTAAAAGAGTTGTGAGGAAAAGAGAACCTTCACCGGTATCTACACCTTAGCCTAGAAGAACCAGACAAAAACAACAGGCAGTAAGACCCCCGGCTAAGAAGACAAATCCAAAGAAGAAAGAGTTAACACCAAAGAAAAGGACTCAACAAAATATTGCTCCAATTGACAAACTACTAGATGAAATAACAGAGGATGGACAGCTAAAAAACATCAATAAATTATATGATACATTATCAGTTGATGACAAAGAAAAAGTTGAAAATAGTGTAATTCTACACTTAGATATCTAAAGAAATTTTTGATGCAATTTGTAGATGTATTACCGATAGAACTGTTTAAGAGACTTGAAGCTAGAAGACAATGTGTTGTAGAGCTTGACAAGAAAATAAAAATTGAGAAACTACTTGTTGTTTATCCTATTAACTCACCAAAGGAGATAGATGATATGATCTCAGAGGCTAACCATACAGTATTCTCAACTGCACACCGACATGTAGCACTTATGGTTGGTAGAGTAAATGAGGTTGCAGAGGAAACTGCTAATGCATGGGACATATTCCTTGTTGAGAAAGAAAAGCAGGAAGAGTATAGAAATCCTAAACCTATCAAAGTATATCAGAAAGATAAGGATAAGGGTAAAGGCAAGGTTGGTGAACCTTCGAGCATAAAAATAAAAGATAACTTATCCCCACCGCCTCTGAATACTCCACCGGTAGTTACAACTGAAGATCAACTAGATAATGAAAGTATGGAGATACCACAAGAGGACACAAGTCCAAACTCTGAGGTGTTATACATAGTTGACATTGATACTCAGAAAGTTAACATTGTGGTAGATAAGGACACAACTAGAAAGACAGATATGGCTAGTGAGGCACCGGTAACAGATAACACATAAGGTAAACCAACAGATGGTAACATAGAACAACAAGCAGAGCAAAAGGCTCCTTCACAACAACAGGTTCACACAGAGTCAGTACCACCGGCATCAATTGAGAAAGACAAACCTTTTCTTAAGGAAATGGAGACACAAACTGACCTACCAGAGGTCACCACAAGCAAGAATATTGCTCCCACCGACGGGATACAGAGTGTTGGCACTTCAATTGTAGGATTCAAATCAACTAATGTAACAGAAGTTCTTTTGGATTCTTTAAAGAAAATAACAGATTGTAGCTCACAAGCATACAAGGCTATAGATGATACAATTCCAATTTTGAAGATGATAGCTCCAAAATGTAATGTAGATAATAAAGATTCTTTGAGTCAACTTGACACTTTGTCTAAGTATATTAATGAAAACACTGTGACAGTTGAACAAATAAAAGAGGAAGCATTCAAGGAGAGATTAGAGAAGGAAAAACACAAATTCTTTGAGGAAGAAATAAAGAAGTGTACAAGGTAGTTTGACACACTTCTACCAAAATTATGTAGCAGATTAAAGGAATTCAAAACTTTGTACAAAGATACTTGTAAGACTAAGTTTTGGACAGTTGATATAGATAAGAAGATCAGCAAGATACAGGAGGAAATAAATCAACTAGCTAACAATTTCATTAACTCATCTGATTCATTATCAGTTTTTGAACAGAAGATAACAGGTTTTGAGGAAGAACTATTAAAGCTGGAAAGAGAAAAGGAAATAATAAAAGGTAAGGCTAAGGATCTTAAATGGAGACTAAGTCCAAAACTGGACTACCTTGCCACCTTAAGGAAAGAAATATCTAATGCCCTGATTCAAGGATAGAAAACATCGGTAGAGCAAATGCAACACCTCACCGGTACAGTTCAGAGGACAAAGGCCACAATAAAAGAAAACAAAATGTTCATTGAGAACTTGAATCTAGTTTTGGCAGATCTTTTTCAGATTGTAACCAACCGGTTACAAGGTTGAAACAGGAAACTACACTCTATTGACACTTTGACAACCTTTGTCATTGATGCCAAAGGGGGAGTAGTGGTATGAGAAAAATCCAATAACTTAGGGATCATTTGCTCAGGGGGAGCACACATTTTTTATAACAATTTTTTGTACTTAAATTTTTGGATACACTTTTTGAATTTTTCTCATGTGTTGCCATCAGTGCCAAAGGGGGAGATTGTTGGCAAATGCACACTCCAATGAGACATTGTAGGTGATTGAAGGTTTTGTCATTGATGGCAACCTTACAATCCTATGACACTGGCAAGGCAATCTACCGGTACTAGCAAAATAATATTCTACACTGGCACACAGACCACCGGCACCGGCAGTGAAAGGAAGCATACCGGCACAGAAGCCGACAGGAATTTTGTTTGTAATTTATTTTGTTTATTATTGAAAAATCATTGTAAGCCGACTTGGCAAATTGTAAAATGACTCATATATATAAGAGATCATTGTAGAACATTTATGTAAGCATGGAGGAATGTAATTAGGCAAAATAAGGCAGACCTATTATGCGGATTATAGGTTAAGGATTTATGTAAGAAGCAGAACTATAAATCAGTATTGGATCTGGCATAGTAGATGCTATTTTGAAGCAATACAAGACATTGGATTTATATAATCCATTTTATAAGTCACTGAGACTTCCCATTTTGTAATTGAGCAGTCAGCTCTAGGCACTTGGCCTTCCTGCATGTGCAGGCCCCTCTTGTAGCAGTAATATTCTCTTATTGGCCAGTAAGTGAATATTGTGGGTCACAAATCCCACCGAGGTCTATGGGAATCCTAACATAAAGCAGTGCCATTGGTATCTGCACCGGTTACCTCTGCATCCAAAAGTGACCAAGCGGTCACCTGCTAAAAAGAAACCTGAGGTTATTCCTACTAAAGTCTTTGAGAGGAAGCGGAAAACCAAAACTAGCTCACTAGAGTCAGAGGATAGTGAACCGGAAATTCAACCAATGAAGACAAGACAATCAAGAAAGAAGGCAAAATCTACCAGTAATGTTCCCACAACTTCTGCACCGGAAAATATAGATATTTCCTCTTATAAGCCAATGACACATTCTTAGAGGACTATTAAGAATATTAGGAGAAAACTGCTTGATGATTTAGTGTATTTTGATGATTTTACTGATAATGAGAAAGAAGAAGTAGAACAGGAAGTCATCAAATATTTATGTGTAAATGACCAGTTGCCATCGGAGATGAGATCAGTTACAACATATTCTTTGTACAATTCTTTAGATAATAAATGGCACATTGCCATTGAGAAAGAACAGGAGATCAGGGAGAAAATTTTGCACAATACTTTACTGATGCCTCTAAATTAGAATTATTTGAGATAATGGATAAGAACAAAAGAATCTTCTTCATGAGAAGGAGAAGACTCAGATTGCTAGAAGGTAGACCTTCTGAAGTGGAAAAGGACAGACATTTACATGCTAAAGCTATTGTCAGGCTACACCAAGTATCTGCAGCCAATATGAAGGTTGAACAAGAACCAGACCTATCCTTAGGAAAACCGGATGAAACATTTGACAGTGAAGGGGAAAGAGTGATAGAGAAAAATGATCCTATTGATGTGGATGCATTGGATGTTGAGGATGTCACTCCAGACAAAGAGAAAGAGAAACATGATAAAGAAAAAGAAGAGAAAGAGAAACAGGACAAAGAGCAAGAAGAAGAAGCAAGGCAAGAAGAAAACAAGAGAAAAGAGGAAGAGAAAAACAAAGAGGAAGAGAAGAGGAAAGAAGAGGAGAAAAGGAAAGAAGAGGAGAAGAGAAAAGAACAGGAGAAGAGGAAAGAACAGGAGAAAAGGAAAGAAGAGGAGAAGAGGAAAGAAGAGGAGAAGAAGAAAGAAGAAGACAAGAGGAAGGAAGAAGAAAGAAAGGAGGAAGAGAAGAAAAAGCAGGAGGAGGACAAGAAGAAGGAAGAATTGAAGAAGAAACAAGAAGAGGAGCAAAAGAAGAAAGAAGAGGAAAAGAAAAGAGCAGTAGAGGAGAAGGAAGCAGAGAAGACCAAACTAGCGGAGACTCCTAAGGCAATCGTTGGTCAAGCAAAACAGGTTGACACCACCAGTCCTATTGATCTTCAATCTACAAATGAGTCTGAGCTGCTTCAAAGCATCAAACTTGCACAGGAAAGACTGGAAGCATTGCGGAAGAAGAAGGAACATGATGAATAAATGATAAACAGTTAGTACCAAATCGGTATTGAGAGGGGGGGGTGAATCAGTACAGGCAAAAACACTTTCCCTAAACCAGTTTGACTGCACACACTGAATTTTGATTGGCAAGCAATAACAGCGGTCTAAATCAGATTACTACTGGTAAAACACAATGAGAATTTGAAAGACATAAATCGGTAACCCTTAGCTTTCCATACAATCTAATACCTCATTTCCACTTCACCCTTATGCATAAACAAGTAATCTATCATCAAAAATATAATGACTTCTAGTTCAACATATTTTACCAGTTTGACATAAAACACTAAACCATCACATGAAAGGCATCACACATGACACACTGATTGTTTCACGTGGAAACCCCACTGGGAAAAACCACGGTGGGGATGAATACCCACAAGCTGCTCTTTGAACTCTTATGAAGTCCGCTCTCTTAGGAGCCTAGTCTGGTTAAAGACTATTACAATAGGATCTACTAGGAACCGATCCTGCTAGGGATCACCCAGTTAAGGGATGGCTAAATACCCGATTAAAGGTTAGAACCCTGTTAAAGGTCACCTCGCAAGAGGATTTGAAGAACTCATTGAATTGAGTCACCCTGTTAAAGGATTTACACAAAATCCTATTAAAGCTACCCGGTTAAGGGATTTTCCAACTGCTGAAATGGTTAGAAGTCAACAGGTAATACACTGATCTGATAACAACACTCAATGCCAAGGCAGATCCACTTTAGCTCATTTTCTTCTGCAATCACACTCTGCAGGTATCACCACACTTCTCTCGCCTAGAAAGAATCAAGTATCACTCACAAGGATACACACATAACATTTGCCAACAACCTCAAAATGAAAAACATCATCGACCTTATAGGAAACAGATAGGTCGATAGCATAAACCCTAAACCCTAAACATTTTGGTTTTACATTTCAATCAGTTCAATCCTAACTGGTAATCATACTGCATTGAATACAACAGTCTCCAACATTCATTCTTTTCCGTTTCAGGAATCTGATAACCCATCACGCATTCTCCACTGTTTATAGAGACTTTGTGCATTCCCGAGGTAGATAAGATCAATCTCCATGTAAGATCCTCAAGGAAATCCTTCACGCACACAAGGCTGACGTGGCAACACTATCTGGCCTTCATTATAATGCTAACTCATCACAAGATGTCATCGGTTGAGTTACATGGGCTTGGAATGCATCAATCGGAAACCCTGAAGTTGAGACTACCAACAAATAGTCATGCCAAATGAAACCCTGATACAAAACTTCCATATACTAGTTCTCACACCAACATATCGATTCACCTTGAACAAATATACCGCTTCACCTTTTCACATATACCAGTTCACATCATCATACCATTTCTCTTGCCAGTTTGCTTTCTTCAATATACCAATTCATACTTCAACATATTGACATCAATGACAACATACAATATCATCATCTCATCATGCTCAGCACATATGCCAACAATCTCCCCCTTTGGCATTGATGGCAATATACAAAGATATCTCTCTGCTTCACATCTTCTCCCCAATACTACAGATATCTTCTCCACTTCACATCTTCTCCCCCTTTGACAACAATGCCAACGTGGAGGCATACACATCTATGTTCCACTATGTTGCTCCCCCTAAGGAGTAGCATCCTTCAATACACAAATCTTGAAAAAGATATATCAATGTAAGACCTAACTGATGTGGAGCACACACCTTTAGTTCACCTCTTGAAGGGGAAACACCCCTAATTCACCTTTCAAATAGGTAAAGGTAGCCTTCGGTAGAGGCTTGGTGAATATGTCTGCTAACTATTCCTTACTGGAAACATGTTCCAATACAACCTCTTTGTTCTAAAGCTTCTCCCTCAATAAATGATACTTGAGCTCAAAGTGCTTGGTTCTAGCATGTAAAACCGGATTCTTGGAGATGTTAATTGCACTTGTGTTGTCACAAAATATACTTATCGGTTCAAATACAAGAACTTTGAAGCCATTTAATACATGCTTCATCCAAATTGTCTAGGTGCAGTTCATAAATGCTACAACATACTCTGCTTCTATTGTAGCCTGAGAGATACAACTCTACTTCTTACTCATCCATGAGACTAATCTACCACCAAGAAAGAATGCACCACCGGTTGTGCTCTTCCAGTCATCCACATTACTAGCCGAATCAGCATCTGTAAACACTTTCAGGTTGAAATCATTACTGTATGGATACCATAATCCATAGTCAATAGTTCCCTTTAGATATATAAGAATCCACTTGACTATTATCAATTGGGATTCTCTTGGGCTTTTCTAGAACCATGCAGTGATGCCCACTGCATGCGCAATGTCTGGTCTGCTATGTACTACATAGTGCAATTTACCAATCATTGATCGATATTCCTTCTCATTTACCAACACTGAGTCATCCTCTTTTGATAATTTACAATCGGTCACCATTGGTGTACCAACCAGTTTGTTGTCTTCCATGCCAAAGGTCTTCAACACCTTCTCAGTGACCTTTGTGTCTCTGTAACAGTCTTCTTTCACATACATATACACCCTTAACTCATGCTGTATAAATAGATCTCTTAAGACGGTGATCTAATTCATTTCTTCGATCTTACAAACATGATTCCTCGAATGAATAACTAAACAAAATATTTCATTGGTTAGATTGATCTCAAAATCATACACAATCTTCTGGTGCAATTTCCAATGTAATAATGGTTAGATGTGCCTAGATCTTGTAACACGTTTTCATATGCATGTCTAGGTTCAATGTATCTAGTAACATGTTTCACTCGGTGTATATCAACTCGGTGTGTCATCTTTACTGCTCGGTAGACATAAAAAGATACTCGGTAGCCAACTTGGTGTATACTGCGTTTTGTGATTGCTTTCCTCTATAACCGACTAGACTGTGCATACCGACTTCTCTGTGTATACCGACTGCATAATTCGGTAGTGCTAACCGACTAGAGTATATAGTATGACTTTGAATATAAAAACTAATGGCAACTTGATAAGTAGTAACAATCTCCCCTTTTGACATTAGTTGAGATGTTTGACAAAAACTACTTTCAAAGTCATAACTCAAAAATCTATATACTTTGAAAAATGACTATACTTGACAATATATACAATAGTTAATGAAATAGTATATTCAGATATACTCCCCTTATCATTATACTGTACATAACTTTGATTTTGCATGCTCGGTTCTATGCTTGTGTGCTCTTCTTACTGTCCTTGGATACTCTGCATAATCAACTCGGTATACTCCCCCTGTATACAATACTCTGAATACTGTATCAAAACTGTATCACTCCCCAATATATTATATTACACCCCTTTTATAGTATCACTCTCCCTTTTTGACAAACATCAAAAAATTAATTTCCATCCGGGGGCGGTAAATGATCAAAAATAGATTTATACTTCTTATGGGCATCGGTGAGAGCGACAGATAGTGCATCCTTTACACTTTCCATTAAAGAAGTTTGTGCTTGAATATCGGCCAATAGGGATATTAAGCCATCAAGAGTGCTTCCCTCTTGTGTAGTAGATAGGCGTGTGGCTCGGTTAATCTATTCTTGAACTGATGAAAGATGAGGAAGGAATAATGTCTGGAGGGTCATTATATCCATCATGATCTTATGTTCTTCATTTCTTAATTCCAGTTGTTGAGCCATGAGCTGTTGAAGCTTTGTATAAAAATTCTGAACTGAATTGGGCTCAGTGGTCAGCTTATTTGAGAGATCGGTGATCTCTTTCTCAATTGCATCAGTTTTATTTTTTATATCTTTAATGAATATAGAAAATGTGCAAAGTTTCTGAAATAAATAAAGAATATGCTTGAGTTGAGGGGACAACTCAACAATGAATTTGACAAGCTTGACTTTCCCAATAGCTAGAGCTTTTTGTACCTCTTCTATCATTTTTGCAGTAAGCTCCTTGTCTTTTAGCTTGCTCGAGTACTTAGATGCATCAACTCCAGATGTTTCTATTTGATTAAGGAGTTCATCCAATTGAATATGGATGGTTGCATCAGTTGACACTGTAGCTGTAGGTAGCATATCGGTCAAGAGTGTCTTCACCTTCTGAAGTACTTTATTCTTCTTTTGAATGGCCATCTATTTTTCTTGTTCGGCCTTTGCTTTTCATAGTTCACCGAAATCAATAAGTACTTGCCCCTTTAATTTTGAGATATCCACATTGGGAAACACTATTGGTTTAGATAAATCAACTTTGAAACTATGCTTTTTCACCTTCTTCTCTTTACCTTTGGTCGGCTGGACCAAGACAATAGCTTGAGAGGCTTGATGACCTTCGGTAGGTTTCTCGGTAGAGGCAACACTTTGGTCGGTTCCTGTAGCTGTTGTGGTGTCTTTCAGTGTCTCAGTGCTGGGTGTCTCAGCTGCTACATTTTCAGTGCTCGAGGGTGCTTGAGAGGTCATTTCTTGATTTGTACCTTCTGCTGCTTTAGAATGGTGACCTTCAGTGCCTTGTGCTATATCCTAAGGAGCTTCGGTAGAGACAGGTTGATTGATCAGTGGGTAAGGTTGAACTTGTTCTAAAACAAATTCACTAGATACAAGTTTGGCATATGTAGTGCCTTCGATCATTTCCTGCTCCTTGACATCAGGATCTTGTTTGGTGACATCAACAATTTCAACTTGAGATTGTTCACTGACATCCTTAGTTTTGAGGATTTCCTACCATTTTGCTTTTGTCTCATTTTCTACATCAATATATAGCCCATTTATCAGTTTTAAGGCTCTCTGCTTGACAAGAAATTTTGAATTGTAGGTTGTCAAGTGTTCTTTTATTTCTGCTACAGACATATCAGGAAATAGATGGACTAGATTTCTTTCTCTAATCTGTTTCTTTGAGTCCATTGCATATTTCCACCTATTATCAATATACAAGTAAAGTTCATTTGGAAGTGACTTTACTAGTTCTAATGGAGCTAGCTGAAACTTTAGAAGTGTGCAAATAACAGTTTCTTTAATTTGTCTCTTCTCATCATTATTCCTAGTCTTATACTTGACATATCTAAATCCTGCAAATCCACCATATTCTTTTAGATTGGCACATAATTTTTCAACACTATGAATATTTACCTTCTTGCTTTTAACAATTTGGAATTTGTTTGCATCATCGGATTCTGTATCACTAGACTCTTTTGCCAGAATGAGTCTCTGAGTAGATTTCTTGTAGGTCTTGGTTACCTTGGAAGCAGTAACACTCTTTTGTTTCTTACTCAGTGATGCAGCTGATGCTCTTGTATTAGGTCTCTTTTTTGGTGGAGTCGGTAGGGCCTTTGAAGTGTCCAATTTCTTTCTCTTCAACATTTTACCCTTAGGCAGTTCGGTACTCAATGGTATTGCTGCCTCTTGAGCTTCTGATTCCTCTTCAATGATGGCAAGAGTGCCTTTGATAGGTGTAGAAGAGGATTCTTCTCTGAATTTCTTAGATAAAACCTTTATCATCTTTGTAGCCTTTCGTGTAGCCTTGGGTACTATAATGTTCATTTTTACCTTTTCCTTAACTTCTTCATAAGTTCCATATCTTAGCTCAGTAGCATGCCTTGGTAATGTGAGATATGCATCAATTTGTTGTTGTGTGATATCAAAGTCAATCTCGTAACCCATTGGTGGAAAAGATTGAGTCCTCGGTTCCACAACATTCACATAACAGTAATCAGTGTCTACCTCAAAGCATATATCATCCTTATATTTCTCTACCAGCTGGGGTGGAATCTGGTACCTGTTGTGCATCTTCTCTTGAAATTTTTTGAAGTAGTCATCCATTATATTGAATTAAAATTATCTCCCAACTTCTTGATAAAGTCATTAATTTGATGGGTGATTGGTCGGTGTAGCTCCCAAACTACTTTACCGACTGATGGAAAGAATTTCTCAAAGTAGAAAAACATGCATACAAGAAGTGAACCAAACTTCAGTGTATTTGCCGAGTTGTTTTTCTTCGGCTTCCTTATTGTGTTCAAATTCTCAAACAAGTTCTTCAATAGCACTTCACATAAGTCAACTTTCATTCCCTTTTTCACAATTTTACAGGCTAAGTCAACTGCGGCACAGGGTACACTGTTTTCCCTTACTGATTGGAAGAAACAATAACTGATTACTCTAATGGCAAACTTAAGTTCTGCATCAATGACATTGTTCAGTTTCAATCCTCTGTAATTAGATTCTACCCCGGTTAAACGGATTAACTCCTTCTGTGATATCATCTTTTGAGCTTGTGCATGATCATAGATAGGATAACCGGTGATCACATGAATGATTTCCTTGGTGATTTTGAATGGTTGCTCTTCTAGCCACATGAAATCATCATGAACTCTGCTCAAAACAAACTTAACCCATTGGGGCTTGAGCACACGAGGGTAGGTTAGGGCTTCAGTCAATCCCTTGATTCTGATGTGTTCATACTTGCTATTTAATACACCATTGGTACATAATTCATCATAGGTGTCTCTAATCTCAACATGACCGAGTTCTTCAACATGGCATTTGGTGAAGAATCTAACATCTTCAACTAACAAGACTCGATCCAGGATGAGTGAAAAGGTGATTTTGTCATCCGGTTCAAAGGCGACTTTAGGAGTCAAAGTGTATTTCAGTGAGGGCTTCTCCACATTCTTGACAACTATGGGATCTTGGATCTTGGGTGCCATTGTAGATTTCAAGTAAAACTTAGCAAACTATCCTTAGGGTTTGATGGTTTAAAAACGACAGACGCTTCACACTCGACAGATAATAGCAATTTGATAAGATCAGTAAACTAGCTGGACAATGAAATGAGATTTGATGTAAATACCTTGGATTCGCTTTGAATGAAGTTTGATCGCCTTGATTCGCTCTGCTCTGCTTTTTTGAAAACTTGGTGAATGTAAATGACCGCGAAAATGCTTTTAAGTACACAAAATACCTTATCGGGCTCCATGCGGGTTAGGTCAAAACATTAAATGCACTCGGTTTACCTTTAACTGGTTTACTCTCCTTTTTTTGTTTTAACCGAGTAACCAAATTTCCTTCATTTTCCAACTTGACAGGCTTCCTGTATTCACCGACTTGACAGGTTTTCTGTAAAGTACTTTTGATACAATTTCAAACTTACTAATGCATCTTAACTATGCAGATATTGAACTTTGTACAAAATAGAATAGGAACTGTTATGATTTTAACCTTCAGAGAATGCAGTCCCTTCATACCTTTTTATGATTAATTTGGAATAGGTGCACCTAACTCGGTAGGTAAGGTGCTTTCTTCATTTGACATTATTTCCTTCTTTTTCCAAATCATATTTAATTTTTCTTTTATTTCTTCAGTGTCTCCTCTAGGTTGATCTCTGCAATCTCCAGCTAAATGTCCAGCTTTGTGACAATGAAAATATGCCATACCAGGATTTCTCCATGATCTTCGGTTATTCATTCCAAACCTTATAAAACAGTTGGCACTTATATGTCCATATCTTCCACAACATTCACACCATATCCTTGTATTGTAATCCCATGGTACTGTTGCATATTGTCTGTAAGGATTTGTGTGAGTTCAGTAACCTCTAGTGTTTGCTTGGGGTGCAGACCACATGTAGTTCTTTTGCTTAAGCCAGCACTTCTCAGTACTAAAACCATATCTATTGCAGTTTCTACAAAACCCTTTGAATTTTGCTTCCTGATAGTTGTTAACAGACTTTGTCCTACATTGATTAAATGTGTGACCATATTTATTGCAATTGTAACAATAATCATTAGACTTAGAGATATTCGGTTGCTTACCTTTTTTGATTTGGCACATGTTAGTAGTATGACCTTGGTTTCCACAGTAGTAGCAAATAGGCTTCTTCCTTTTGATGTTATTCCTATTTCCAGCTTGCTTTGATGATTCTCCTCTCTCGATAGTATGAATTCCTTTCTCGGTAGAGTCTTTTCCTTTGTAACCAAGTCTTGCATCTTTGTTGGGTCTTCTTGTATTCAGTTGCTCATCCAACATCTTTGATGCTTCATAACTCTTCTTCAGTGTTTCTTTGGATTTCTTCTCTATTTCAAGTTCATCGATCAACCTTGATACTTCAAGTTTCAATGCTTGATTTTCATCATTCTTCATAATTGCTTCATGATGTGCATAACCTAGTTGATCTGTCATATTTTGTTGAATCCCAGTCAACCTTATGATTTCATCATTTTTATCAGATATTAAGACTTCAAGTTGTTGTTTTTCTCTCTATAGATCTCTTGCTTTATCCTCAGCTGTCCTCAATGCATCTAGATTTTTAGTCATCTGTTTACTAAAATGTTCATGTTCTCTTTTCATTGCTTTTAGTTGATCAGCCAATGCTTTGTTCTTTTCTTTCAATACTCCAATCATTTCTTCAGTTTCTTCAGATATACTATTCTCAGATGATGTCTCAATTTGTTCCACTAACTCTTGAGAATCCTGCAAGTCATCAGATAATCTTCTTCTCACTTTCAGAGATTTTTGCAGTTGCCTTTGCATGTCTGCAATTACTTGATTAGCATGATCTAGCTCTTCTTGCAGATATACAATCCTTTGAGATTGTTTATAGCCTTCCATTGATAAGATCTTTCTCTTTAGGCAGTTAAACCCTTTTCCAAGATTCAAGCTCTGATACCAATTGTTAGGCCCAATATGGAAAGCTAATGTACTGAGAGGGGAGGGGTGAATCAGTACTGAAAAACTTTTCTTGAATAATACCTTTACTGTTATGCATAAACAGAATAGTGTGGTAATATAAAATAAAGTTAAAGCAAATAAATAACAATCATACATGATTCACTCCATAACACATATATTTTGGTTACACAAAAATTCTTGGTTAGAGAGAAAAACTAAGGTGGGGATGGCACCCACAACTTCACTACTGCAATAATAAAGAGTGCTCGGTTAGAGCTACATTTTAGCTATTTCTGATAGCTTACCCTGTTAGGAGTAACAAGATCTATTAGATCTACCTTGCTAAAGGATTTTACAACATTTATTTTGAATGATGCACCTGGTTAGAAGCTTTACAATTTATAGACTTGATTAGAGTCTTTTACCCTGTTAAAGGTTTCTCTTTCAACTTCACAATATTACAACAAAATCATTACAAATATCTGCAACTTTACATCTGAAATGTTATAGTAGATTCTATGTGCTGAAAATAGATTACCTTGCTTATAGCATACCTCGATAACCCATATAGTAACTTGGTAAACCCTTATGTTTACTCTGTTCTTCAACTATTCTCTGAAAACCTTCTCAGTGACCTCTGTGTCTCTGTAACAGTCTTCTTTCACATACATATACACCCTTAACTCATGTTGTATAAATAGATCTCTTAAGACGGTGATCTAATTCATTGCTTCGATCTTACAAACATGATTCCTCGAATGAATAGCTAAACAAAATATTTCATTGGCTAGATTGATCTCAAAATCATACACACTCTTCTGGTGCAATTTCCAATGTAATAACGGTTAGATGTGCCTCAATCTTGTAACACATTTTCATATGCATGTCTAGGTTCAATTTATCTGGTAACACGTTTCACTCGGTGTATATTGACTCGGTGTGTCATCTTTACTACTCAGTAGACATAAAAAGATACTCGGTAGCCAGCTCGATGTATACTGCATTTTGTGACTGCTTTCCTTTGTAACCGACTAGACTGTGCATACCAACTTCTTTGTGTATACCGACTGCATGATTCAGTAGTGCTAACCGACTAGAGTATATAGTATGAATTTGAATATAAAAACTAATGGCAACTTGATAAGTAGTAACATGTATATGGTAAAGCACAACTGGTATTTGTTCCAATCGGTATGTTGTATTATAGTCTTTAGACTATTGAAGTTTTGCAGAATGTGTTTCCCGGTCTGAAGTAGCATGTTGACCTCAAGCGGTACGAGGGATTAAAGTGGCATAACACATTTTTACCAATCTTCATTTTGACAAATCGACAACCGGTATTTTGTATGAACCGGTAATACTCTATGATGAGTTACCAACCGACATTTTGTGATGAGTTACCATCCACCGATTGTTTGACGGTGCCAACACTATAATGGTGCTTTTTGTGTCGTGGTACCAAGTATGTCCAGGTTCATTGAACCTAGGAAATTGTAATGTAATCCTATTGGACTGACATGAAATTAGATTCCTTTATAAGGACATCATGTCTAGGGTTTTAGGTTGTTGATGAGGTCGCAGAAAATAGTTTATGTTGTTGCTAGGGTTTAAGGTGGTTGAGGAGTTGGAAAGAATATGAATGTGTAGAAGACTGAAGTAATGTAGGAGTGCATTAAGAACTAGCTATCAAGGATCTAATCGAGTAGTCTGTGCTATTAGATAGATCAAACACTTGTTGATTACTCACATCTTTGACAATTTTGTAGCCCTTAACCGGGTAGGCCCAAAAGCCTTTTTGTAAATCCTCTAACAAGGTGGTTCCCATTTGTGGATCTAAAATCCTCTAGCAAGGTAGTCTTTAATCGGACTTATCTCCTAACAGAGATTGAGATTCTTAACAGGATCTATTCTAGTAAAGAACATGGTAAGACCTTAACTAGTTTGGTTCCCATTCTGCAGATAGTGACTTGTGAGTTCCATCTCACCATAGTTTTTCCCATTTGGGTTCCCACGTCAAATATATTGTGTTATGGTGTTTGTGCTTCTATGGGTAAATGCATTATTAGCTATTTGGTTTGCATGTTTGTTAACTGGTTTGTTTGTTAAACTATTTTACCGGTTTACTACTAGTCTTGTAAAGTGTTTTAGAGCGAAGATTATTTGCATACTAATTCAACCCCCCCCCCCCTTCTTAGTATTCATCATTAAGTAGCCTACACACCATGTCACTGTCTTTTGATAGGGCAAACCCATCTGGTTGCTCTATATACACCTCCTCTTCTAGTATTCCATTCAAGAATGTAGATTTTACATCCGTTTGATATACTTTGAATCCCTTGAAAGCTGCATATGCAAGAAGCATACGAACTCCCTCCAATCTAGCTACTGGAGAAAAGGTTTCTCCATAGTCTTCTCCTTCTTCTTGAGCATATCCTTTACACACCAATCTGGCTTTGTTTCTAACCACTCAGCCATCTTCATTCAGCTTATTTATGAAAACCCATTTGATACCAATGACATTTTTATTCTCAGGTCTGGGTACCAAAGACCATGTACCATTCTTTCTATCTGGTCAAGTTCCTCTTCCATTGCCTTGATCCAGTATTCATCTTTATGTGCCTCTTTGAATGTTTTAGGCTCAAATTTAGAGATCATGCAAGAGTTTTCTCCGACCTTTCTTCTTGTAAGAATTCCTGCATCCTTATCTCCTATGATCTGCTTTGGATCATGATTCATCTTTACATACCTAGGAATGATCTTAGTTGTTTCCTCTTGCTTTTCTTCTTCATCCTCATCTTCATTAGCATCAGTATCTACCAGTGTAGGAGCACAGTTACTGGTACTAGGCTGTTTTGCAACCGATTCCGAGAAGGTTACTACCGGTTCATCTACCACTTGCTTGTTGTTGGTTTCCTCGGGTTTCTCAGAGGTTTCATCAACTCTAACATTGATGCTTTCAACAATTCTCTGAGTCCTATTTTTGAAACATTTGAGAGCTTTGCTCTTTGTGGAATACCCTAGGAATATTCCCTCATCACATTTTGCATCAAACTTGCTCTGATGTTCACTCCTGTTGATATAACATTTGCTACCAAACACTCTAAAGTATCTTACTACAAGAGTCTTACTGGTCCAATACTCATAAGGTGTTTTATCCTTACCCTTTTTGATGAGTACCCGGTTCATTGTGTAGACTGCAGTGCTCACCGCTTCTCTCCAAAAGGTGTGAGCAACTTTTCCTTGGATCAACATTGTTCTGGCTGCTTCAACTATAGTCTGGTTGTTTCTCTCTGCTAGTCCATTCTGTTGTGGAGTCTGAGGGGTAGACAGTTGCCTCTTGATGTCAGTCTCTTCACAGTACTTGTTGAATTCACCGGAAGTGAATTCTCCTCTTTGATCAGTTCTTAGGCACTTAATCCTCTTACCGCTTTCTTTTTCAACCAGTGCTCTGAGGGCTTTGAACTTTCCAAAGGCTTCAGACTTGTCCTTCAAGAATGTGACCCACATCATTCTTGAGAAATCATTAGTAATAATCATAAAATACGTATCTCCCTGCACACTCCTAATTTTCATAGGACCACACAAATCAGTATGCACAAGATCAAGTAAATTGTCTGCAATGAAAGATTTACCTTTGAAGGTTGAGGAAGACATTTTCCCCAGTTGACACTCTCTGCACAAAGGATTCTCCAATTTTCTCGGTATAGGCAATCCTCTAACTGCCTTGATCTTACTGGCCTTCACAATATTATCAAAGTTTACATGGCAGAGTCTCCTATGCCATATCCAGCTATCATCAAACTTAGCCATTAGACATGTACTGATATTTGCATTCAACTGAAATAAGTTACCTTTGGTCTGCATACTGGTGGTCATTAGTTCACCATTCTTTCGTTTGATTTTGCACACTCCATCTTTGAATTCCAGAGTGAGTCCATTATCATTGAGCTGGGCAACACTCAAAAGGTTGTGTCTGAGACCTTCTACCCAATACACATTATCAGCACTGCTTTTCCCATTCAGAGAGATGAACCCTCTGCCTTTTACCATACATGGTGCATCATTACCAAAACAAACCACACCACCATCATACTCTTCCAGAGATAGAAACTTACTCTGGTCACCAGTCATATGGTGACAATAGCCACTGTCAATAATCCACTCATTGGAATTATCAAAGCGGGAGACAAGAGCCTTCTTGTCTAGCACATCTTCCTTGACTGCTACTAACACAATATCTTTTCTTTCTTCATCTTCTGATTCCTCATCAATGACACCTTCATCAATTGCTACAAAACAGTTTCTCCTGTTTCCTCCTTTGAACCTCTTGAACTTCTCTGATTTGTCCTTATTATCGCCATTAGGACAGTTTACAACAATGTGTCCTATCCTATTGCAAGAAAATCATTTCAAAGGGAGCTTACCTCTGTATTTACCAGTTCCCTTAGGAAGTCCCTTGGCAAGAAGAGCTTCAAATTCCATCAGGATCTCCTCATCATGCATTTCTCTTCTTTGTCTTGGTTCACAACTGGTACTTGCTTCTTTTCCCTTTCTAGATGGTGCAGTAGATGCTCTAAAGGCTGATTCAATCTTTTGAATACTACCATCATAATTATTTAGCTCATATACAGTCAACTTTGCAATAATAGAGTCTAGGTATTGATGAATACTAAGAGGGGGGGTGAATTGGTATACCAAAAAATATTATACTTAAACACTTTAATAGTCTAGCAGTAAACTGGTAAAACAATTAAGCAAACAAACCGGTTAAGACAAATGCAAACCAAATAGCAAATAATGCATTCACCCATAGAAGCACAATCACCATAACACAAGAGATTTTGACATGGAAACCCAAATGGGAAAAACCACGGTGAGATGAAACTCACAAGTAACTATCTGTAGAATACTAACCAAGCCGGTTAAGGTCAGACCAGTTAAGGTCATACAATGTTCTTTACCAAAATAGATCATGTTAGGCATCTCAATCTATGTTAGGAGATAAGTCCGATTAAAGACTACCTTGTGAGAGGATTTTAGATCCACATATGTGAACCACCTTGTTAGAGGATTTACAAAGGCTTTTCTGGGCCTACCCGGTTAAGGGTTTCTAACTTGTCAAAGATGTGAGTAATCAACAAGTGAATGATCTAGCAAATGGCACAGTCTGCTTGACTAGATCCATCGTAGCTCATAGCTAATGCATTTCAGCATTACTTCAGTCTTCAGTAACTCCTTACTCTGTTACAACTCATAGACTTGATCTTCTTAGTTAAGATCGCACATTCAAGAGCTTAAAAAATATCCACCAAAACCTAACAACTACTCTCATACATACGCATACAAATCCCTAGACATGATGTCCTAAAAAGGAATCTGATTTCATGTCGAACCAACAGGATTACATTACAAGTTCCTAGGTTCATTGTATCTAGACACATTTGATAACACGGCACAAAAACACCATCAAAGTGTCGATGGATGGTAACTCATCACAAAAATATACCGGTTGGTAACTCATCACAAAGTATTACCGGTTTGTCCAACTTTCCGGTTATCGGTTGGTGACTCAGAGTAATACCGGTTTAACGGATTACCGGTTGACAAAAATTGAAGACTGGGAAAAAGATAACTGTCGCTTCTGGCTCCTTTGCTCCGCTCCGCTTGAGATCCTTAAGCCGTTTGATCTCTCTATGCTGCTTGGGTCTTTATACCGCTTGAGATCGATAAACACTTTCTGCATAACCACAGTAGTCTAAAGACTACAACATGATACCGGTTTGGAACAATTACCGATTGAGCATAATTCATACATTCTCAAAGTGATCTCATAGCAAGTGTGTGTCCACCAATGACAATCACAATATAATCATCAAAATGCCAACAATCTCCCCCTTTGGCATTGATGGCAACACTTAGGAAAAATTTTGACAACTAAGTGTTTTACAACAAAATTATGCCCATAAGCAAAATTACTCCCCCTAAGCATATACACTATCCCTTTTGCAGAAAATACAATGTATACTACTTCCTTACTGAGATAAACATGAAAGTATGCAAAGCATGCATCAAAATTTTAAATACAAAATACTACTCCCCCTTTGCCAACAATGACAAAGTATAGCTGAAAAATCTCATTCCATTAGCATTAAAAACTGATTTAAAAAGTTTATGACAATAAAGAGTGAAATTTGTCAAAAACTAATTTAAAATCCTACATAAATATCTTCGTGGATAAAGACCATGATTCAAACAATGAGGTAGCAACCTCATTCTCCATTTGCATCTGATAGACCTGCTCTTCCATGGCATCCAAGGTACTCATCTCTTGAGTGACCATTAGGGCATCCAGATTTAGATAGCATTTCTGAAGAATTTGCAGTCTTGGCAGTAGGATCAGTTGAAGTTCCTGAAAAATTACATGTCTGGTTACTTATCTCTGCCTCTAATCTTGCAGACTGGAGTTGAAACTAGTGAGCGGTTTGTCCATATGCGAAGAAGGAATCATATGGCATCTTGAAGGTGCTTATAAATGATTGCATATCAGATTGCAGTTTGGCTTTCTGAGCAAGCACATCATCACAAAATAAATGAGGTTTACATATCTTACTTAGCAATAGTTTGCCCTCATCCATTGCATCTCTAATATCCTTCTGTGCCTTCTGTAGATCAGACCGGAGCTCTGTTAACTTTTTCACTAAGGAAGTGTCCAGAGCCTTTTGATGCTCCTTCTTGGCATTTGCTTTTGCAACCTCTTCCAGCCTTTGCACCTAGTCTTCTACAACTGTGCATAGGAGCTTTAATTGTGCAAGAGAGGAATTGGTACTGGGGAGGTTGGTACCGGGTATCAAACCGGTAAGAGTGTCCACCGCAGCTTGGAACACATCTTGCTCTTTCTTCCTCCTTATTACTTCCAGACGTTCTTGAGCAAGCTTAATGCTCTGCAGCAACTCTGATTTGTTTGCAGACTGGAGGTCAATGGGACTGGTAATGTCAGCCAGTTTGTCTTGACTTTTAGTTGCCTTTGGGGTCTCCATTTGAGTGCTCTATGTCACTCCCTCTTTCTCTTTAGCTCTTTCCTTGTCCTCTTCTGCCTTCTTTTTCTCCTCTTCTTTCTGCTTCTCTTCCTCTTCATCCTGCTTCTTCTTCTCTTGCTCCTTTCTCTTCTCCTCTTCCTGTTTCTTCTTCTCTTGCTCCTTTCTCTTCTCCTCTTCCTTTCTCTTCTCCTCTTCCTATTCTGTTTCCTTCTTCTTCTTTTCTTCCTCTTGTTTTTTCTTCTCCTCTTCCTTTCTTTTCTTTTCCTCTTCTAGTTTCCTCTTCTCTTCTTCCTTTTTCTTTTCTTCCTCTTGCTTCTCCTCTTCTACTTTTTTCTTCTCTTCTTCCTTTTGCTTCTTTTCCATGTCTTCCTATTTTATATTTTCTTCCTTCCATTTCTTTTTCTCTCTCTCTGTCTGTTTTCTCTTGTCTTCCTCCTGTTTCTCCCGACCTTCTGTTTCTGTTGGTGCATCTGGAGTAACATTTTCACCGTTCAAGGCATCAACATCAATCAGGTCCAATTGAGTAGTGACCGGTTCTCCTTCACTATCATATACTTCATCTAGTTGAGTGATTTCCAGTTCTGGCTCAGCTTTCCTGTTGGCTTCAGCCACTTCATGCAGTCTTAAAGCTGATTGAGCAAGGGAGTGGGTATCTTTGACCACTACCAGAACTTTTCCTTCCAATAATAGGGGTCTTCTTCTTCTCATGAAGAAGAGGCCCTTATATCTCTCCACCACTTCATACAGTTCTATTTTAGGCACATCAGGAAAGTATTGTGCAAATACTTCCTCTCTTATTTCTTGTTCCTTTTCTATGGCAATGCGCCACTTATTATCTAAAGAACTATACAAAGAATCAGGCGTCTCAGATTTAATTTCTGATGACCATCGGTCATTAATACATAAATAATTGATAACTTACTATTCAACTTCTTTCTTTTCATCATCATTAAAATCATCAAAGCACTCTTTCAAATCACCAAGTACTTTTCTTATATTATTCTTAATTGTTCTTTGGAAATGTGTCAAAGGTTTGTAAGAGGAAATATCAATATTTACCGGTGCAGATGTTGTCAGTTCACTCTTTGTCTTTTTCCTCATTTCCCTAGTCTTCTTAGGTTGTTCTTCAGAGATAGTGTCCTCTGAGTCTGGTGTATTTATTTTTGTCTTCCGCTTCCTCTCAAAGACTTTGGCGGGTGCCACTTCCGGTTTCTTCTTTGCTGGTGACTGGTTGGTTACTTTGGGACTTGTTGTGGTAACTGGTGTCGATGCTAAAAGCACTGCCTTTCCCTTCTTTATTGAGGGTTCTTGAACTGGTGTAACCCTTTCCAAATAGGTGTCGGTTCTCTTTTCCTTTGGATCAAGGGGCGAGGCGATTAGGGTAGAGGCATACCCATCTAACATTTCATACATTACCTCATATCCCATTGGTTCCACTTCTTCTTGTCTAGGCTCAATCGCCTCCATTATGCACTCATCAACTTTGATGGTGAAGCAGATGTCCTCATACTTTCTGACAATATCACTAGATATTCTTACTCTTTGGTTCATTTTGCATCTGAACTCATCAAAATATTTGTTCAGCACTTCTAGATAACCGGTTCCTACCGCTTGTAGGCTTTCCTTGATTTGCTTTGTCACCAATTGGTTAGCAGACCACTGAATATCACCTACTTCTGGAAAATGGCCATGCAAGTAGAAAAACAACCCAACCAATAGTTGTCCAGACTTAAATTTTAGGGCATTGTCCTGTTTGATTGACTTGAGGCTCAACAGAAGTTGGCTTTGCATACCAGTGCACAGATCAAATGATGCATGTTCCTTGATCATCCTATATGCGGCATTTACCACTACAGCAGAGATAGAGTTGATTCTGTCAGCATGGAACGTCTGGTATCCTATCACCATACACGCATATTTCACCAGATCGTCCTTGATGGAATTGACAGTCATTCCTTGTGAATCGCTCACAGAACCGGTGAGCTTGGTCATTTTCGTCTTGCTGATCTTCCTTAGGGCTAGCACTTCACTGATGTTGCAGAAACTGATGATGACATGAATTGCTTCCGGTGTAATATCATGCATCTGCTCTAAGTACATTTTATCACCGTGTACTCTCCTCAGAATAATACGGGTGTGATCATTTGAAAATTCTTCAAGGAAATAGACAACATTGTGAAGTTTCTTCTTTTCCAGAATATTGAATTATGGTTTAATCTTCTTATCCTTTCCACAGAACAGACTCAACTGGGAATGGATCATCAGAGATCCTAGGTCTTCAATCTCGCAGTCAATAAAATCTGAAATGCCTTCTTCCACTATGACACCAGCGGGTATTTGAGATAGGGCATTGTACTTTGCCTTCTGTTGAATGAAGTCTACAGAATCAACAGGTGCACTAGAGCTAGCATGTGATGTTGAAGCCATGATAAACAGAGAATTTTGAAAAATACATTCGTAGATCAAAATTTAGGGCTTCGCAATTTGAACTTTGCTACACACTCCTTCGGTTGCTGAAATACCGCTTTGCGTTCTACACTTCTCCAATAGATGTTTGCTTTAGATTCGTCTTCAGGATTTTGATAAATTCTTTGAATTGCAATGTAAATCACTTTTCTTCGCTCTGCACTTGAAAACTTCTTTGCTCAAAAAATGATAGTGAAAAATGATTTGAAAAATCCTTTTAAACAGATTCTCCACCTACCATAATAAATGCTCCACTATTAGGGCGTAAACCCTAATTTTGCCTTATACCATTTCCGGTCTTCTGCTAATCTGACAGGTATCTCATACCGATTGAGGTCTTTTATCGATATAAACTGGGGGTTCATGATATTTCACCGTTTGCTACCCCTAAGCTTTTCTGATGCTTAGTTTGTCGGTTCAGCAACTTCCACACTAGGTGCGGAAACTGGTTCTTCTTGAATCAATTCTTCTGGCTTCTTCTTCCAAGTTTTCTTCATATCTGCTTGAACAATTTCAACATCAATTTTTCCTTCCAGAGTGACTGGTATATCATCCGATATACTCTTTCTTGCTCTGCAGAATCTTGTTGTATGACTCGGTTTGTTGCAGTGATAGCAAACCATTCCAGGTGCTCTCCAAGGTCCATTATTCATGTTTCCATTCTTCTTTCTACATGTTGTAGCAGTGTGACCATGACCATGACAAATCACACAGATTGCTCTCCATCTGGTTGCCGCTTGATAGCCACCGCTACCTGACTGATGACTATAGGTATTAAACCGGTTTGGGTTCCGGTTCCCAGAGGGTTCAGGAAAAACTCCTTGATTCCTTTGAGGATACCTTCTGGTATTGTGCATGACAGACCTGCATTCAAATTCTCTATGCACAAACTTGTTGCATGCATAAAAATTACCATTGAATCTATTGGATCTAGGCTTATCGTTTAGAAAATAAGTAAAATTATTGTAAGCCTTACTTCTACATACATTAGTAGTGTGTCCTTCCTTGAGACAGTTAAAGCAAACAGGTTTGAACTTTTGCTTACCTTTATCCTTTGGTGTCGATTGTTTCTTTGATGCTCCACTTTTTGTTCCAGAGGTCTCACCTTCCTCATATTCAAAGAAACCAAGTCCATTGGTATTCTTTACCGGTTTAGCTGATTCAAGCTTCTACTCTAGCTTGACAGAGCTCTTATTGAATTTGGCAAGTATTTCCTTTGACTTACTGAGTTCTTTGGAAATGGCAGCATTGGATTCTTTCAAGGTTGCATTCTCAGAGATAGCCATGTTTAGTTCACCTTGCACTTCTTCTTTTTCCATTTTGCTTCCATGAAGACAAGCAGTAAGTGCACTGATCTCTTGCTTCAGCTTGGAGATCTCATGATCTTTGTCTTTTACCAGATCTCCATCTTTCCTCCGGTTCTCAAGCTCTTGACACATTCTGATAATTAGGCCTTCAAGTTCCCTTCTTAGGTTGGCATTGGACTCATTCAGTTTTCAACTTCTTGAATTAGGGCTTCCATGTCCACTTCATTAGAAGAACTGTTTTCAGTTAGCTCCATCAATTTTTCAGCATGCTCTCTTCTTTTTGCCTGAGAGGCCTTATATTTGACCATAAGTTCATCATAGGCTTGCTTAGACTGAGTGAGCCGATGAGTAAGTTCCCTCATAGTGTATTCCCCCATATCTCTTTCCAAGTGGTTAGACTTATAGAAAGGTTGGCTCTGATACCAATTGATGAATACTAAGAGGGGGGTGAATTAGTATACCAAAAAATACTGTACTTAAACACTTTAATAGTCTAGCAGTAAACCGGTAAAACAGTTTAGCAAACAAACCGGTTAACACACATGCAAACCAAATAGCAAATAATGCATTCACCCACAGAAGCACAATCACCATAACATAAGAGATTTTGATGTGGAAACCCAAATGGGAAAAACCACGGTGAGATGAAACTCACAAGTAACTATCTGCAGAATAGTAACTAGACCGGTTAAGGTCATACAATGTTCTTTACCAGAACAGATCCTATTAGGAATCTCAATCTCTGTTAGGAGATAAGTCCGATTAAAGACTACCTTGTGAGAGGATTTTAGATCCACAAATGTGAACCACTTTGTTAGAGGATTTACAAAGGCTTTTCTGGGCCTACCCGATTAAGGGTTTCTAACTTGTCAAAGATGTGAGTAATCAACAAGTGAATGATCTAGAAAATGACATAGTCTGCTTGATTAGATCAATTGTAGCTCATAGCTAATGCATTTCAGCATTACTTCAGTCTTCAGTAACTCCTTACTCTATTACAACTCACAAACTTGATCTTCTCAGTTAAGATTGCACATTCAAGAGCTTAAAAAATATCCACCAAAACCTAACAACTACTCTCATACATACGCATACAAAACCCTAGACATGATGTCCTAAAAAGGAATCTGATTTCATGTCGATCCAATAGGATTACATTGCAAGTTCCTAGGTTCATTGTATCTAGACACATTTGATAACATGACACAAAAACACCATCAAAGTGTCGGTGGATGGTAACTCATCACAAAATATACCGGTTGGTAACTCATCACAGAATATTACCGGTTTGTCCAACTTTCCGGTTACCAATTGGTGACTCAGAGTAATACCGATTTAACGGATTACCGGTTGACAAAAATTGAAGACTGGGAAAAAGATAACTACCACTTCTGGCTCCTTTGCTCCACTCCACTTGAGATCCTTAAACCGTTTGATCTTTCTATGCCGCTTGGGTCTTTATACCGCTTGAGATCGATAAACACTTTCTGCATAACAACAGTAGTCTAAAGACTACAACATGATACTAGTTTGGAACAACTACTGGTTGAGCATAATTCATACATTCTCAAAGTGATCTCATAGAAAGTGTGTGTCCATCAATGACAATCACAATATAATCATCAAAATGCCAACAGGGATACCTTTGTCTTGTCTATAGACCTCAACTCCTGAATAGCAGCAACCCTTATTGCATAGACCGGTAATAAGGATCTCAAGACTTTGCTAACAACCATGGAATCATCTATTTTACCTCCTGCACTCTTGATGTCTCCAACAATAGTTTTGATTCTTATTCCATGTTGTTGAATGGTCTCTCCTTCAACCATCAGTATGTCTTCAAACTTTCCCCTAAGGCTCTCTTCCTTAGCTTGTTTCAAATGCCCATCACCACCATAGATATTCTCAAGAGCATCCCATACTTCTTTGGGATTGTCTTTATCCTGAACATTAATAAACTCAATGTCAGATAAACTGTTGATTAGGGCTTCCATGACTTGCCCATTCTCCCGAATCTCTTTCTTTTGATCATTGGTGAGAGTACCGGTAGGGATAACATAAGCACTCTCAACATAGCTCCAATGTTGAGCACCCATGCTTCTGATGTATATTTTCATTTTGTCCTTCCATATTTTAAAGTTATCTCTGTTGAACTTTGGACCTTCCCTCTTCATCATTAGAGTAGGATATTTTCCTCAAGCGGTTAAGCTTACAACACAGAGGACCTAGAGGACGCTTTGATACCAATTGATGAATAAATGATGAACAGTTAGTACCAAATCGGTACTGAGAGGGGGGGTGAATCAGTACAGGCAAAAATACTTTCCTTGAACCGGTTTGACTGCACACACCGAACTTTGACTAGAAAGCAATAACACAGGTCTAAATTAGATTACTACCGGTAAAACACAGTAATAATGTGAAAGACATAAATAAGTAACCCTTATCTTTCCATACAATATAATACCCCATTTCCACTTCACCCTTATGCATAAAGAAGTAATCTATCATCAAAAATATAATGACTGCTAGTTCAACATATTTTACCAGTTTGACTTAAAATACTAAACCATCACATGAAAGGAATCATACATGACACACTGATTTTTTCACGTGGAAACTCAAGTGGGAAAAACTACGGTGGGGATGAATACCCACAAGCTTCTCTTTGAACTCTTTTGAATTCCGCTTAGTTAGGAGCCTAGTACGGTTAAAGACTATTACTGTAGCGTCGTAAATTGTACGCACTTGCTAGGGTGGTACAATTTCACACCTAGTTTAGCACCCGCCTTGGCGCATTTTGCATTTTGCATTGCATTTCCCCTTTAGCACTTAATTAATTAAATTAATTAGGTCTAAGGTCCTATTTTATCATCTCCCATATCATAAAGTTGGGCCCTTTCATTAAAGTGTGCCCTTTTCATTTTATTCCTCCTATACATCATTTAATCAAAAACCCTAATTAGGTCCTATTTTGAACTTGGGGGCTTGATTTCGGGGGTCAAAACATCTCGAAATCACCTGTAACTTCGGGATTCTCTCTA
The DNA here is from genome assembly GCF_030272615.1 of Cryptomeria japonica. Lineage (NCBI taxonomy): Eukaryota > Viridiplantae > Streptophyta > Pinopsida > Cupressales > Cupressaceae > Cryptomeria > Cryptomeria japonica. Next base: position 864,279,431 of record NC_081407.1, read on the forward strand.
AAATCATCATATCCGACGGCCCTGAAAATTTGGTGAAAAGTTGTCGGGACCATGGCGCTCGTGCAACATGGTCCCGGACATTTTTCCCGAAATTTTGGGAGCACGATCCAATCATAAAATAAAGCTTAACCCTAAGAAATTGGCGGGACATTCAATCTCTAGGTCGGCCAAAATACGAATTTACGACCTAGGGTTTCATACATAAAAGCTCTCTTTCCTCATTGGAAAGGATCCGATTTTTGTTTCTAGGAACTTCATATGCAGCGAAAGAGCAGATCTTTGAAGACTTCAACAACACTCAACATCATTCTATCAAGCATCTATCAAATTCATTCATTCATCCAATTAGGGCTTGGAAGACATTGAAGAACAATAGGAGATTACCGACTGAAGATTGGCTTGTACTCCTCCCTTGAGGGTTGGGTATGATTTCATATTGTTTTCATGTCCTTACATAAGCTTTGATATATAATTTATTTGTGCTTGAGATCACATTGCATCTTGATTTAGAGCATTTGCATTATCATTTACAAGCAATTAGGGTTTACTTTCTAGGTTGCTCTAGTTTGCTTTCTTGCATTTTGGACCTTGCACACACACTAGGTCCGCACACACAATACATTTTACAATACAACTTGGCTATTCGTGGAGGTGGAAATCACCGAAGCGAGGGTTTGACTAAGGCAAAACCCTATATAGCCGCCCTTCCCCCTTTTCAGATATTATTGCAGGTTTCGGGATTCGGACGACGCCGCAGGACACAGATCCGGAAAGAGGAGATTGAGACAGAACAACACACCAAATTCCAGCCCAGAACACCAGGACAGGGGCGTGGGGCACCCTGGTCCTGCCAAGACAGGGGCGCTGGGCGCCCTGGTCCCTTCTGGGTGCCCTGGTCCCTTCTGGGCGCCCTGGTCCCTGGGATAGGGGCGCTGGGCGCCCTGGTCCGACAGCATTTTCAGCAACTTTGACAGCTTTTTCCAAAGTGCAAAAACAACAGTTTTCGGAGCAGTTTCAGGGGCAGAATCAGGACAGTGGTGCCCGCACGCCCGTCCCGAACATTTTTAGTCAGATTTTAACTCCGGGTACACATTTTCATTCTTGTCTTATCCTTGTGTTTACAGCTTTCCATCATTTAAGTTCAATTCTGCAATCTTGTCATTAGTTCCTACTTGCATTTTGAGGTTAGGGATTGAACTTGCATCATTTTATCTTTCAATTTCAACAAAGGAATAGAAATCCTAATAGATATCCCGTGGCTCTCTCTTTCACAAAAAGAAGTAGCCAATTGTGCGATATCTCTAGGCTCTTTCGTATTCCGTAATGTGTGTCAAAAGGTAGGATTAGGGCATGTTAACCTAGTCTCGCTTTTTCCCCTACACATTTTGGTGAACCCAACGTGAATCTATCATTGCTTCCTCTTGCATTGCATTTGTTAGATCTAGATCTAGATTTAGTGTGTTTTCATTTCATTTTCATTAAAAAGAAAAAAAAAAAGTGTGTTTCTTTGCATTGTGTGTTTAAATTTTATGCAATTTCAAAATGTTAGATTTTTATTTGCAAGATGATCATATTTGTGATGATTATGAGTTAGATGAAGCTTTAGATGAATTTTTGAAACATAAATATACCAAACCTTCATTTTACCAAAAACTCATAAACCTTGTTACTATGCCATTTAGATGTGATGAGAAAGATAAGTCAAATGGTTCCTCTCAAGGGTACATTCCTATCAACTCTTCCACTAAATCTAGTAACATGGTTGTGTTCAATGATCCCCTCTATGAAGAGATATCTCCTTTTGAATCAAGAGATAAACCTTTTAATAGATATGATCATGCTTTGTGGGATGATGCCCTTGATGCCTTTGTGTCTCCTAAAAAATGCTCCCTTCATGAGGATCCTTGTGTGCAAGAAGATGACATTATCCCTACATTTCCTAGTGATGGCCTTTCCTTTTCCAACAAAATTCCCACTAGAGATGATGAATTAATGATAAATGTTTACCCTTCTCCTAAAGTTTGTCTTACCCATAAGCATCCCTTAGAGAAAGAAGATGAAATAATAAGCAATTTCCTTAATTCTCTCTCCCCTAAAGATCATATTGAACATATTTTGAGGAAAGAGGATGAGTTTAACACATCTATTGATGCTCTCCCTCCTAAGGATGAGGAATTAATAAACAATGTTATCTCCTCTCCCAAAATTGACAATACTTCAAACATTCCTTTCAACAACCTCACTACTTGGGATGAACCATTGGAAGAAGGTGTAGATTATTCTCTACCCCATGAGAGAACCCTAGCCAAAGGGGATGAAATCAAGATTGAAAACTCCCTTGATAGTTTCTCACCTTCCTTGAATCTTAATTATTCTCCCTTTCCTCAACTTGGTTCTACTCATAAGGAAACCCTAGTTCAAAGTAAGATGGTTAACATTTCTTTCAAAGATCTCCCTCTCAAAAGTGAGACTTTAGAGAGTAGTGTTGATCCTTCTCCTAGAGAGTTTATTCCCCATGTAGATCCTGTGATGATAGAGGATGATATGACCTTTCCTCTTCCTACTATAACATCAATGCTTACCCCTTGTCTCTCTCCTAAAATTGATTTAATCCGTGATAAGATTTTAGTGCAAGAGAAGACTATCAATAATTCTTCCAACACTTTTGTTCATTCCTCTAAACCATCCTCAATCAATTTGATACATGTGAATGAGACACCTAACAAACCTCTCTTCACTGTCCAAGGTGCTTGTCCTTCTCAAAATTCTCAACCTTTAAATAAGCCTATCTTAGTGGTTCAAGGTGGTTATGCTAATGATTCTTTTTGCACTCCTAAGAAACCTATTATTACTGTGCAAGGAGGTTATTCTTCTAAGAGCCCTTATGAGTATGCTAAGCAACTAAGTAGAGAGAGTTATCATGCGGTTGCTCATACCTATAACACAAGAAACAATAGGCAACCTAGTCCTCCTCCAGTTATCCCCACTTCGCTTCCTCCTTCCCAACCTATTCTTCCTCAAGCGCCTCGTATTTCACAAATGCTTAGTAAGGACTATGATCTCATAGAACAACTTAAAGCTACCCCTGCTAAGATATCCCTTTGGGATTTGATACAAACTTCTTCTGCTCATCATGGAATGTTACAAGATGCCTTGAAAGATTTGAATGTTCCTCCACCTAATACATCTAGTAATATAGTGTCTTTGGTTAACTCTGTGATGAATCCTGAAGCTCAAATTGTGTTTACCCAAGATGAGTTGCCTACTAGTGAAATTCAACAACAATATGATCCCTTGATGATTGTGGTTATCATAAATGACACTACTATAAGACGAACACTGATAGATAATGGCTCTGGCCTTAATGTGTGTGGCATTAATCTATTGCATAAGATGAATGTGGATACATCCCTTATTGAGCCTGACTCTCATCCCATTCGAGGCTTTGATAATGTGGCTAAGTCTTCATTAGGTATTATCACCTTACCCGTCACAGTGGGACCTGTTACTTTGCCTACTCCTATCCATGTTATGTCGGGAAATTTAACATACAACTTGTTATTAGGGAGACCTTGGATTCACAGTATGCAAGCTGTCCCCTCTACATTGCATAGACAAGTTAAATTCATTTATAACAATAAGACATATACCTTGATAGGCGATACTAATCTTCAGTCTTGTTTGCAAACATCTACTTCCAAAGGGAGTTCTTCTAAGCCTTCCTCTTCTAGTAATGACTCTTTGAACAAGATACCTATGGATAAATCATCACCCTCTAATAATCAAAATTCTTTGGATGAGTCTAAAGCTCCTGAAGAAGATCCTTCTCGACTTGAGTCTACACATGAAAAGGCTTCTGATAATGAGAAGGTTCTCACGGAAGACGATTGGGGATCTCTTGATTTTAATCCCACCTTTGTAGGTGAATATAGGGTTCCTCCTAGAGATCTTAAGGGTAAAAAGAAGGAAGAAACTAGAGATCAATCAGTCTTACCTGAATCTATGAGCAATAATTTTGTGGCCGCTTCTCAAACTTCTTCTCCTCACACCTCTAATTATGAAGAGTTTGATTCTTTGTCTTATGAAAAACCACCTTCTCTTCCTGAAATGGCTGATCGTTATGGTCGTGGTTTTCGCATTTTTGCTAAGCATGGGTATCATGGAAATGGTTGTGGCGCTCATGAACAAGGGATAAAAGTTCCTCTAGAGACTAATTTTCACAATTATGCCTTTGGACTTGGCTATAATCCCTGCAAACGCACTAAAGCATCTAAAAGACCATCTCTTAATGTGAATGCTATATTTAGTAGTGATGATGATCTCACTTCAACTAAATCATCTTCTACTTCTATCAACTCTCATTCCCCTCATAAGGAAATCTTGGCAATGAACAAATCTCTTTATGAATCCCCTCAAATTTCTAAATCCACTTATGAATCTTTATCTCCTATTAATCATAAAGTCCTTTCCTCCAGGGATAAGGCTCTAATAAATTACACTTATCCCTCTTCTAAGAGTTCTTGTGACTTTTCTTCTTCAATTTTATACATGTTTTTTATCTCACTTATAGTTGAGCATTTAGCATGTCATATTCAAATACCTCATTCAATCTATCATGTCTTTAAATAACATTAATGGCTATTATGTTGCTCATCATTATGTGACATTGGTAGCTCATTTACTGGGGGCTCATTGTCATTCATGATGGTACAATTTCAAGTGCAATCATATTTTTTTTGAAGCAACATAATAGCCTAATTCTCTTGTTCCTATGGGGACAAGAGTGATTTCATATATCTCTTCTTTTGCTTATGTCCAAATCTCTCCCTAGAAGATTGTGTAAGTCCTTCTCATTGAGGCAATGATCTTTCCTTATTTTTATCTAAGGATCCACTTTTTTTCCTATTTCGTGGATGGTGTGAACTTTATTACTTGATGTTATTCCTTGTATGCATTTGTTGTTGTTTGTTAAAGGATTCTCTCTTACAAGAGGTGTAAGTCCTTGACTACAACCTCTTTTGCACTTGGTGAAATACATCCATGATGAATTCACTCTCCTAATTGCGTTAAAAGGAGCATCATCCTTCATTAAGAATCACTTTCAACTCGCAAAAGAAGGAAGTATTGCATTCTTATTCTCTTCTTTGTCTTATTCTAGAAGATGTTATATTTGTCTAAGACAATTCCTCTTGGGGATAGGTGTCTTTTGTACAAAGATCTCTTCTCCTCTAAGGATCTCCTTTACACATACTACAAGATATCCCTTTTTCAACTATCTCATCCTTGCTTAAAGAGTGCAAAACTCTCTTGCTTGGATCTATGACATTGTTGCATTTTTGAGGTATCTTCTTTTGTGATGAAGGTAGGTATCCTTGTTCTACTTTGCTTATGACATAAACATTACACTTTTTGAGCAATGGGTCATTCTCGAAACGAGAGCACAGACTCTTAGAGCGAGATGTCACCTTTTTGTACTATACATATACAGGTTGTAGCATACTCGGGCATAGACTCCTATGAGGTGCTTCTAACCTCCCTTACACACACATGCACGAGGTTGAGTGGAACTAGCGGCATAAGGCTAGACTTTCTCACTCTCCTCCCTTACATGGATCACCTAGACAGACTCTAGGGGCTAGTTTTCCATGTCCTTTCTCCCATGGATCACCTAGACAAGATCTAGGGGCGAGAAGTCCATGTGTTCTCTCTCACTATTCCTCTCATGGATCACCAATGTGTGTATTCATGCTTTTTTTTCCTTTCTTTTCTTCTATTCGCATTTTGTTTCCATTTACATCCTTCATCTTGTGTTAGAGAACTCTCAAATCCTCACACTCTTTGTTGTGTTGGAATTGAGATTTAGTCCTCTTTCTTACCAAATGATTCTCCATTAGTTTTTGATCTCATATAAAATCTTCTTGTGAGCATTTGTCATCAATATTCTTTAACAATTCGAAGTGGTAAACATGATACCCTGTTTCAACTCACTAAAATTAGCAAGCCGAAACAGGGGGGGGCATATAGCTACCCTCGAATTTTCATCACCTTCCTTAGTAAGCATTAGGTGATTTTGTGATCTAACATGTGGTTTTGTAGGGTGCGGTTCCTAACTGTGTACTGCAGATACCGCTGGGGGCTTCGTTCGACAGACTTATGGATATATCCTTTTTCAAATAATGTTTACTTTTCTGTACTTTAGCTTGCATATGCACGTAGTGTTCATATGACCGCTAAAGTGGGGGCTAAATGTAGCGTCGTAAATTGTATGCACTTGCTAGGGTGGTATAATTTCACACCTAGTTTAGCACCCGCCTTGGCGCATTTTGCATTGCATTTCCCCTTTAGCACTTAATTAATTAAATTAATTAGGTCTAAGGTCCTATTTTATCATCTCCCATATCATAAAGTTGGGCCCTTTCATTAAAGTGTGCCCTTTTCATTTTATTCCTCCTATACATCATTTAATCAAAAACCCTAATTAGGTCCTATTTTGAACTTGGGGGCTTGATTTCGGGGGTCAAAACATCTCGAAATCACCTGTAACTTCGGGATTCTCTCTAAAATCATCATATCCGACGGCCCTGAAAATTTGGTGAAAAGTTGTCGGGACCATGGCGCCCGTGCAACATGGTCCCGGACATTTTTCCCGAAATTTTGGGAGCACGATCCAATCATAAAATAAAGCTTAACCCTAAGAAATTGGCAGGACATTCAATCTCTAGGTCGGCCAAAATATGAATTTACGACCTAGGGTTTCATACATAAAAGCTCTCTTTCCTCATTGGAAAGGATCCGATTTTTGTTTCCAGGAACTTCATATGCAGTGAAAGAGCAGATCTTTGAAGACTTCAACAACACTCAACATCATTCTATCAAGCATCTATCAAATTCATTCATTCATCCAATTAGGGCTTGGAAGACATTGAAGAACAATAGGAGATTACCGACTGAAGATTGGCTTGTACTCCTCCCTTGAGGGTTGGGTATGATTTCATATTGTTTTCATGTCCTTACATAAGCTTTGATATATCATTTATTTATGCTTGAGATCACATTGCATCTTGATTTAGAGCATTTGCATTATCATTTACAAGCAATTAGGGTTTACTTTCTAGGTTGCTCTAGTTTGCTTTCTTGCATTTTGGACCTTGCACACACACTAGGTCCGCACACACAATACATTTTACAATACAACTTGGCTATTCGTGGAGGTGGAAATCACCGAAGCGGGGGTTTGACTAAGGCAAAACCCTATATAGCCACCCTTCCCCCTTTTCAGATATTATTGCAGGTTTCGGGATTCGGACGACGCCGCAGGACACAGATCCGGAAAGAGGAGATTGAGACAGAACAACACACCAAATTCCAGCCCAGAACGCCAGGACAGGGGCGTGGGGCGCCCTGGTCCTGCCAGGACAGGGGTGCTGGGCGCCCTGGTCCCTTCTGGGTGCCCTGGTCCCTGGGACAGGGGCGCTGGGCGCCCTGGTCCGACAGCATTTTCAGCAACTTTGACAGCTTTTTCCAAAGTGCAAAAACAGCAGTTTTCGGAGCAGTTTCAGGGGCAGAATGAGGACAGTGGCGCCCGCACCCCCGTCCCGAACATTTTCAGTCAGATTTTAACTCCGGGTACGCATTTTCATTCTTGTCTTATCCTTGTGTTTACAGCTTTCCATCATTGAAGTTCAATTCTGCAATCTTGTCATTAGTTCCTACTTGCATTTTGAGGTTAGGGATTGAACTTGCATCATTTTATCTTTCAATTTCAACAAAGGAATAGAAATCCTAATAGATATCCCGTGGCTCTCTCTTTCACAAAAAGAAGTAGCCAATTGTGCGATATCTCTAGGCTCTTTCGTATTCCGTAATGTGTGTCAAAAGGTAGGATTAGGGCATGTTAACCTAGTCTCGCTTTTTCCCCTACACAATTACAATAGGTTCTACTAGGAACCGATCATGCTAGGGATCACCCGGTTAAGGGATGGCTAGATACCCAATTAAAGGTTAGAACCCTGTTAAAGGTTACCTCACAAGAGGATTTGAATAACTCATTGAATTGAGTCACCCTATTAAAGTATTTACACAAAATCCTGTTAAAGCTACCCGGTTAAGGGATTTTCCAACTACTGAAATGGTTAGAAGTCAACAGGTAATGCACTGATCTGATAACAACACTCAATGCCAAGGCAGATCCACTTTAGCTCCTTTTCTTCTATAATCACACTCTGCAGGTATCACCACACTTCTCTGGTCTAGCAAGAATCAAGTATCACTCATTGGGATACACACATAACATCTTCCAACAACCTCAAAATGAAAAACATCATCGACCTTATAGGAAATAGATAGGTCGGTAGCATAAACCCTAAACCCTAAACATTTAGGTTTTACATTTCAATCGGTTCAATCCTTACCGTTAATCATACTGCATTGAATACAATAGTCTTGAACAGATCTCAAGATGTTCTCCAACGTTCATTCTTTGCCGCTTCAGGAAGCTGATAACCCATCACGCGTTCCCCACCATTTACAGAGACTTCGCGCATTCCCGAGGTAGATAAGATCAATCTCCATGCAAGATCCTCAAGGAAATCCTTCACGTGTACAAGGTTGACATGGAAACACTGTTTGATCTTCATTATAATGCTAACTCATCACAAGATGTCATCGTTTGAGCCACACAGGCTTGGAATGCATCTACCGGAAACCTTGAAGTTGAGACTACCAACCGGTAGTCATGCCAAATGAAACCCCAATACAAAACTTCCATATACTAGTTCTCACACCAACATACCGGTTCACCTTGAACAAATATACCGCTTCACCTTTTCACATATACCGGTTCACATTATCATACCGGTTCTCTTGCCAGTTTTCTTTCTTCAATATACCGGTTCATACTTCAACATATTGACATAAATGACAACATACAATATCATCATGTCATCATGCTCAGCACATATGCCAACAGAATAGGATGTCATTCAAACTATGGTTGACACCCTTACCAGTCTGATTCCCAGTACCAACCTCCCCAGTATCGATTCCTCTCTTTCCAAGCTTAAACTTCTTTGTACCATTGTGGAGGACCAGGTACAATGCTTGGAAGATGTTGCTGAAGCCGCTACAAAGAAGAATCATCAAAAGGCACTCAACACTGCCTTAGTGAAGAAAATGAATGAGCTTTGGACTCAACTACTAAAATAGAAGAAGGATATCAGCATTGCTATGGATGAGGGCAAATTACTTTTGAGTAAAATCTGCCAACCCCATCTATTTTGTGATGATGTGCTTAAACAGAAAGATAAACTCAATCGGAGTTCCAGGCATACATCAACACCTTCAAGATGCCATATGATTCATTCACTACATATGGGCAAATGGTTCATCATTATGAACTTCAAACTATCAGGATGGAATCAGAGATCAGCAACCGGTCTAAAGATTTGCAGGAGCTTCAACCGGTCTTATTGCCAAGACTATAGATTCTTCATAAATGTTATCTCAACCTAGAAGCTATCACGGTAACTCAAGAGATGAGTACCATTGATGCTATGGAAGAACTGCTTTTCCAAATGCAAATTGAAAGTGAGGTTGCTATCTCATTACTTGAGTCATGGACATTAGCCATGAAATTTTTTATGCAGGACTTTAAATATGTTTTTGATAAGTTTCATTCCTTATTGTCATGAACATTTACTCTATTTTTTATAAGGAAACAGGGGTTATTCTGCATTACTTTGTCATTGTTGGCAAAGGGGGAGTAGTGTACATTAAAATTTTGGTGAATGTTACTATTTCATGTATACTTTCATGTTACCACTTTGGGGAGTAGTGTACATTGTAATTTCTGCAAAAGAGATAGTGTATATGCTTAGGGGGAGTAATTTTGATTATGGCAATTTTTGTTGTAAAAACACTTAGATGTCAAAATTTTCCTAAGTGTTGCCATCAATGACAAAGGGGGAGATTGTTGGTATTTTGATGATGTTTTGATTGTCATTGATGTACACACACTTTCTTTATGTATGAGTTATGACTCAACCGGTAATTGTTCCAACCGGTATTGTGTATTATTGTATGAATAGTCTTTAGACTATCGGTATTTTGCAGAAGATGTTTATCGGTCACAGATTGACTGAAGAGCTCAAGCAGTATGGAGACCCCATGCGGTTCGAGGATCACAAGTGATACAAAGGACCCAAGCGGTAGTCAATGTTTGATTGGAACACTATGATCTACCAGTCTTCATTTTTGACAAACCGGTAATCGATATATTGTATTAACCAGTATTACTCTGTGATGAGTTACCAATCAATATTTCTCTAATGTGTGATGAGTTATCATCCACCGACACTTTGGCAGTGATTTTGTGTCATGTTACCAAATGTCTCCAGATGCACTGAACCTAGGAACTTGTAGTCTAATCCTATTGGACAGACATGAAATCAGTTTCCTTTATAAGGACATCATGTCTAGGGTTTGCATGTATGATGTATGAGATGTGTGATAGAGAAAAGGTTATGTGCGATCTTTGCAAAAAAGATTAGGTTTGTGTGAAGAGATAGAGTGTGGAGATATTGAAGACTGAAGTAATACTAAAATTCATTAACAATGAGCTATCAAGGATCTAATTAAGCAGATTGTTCTATTAGCTAGATCACTCACTTGTTGATTACTCACATCTTTGACAAGTCTAAAACCCTTAACCGAGTAGGCCTAGCAAAGCCTTTTTAAATCCTCTAACAAGGTGGTTCACAACTGTGCATTTGAAATCCTCTAACAAGGTAGTCTTTAATAGGACTTATCTCCTAATAGAGATCTAGATTCCTAACAGGATCTGTTCTGGTGAAGAACATTGTATGACCTTAACCGGTCTAGTTTCTATTTTGCAGATAGTTACTTGTGAGTTTCTACTCACCGTGGTTTTTTCCCATTTGGGTTTCCATGTCAAATATCTTGTGTTATGGTGATTGTTCGCTTGTGGGTGAATGATTTGTTTGCTATTTGGTTTGCATTTATCTTAACTAGTTTTTTAGTGAATCTTATGTACCGGTTATGTGCTAAATTGTTTAGAAGTTTTTTTACAGTATTTTTTGGTATACTAACTCACCCCCCCCCCCTCTCTTAGTATTCATTAGTTTCCATTCATCTCCTTGTCTCTCTTTGCTACATCTCGAAACTAATGATAGATAAATAGACCAAAACTAATTGTCATGACTGCATATACCAGTTGTCTATATATACCAGTTTAGATATCCTCATACCGGTTGGAATTACTCTATACATATGATACCGATTTACAATACAAAGACTTAATAGTAGTATCAGTTTGACATAACTAAGACAATCAAAACATATGTGTGCCATCAATGACAACACATAAATTCATCCAATACAAAAATCATCATCATGCCAACAATCTTCCCCTTTGGCATTGATGGCAACACTTAGCAAAATTTTGACAACTAAGTGTGCTTACAAAAATGTACACTCTCACTTAACAGTACATTCAAAATTTTATATCACATACATATTTCTACTCCCCCTTTGACAACAATGCCAAATTGAAAAGTAAAATACATATATTACATCAAAATTTGTCATTAAAAGCTACATATATATAAATATAAGAGTTTTAAAGTCTTTACAATGCAGTTCTTGAGAAAATGTCACTAAAATGAATCTTCAACTATGCAAAATCATTATCCCATGTTTCTAATAATGTCTCAGTGATCTCAACATTTGTCAGCATTTGTGCAGCAAATTCTTCCATTGCATCAATAGTGCTCATCTCTGGGGTTGCCAAAACCGCTTCAGAATCCTTGTATGCCCTATGTAGGATTTCAAATTTTGGAATTAGCTAATTCTTCAACTCTTTCAAGGATCTAATTTGCTTCACTTGTTCAAAATCATAAAGATCTAATAGATGTTGCAAGGCATCAACCAATTTGCCAAAACCTAAAGCGGAATCGTGTACTGGAATATATGCATCACTTATCCTCACCAATTCCTTTTTTGTATCTTCTCATTTTTTCTTCAAATCAGAATAGAAAAATGAAACTTTAGATATAGTAGCCAAAATTTTACCTCGAGTTTCTATACCTATTCTTAGAAGATCTTTATTTGCTGATAAAGCAATCTTGCCTTTATCAATTTTTGAAATTAATTGATCTCCCCTCTTCTTCTTATAATCTTTGGCTGTTAAGGCATGAGGCACCTCTTAAAGTGATTTAAGTTGATCACTAGCATCAACAACCAATTGTCCAAGCTTAGCAATAGGGGTAGATAGATTACTAGTATCAGTCTCCGATAGGAGACTTGACAAAATGTCAACAACAGTCTTTATAGCCTCTACTTCTTTTCTTTGCTCTTTCAACCTCTTCTTTTGAGCGCAAGATTGCATAATAGTAGCAATCTCCATCAGTTTAGATGCACTCATATTTTCCACATCTATAGGACCTTTAATGCCGATTGAGTCATCATCATCATCATCATCATTTTTCTTCATCTCCTTTGCTTTCTCTTCTTCATCCTTTTTCTCTTCTACCTTCTTATTTGTTTTCTCTTTCTCTGTTTGTTCCTCCTGTGTGGTTGTAGTGACCAGTGGAAGTTTTCTTTCAACATTATGTTCTTTTTCTAGTGGCGGTTGAATGTCCACACTTGGTTCAGTAACCAGTGTTTCCTCTACTATTTGTTCACCAACAATATCCGGTTGATGATTTGTTTCCTTAACCGATTCAATATTGTTACCGATTGTATCAATAGTATCCTGAATTTCTTCAATTTCATCCACAATGAATATGACTAATGGAGAACTTGTGTCATCCTTATTCTTGACAGGGTAGACTATATCCGGTGTAATTATTTCTTCATTATCTAGCTCTGATGGAGCTCTAGTCTCAATTTGATCAACTTTATTATGATATCCCTTTAACTGATCATTCATTCCCTGAATAGCTTTAGCTACTCGAAGAGTATCATCTTCAACTTCCTGAATTTTTCCTGCCAATATTTTCATTCTCCTTGATCTTGTATTAAATTGTCCTTCATATTTAGCACGCATTGCTAATAACTCTTCACAAGATAATTCAGAAAAATATTGAACAAAAATTCTATCAATCATCTCTTGTTCCTGATCAATAATCAACTTCCATTTATTTTCAAGAATTGAATATAAAGAAACAGAAATGCTATTTTGAATATCTTGTGGTATCTGATTATATTGACACAGGTAATTGATTACCTCTTTTACCACTTCCTGTTTTTGACCTTCATCAAATGAATCAAAATGTTCTTTTACATTATCAAATCGCTTTCTTCCTAATGTTTTCATAGTCCTTTTGGTTTAGGGCACCCAAGGCATATCGCAGACTCTTGAAGAGTCACTAGGTTGTAGTAAGTGGTTAAAAGGGTGTAATCATGATGTTGATCCTTTCTATCCACCTAATAATGTTTTTGGTCCAATTTGTAAGGCTAAGAGTCCCAAAGGTACCTTAAGACAACCTTGGGTCTCATTAGACCAATAGGACCTTAGACTAGGATGTCAAAAGTGGTTTTCATATTTGTTTTAGAAAATAAATGACTTTAGAATAGATCCTAAACATGTTTGAATCTTGGAGGATGCAAATTGCCAAAAGTTGCAAAATTGTCAAAAATGTTGTCAACAACTTTTGCAATATTGCTCTGAGAAGTTGCATTTTGGTTCTAACGGTCATAACCATTCAAAAGGTGGTTAGAGTCATTTTAAAGGGTCTATGTAAGCATGTGAAACCTTCGAGGTGAAGGAGGGAAATGATCGGATGTTATTTTGGTGAAGAATTGAATAAGAAGTATTGAATTTCCTGAGCAATTTTATTTTTTCTGAGATATTACGGATTTCCAGATCAAAAATTTGGGCATGGAATGATGTTAAATTGAATCATCTCTTAATTTCCTATGTTTGGATTTCAATTGGTGACTTGAGTATTGGTTTTGTCTTCTTTTTGTTCTAACTAGTCTAGAAACCCTTTAGTATAGAGATGTAACCCTAACTTGTCTTTTCTGTAGTGGAATCCCATGGCCACTTGGAAAATGCAAGTTAGGGGAATGTATAGTAAGATCCTAAAGGCTCGAGACTAGAGGAGTTCTTTTGTTTCTTCAACCACCAAGTCCTAGGCTAAATATCTCTATGTATTTATCCCAAGCGATGAGACCATTGTGTGGATAGTCAACCAAACAAGCAAAGTGACTGGTTTGATAGTGGATCCTATTCATTTGGAGGTAGGAGAACCTAACCAAAGTGCTGCATTGGTTCTATGCACCCATTCCTTGACACTTGCTTTGTTAACCAAGTCTAATTAGGCCTATTAGGTCTATGAACATAGTAAGGGTTAGGGTATGCTGGAGTAGATTCAATTCCTGCAACTTTGGGATCTTTTGTAAGTCCAAAAATGGTATCTAAAATAGTGATTTGTTCATCTAGTCCTTTGGAAGCTTTGCAAGTTGTTTCCCATAAACCGGCTAAAGAGACCTATTAGGATCCTCTAGCCCTATAAGGGTTCTTAGTCTTGTGGAGTTCCCAGGACCCAATTGGTGTTTGATTGTCCTTGTATTAGCCATAAGTAAACTATTCCAATCATTAGATTGAGGATTTGTAGACTGGAGACTAGATTTCCATATTTTGGTCAAAATTAAGGAAAGTTTCCCTAAAGCCCAATCTTGGTTGGAGTTGTGTAAGGTCCCTAGAACCTTGAGGAGAAGTGTGGGGTGTGAAACACACTTAGGATATTATTCCTTCCATCTAGGAAGCCATTGGACCACCTAGGAGTGATAAATCAATCTTTGGGTGTATAAACCAAGAAGTAGGCCCATTAGTACATTTCTTGTTTGGAAATTTCTCCTACTGGTTTAAACTTCTTACCAGTTACCTTCATCTTCTTTGATTCTTCTTTAGTTTTAGTTTCCTCGGATTCCTCTTGAAGGATGAGATGTCTACCTCTTTTCCTTGTGACAATCTGCATCTTGCATATACCTCAGGTACTGGTTCTTTCTTGATTTGAATACTCCTTGTTATTCTTGTACCGGTAGACAAAGAAGCTCCTTGATCTTCTTTCTTCTTTTTCTCCTTCACACTACTGGGTTGTGTTGGTGCAATTCTTTCTTGATAAGTTCCCAATCTTTTCTACTTAGTATCGTTAAGAGATGCCAAAAGGTTGTTGGCATAGCTGATCAGTAAGTCATAACTAACTTCATAGCTCATCTCCTCCATTTCTTCTTCTCTCAGTTCAACAACCTCCATAAGGAAATAGTCAGTGGTCATAGTGAAACATATGCCTTTTTCATAGTGTTTCACCACTTCATCTTATAACCTTAGTCTCATGCTCATCTTCTTCTACAACTCATTGAAATACCTGTTCATTGCAATTGGGAATGTGTTCTTCACAGCCTTTATGCTATTCTTAATTTGGGTTGTAACTGGTGTATCCTTAGACCATTGTATATCACCAATTCTTGGAATAAAATTCTGAAAGTAGAAAAATAGACCAATCAAAAGTTGTCCATATTTAAACTTCTGACTATTGTCCTTCTTTATTGATTCTAGATTCAGCATCAATTTACTTCTCATCGCCTCGCACAGATCATAATCTGCATCTTCTTTCATCATCTTGTAGGCGACATGCATTGCAGTAGATGGTACATTGTTCATTCAACTGGAATGAAATATCCGGTAGCCAATATCCATTGTTGCAAACTTGACTCCTTCATTTGCAATTTTATTGACCGAGATAGCATGACCATCAGGAGTGGTCTTCATCAACTCAATAACAGTCTCCTTTGAGATTTTCCTTAACTTAGGTACTTCACTGGTTTGGTAGAAACCTTTTACTGCATGAATAGCTTCCTTTGTGATAGTGTGAGACCTATCAAGATACATGTTCCCGCCATGTGCATGACTAAGGATAATCCTGACATGTTCTTCCTCAAAATATTCAAGAAAATAGACTGCATTATGAAAACCTTTTTCATAAACCCTAATATTTTCAAGTTTGATCTTCCTGCTCTTGTCGCACAGAGATTTAAGTTGAGATTAGATTTTCAATGAACCTAGATCCTCAATTTTACAATCTATATACTTGTCAAATCACCTTTGATCAAAACACCTTGTGGTACTTGAGATAAAGCATTATAAGACTCAGTCTTATCTGTTTTCATTGACTCCATAACTTTAGCAGTGATAAAAAGATTCTCTGTTGGTGTAGACGATGATGTCATAATCTTGATTCGAGAGAGAGATTAACAAAAATATCTTATTCCCTTTGCATTGGTAGGGTTTTTGGTTTCTCTCTCTCTCTCTTACACCCGATTCACCTTTCCTTAGCTTCAAATCTGATTCAACTTTTTTAATCCATAGCACAAATTTGTTCTCAATCTGCTAACAATGCTCTATTTTGTTCTGCAAGTGCTCAAAAATTCTTCTTCAAATGCAAGTAGGAAAAAAATGACTTAGTTAACTTCCTTTTATTCATTTTACCGACTGAATTAATTACACTACCGATAGAGTAACAAACCCTAATTACCACTTAACAAACTCTCTTATATGGGTGGGCATACTAACCGATTGGTGATCCTTTAGAAAACCGATAGATAACAATATAAAAAATTCTCATATCCCAATTAAAAAAACAAAAATTAATTACTATACACTCTTCAAGGGGTCTGGAAATAGATTTACCGATATGCTCCCCTTAGGCTTGTTGAAAAACTCAGTTTACCGGTGTAGCATTCTCCACACTAGGTGAAGGATTGGATTCTTCTAATGGCTTGTCCTCACTTTTCTTCTTCCAAATTCTATTCATCTCTGCTTTTGTTTCTTCAACATCAACCTTCTGCTTTCCTTTCTGATCCTCAGAGTTATTTACCGGTTGGTTCTTCTTTGTTCTGCAAAACTTGGCAATATGTCCCGATTTGTGACAATGATAGCAGGCCATTCCACATGCTCTCCAAGGTCCTACATTACCTCTTCCAGTCCTTCTTTTGCAATTCATAGCCACATGTCCATAGTTATTGAAAATTGTGCAAATCACATTTGTTACCTTCTCCATCTCATAGGGACTAAACCAGTTGACATAAGGTTTTTGCCAGTTCATGTTTCTCTGGTTGTCATAAGTCCTTCTCCAGTCACCAATAGGTCTTGGATTCATGTGAGGTGCTAGGCTATTTGCTCTATATCTGCATTCAATTGATCTATGTGCATACATATTGCATGTGTAACAATGACCTTCAAATATTTTAGACACATATCTAATATTATAATTATAGCTTGTGCTCTCATTAGATCTGCTTCTACAAACCATTATGTCCAGGCTTGTGATAGATAAAGAAAATAGGTTCGTAAGCTTTCTTACCAGTAGGCTTCTTAGCCTTAGGAGTAGTTTTACCTTCATGCATGTTGCTCTTGGTACCAGAAGATTCTCCTTTCTCAGATGTATTATATCCTAGCCCATGTGTGTCACTTTTCGTCCTCTAAGATTGGATCTGTTCATCCAGCATAGACGAGATTTTGTTGAATTTGTCAAGCTTCCCATTAGCCTCAGTAAGCTCTTTGGTAAGATTTGCATTATGCTTCATAAGAGTCTCTCTAAGAGACATTGCCATTTCAAGATCTGCTTGTAATGCTTCTTTTTCTTCCTTCTCCTCGTGCCAATGTTCATACAAAGTTGCATTCTCCTGCTTGATCTTTGATATCTCATTATCTTTCTCTTTGATCAGGTCTTCAACTGCCCTCCTAGCTCCAAGTTCTTGACTCATACGGATTGTAAGAGATTCAAGTTCTCTCCTTAGGTTAATTTTTTTACCATTTAGTTTCTCCACTTCTTCAGCCAGTGCATCAATGTTGGCCTCATATGAAGAGTTGTTGTCAGAGATCTCCAATAATTGCTCAATCGGTTCTCTCCTCTTTGCTTGTGCAGCTTTGAATCTACCTCACAGGGTTTCAAGCTCATCCCTAGTTTCATCAAGTACTCTAGCCATCTCTCTATAGCTCATATCCCCCATAATGGCTTTAGGGTTTCCTTCCTAGCGATTAAGCCTTAGTCTTTGATACCAATTGATAGACTTACAAAGCACTCAGAGGGGGGGGGTGAATCAGTGATAGCAAAAACAATAACACTTTAATCCCAGACTGGTAAAAACATTTAACCAATTTACTTATGAATTTGCATGCAATCCAAAGTGTTATAAAAGAATTCACAACAAGTAAAACATTCACCATAACACAAGTATTTATACGTGGAAAACCCAACTGGGAAAAACCACGCTAAGATGGAACTCACAAGTTAACTATCTACAAAAATAGGTAAGTGACTAGTTAAGGTCTACAAAGTGCTCTGATAGGAGCGAATCCTGTTAAAGATCCCAAGCCCTGTTAGGAGCTATACCTAGTTAAAGGTAACCTCAGCGGAGAATTTAGATCCAAGTTAATGAACCACCTTGTTAGAGGATTTATACAATGAATCTTGTTAGAGCTTAGCTGGTTAGGGATTTTAACTGGTGTAGTGATTAGAAAACAACAGGTGGTATGATCTAGGAATAGCACATCTGCTTGTTTAGATCCTTTGATGCTCACTCCTTACTGCATCACAGACTACTCTGCAACTCCTTCAATAAATCACATCAACACTAATTCATAACACCACTTGTATCTCACATATCAAAATAACTCATCACAATATCTTTTTATAGACATTAGATTTCATGTCGACTCTAGAACCTTAAACATAATTTCCTAGGTTCAGTGTATCTAGACAATCTTTCATAACACATCATAAATCACTGCCAAAAATGTCAGTTAGTGGTAACTCATCATGACTGGTGATAACTCATCACACAAGAAGTGAAACTGGTTGGAACGTCGTTACCAACTGAGTGTTGACTGCTTCCAACTCACAAACCAATTGTCTCCATTCGCCTCCTTGTCTCTCTTCGTTGCATCTTGAAACTGGTGACAGAGAAATAGACCAAAAATGATTGTCATGACTGCATATATCAGTTGTCTACATATATCAGTTTAGACATCTTCATACTGGTTGGACTTACTCTATACATATGATACCAGTTTACAATACAAAGACTTAATAGTAGTACCGGTTTAACTTAACTAAGACAATTAAAACATATGTGTGCCATTAATCACAACACATAAAGTTATCCAATACAAAAATCATCATCATGCCAACAACTGCATGTGGTGATTTGATCAAGTAAATGAGATTTGATTAATAGAGCAGGTATTTTGACTGAGACTTAACTGGTAGTGATGAAAATCACTCAGATCGGTAAAACAACACAAAATTAGATTTGTTATGTCGGTGGCCGACATAACTAAGGCATGCAATGTAAGATTGTCTAGATACATTGAACCTAGGGAATTGTTTCAAGGTTCTAGATGACATAATAATATTTTTAAGATGTGTGATAAGGTATGAAGATATATATATGAGTATGAGCTTGAATGTGTGAGACATCATTAGCGAATTTCAGATTTCTGATAGTGCAATGATCAAAAGAGTTCTGAGATGAAGTATATGTGAAGTTGTAATGTTCTGAAGTGGATCTTATCATACACTAATGGTGTTATACTGAGATCATTTTTACTTGTTGTCTCCCTAATAGTTTCAGCAAGAAAATCCTCTCACAAGGTCACTCCTAACATGGTGCAGTGTCGGATCCTAACAATTTTGATCATTAAATCCTCTAACCAGGTGACACATTAACTTGTGTTTGCAAATCCCAATAACGTGGGTAGCTCCTAACAAGGATGGTCCTCTCAGGCCTTATTGTATAGTTCTTAACCAGGCTTAGACACTCCTAATAGGGTGTGCCCCTAGCCAGTTGTTGTAGACCTTAACTGGTCAGATCTCTATACTGTAGATAGTGGATCTTTGTGGGTACTAACTCCCACCATGTTTTTTCCCATTTGGGTTTTCCATGTATAACCTCTTGTGTCATGTGGTTTATGCTATATATAGTGATTGCATACTTGGTGTTATTTCTTATATGCCTATTGAGTTTTAAGTTGGTGAAATTGATAATTGGATTTGTATTTGTTTTTACTTGCACTGATTCATACCCCCCCCCCCTCTCAATTCCTTATAAGTTCATCAACTATATCATTAGATGGTAAGCATAATAATGATAATGTCAATTATGTTGAAGTTTAAAGGAATAATCTTTTGAGTGTAGGACAATTAGTGGATAAGGGATTTCAATTATAGTTCAAGGATGGAAAATGCAAAACCATCAACAAATCTAGATTAGAGATTACAACCAGTACTCAGACTAAAGGTAACATCATTCATTTGAACTTCAGTGAGAAGACATGTTTGATTGAACATATTGATGAGAGTTGGCTATGACATAAGAGGTTGTGTCATGTGAATTTTGATTGCATTGTAAAGATCAGTTCAACTAAAGCAGTTACAGATATACCTAAGATTGTGAAGCCTTATAATCCGGTATGTAAGGGATGTCAAATGGGTAAGCAAGTCAGAACTTCTTTTAAGAGTATACAAGATAAATCTAATGATATTATTGATCTTATTCATACTCATTTGTGTGGTCCTGCTAGAATAAGAAGCTTTCAGGGTGATAGATATTTCATGCTAATCATTGATGATTATTCTAGAATGAAATGGGTTACTTTTCTAAGGGAGAAATCTGAAGCCTTTGAAAAAGTTCAAAATCTTTAAAGCTATGGTTGAGACAGAGGCAGGGTTGAAGAATAAATGCTTAAGATCTGATCAGGGTGGTGAATTCACATCCGGTGAATTTAATAGTTATTTTGAGAAACATGGCATAAGGAGATAGTTGTCTACACCCCAAACACCTCAGCAGAATGGTGTTGTGGAAAGGAAGAACAAAACAATCCTGGATGCAGCTAGAACTATGATGATGGAAGCTAATTTGCCTCATATCTATTGGAGAGAAGTTGTGATCACGATGATATACACATTCAATAGAGTTCACATCAAAGGAGACATTGGTAAGACTCCTTATGAGTTATGGTTTGGTCATACACCTATAGTTAATTATTTCAGAATCTTTGGTAGTAAATGTGATATCAAAAGAGATGATCCCATTGGAAAGTTTGATCCTAGATGTGATGAAGGGATATTTCTTGGTTATTCAAATGAAAGCAAAGCATATAGATGTTATAACAAAATATTACAAAGAATTGTGGAAAGTGATAATGTCAAGGTTGATGAGAAGAACAGAGGTCAAATCATAACTTATGAGAGAGAACTGGAAGTAGAAATGATCATAATTGATCCGGTAGTACTTGCACTGGAACAAAATGTTGAACCACTTACCCCGACAGTATCAGAAAATTCAATAGTAACTAAAGATCGGAGGAGAGAAACAGAAAGTCAGAATACTCCTAGGTATGTAAGGTTGAATAATTCAGAAGATCAGATCATTGGAGACAAGAACAAAGGAGTGATGACAAGAAGAAGGTTGGAAGCTGAAGAGGTATGCTTAATTTCTCAAATTGAATTGGCATCAGTAGTTGAGGCATGTAAGGATGAATGTTGGATGAAATCTATGGAAGAGGAATTGGATCATATAGAAAAGAACAACACATGGACTTTAGTTCCCCGACCTAAAAATAAGAATGTTATTAGAACTAAATGGGTTTTTAGGAATAAATTGAATGAAGATGGACAAGTTGTGAGGAACAAGGCTAGATTGGTATGCAAAGGATATTCTCAGAAGGAAGGCATTGATTATGATGAAACTTTTTCTCTGGTAGCTAGAATTGAAGTTGTGAGATTATTTCTTGCTTATGTTGCCCATAAGAAATACAAGGTTTATCCGAAGGATGTTAAGTGTGCACTTCTAAATGGAGATCTTGAAGAGGAAGTCTACATTGAGCAACTTGATGGATTTTCACTTTCAGATGACAAAAACATGGTTTGCAAAGTGAGGAAAGCTTTATATGGATTGAAACAAGCCCCTAGGGATTGGTATGCTAGATTGGACAAATATCTTTTGAAGCTTGGTTTCACTAAAGGTAATGTTAACAGTAACTTGTATTATAAGATCACTAATGATGACATATTGATTATTGAGGTCTTTGTTGATGATATCATTTTTGGAGGTGAGGAAAAGTTATGTATGGAATTTTCTAATAATATGAAGAATGAATTTGAGATGTCTATGACTAGAGAAATATGATTTTTCTTAGGTTTGCAGATTACTCGGACTGATAAAGGTATTTTCATCTGTCAAACTAAGTATGCTAGAGAGTTGTTAATTTGGTATGGAAAATTCTAAACCGATTGGTACTCCTATGGTTACAAGTGAGAAATTGACAAAGAAAGATATACCAGCTCCGGTAAATCCTATAAGGTATAAATCTATGATTGAAGGTTTGTTATATATGACTCAGACTAGACTGGATATAATGAATGTAGTTTGTAATGTATCAAGATATCAGAGTGATCCTAGAGAGAATCATGAGAGTGCAGTGAAAAGGATTTTCAGATATTTACAAGGAACAACTGAGTATGGTTTATGGTATCCTAAAGATGATGACTTTACACTATGTGCATATACAGATGTAGATTGGATTGGAGATATAGATGACCGGAAAAGCACATCTGGTGGAGCTTTCTTTCTTGGAAAGAAACTTGTTTCATGGATCAGCAAGAAACAATCATGTACTTCTTTATCTACTGTTGAAGCTGAGTATGTTGTTGTTGCTACTAATTGTACACAAATTCTATGGATGAAGAAAATGTTGAAGGATATAAGGGTAGATTGTAATGAACCGGTAGTTATTCACTGTGATAACTTTGCTTCTATTGATATATCAAAGAATCTAGTATTTCATTTAAAGACAAAGCACATATCAATCAAGTATAACTTTTTGAAGGAAAAAGGTAGAAGCAAATGAGTCAGATTGGTTTATGTGAACACTAAAGAGCAAATTGCAGACATCTTCACTAAGCCTTTGCCAAAGGAATCATTTGAGTACTTTAGAGGTAGATTGGGGGTCTCTTCCCCTTTGATAGAGACTTAAGTGATGTTGATTGGCATCAGTTCGGTATGCATTTATCAGAGCTATCATTCATTCTGGATTGATGTGTTGGTACTACTACTCAGGGGGAGTAGTTAGCTTTGTAGTTTAGAGGATCTATGGTTTTTCTTTGCTTTTTAAGTCATATTTATGGCATTCATGTCAAAGGGGGAGAGATATACATGTGAAAAACAAAGCTTAATAGAGATATCTTTCATAGGGAGAGTTTGGTTCAGATTTATTGATTCAGAAATTCATTATTATATCATATGTTGGATGTCTTCCATTGGGGGAGACTTGTTTGGCATTTCTTGGCACTTGAATATTTTTCACATCTAGTGTTTCCATCAATGTCAAAGGAGGAGATTTTTGGCAATTTGGAGGAATTCATTATGTGTTGCATTGATGTCAACACTAGCTTGTTTGGTTGTCTACTAGGTTCCAGTAGAGTGGTTGGATTGTGATATTGATCAGATGATCAATCTTTGGTTTGTTCTGATTGGTGGAATTAGTTTGGTTCGGTCATTCATGTGGCTTAGATGCGTATCTTATTCACTTGGTTTGAGATATGGTGATCTGAAAGCTGTCATATGTTCTAGTAAGACTTTTGGTTACCGGTAAGGGTTTTAGAGTCAGAACTTTATTGAAGATCTTTTGATGGATTTGATAAGTGGTATTGGTGCGGATTCTAGAAGGTTCTCAGAATGCTGATGGTTGTCGTGTTGGTGTTCCAATTGATTGGTGGTGTTGCATTTGGCTTATGGTGACCTATTTTAGGTTTGGTATTATTTTGTTAGGTTATGGAACAGTTTGTGTAATGTGTTGATGGATGCTCTCGATGCATTACCAGTTGGATTTATTGATTGGTTGATGTTGTTTCGGCCTCAGGCCGACTTGGGTTATCATTGGTTTGTGGGTTTATGTAATGGATTTATTGTATTATCTTTTAGGTGGCCAACCTAATTGTTTAGGTCTTGTGTTTGTATATATGTTGTAAGATCTCTTTGTAGATCATGGTCACGGTTATGGTTATAGGATTATATGTGTGCAAATAAAGTTGTAATCATATGTAGAGGTTTTGGTCGATCATAGGCAATCAAATTGGGTTGTGTAAGAGGTTTAAGACCTCTGATATTGAGCTCAACCAGAACTGTACTCAGGCATAGGAGATTTTATTCTTGCAATTCAATCTTCTTTCCGGATTGTAGTTTGGAGATCTTTTGTAGTCAGTGAGGCTCCTTTGTGATGAGAAATGTGCTCTAGGTAGTGTGCCTTCCTACATGTGTAGGCCCCTTTATTGTAATCACATACTTACTATAGAAGTATCATCTGATTGTGGGTAGGGTTTCCCACCATGGTTTTTCCCTTTACCGGGTTTTCCACGTACAAATCTTGGTGTTATGTGTTGTGGATGCATGGTATTTGGTTTGTGATTTATGTTTGTGCTTAATTGATATATCTGCTATTCCGGTGTTTGGTTTATGCATTCTGGTAAAAGGTTTTAAGTTCTCAAAGTTCATAATTTGTTGACAACTGATTCACTCCCCCCCCCTCAATTGTCCAGCGGTTATCCTAACAATGGGAAGGATTCACAAAGGAAGATCATTTACCCAATTCAACTTAGCAACTTGGGGATAACCATTCATGGTTATAAATACAATTTTATGCTCAACACACAACATCAGCTGGACAATTGGTCTAATAGATTTTAAGGTATTAGAGGAAACCAAACAACCCAATAAAACACTCTGAAACTCCCTTTGTTAAGGATCAAATGGACTTCCTTCACAACGCAGCCCAACACCTAGTAGCCCTCATTCTTGGGGTTTTGACATGACTTTTTGCACAGGGGTGACTGACACAAAAGGAACACAAATTCAAATACCCATTTGGGATATGCAAAACATACCTCAATTCCACCATATTTTACTTTGAAAAACCTCTCTCAAAATAGGGTTGTCAATAGTTTCAAGGGTTTAGTTAGGTCAGTTTACAAAGCAACCACTCACAAAATCCTCACCACTCCTCAACCAACCAATCCATAGGTTGGTTAACATCACCAAACTAGAAAATGAACCATTTTTGGGCACCCACACTCACTAGATTACAACCAGCTTACAAATTTCTCATCACAGGTTATGTTTCAAGCTTGTCACGTAGAGATGCTAGACCTAGAGTTTCCAAATACAATCACCAACCTTGACCCCTTATTATCTAATCTTTTTCAACATTGAAATGACTCCCCAATCTCTCATTCCATCGAATTTGGGAATTTGCAATCGTGGAATGAAGGGTTATTTACATTTTTTCTAACAAAACTCTTACCTCCTAGAGTTTGATGATAGTTTTTCAAAATCCACTCAAATGTACTTAATACTGGATGAAAATTGACCCAATCACAACCAAATGAAACTATACTCACCACTCTTCAATCTCCCATAGGTTTCTAATCATTACTCTACTTTAAAGAAATGTACCAAACACTACAACACAGAAAAACAATGAATTTGCATAGGGAACCAATGTATATTTTATTCAAGTTGCTCCAAACTTCTTCAACAACCAAGCCTCAACCAAATGGAGGTTTTTTAAACAAGTCTCCATCCATTCCCAATATTCCCTAACCACCTTTCAAGTTGATGGTCATTAGGTTACAAATATAGCAACTTTACATTATGTAAAGTACAAAGTTGTCAAACAGTTTTTCAACTTTTGCATATTGTTGACAAAAATTTGTGAACCAACCCTAACTAACTTCTAATCAGAAAATAAATAACTAAGGAGTCCAAATGGACCAAATTAAATCATTACCTTCAACATTTGACAACCTGTTATATTTTGACATCACCATGACAACATTTGCCCATATAGGGCCGATGGCCAACATTACAAATGGTCCATAGGACCTTATTAAACCTTAACATGACAAGAAACATGAAAGAAAAGAAAAAAATCCAACTACCCTCAAGGAGGCATGAAATCCCTTGGGTGCCCATGCACCAGTTCTTCAGTAATAACATTCACCATACATATTGGATCAATAAGAAATCCTCGTGAGAGATTTCCTTTGGTCTTTGTAGTTTTGTACAATGGTCCATTGGGTGCATCAATAGTCTCCCTAGAATCAAAGGTGATGCATGTTTCAGGTTCACATTTGGATTGTTCAATAAGATTCACAAGAGTGCTTGATTCTATGCCCATATCATTAGGAGTAAGTTAAGTCTTTAGACTCAACAAAATTAGTGGAATGAGAAGGCAAAGGATTAGTAAACATTTAAAATTTTGGGTTAGGAGGTACCAAGAATTTGTTCTCTTTATCATTCACACCTTGAACAGATATAGTATTGGAATCAATATGGTGTTGGATCTTATGCCTTGGTTTATAACACTCTTCAGTATAATGACTAGCTTGATGATGGTATTTGCAAAAGGATTTATGGTCAAAAGAAGTTGGTAAAGGATTAGAGGTATCTATAGGTTTAATGGGAGGAAGATGCAACACATTAGCATTCATCAATCTAAGAATTATACTATGTAATGATTCGGAAAGTGCATAAATTATCTTCTAAAGATTGATGATAAAGGGGCCACACCTAATATTGTGGATGCCACTTGTGTATTAATATGATTGGAAGAGTTATCATTGATCTTGATGAAGCTTTTTTTTTAATATATACTTTTGGAATCTTTGTTGAGATCTCTCATTCTTATCAATTGGAGCCATTGAACAAGAGGAATCAAACTGGCTCACTTGAAGTTGATAGTTATGAAGCATTGCACACAATGTTGTGAAAGATGAAAATTCAAAAATAAGAAGCTTATCTCTAATATCCTTTTGCAAATTAGTAATGAAAATTCTTTAAATATCACCTTTAGGCATAGGGTAAGGAATTTGTCAAAGAAAATGTTTATATCTAGCAATGAAATCAGTCACTTTTTCTTTAACTCCTTGCTTACAATGAATCAAAACAGTCAAAGTAATTTTAAGACCAATGTTATTTTGAAATTGTTGAGTGAATGAATTAGCCAATTATTGAAAAGAAGTGATATAATAACTTTCTATTGGCATAACATTAGTATCAACAATGTGAGTAATGCCACACAACACTTCCACACAAATTTCATCACTCTAAACCATTCTCCTCTAGCCTTCAATTAAGGGGATTGCATCACTATTTGAGTGTTCTTGACCCATATATTGTTGAAGTTTATCCAGTTCCTTGTCAAGCTTCCCCAATTGGTCAATTGTTACTCGAGTTAAGGAGTCATCATCATCATGAGAAGTGTGAGAGGAATGGTTCTCCATAATGTTAGGTGTAGACACCTAAAAATGTCTCTATAATCGTATACTAATTATTCATCTAATTAATTAAGTAATTCTTTAATTATTTGATTAAACTAACTATTCCTTCTAATCATCACCCTTCAAAACTTCTAAGTATTCTATTTTTGCTCTCAAATCATTTTAATCACTTAACCTTATTTCAAAAATTAATTAAATATTAATTTTGATTAATTGTGATCTATTCTTTAGTTAAATAATCTTTATTATTTAATTAAGCTCATTTCTAATGTTTAAATAATTTCATTTAAATTATTTAAATTAATTAATTATTCTTCCAGATCACCAAATTCTAATTTCCAATTATTTTCATTTAATTTCACATTTTCAAATTCAAATTCAAATTGAAAATGAATGTCAAATTCAATTTCAAAATCATGAAAATCCATACTGAGCAATCAAATCAGTTAACTAATCAATCCCCCTTTTAACTCACAATCACCTCTTTCTGACTAATCCATCAATCCACTTATCTCTCCAATCTATTTTGTTGTCTCTCCAATCGATTCAATCTACTGATCAATCTACTCAGCCGTCTCACTCATCTATTCAATTCATTGATCAATCAATTGAGTCAATTGCCCAGTCAATCTGAGTTAACTATTCAATCTATTTTGTTGACAGGCCAACCAATCTCAGTTCACTAATCAATCAAAATTGGTTCACTATCCATCAAACTTTAGTTCTTTTTGTCACCCAATTTTAGTTGAAAATCTATAAACAAAATCATTTTCTCAATCAAGCTAGAATCACAGTCTTTGAAATAGTTGCTAATCTATGCAGGAAATTAGTGCAATACCTGAGAGCCAATTCAACAACAACTAAGGAGAAGAGCAATGGAAGCCTTGTTAAATCAATTAAGGGAGTCTTAAAATAGATTTCAATTCATTTCATAATTCAATTGATATTAGCATTATTTCATTGTAATTTAGGAGTAATTTGATTGGATTAGCATTGGTGATTCGCTCTGATAATCTAATTATGTTTTTTATTTTCTTTGAAACAACGTTGTTTCGATATTGTCTCAAAGAGGGGCAAATGTAGACACCTAAAAATGTCTCTTCAATCATATACTAATTATTCATCTAATTAATTAAGTAATTCTTTAATTATTTGATTAAACTAACTATTTCTTCTAATCATCACCCTTCAACACTTCTAATTATTCTATTTGTGTTCTCAAATCATTTTAATCAGTTAACCCTATTTTAAAAATTAATTATTTAATTAATTGTGATTTATTTCTTAGTTAAATAATCTTTATTATTTAATTAAGCTCATTTCTAATGTTTCAATAATTTCATTAAAATTGTTTAAAGTGATTAATTATTCTTCCAAATCCCCAAATTCTAATTTCCAATTAATTTCATTTGATTTCACATTTTCAAATTCAAATTCGCCAAATGCAAATTTTATTTAATTTCAACAAATTTCATTTACATTTCATGATTTGAAAATCCAAATCAAAATTCAAATTGAAAATGAATGTCAAATTCAATTTCAAAATCATGAAAATCCTGACGAAGCAATCAAATTAGTTAACTCAGTTAACTAATCAATCCCCCTTTTAACTCGCAATCACCTCTTTTTGACTAATCCATCAATCCACTTATCTCTCCAATTTATTTAGTTATCTCTCCAATCAATTCAATCTACTGATCAATCTACTCAGTCATCTCACTTATCTATTCAGTTCACTGATCAATCAATTGAGTCAACTGCCTAGTCAATTTGAGTTAACTATTCAATCTATTTTGTTGACAGGCCAATCAATCTCGGTTCACTAATCAATCAAAATTAGTTCACTGTCCATCAGACTTCAATTCTTTTTGTCACCCAATTTTGGTTGAAAACCTATATAAACAACATCATTTTTTCAATCAAGCTAGAACCACAGTCTTCGAAATAGTTGCTAATCTATTCAGGAAATCAGTGCAATACCTGAGAGCCAATTCAACAACAACTAAGGAGAATAGCAATGGAAGCATTGTTAAATCAATTGGGGAAGTCTTAAATTAGATTTCAGTTTATTTCATAATTCAATTGATATTAGGATTATTTCATTGTAATTTAGGAGTAATTTGATTAGATTAGAGTTGGTGATTTTCCTTGATAATCTAATTATGTTTTTTTTATTTTCTTTGAAACAACGTCATTTTGACATTGTCTCAAAGAGGGGAAAATGTAGACACCTAAAAATGTCTTTTTAATCGTATACTAATTATTCTTCTAATTAATTAAGTAATACTTTATTTATTTGATTAAACTAACTATTTCTTCTAATCATCACCCTTCAACACTTCTAATTATTCTATTTTTGTTCTCAAATCATTTTAATTAGTTTTTGATTAAGGGTAAATAGGTTTTGAGGGGACCAGAAAACTCATACAACAGGTTTTGAGGGGACCCAAAACCCCATAGGTTTTGAAGGGACCCAAAACCCTCAGATTTTACCAGGATCTGGAACCCACATTAAAACGCTACTAAAAGAAAAGAGCCTCAACATACCAACAGCCAAACCACAAACTAGACATACGTCCTTAATCCATAAACAAGGGTTTTACAAGCTCCCTTAACCTACAGATGAACCCATGGGTGTATCCAAGCCCCCATCACCTTCAATAACACCAGATTACAATAGATAAACATATACTCACAACCTGGACTAATGGGGTTTTGAAAGGCTCCCCTAACCTTCATCATGGATTTTGAACTGGCTCCTAGAACCAACAAACAAGGGTTTTCCCATGCTCCCTCAACCTATAGAAAAGTATTCAGCCAGCCAATAGCATAACTAACCCTTAACCAAAAACCACAACTGGACAATCTGGGCGCTTTAAAATTGCTAGCATCTAGATTGCCATCTGAAAAACCAGCTATAAAAGAAAACAAGAGGGTTTTTACTGGTTCCCTCAACCCACAGAACCAATAGCACAAACAAAAGCAACCAAAATTCTTCCTCAACCCAACTCTCCACCTCTAAAGGAGACAATGTCACCTCAATAAGACAAGGAGGAATGCAAATCGACAGCCCGAAAAAACCAACCAAAACCACAAGTTGCATCCGTCTGCATGAGAAAAAAAATAGGGTTTTTACGGGCTCCCTCAACCCACAACACCAACATCACGAATTTAAATAGCCAAAATGCACCCTCACTCGAACTCTCCACCTCAATAGGAAATAGGTCCCCATTAATAAGGAAAAAAGGAATGCAAACCAGTATAACAAATAAAACTTTTGATGCCACAGGAAGCACCCACCAAACCCTTCCATCAATCCTCATCTCCACCTCAAAAGGAGAAAGGGTCACTTCAATAGGCTTAGAAGGAAAATAGCCAGACTACCCAGAAAAAATTTTCTTAGCGAGGAAACAAAACCATCTCGCCAAAACCATAAAAGTGCAAACCCTCATAGGGAGAGAGTCAAGAAAACAAGGGATAAGAGCAGAAAAAACCCACAACACAGATAAATCATGAAAAGAATAGAGGGAATTATCACCCCCATAATAATAGATCCCCACCAGAAAAGCCACATAATGACGAGACCCATCAAAGCCCTGCAACCAAAAACCATAGGAAAAGAGAGGCAGGGAAAAACACCGTCCTTCCCGAGGCCAAACCCACACACCATTGAAAGAGGCCAAACACGTAGATCAAACACGGAAGAGACCTCCACACCCATAAAACCACCACATGGACCCTTGAAAACCCAGCAACCACTTGCAAAGAGCAAAGGATCCACACCTTCCACTTCACCACTCTCAACCTTGTCACTCGTCGTACCACAAGATACGTAACAAAAAACCAGAACAACAAACAAAAACAGAACCTCAGTTAACCCTATTTCAAAAATTAATTAAATAATAATTATTTAATTAATTGTAATTTATTCATTAGTTAAATAATCTTTATCATTTAATTAAGCTCATTTCTAATGTTTAAATAATTTCATTTAAATTAATTAATTATTCTTCCAAATCCCCAAATTCTAATTATTAATTAATTGCATTTAATTTCAAATTTTCAAATTCAAATTCCCCAAATGCGAATTTTATTTAATTTCAACAAATTTCATTTGCATTTCATCATTCAAAAATCCAAATTTAAATTCAAATTGAAAATGAATGTCAAATTCAATTTCAAAATCATGAAAATCCTGACTGAGCAATCAAATCATTTAACTAATCAATCCCCCTTTTAACTCTCAATCACCTCTTTCTAACTAATCCATCAATCCACTTATCTCTCCAATCTATTCAGTTATCTCTCCAATCAATTCAGTCTACTAATCAATCTATTCAATCATCTCACTCATCTATTCAGTTCATTGATTAATCAATTGAGTCAACTGCCTAGTCAATCTGAGTTAACTATTCAATCTATTTTGTTGACAGGCCAATCAATCTCAGTTCACTAATAAATCAAAATCAGTTCACTATCCATCAGACTTCAGTTCTTTTTGTCACCCAATTTTGGTAGAAAATATATATAAACAACATCATTTTCTCAATCAAGCTAGAACCACAGTCTTTGAAATAGTTGCTAATCTGTGTAGGAAATCAATGCAATACTTGAGAGCCAATTCAACAACAACTAAGGAGAAGAGAAATGAAAGCCTTGTTAAATCAATTGAAGGAGTCTTAAATTAGATTTCAATTCAATTGATATTAGTATTATTTCATTGTAATTTAGGAGTAATTTGATTAGATTAGAGTTGGTGATTTGCTCTGATAATCTAATTATGTTTTTTATTTTCTTTGAAACAACGTCGTTTTGACATTGTCTCAAAGAGAGGCAAATGTAGACACCTAAAAATGTCTCTTTAATCATATACTAATTATTCGTCTAATTAATTAAGTAATTCTTTAATTATTTGATTAAACTAACTATGTCTTCTAATCATCACCCTTCAACACTTCTAATTATTCTATTTATGTTCCATTTTAATTAGTTAACCCTATTTCAAAAATTTATTAAATATTAATTATATAATTAATTGCGATTTATTCCTTAGTTAAATAATCTTTATTATTTGATTAAGCTCATTTCTAATGTTTAAATAATTTTATTTAAATTATTTAAATTAGTTAATTATTCTTCCAAATCCCCAAATTCTAATTTCCAATTAATTTCATTTAACTTCACATTTTCAAATTCAAATTCCCCAAATGCGAATTTTATTTAATTTCAACAAATTTTATTTGCATTTCATATTTGAAATCCAAATTCAAATTCAAATTGAAAATGTATGTCAAATTCAATTTCAAAATCATGAAAATCCCTATTGAGCAATCAAATCAGTTAACTTGATTAACTAATCAATCCCCCTTTTAACTCTCAATCACCTCTTTCTGACTAATCCATCAATCCACTTATCTCTACAATCTATTCAGTTTTCTCTCCAATCAATTCAGTCTACTGATCAATCTACTCACTCATCTATTCAGTTCACTGATCAATCAATTGAGTCAACTGCCCAATCAATCTGAGTTAACTATTCAATCTATTTTGTTGACAGGCCAATCAATCTTAGTTCACTAATAAATCAAAATCAGTTCACTGTCCATTAGACTTTAGTTCTTTTTGTCACCCAATTTTGGTTGAAAATCTATATAAACAACATCATTTTCTCCATCAAGCTAGAATCATAGTCTTTGAAATAGTTGCTAATCTATTCAGGAAATCAATGCAATACCTTAGAGCCAATTCAACAACAACTAAGGAGAAGAGCAATGGAATCCTCCTTAAATCAATTGAGGGAGTCTTAAATTATATTTCAATTCATTTCATAATTCAATTGATATTAGCATTATTTCATTGTAATTTAGGAGTAATTTGATTAGATTAGAGTTGGTGATTCACTCTGATAATCTAATTATGTTATTTACGCTTAATTTACCTCTGAAAATATTAGGTATGTCTTGTCTAGGGATACAAGATTCATCCAAGTTCCCATGGAATAGGTTATTTAACCCTAGCTCAAACCCCTTAGTATTTTAACTTTAGGAAGCCATAAGTCTATAACTTCTTCTCACCAAAATATTGGATGTAGAACTAAGGGTAACAAAACTCATGCACAAAGAAGGAAAACTTGTATTGGTAGACTTGAAATCATAATAATTTTGATAATGCAAGCTAAGTAAATGATTAAACAATGCAATTTATTTATAAAATGATTGACTAACCAATGAATTAAGCAAACATATGCTTCTAAATTCAAAAATAACATGAAATATAAATCAGATCTGAGCAAATAAACCATAAATTATGCAACCCACAAGTCAATTTTTAACAAAAAATTGTAAATTGAACCTCCAAATATTTGTATTTTGATGCAAAGGTATTTGGTCCTAAACACTTCCTTGGATAAGAAACTTAATAGGTTTACTCAAAACCTTCAATTCCCTTAAGTCTTTTACTCCTTATAAGCATGCCAACCCACTCAAACTTAGATTTTGGTTCTCACAACTATCTCAACCCTTCTAATGGCCTTAACACACTTATTATATCTCAACTCAATACCCCATACTTTCCTTTTGTGGAGTTTTGACTCCTAACACCAAACTGCTCTTTCTAGGCTTCAATCCTACTAGCCCTGCCAATCGATTAATTGGCACTTAACTCACAAACTCTCCAAAATCATTAACCAAAAAATTACATTTCCTGATACCTTTTTGGGAGTAAAATAGCATATTTCAAACTCAGTTATTAATCCTTTGGACAAACTGTATGGACTAGTACGCTTTTACAAAGCAACTACCCTTGAAACTTAACATCAGACTAGGAAAATTCTTATAGTCCTCTAATATGCCTCCAAACTCATGTTTATGACATTAATTAGATAAAATCAACTCTTTAAGGGTGCTTTCTATCAAACCCTCACCAAATAGGCCCAAAATCTAGGGCTTTCTATAAATCTCAACAAAAATCACTTCTAGGTCAAACAAATCATCAAAAAACCATAGTGTACATTCCCATACTATTACCAACATAAAAAAACACCTTCTTAAGCCACATTCTCTTCTGCTACACTTGTGGCATCCATTTCATGCTTCTTTCCAAGCCAACTAGTCACATTCTTAGGTGATCACCTCTTCAACTCTTCTTTCTTGCATTAACCATGTTAGAATCATAATATTACATCAAGTAAAGTCCCATCCCACATGAAACAATGGTTACATAAAGTGGGATGGCCATAAAATCATTGAAAACCCCTCAAACCCTTATATTTTCCAACATTGTCTCGGGATAGTCAATAGGAAGCATGTAAAATGAATTGTTCAAGGATTCACAAGGATGAAAAAATGTATATAACACCTATATTAATTGTACAAATCCAACTACCAATGCAAAAAATAAGTGGATTCAATCCAAGCTTACAAGAACGTGCTTAGAACCATACCAAAAGTGTAGAAAACCTAAAAGTTCATTCATTCACATGTACATTCCATTCATCTCCCTTTTTTTTGTGTTTCATTGGCCTTTTATTGGAATTAATTTTTTTTTCAAAGGCTTGAATAGCCCGTATATCCCTTCAAAACTTCCTAACTACCCTTTACCTGCCATAGAAACTAACTGTTATAGTTTAAAAATTCAAATTTGTAAACTTAATAAAATGCCTTTTCAAACCCCCAACCCCACCATAGGGCATTATTCATGACATTATAATATTTTTTTATGACCCTATTACATCCATTGGACTCATTAGGCATCATGTGTGCCATTTAGCATATTTTGGTCCTATGGCCCTTACGAGGACCATCAGGACATTTTACTATTTTATCAAATTTATTACAACCAAAAGCCATAATTGGCTTGATTACATCAATATTAGGCCTTATAGACCATTTACCTTCTTCATCATGCCTTGGTGGCATCTTGGACCTCCATGTTTTTTCAGGTGCTCCTGCACCATACTCCCCCCCTATGAACAACCTATTGTCCCAAGAGAGTAGGGGTCTTGTTTTCATGTCATACATCTTCCTTGATGGTTCTCTACCTCTTGTTGTCCCTCTTAACTTCTATTGCAATAAAAACTCATTTAATGAGTTAGCCTTCCACCTATCACCTGCATCAAACTCATGACAAACATTAGAAGTCAAAAACATGTGTAGAGTTCCATGTTTTGGACAGTCATATATTGACTGCAGCTGCACCAAGTGCACTGACTTCGGGAGATCCAAATGACCCCCAAATCCATTCACCGTTGAAGGACTATCTCTGTCCTTAGGCTGCCCACCAATAGGACACTCAATGGTCCCCACCTTCACACTATGTTGCACCACTTTATACTGCAAGTCTACCTGCACCTTTGAGGAGGTATCCAAACCAACTTGTTGTTGTACACACTTCAAATCTCTGCCTTGCAAATTCACACTCTTTTCCACCAAAACATATGATATTTGACCCAAATGACTAATCATCTTGCAATGGAATCAAGGTAAATCTTCTACCATCTTGATGAGCAACATAAGTATTGTGAAACCCATCATGTAAAGTTCTCCTTAAGTACTGCCAAGGCCTCCCCAAAAGGATATGCCAACAAGTCATTGGAACAATGTCACACAATACCCTATCATGGTAATCCCCAATAGAGAATTCAACATAGGCTTGTTCTTGAATCAAAAGGCTTTGTTCATGGCTTACCCGTGTTGCCCTATAAGGTCTACTATGAGGTAATTTCTCCAAATATAATTTATTAACCATTTCATATGACACCAAATTATCATGAGACCATGAATCTATTATCATTTTACACACCTTACCTTTTCTTTTACAATGAGTTCTGAAAATTGAAACCCTTGGCATGTATTGAGGCTCCAAGGGTGCTCTCCAGATCATCAATGTGTCCCCTACCTTGGGGTATGCATCCTCGTGGGTCTTTCCACTTTCTTCCTCTTCTTGTGATAAATGTACTCTTCTCTTATTACTCTTGTTCTGTTGCTCCATCTTTGGACACTTGAAGGAAGGGTTCCCAACCTCATTGCATGTAAAACACCTGCCTATAAACACCCCTGATCCTCTACCTGCCCCAAATCTACCTCCACCTCAATATCCTCCTCTTTGATCAGATGTAGGCTCTTTCCCTTTCTCCTTGACTCCTTGAATCTGACTTTCTTGTGTAGGTTTTCTACCTCTACCTCTGTTTGCACCTTAACCAAAAAATTGCATTTCCTGATACCCTTTTGGTATTGCAATAACATATTTCAAAATCAAGTATGACTCCTTTGGACAAATTGTACGGACCAGTACCCTTCTATTGCACATTTAGGCCTAATTAGGCCACTTTTACAAAGCCACTACCCTTCAAAATTAACATAAGACTATGAAACTTCCTAAAGTCCTCTAATATTCCTCAAAAATCATGTTTATGACATTCATTAGATCAAACCAACTCTTTAAGGGTGCTTTCAATCAAACCCTCACCAAATAGGCCCAAAATCTAGGGCTTTCTAGAAATCTCAACAAAAATCACTTCTAGGTCAAACAAATCATCAAAACACCATGTAGTGGACATTACCACACTATTACCAACATAAAAAAAAACACCTTCTTAAGCTGGATTCTCTGCTGCTACACCTGTGGCGTCCATTTCATGCTTCTTTCCAAGCCAACCAATCACATTCTCAAGTGATCACCTCTTCAACTCTTCTTTCCTGAATTAACCATGTTAGAATCATAATATTACATCAATTATAGGCCCATCCCACAATAAATAGTGGTTACATAAAGTGGGATGGCCATAAAATCATTGAAAACCCCTCAAACCCTTATATTTTTCAATGTTGTCTCAGGACAGTCAATAGGAAGGATGTAAAATGAATTGTTCAATCCTTCATAGGGCTGAAGACATGTATATAATACATGTATGAATAGTCCAAAGCCAACTACCAATGCAAAAAATAAGTGGATTCAATCCAAGATTACAAGAACATGCTTAAAACCATACCCAAAAGTGAAGAAAACCTAAAAGTTCATTCATTCACCTGTACATTCCATTCATTCCCCTTTGTTTTCTATTTCAATGGCCTTTTATAGGCATTAAAAAACTATTCAAAGGCTTGAATAGCCCGTACATCCCTTCAAAACTTCCTAACTACCCTTTACCCGCCATAGAAACTAATTGTTATAGTTTAAAAATTCAAATTTGTAAACTTAATAAAATGCCTTTTCAAGTCCCAACCCCACCATAGGGCATTATTCATGACATTATAACACTTTTTATGACCCTATTACATCCCTTGGACTCATTAGGCATCCTATGTGCCTTTTAGCATATTTTGGTCCTATGGCCCTTACGAGGACCATCAAGACATTTTACTATTATATCAAATTTATTACAACCAAAAGCCATGATTGGCTTGATTACATCAATATTAGGCATTATAGACCATTGACCTTCTTCATCATGCCTTGGTGGCATATTGGACCTCCAAGTTTTTTCAGGTGCTCCTGCACCATATTTTAAGTGCATGAATGATGTATGATTGTAGACATGAATTGAATTAAATGTATAAACATCATATCTAAAATTAAAATAAGAAGAAATCCAAGAACTATGTTGATTTTGATGAATAATGATGAATCTCTAAGATCCTAATCAGTACTCAGAGGGGGGGTGAATCAGCACCCACAAAAACTTGCTTCAATGTTTTGACACTCTCTAAACATAGATAACTGGTTGTCTATATCATTGTACTTAACAATAGCAATACCGGTTAACAGAAATACTTCAAACAACTAAACCGATAAAACAAAAGTACATCAAATAGCATCCAACAATTTTCAAATCTAGATAGCTATTTTACCAGTTTGATCATGCATGAGTTGCATTAGTAATACCACAACCATTAGCTCTGCATGCATATACAACTGAACAAAAACTACTCAATCATCACATGAAAAATACACAACCCATGACACATAGATTTTTCACGTGGAAACCCAAATGGGAAAAACCATGGTGGGGATGAATACCCACAAGATTGTTTTGAACTCTTTTGAAGTCTACTCTGTTAGGAGCCTAGTCCGGTTAAAGACTTTACAATAAGGTTATGTTAGGAACCGATCCTGTTAGGGATCACCTGGTAAAGGGATGGCTATAAACCCTGTTAAAGGTTGAAACCCTATTAAAGGTTACCTCGCTAGAGGATTTAAAGAACTCAATGAACTTGAGTCACCTGGTTAGAGGATTTGCAACAAGCCTGTTAGAGCTACTCGGTCAAAGGATTTCCCTTCTATTGAGATGGTTAGAATTCAACAGGTAAAGCTCTGATCTGATAACAACACTACTTGCTAAGGCAGATCCTTTTCAGTTCCTCTCCTCTGCAATCACACTTTGCAGATTCCACACCATGGTTTGGCAAGTATCTCAACACGCAGACACAAACACAACTTTTGCCAACACTTACAATAACAAAACTCATCGACCTTATAGACAATAATTAGGTTGGTAGCATAAACCCTAAACCCTAAACATTTTAGGTTTACAATTACAAGCAATCCAATCCTGACCATCAAATACATTAAACATATCTCAAGTCATTTTTGCATCATCCAATCTTCACCGCATCTGGAAAATAGTAACCCATCATGCACTTTTATCATCCTTCTAAGAAAAACGCACAATCCTGAGGTAGACATTCAATGCATTCGATCTTCACATGCAAGATCCTTGAATAAATCCTTCACGTGCACATAGCTGATGTGGCATCTCAATCTCATCCTTATCTCCTAACTAACTCATCACAAAACATCATCGGTTGCACTGCACAAGCCAAACCGCCAAACCGGAAACCCTCGAGCTGAACTGAGACTACAAATTGGTAGTCAAAATGGGAACCCCGACCTGTGAACCCCGAAACCAATTCACTCCATCCTGGTTGACTATAGCCGCTTCCACTCTTCACACCGGTTCATACCAATTCACCTACTTGAGCATCATATACCGGTTCACTTATTGACATCAATGACAACATACACTATCACTGTGTCATCATATGCCAACAATCTCCCCCTTTGGAATTGATGGCAATACTCAATGCTCAGTATATGCACCTTTCTGAATAGCATATACCAGTTCAACTTGAGCGATCACCACCACCACCTGGATTGGTTAGTGTGTACATGCTCAAAATCTTCTCCCCAAACAATATATCTTCTCCCCCATACATCATCAGATATCTTCTCCCCCTTTGACAGCAATGCCAAAGTGGAGGCATAAGCTTCCAAGCTCCACTATGCTGCCCCCCCTATGGAGTAGCATCTTTCAACACATCAATCCTATAAGATATGACATGGTAGTACCTGACTGATGTGGAGCACACAATTTTAGTTTACTTCATGAAGGGGCAGAACCCCTAATTCACCTCTCAAGTAGGTAAATGTAGTCTTTGGTAAGGGCTTAGTGAATCTGTTTGCTAGTTGCTCCTTGCTGGAAACATGTTCTAATACGACCTCTTTATTCTAAACCTTTTCTCTCAAGAAATGATACTTGAGCTCAATATGCTTGGTCCTAGCATGCAATACCATATTTTTGGAAATATTGATTGCACCAGTATTATCACAGAAAATACTCACTGGTTCAGATACAGTCACTAGTACATTCAGGTCAAAATTTCGATGGCAAATCGTCAGG
Source organism: Cryptomeria japonica (assembly GCF_030272615.1). Classification (NCBI taxonomy): domain Eukaryota; kingdom Viridiplantae; phylum Streptophyta; class Pinopsida; order Cupressales; family Cupressaceae; genus Cryptomeria; species Cryptomeria japonica. The sequence continues at coordinate 864,319,466 of NC_081407.1, forward strand.
ATTCTGACACAATTTTGTCGCACTACTGACAAAAAAAGCCATCAAAAACTTTGTGTCGGACGTTTCGACTATCCTTGTGGTCGTCGCAATTCCGACATCATCTCCAACTTTTCCGACGGTCACCATGGATGCTCATAGCCTGAAAGAATATCGTCGCGATCTCGGCCTATCGTCGAAATTCCAACTACAAAGGGTAAAATTCCGACAGAGGAGCGTCGTCGGATGCACAGCATCCTCGTCGGAACTCTCCTAGAGGCCATCGTAATTCTCCATCCCTCTCTTCTTCTCTCCCTCTCTACTTCTCTTTCTCTACCCTCTCCAGGTCATTATCTCTTCCTCTCACCCTCTCTCTCTCTCACCTCTATAGGTCTCACCTTCCATTCCTCCATCATTACCCATCTTGTCGAGTTGCAAGATATTTCCCAAAGTACTTGGTTGCTAGGGTTGATTTGCTTAAGTGTTGGAGTCAGAGTTAGATGAGACCTACATGATTAAGTTGTATTAAGTGATCAAGTCACCAAGATCTCAATTGTAAACATGACTAGGTTCTAGGGTTTTAGGGTAGCATAGGTCAAGATTGAGGTATGGTGGTCAAGAATTACCTTCCAATGACAAAAGACATCCAAATTATGAAGAATAAAGGAGATGAACTCATAGAAGTTTGGAGGAGATAATTTGACTAAGTTAAAATTTTGTTTAAGTCATGGTCATGATACTAGCTTGCTCATCAAGAGCAATTTGTGCGAATGAACCCTAGAAATGTGCCCATGCTAGAGAAGCAAGAATTCCAATAACACCTAAGGCAATGCTAGTAAGGGGTCAAAATTAAATAATTAGGGTACAAAAAACAAAATTTGGTTAAGTAGAGATGTTGCTCAAGGATGACCTAAATCATGGAGTGTAAATCAATCATGAAACATGAGAATGGATAGGTCTTGACCCAAGCAACATAAGTCCCCCTTATGATTCCAGTAGATATCACATCACAATCATTGAGTCTATCTGCAATATAAAGTCAAGACCTGACTATTGGAATCTTGGAGTCATCCCATTTGATCACGTAGTTTAGCACTTGGGAGGATTTTGTTCAAGAGAGGATAGAATACTTAGTATTTTATTTTGTGTTGCATAGTGCATAAAAAACACATCAACAGAAACCACTGAAAGGTTTGGTTAAAGCCTTTGAATCACAATCTCTACGAGAAGATATCAAGAGTGCCCAGAATTTGGAAACTTTAGTATCCAAGAACATAATTCATAAGGCACCACTTTTAGAGCAACCAAAGAAGCCTATCAATGTAATATTTTATTTACCTTGGATATGTTTTATCCTAAGTGTGATATTCCACTATTAAAAATCTTAATTAGGTAATATTTTTACTTAGGTAGAATAAGATAATGAGTTGCACATTCTCCTTCTTTTTTTGAGATTCTACTTTTTCCTTGTCACAAATTTGGAAACTTGGATAAGCAAATTTCTTTTTTTGGTTTTCTACCTCTTCATGATCCTCATGGATTTGGAATCTTGGAAGCTATATATTGTAGGTTTGTCCTCGATTAACATATCAAATGAAACTATTGTGAGCTTTCATATCTTAACATACCAAGGGCTTAAGTTTGGGGACGACATGGCGATGACGAAGGGGGTGGGGTGGGATGCAAATATATATACAACTTAAAAAATTAATTATAAAAGGATGTGTATAGAATAAGTATAACAATTGTAAATAAAAATTTGCCACACTATGTAAATTTTACAATAAACATTAAAAATATGTCAATGATTGCATTGAAATTTGAACATTAACAATGGTGGTAGAGTTTTGGAACTTTGGGAACAAACTAAGAATAAGTATAAGAATTGCAGATGAAACTTTGGCATACTAAGTGTTTAAACTAGTCAACATAAAAAAAATGGAAACGATTGCATTAACAATAAGAATGGTGGGTAGAGGTTTGGGGTCAATGGGTAGTGCCCCTTGTGGGGGGTTTGGGGCAGAGCCCCCATTAAGGTTAGGGGGCATTGCCAAACCTTTAATACGGATGACATTTTCACAATAATTTCACCATTTTTGTTTAGAATTGGAGTTTCTAATTGGGGGCCATGGGAGACTTATAGGCATCCTCAAGATGGTCAAGAGACTCCTTGGAGTCCCTAGGATGTCCCTAAGTGGTGTGGCAAGGGGATGTTTCCCCTAAGTATTGCATCCTGAAAAAATAGGGATTTTGGAGGGGGGGAAGGGGCCCCCATGTTTCAATGGTTTCAAAAGATTCTAAGTTTTTTTTTTATCTTGTCATAACAAAATATACTCCTCTTGCATCCTTGGATGATTTGAAAATTGAAAACAATTTGACAAGAAAAAACTAACTTCTAAAGTTTAGACTTAGTTTTCTTTTTTTATCCAAGTCACTACAACATTTCAATGGTCAAAGTAGCTTTTTTTTGGTGGTTTCGAAGCATCCAAAAGGCTTGAGAAATTCAATATTATCTTTCATTCTGCCAAAATTGGAGATCAAGAAGCATGCTCACAAACAAGGATTTGTTTGTAACTTAAGGCAATCGACTAGTTTTTGGGGCATTTTTTAGGTCTAAAGAACCTACCATTGTGTCAAAAAGGCCCATAAGACCCCATTTTCATCTAAAACTTGTCTCTTTTGGTCGTAGAAGCATATAAGGAAAAAAAAAATCACACAACCAATGATATGCCTATACCATACATATTTGAGTTAAAATAAAAATAAAAAATTGACAAGGTTTGGAGACCATTGAACAATTTGGGAGATTGCTAATACATACACTCAATTTATAAAGTCTCAATTTGATGTACTTAATCTTCAAGAGGCCTATACAAAAGCATTTTGTAATTGCGAACTAAGATAAATTTCCATTTTTGGCAGTTTTCATCATGGATTATGGTATTAAATTCTGACATTCTACTGTCAAGATAAATTCAGATAAATTCCAACATTCTATTGTCAAGATAAATCACATCACCTCAGTAATTGAACTGTAACAATAAGATTGCATACAAAGTGCAGGTTTTCTATGAAACATGTTAAAAGGGTTAAACCGTTTCAATTAATACAAACACTGGAACTATTAAACAACAATAGCTTGTTGGTAATCAAGATTTTGGACTATACCCACATTTTACACCTTTTCATACAGTTACAAAGAACATAGAAAACATGTACGTGGAACTACAGATTCCAACATATGTAAAAATACAACAATCTAAATAAGAATGGGAAGCATGTGGAGAATGGTTAAGACATGCATAAATAAAAGGAAAATAAAAATCTCTCAATGTGTATCACAAACAAATCAAGGAAAAAAGCTTTTAGGCAGGGGACCGATATGATCATAAAAATTTCAAAACTTCCAAAGTAAAGAGCATTTGAGATTTTATAAAGAATGCGTTAATTCAGCTTTATTCATGATGAGGCATATTCACAACTTTTACAGTCGCACCATGGTGTTGTTCGTGTTGGCTCTATTGGACCCTGCAATTAAGATTCAATATACGTACATTATTCAATAAGATTAACTATGCAACATAATGAAATATTGAAAAGTGTGTTATCTTATTGAGCTTCGCTTTGTTTCGAGAATAGTTTAATATTCTCTACTTAACAGGGCCAACCACGTGAAGGTGGAAGCTCATTTGGCCCCTCCCCGCCCCCCTAACATCACTCTAAATTCCCCGTTAACATCTAAAATTCATTCATTCTTTCATTCATTCTTTCATTCATTCTTTCATCCATTATTAAAATATAACATTCATTCATTATCACATAACGTTCATTAACACATCAAATTCATTAACTTTCATTAACATGCAACATTCATCAATAATCATCAACACATATCATTCATGAACATTCATTAGCACATAATTACATTCATTAACACATAAAAATCAGTCATTATCAAATAAGGTAGATTACAATCATTTCTTTCTTTGTTTTTTTTTTGAAGCTATGTAAAGTCTAAGTGGAGCATCATCTTCTTCATCATTTCCCCCATCTTTGGATGTTCTGCCCTCTTCTCGTGCTCTTGATGTATGCCTAATCCTATACAAAGGACGAGGATGCTGAACCAAAGGGGGGTCCTCTGCAATAACAAAGAATTGGGTTAAATTCAAAACATTTTTTTATTATTGTTACAAGTATTTCATTAATTTAAAGAACACAACCATTACACTCTTTACCTAATGGGGCCACATCATCTTCCACATCATTTTGTCTAGCCTCAACCTCGACATGTTGAACACCCTCTAGATCCTCTAGAGTTGAAATACGAAACATTACATTAATCAATACACCAATTGCAATTAAATTTGTTTAAAGGAATAACAGTGGTCCTCTTTACCTGATTGGGGAACATCACGTTCCTGATGTTGTCTACCCGGATCATGCTCCACTTGGTCACCACTGATTACATGCTCTAAAATATTAACAATAAAGGTTACATTAATTACTACACTAATTTTCAATTTAAGATGTTTAATTGTATTAATAATTACATAAAAAAAATTGAATAGCAAATGAATACCTCCACTACTAGGATGCACATCCGGACCTTCATGTACAGGTTCCGTTCCATGATTATCATGTTGCATTCCAATGTCACGCGCAGTGTTATCATTGCTTGCTTATTTTAAAAAAATGTAGTCACTTTATGTTGAAACTTAACATCAAATAGATTATTGGTTAAGTGTTCAATTTGAAATAATTTTCATTTAGCTTATTTACCATTGTGACAAATGCATCAGAATCTCATGTTTGCCCACTCAATTCTTGTAGTCATTTAGCCACGGCTATATAGCCTTGCTGGTAGCCAATTCTCTTGTCATCTTCTGTGGGCGCTCTATTGAATTCAGAGCCCTGCATTTTTGCTTAGTATTGTGAATTTTGCTTGTATTGTTTGATCAAAAAAAAATTGTTTACAATTTATAAATATTTTGATGTGATACTTAATTTACTGATTCTTACAATTCATGTGGCAAGTTTCATATAACCACCAGAGCCGAGTTTGTTTTGCCCATGCTTTTCTTGTCTTGCCTTGGTTGCCTTTGACGTGTCACTCAATCTATGAAAAGTTTGAAATATGTTAGATTATATAAATATAATGAATAATTTGTACATATTCACATTCTTAATAGTATCACATACCTTCTTCTGGCGTCTGGTGTTGTATTTCCTTTTTTCCTTTCAATTCTCTCCTTTGCATCCAAAATCAGGTCCTTCCACTCCCTCTCTGGAATCATGGGGGGATGCTCATACTTTATGTTCTTCTCTAAATGTGTCCTATATTGGTCCCTCACATACTCTAGATATGTGCCAACTTTTTCCAAGAGCTTAGTCTTGTCGAATGTGTCATTTCCAAACAACCCTACCATATGGTTTGTGAGTTCATCTTTTAACTTTTTTTCTTGTTCATTCCACCTTTAAAGCAAAAACAAACCTTTTAGATTTAGAAAGAAACTGAAGCTACCTTTGATATAGTTCAAGAAATGGATAAAAGGAAAACTATTCTAGCAATGATATGAAACCAAAATAGAGGATAAGGGTTAGTTCACGTATGATGTTCCACCTTTTACGTATGGTGAGCCCAAATATCTGCAATGTAATGTCATTAAGATTTTTATAAAAAATATCATTTCCTGCAAAAAAAACATGGGATCATTAGTCCAAAATGAGTGATCAGTAAGTAAATTACAATTAGACTATATATAATAATAATTTTAAAGTACCTGGAACCTTATGTATCTTCAAGGGAATCAATTCTTCGTCGCTCGCCACCAATGTGGCCTGCAACATTCCTGTACTAGCAATACGGGAAGATCCAGGAAATGATGGTATGTTATCACCAGTAGTCGCCTCTGGCACATCCTCATGTGCATCTCCTGCCACAATAAATGAATCCACTATGAAATGCCTCCAAGAAAGAACACTTCAAGGGTAATAAACACATAACGAAAGAGAGAGAAAAAGAGGGATCTACCACCAGTGGGCGAGTCAACATGAGCCGGTGCAATAGACGATGTCTGCATGCTACGTGTTGCCGACATTACAGTCGGCAATATAGTTGGGGTCGACCTCGGACCCATGTCAGCACCTGAAGAGTAATATATTAAATATATAAAACATTAAAAAAGCAAGTTCACAAGTCCAAAGGAGTGGTTTTAATATATAGAACATGGTCATCACCTAAACTACCCGCAATACCCTGATCATCGCCACCAGGATGATGAGCCCTTATAAATTTCTATAAAAACAACACATACATATTTTAGTTAATGACATAAAAGAGAAAAAAATATAAACCATTATTGAACTTTTGTTATGATTAAAGCTTTGATTACTGCTTACTTGCAAGTTTTCCACTGTTTGCAACAATAGTTGTACCCTCTCTGTTATCTCATTAGTTTGAGGGCTTATGGTTGCCAAATCAACAATCTCTTGGCTAATTTTTCTAATATTCGTTTGTACCAATTGTATAGGGTTTGCACTAAGTGCGATGTCATCAACGCATAACACTGTTGAGCACCCCACATCCCTATGGAGGTGCTGAGGTACTGTAGGTTCCTTTCCCTTATCCCGAACATCCGTCTGTGACAAGAATATAATTAACACTATCAAAATTACTTCAAAACACTCAAGAAAAGATCATAATGTAACAGTTTGCTTCTATCTAATTTGTACAATTACAATGAGGTTTACCTGCTCCCTAGAAGTGTCAGGACCTACACCCCTATCTGTGCTATGTGGTGGATCCATGTGGCCCTGTGACAAAGAAAAAATATAAAAACGTTAGCGAAATGAAACCAATAGACTTAGCAAAAAAACTTAATAATACAATGGTTTATTGGATTCATTAATTGGAAGTTGGCTTAAATGGTATATATATAGTACGTACCACCTCCATGATAGTAACTTTGTTTGTATCTATACGATTCAAATTGTAATCGATTAGCAGCTCTTCCCCTACACTTATTGATTTTATCGCACATACAAACACACAATTTCCCTCACGTGCCTCAAATATGCAATTGGGTTGCTTATTAGTTGACCCAGGTCGTGTACTATTTATAAAACCTGCAATATTCCCTGTTGCTTTTGGCCTTCCATCAATGTATACAGCCACTCGTTTACTTTGATCATTATCTTTTTGTTGTATATAATTGGCTGACAGTGCATACCTACGCATACTTTTTTTATATCGAACAATCTGCATCCAATCATTATAATTGTAACAAGGTCCAACAAACTCCATCAATTCAGCAACTTTGTTGTAACAAGCCTTTATGTTGTCCATGGAAAATAGGCCCAAACCATGTAATGACGAAGGTGCTATGCAATATATCCTCTCATTAACATAAAAATCAGTGTTTATTGGAGGAAGTTCTTTGGGTACACATTGTTTCAGTAGATGTTTGTACCTCAAGGGCACCTCAATGTCGCCTTTGGTCTCATCATCATAAGAACATGATCCCCCTTGAGCAAGAAAAAATTCCATGTGTTTATTGAATTTTCTTCTAATCTTTTGACCTCTAGTTGATCTCCCTATTTGAGATCTACTACATGTCTCACTTTCCTCTTCTATTCCTGCATTTCCCTCACTCGAGGAAGACACATCTAACAAATACCTATTTGGTGATACCTGTGCACCATCAAATGAGAGAGTTAGTTGGTAATAAGAGAGATATTTTGCAAATGAGGGTAATATTGATGAAGATGCTGGCCATAAAGTTGATGTTGAGATTAAAATTTGAGTAAGTCCAACTGGGGCCTCAAGTGTTGATAACTGTATTAGATTTGCTGCTAATGTTGAGGTTTGAAAAACTGAGGAAGTTTGTTTTTCTTGTAATTTTTAAAAAATATATTATTTCTATAAGGTGTATTGACTTATACCTTTCGATCGATGAGACTATGCAGGATCCTCGTCAAAGGGGTTCAGGTTCCTGCACCAACAATTGAGCATCATAAGCATTACATTTGTAATTTGATAAACAATAAATACTGCAGTATCATAAGTATCATAAGCATCACATATGTATCATCATATATGTAATTGAGCATCATAAGAATCACATATGTATCATCATAAACATGTAATCCATCACATGCGTATCATAAATCACCATCCATCACATAGCTAATAAGTAGTCCACATTCCATAAATAAACACAAAGTTCAAAAAATGTCACATGTATCATCATAAGCATGTAATCCATCACATATGTATTTTAAATCACCATTTATCACATAGCTAGAGGTGCATCATGAATTAATTAAGTAATGGCATTAGAATTCAAAACATATGAATTGTTTATGTAACCATATAAGTCAAATCAATTTCTATCAAGATATCAATATTAAATAGATAATATAATAATCGCATCTCATACATTTCATTCATGTCATTGATCTTCTTCTTCATCCAACTCATCATCATCATCATCGTCATCATCGTCGTCATCGTCGTCATCGTCGTCGTTGTCGTTGTCATCATCATTGTTGTCATTTTGTTCAGCATCGTCATCGTCATCACCATCACCGTCACCATCACCATCACCATCACCATCACCATCATCATCAGCAACAGCATCATCATCATCATCAGCTTCTTCTTCATGTACATTTCTGTCAGGAACATCATTGACTAACTATCGATCATGATCATCATCTATATCATCTTCTACTTCTTCAGTATCTTCTTCTTCCATCACATTATACATTATCAGCCTTCCTCTTGGATCATGTCTAACAACAAATGACCAACCCAGTTTATGTGGAACCTCCGAGTAAAATACCTGCTCACATTGACTTGGAACATAGGGCTCATCCCCAACTCATTCAAACGACCTTGTATAACCATTGTAAATCCATTATCATGTTCGATAACAGTTCTATCAGGATCATTTTTATTCAGTCATAGCCTATACCATTTGACGATGAACAAAACTAATTTGAAGGAATTAAAGTCACACTCAAGTATATCATCCAAAATGCCATAGTATCAATTTTGAGACTCTTGAGGATGTATGTCATTTCTAGATGAAATATTGGTCACCTCAAAGACTGCAGTTATCCCAGAATCACAAGTTTTCTTCGTGTCATCCAACTGTTTGATGCAAAATTTATGACCATTGTAGCACATAGCCTTGTGGTGTTTGACCTGCAATATGTCTAACATATTAAAATTATTGCATCATGAGTTGATAAACATACGGGTGATTAATAAAATTATACGTACCTGTTGATCTCTTAAACCATATGCTAAATCAATTTCCCTTTGTGTAGCATTGGAATCTCCATTACGATGAGCTTCTTTAACCAATGAAGCGACACCATCCCATGTTAATGTGCAACCAGAATGTTGACATCATTCAATCCACACCGTCATCCAATCAAGATTGTTTGCAATATACAAATGTAGCGCATCCCACTCCCGACCAACTGTACAAATAATTAATAGACCACTACAACTGATTTATTTAGAAGATGAAGAATTATTTTACTACAATAGCATCTTATAATTACCTCTCACTTTCTTCAATCTACCGTTCCCCATCAAGTGCTCCCCTTCGAATTTATTAATGGGGTTGGGATCCCAAATGTGATCTACGTGGATTTTTGCTGCAAACTTAGGAAGATATTCAGTAATGTACACCATAGTTTGGTATACCATATATCCCTCCACCATAGAACCCTCAGGATGTGCTCTTTGTCGAACCAAAGCCTTCAAAAATTTCAAGTGCCTCTCAACCATCCACACTGACCTAGTGTGTATAGGTCCACACAATTCGATCTCCTCAACTTGGTGTATGAGGTAGTGTTCTTGAGCATTGAAAAAATTTGAAGGTAGACACTTTTGCATTTCACACATTAGATGAGGGATTTTTCTCTTCCAATATTTTATATCTTCCTTGTGGATTTCTTTAGATGACAACCACCTAAAAGAGATTGAAGATGCAAAAATATATAAACGAGACTTTACAAAATAATATACAATATATTGCATAACAAGTAAAACAAATGGCAAATATAATATCTATACAACAAATTGAACAAACATCACTACTTACCTCATGTATTTTCCAAGATCATATATGACTTGCTTGATATTATTGTCGAAGTGGTCTGGGAGAGATAGAGGTAGAACGTACTACAACAATTATAAAATGATCTTTTCATTGTTTTCTAACATAATACAATGAAAAGTACATGCGCAGTATACAAATATATAGTAAATACACAAGAACGTGAATTACCTTAATGAAGGTATGTCAATCATGCATTTTCATCCCTGGCCCAAATTCACTCTTCTTTGATATGAGATTGTTTATGTTCGCAGCAAATCCTGTGGGAAATCGAATTTTTCGTATGACTTCTTTTATAGAATTGCTTTGCTGCTCCGTTAATAACCAAGGAAGGGCACTTATATTAATCTGATCTCCATTGCTATTTGATTGAATGACATTTTTCATTGCATGATTGGATTCCACAATGTCACTACAAATTTTGACAATTTTTTCTTTGTCACGCCTTCCATCCAATATTTTCCATAATGTCTTTGTTATATTCTTTCCAATATGCATTGTATCAAACAAATGCACAATTTGTAGTTGCTCGTAGTAAGGCAACCTACTAAATTATCTAGGATAACTTTTTAGTCCCTTTTGAAGGTGGTCATCCATGCCTTGACGACCTTCAGTATCATCAATTACATCATCGTCAAACAAAACACGATAGAAAAATTCAAATTCCAAACATAAACCATTAGATGGAATGACATTACCTTGACGATTAATTCTATTATATTCCAACTTCCATAAGTGAGGAGTCATTCTTCGTGGCTTTGATGTAGTCTCTTCTTTCCCATTGAAAAGATGTTTTTCAGTATTCTGGTACTTATGATTTTTGTGAAGGAAGTGCCTATACTCATCAAACACCTGCTTTCCTAAACTTTTTGAATGACGGGATTTCATCTTTGGACCACAAACTGGACATGCAAATTTTCCCTTTGTTTGAAGACCTACAAGATAATGTATAATTCTATTAAATCTGTTAATTTTTATAATTATAATTATCATGCGCAACTTGAACACTATAACGTACCACAAAAATGTGTTAGCCCTGGGGCATCATGTATTGTCCATACAAGCATTGCATGGAATTGAAATTGTCTTTGTCCTATTGGTCTAGAGATGTCATACATGGTCACACCATTCCATAACTCCAACAACTCGTCAATAAGAGGCTCAATATATACATTCATATCTTTAACTTGGTACTTGCCTAATGAAATGAACAAAAACATTACATAATTATTATGACCATTTTACTGCAATATTTATAATTAAATGTAGATGACTATTAAATGATAAAATACCTGGAACAATCATTGCCAACATTATGTGCTCCCTCTTTATTGACATCCATGGAGGAATATTATTGTTGATAACAAAAATAGGCCACACCGAGTAAACAGATCTCAACTCTCCAAATGGATTGACACCATCCGCTGCCAATGAAAGCTTGAGATTACAAGGTTCTTCTTTAAAGTGTGGCCACTTTTCCTCTATGTCCATAAATGTTGAGCCATCCATAGGCATTCGAATAATGTCATCTCGACTTCTATTACGTGCATGGTAATCCATAAATTGTGCCAAGCTAGTGCACCTGAATAATCATTGCATGTGTGGAATAATGGGAATATAACGAAGAACCTTGCGAGGCACCTTTTTTGTTATTTGATCTGTTCGATATCTACTGATATGACATTCAGGGCATTCTGTTCCAAATTCATGTTGTTTATGATATATAATATGATCATTGGGACAAGCATCTATTGTTTGATACTCCATTCCAATATCTTTCATAATGGTAGATAATTCTCGGTATGAGCGAGGTAGAATATTTGATGGTGGTAAGAAAAACTCACCTATCAATCTATAGCAAAAAAAAAAAGTTTGAGGTGTTAATATAAAGAATATTAATGGTACATAATTCACCATTTATTAACTGTAATGACATGTATGGCATACCTTAACATACGTGAGATTGTTATGTTGGATAAATCATTCATAACCTTCAAGTTCACCAACAACAATACAACAGAGAGAAGAGTTGTTTGGGAGCCTTTGTAAAGGGGCTTATATGCCTTCTCAAGAAGAGGTAAATCATGAACATCAAGGTCATCCTGATCATCATGATCAGCTGTGCCAGTACTAAATGTGTCATGGATCAATATATTTGTACCATCATCTTCAATTGTGTTTTCTGGTGCATGATTGTCATCTTCCATGGGATCATTATATTCAGCTTCGATATTCACACCTCCATGTTCCTCCACTTCAAAAACCATATTCTTCGGGTTGTGTTGGTCCATATCATGTGCCCTGGGGTGCTCGACCTATATAAAAATGATCAACATAAATAAACCATGATCATGATCTCATTATCAAGTGATTTCTTATGTATATAAATTGTTAAAACAATATAATGAACAACTTACCAGTGGATGATAATCATGTCCCCCTTCAATGTGACCATGCTACCTACAATGTTTCTTAGTTGTTTTGATTAGAAGTCTTCTAGTCTTTAAGCCCTTACAAATTTTGCAGGGACAATAACATTTCCCATCACCTTTTCTTTTCAAGTTAGACCATAATCTAGCAATTGTCTCCTTATTTTGTTCTTCGTTGATATTATCTGACATGGTCTTTCTTCATAGGCAAAAAAATCAGGCTATGGAAACTTCAGTGCAAAAGCTTCACAAAAATTGCAAATCGAACCAAAACCATTTAACTCTTCTTTTTCATCTTAAAACATTGAACTTAATAGAGAACATATTTAATGTAGTTGATTGTGTGAATTTCTGAGCATTGTGTCTGCAAATTCTTACTAAAAGTTTGCCTGTTGCAGACTTTCTGAGAGACATTTTTGAGTATTCTAAGCCTTGGTTCTTGTATTTTCACTAGTGATAAGTTGGAAACTTTATGGCAGACCTATAGCTAATCGATCTAATTTTGACAAGTTATACACCAAGCAAACAGGGATCTAGAACTAGCATTGTTTGCAGGTCACCCCTACCCTATGCCATGGGTATATGACTACCCAGAACTCCAGTTTAAGCATTAAGTTACATCATTATTGACCTTACTTTGGGATGCTATGTATGAGATTGGAACCTTTTGTAAGGTGTGATCAATGTGCTATCATAAATGCAAAGCCAAAACCATTTTGATGAGATCATGATCCCACTAATACTATTTTGCCTTGTTAATTTTTCACCCACAAAAATGATAGAACCAGATATAATATGCCATCAATGCCCATATACCGACAATGCTCAAGATGAGCCACTTAGAGGTAGAGTTAAACCACTTTCCATTTAGGGAGATTATCTCTAACCTCATTTTCCCTATAGGTAATTGATTAGGTTCATTTTAGAGTCTTATTTCCAAATATGTACCTCTATGTTAGCTTTTTGCTTTATTATTTGCCTGTTTATGTTTAATCTTGTCAATTTTGCATAATTTTACTTAGTTCTTGCATCTTTAATGAAATTATATCTAATCATATCCAATCACATCAAAATGGAACAATTAATCATATTGCTGGTCTCTCCTAGAGGAATTAAATTGAACCAAATTGACTATTCCCCAATAAAATGTTTGGAAATGGTGAATGTATAAGTTTGTAGTTTACTTTCCTAGACTAGGACCCCATTTCGTCAACATTTCACTATGAAAGCATAAATATTTTTTCTTGAAGAGAACATCTTACAGATTATGCTTCAATGTATAACACATTTTCATAATCAATCATTCGACTTCACATGGATAAAAGAATTCACATATTCTAAATCATGATCTGATGATGTGAACAACTCATATGCAACTATATGGCATGCAAAGCATTTATTTTAACATACACTTATTCATCCACATTGTAGGGATAACAATACAAGGCTCACATATTGGTCTAAGAGGATGCCATGGTCTCACAAAGTAACTAAGAACCATATGAAATGATGGTCTTGAATCCACACACAACTAGGGAGGATCCATACGATTATGTATGACTTCCCCCTTGTTTTTTTAATGGGATTAGCCTCCAAGACATAGCCGTCAATAATCACTAAGAATGTACAAGTGGATCATAGCTACCCATACAACAAACACTTACCCCTATCCTCAAATTGTCCCAATGTTTGATTCCTTATATACACTCATCCAAGGTTATCTACGTCACTCTTGGTGATGAATCACATCACAACAAAGAAGGCAACATTTAAAAATAGCAAGAGTTTCACTAAACTACCAAAGATCATAAATATTGAAAGAAAGAAAAAATAGTACCAATAATAAGTCAAATAAATGTGTTCAATTCCAATAGCAAATCAAACATAGCCACAATAACTACACAATAGAGAAAACTCACAATAGTGATTAAACTAATTCAAACAAGATAAAATAAAATTGTTGGCCCATGCAACAAAGATGAGAGATCATCAATAATTGAAGGAAACTTCACAATCCTTAAAAGTGCACATTACATAACTATACGACTAGAAATTGTGGCTAAATAGAGTGAAGATTCATCATGACTCCAATAATAGTCCCTCATGTGTGCATTTGTGGCATGAACACAAAAAGTCCCACATGGCATGGCCATGTACCTAATGGAGAAGACATGCCTAGGCTACATGCCCAAAAAACATGACTATAATAATAGTCCCTCATGCATGCATTTGTGGCCTGCACACTACAAATCCTAACATATCATGGCAATACACCTCATAGAGAAGACACACCTAGGGCCACATTGCACATAGCAACGTGCCTCACAAAGAAGACATGCATAGGGCACATGCCACATAGCAATGTGTCTTATGGAAAAATGTGCATGCATGTCACACACCAAAGCTATATGTATACATCATGAGGCACATTCATATGTTATCAAACACAACCTATTGTATCTAACATGAGTGCCTCTCTACATGTGTGCAAATCTTCCAACACTAATCGCCACTAAGAAGGAATAATATAAAATGCATCTTCAAATATTTGTGTGTGCGTGGAATTGTGTCTTTGAACCCAAATCGCTACCATCAACAACATGTAACCATCACCTACACTATATCAAAACATAAGTATGGTGTGACATCATATCTATTTGCATAATGTCAAAACACATGCAAACATGAAAATCATCATAGCATGACAAAAATCAATCTCCACATGTTGGAACAAAGATATAAATAAAATAATAGGGTAAGAGGAAACCTGTACCAAGAACCACATACCAACTATCGGCAATGTCATCAAGATAAATGTAGGATAGGATACCACTATGAGCCATCCAATGGTCCATTCTATGAGGAGAACTAGGGGATACTATCTTTGAAAGGTGTGGTCAATAGAGATAATCCCTACTAATGCCACAATATGTCACCATAGCTTCTTGAGTTTTCCATTCTTCTACTTAACACCACATTTATTGAGTTCCTCAACAACGAGGTTGGTTCTCAATAGGATGCACAAACATGTAAACACACAAGCATGGTTTCATCATACTTGTACAACAATACAAATTCATTTTTCTAGTTAATTAATTAGTGTAAAAATAACTCCATTACATAACATAGGGCAATAATCACCATAAGTTTTCAAATAAACTGCCCAAACATCAATTGGAGTTACCCTTTCTAAGGTACAAACATAATTTATTTATAACTTCAAAATTAAAATAATCACAATACATCCAAATAAGTTCAATAGTGCATGGAAATAGACAACATGATCCATAATTAAACCCATAAATTACCCTAATTGGATATGCTAATAAAATGGTATCTCAAATAATAGAGATTATGTTGGACCTATAATAGAGATTTGGACTTTGTTTCATCATACACAAGCATGGTTTCATCATACTTGTATCCAAATACACCATCCATAGATAGGTACTCAGTACCACAATCTCATGGGTACCCTTTTAGCTGAATTTACCCTATATTTAGGTGAATCTACCCTTGTATCATTCCTTGATCTAGTATGTCATTCCACCAATCAATAATTTTTCCATATTCTTGGGAGAATACACTATCCCTTAGGTGAATATGCCATATCCTTAAATGAATCCTCCTTGTCATCATCCTAAGTCCTCTTTTTGTTAAGTCTTATCCCTTCATCTTTAGGAAAATCCACCTATCCTTATGTGAATCTACTTTCTCTTAGGTGAATCTATTTCACATAAATCATTTATCTTATCCATCTTTCTTACGCAAATGGTGAATTTTTCCTATCCTTAGATGACTACTCTCCCATTTAGGTGAATCTATCTAGTTTTAGTCTCCTTCCATTATTTTGTCCAAATTTGTATCCTCTAGTTTACATGAATCTACTTGTTCTTAGGAAAATCAACCCTATCATTCTAAGGAAAATTCACCTTGTCATCATCCTTAATCATCTACCTTTCAAGTGTATAGTCTATCCATCCTTGGGAGAATCTAACATATTATTGGGAAAATCCACTCCCTCTTAGGTGAATCCACCTTTTCCACCTTCTCATTAATCTATTATTTATTCTAAGAAGGACACAAAAGTGGATAGAAAACAATAGAGGAGATAGTACTCAAACAAGTACTAAGGAATTGCATTAGTGACATGTCACAAATGTGAGTTATACATGTTCCAAATTGATTGATTCTCATGAAGGAACTAAGTTATCTACAATAAATAGCCACCCAAGAAACCCTTTTGCTTTAGGCAAACTATCTTCTTAGTAGTAGCTTAATTCTTGAGACACTTGATTTAGATATGATCTTGTAAATGGTGTTAAAAAGAGTAATTAGTCACCAACCAACCACACTCTTCATTTGTATATTTAAGAATTAGTTTGGTCAAACCTTGATTGTAACAAGCATAACCAAATCCTCCATGATAAAGTTAACAACAAATATATTATTGCATAACCAAATCTTTGTGGTGGGTGTGTTCAACAAATATATTATTATGTGAATTGCTTTTGTCCAAAATGTAGGAACTTGATCTACATATCCATGAAGGCATGATTAGGTCTCTATACAACATTGTTTTGTTGATGCATATATGTAGTGGTTAGTTGTTTTCTTTTAGTTGTGGATAAACCATTTTGAGTGAATTTCTCATTTACTTGAGCATTTTGCATTTAGAGAACAACTGGATGACCATTCAACAAGGGGTTTAAACTCTTTGAACTTCACAAATGCTTGAGCTTTTCTTGTCAAGCAATGTACCCACATCTTAAAGACATCAAATTATGAAAGATGATAGTCCCAAATCTGCAAATGACTGTCACAACATAGTGAATAAGGGAAATCCATAGATACATTAATGAGTAGCCCTAGATCAATACAAAGAGAGCACATGCATGCTAAGGGAGCATTGAACAAGCCTTTTTCAGGATAATATAATGCTAGTAAAAGAAAGCAATAAAGAGCATAAGTTCATCAAGAACAATTCTTAGCCACAAAGATCTAAGGTAATCATAGAGGAGCTGATAATAAGTGAGTTCAAGAAGACACACTCAAGCCTTCATCACATTCCATAAAAAGAAAATCATTATTCCATATAATTGGAAGGAAATGATATATTGCAAAGATTACTATGAAGGTCTAAAATAGTAAAAGAGATGAGACTAATCTTTTATTTCTACTTACAACAGTGAATTGGTTGAGATATACTCATAGACAAAGTGAATGACATGTATGAGAACAACCTCAATAAAGGTAAAAAGGACAATAAATAGTAGGGATAGATGACAATGCATTGAATGTGCCAAGAAAAAGACAATGGTAGCCATGGAGAAATCACTATCAAAACAAAGCCATTAAATAAAACTATGTTGGTGCAGCTTGAGAAGGACAGTAGAACAATGAAAAAAGAACACTACTTGGTCCTTGAAAAGCATGTAGTCGCAATGATTGAAAACCACAATGACAACATAGAGGGCATGAATGTTTGGAGTATTTCCATTCTTAAGAATCTCATGATAGTCCATTATTAGGACAGGTGAAGTGCACTATGAAAGTGTCTTAAAAAGCTAATATAGCCATAAGTGATAGTGCCAATGCTTTGAGTTCAAATCCTCATGAAATACAGTCATGTTTATCTCAATGCAACGTTTGCCAGCATCCTCCCTGCATGTGCCAAAATAGGAGCTTTGGAACAAGGTATGGACATCCATCAAAGCATAATCGAAGGGGGTTTTTTGTCAGAAATTAGTTGCAAATGCTCCAATAACAAAAATCGCAAAATGGGGTAGCATACACACGGCATGTGAACTGTATGACGAAATACCTCAAAGAGATGCCATTTCATGGAATTTTAAGATCCCAGGATATGCACAAAATGGATTAATTTGCAAAAAAAAACTAGTTGCCCTTGATTGCGAAAAAAAATTAGTTGCCCTTCATTGAAAAACAAAGAGTTCCTTTGATTGCAAAAAAAACCTTACCTTGCTTGTGCAGAGATAGCTCCGGCGGGGGGGCAGAGAGGCAAGACAGTCGCTACTTGCTTCGGTTTGCTTTCATAATGAAAATGCGTTGTGTCTTTTTTTTTTAATAAAATGCCTGAGGTCGTCAGAATTCCGACGAACATGGGCATTTTTTTTTTTAAAAAATCAAATTTTCACACAATGCTCCTTGTCCGTCAGAAACCTCCATCGGAATTTGACCCCAAATGTATTAGTGAGTCACTTTGAAGCCATCCAGTACATGCTTCATCCAGATTGCCTGAGTGCAGTTCATAAATGCTGCCACATACTCCGCTTCAGCTGTAGACTGGGAATACAGCTCTGCTTCTTACTTGTCCATGAGACTAGTCTTCCACCAAGGAAGAACGCTCCACCAGTTGTGCTCTTCCGGTCGTCCACATTACCTGCCCAATCTGCATCGGTAAACACTTTGAGATCAAAGTCGCCATTGTATGGATACCACAATCCATAATCAACTGTCCCTTTCAGATTTCTAAGAATCCTCTTTACCGCTACCAAGTGGGATTCTCTTGGACTCTTCTAAAAATGGGCCACTAAGCCCACTGCATGAGCAATATCCAGTCTATTGTGCACCACATAGTGCAGCTTACCGATCATTGACCAGTACTCCTTCTCATCCACCAACGCTATATCATCCTCCTTTGTCATTTTGCAGCCGGTCACCATCAGTGTTCCAACCTGTTTGCTCTCCTCCATGCCAAAGGTCTTCAATACCTCTTTGATATACTTGGACTGGGTAATGAAGATACCCTCCTTCATTTTCTGAATTTGTAGACCAATGAAGAACTTTATCTCTCCAATCAGAGACATTTCAAAATCTTTCTTCATTTCATCTATGAATGCATGACTCATTTCATCATCTCCTTCGAAGATTATGTCATCTACAAATACTTCACAGATTAGAATCTAATCTCCTTCAGATTTTAGGTAGATGTTGTTGTCCTCACTTGTTCTCTAAAATCCTATCTTCACAAGATGAAAGTGTAACCGTTCATACCATGCCCTTGGTGCTTGTTTCAATCCATACAGGGCCTTGTGTAATCTACACACCATGTCACTATCTTCTAACAAAGCAAGCCCATCTGGTTGCTCAATATACACTTCTTCTTCTAGGATTCCATTCAGGAATGCAGACTTCACATCCATTTGTTATACCTTTAATCCCTTGAATGTTGCAAATGCAAGTAGCATTCGGACACCTTCCAATCTTGCCACTGGGGCAAAGGTTTCTCCATAGTCTTCTCCCTCTTTCTGAGCATATCCCTTGCATACAAGTCTTGCCTTGTTCCTTACCAATGTGCCTTCTTCATTCAGCTTATTCCTGAAGACCCATTTGGTACCTATGACATTCTTGTGTTCTGGTCTGGGCACCAAGGACCATTTTACATTCTTTTCTATCTAGTGTAGATCCTCTTCCATTGCCTTTATCCAGTCTTCATCGTTAAGTGCCTCTCTAGTGGTCTTAGGCTCAAATTCTGAAATCATGCAAGAGTTTTCTTTCACCTTTCTCCTTGTGAGTATCCCTGCATCTTTGTCTCCTATGATCTTCTTCGGATCATGATGTAGTTTCACATACCTAAGAATGACCCTAGTTGGTTCCGTTTGTTTTTCCTCTTCTTCCACTTCATCTTCTTCTTCACCTACTGCAGCTTCTACTAGTGTAGGAACACTGAGGTCTTTCTGGTGTTTGCAACTTGTTTCCTTCTTGACCAGTTCCCAAAAGGCTACACCCGGTTCATCTTCTACTTGCTTGCTACTGGTTTCCTCAGGCTCCTCAGGGGATTCATCAACCCTGACATTGATACTCTCAACAATTTTCTGAGTCTTGTTGTTGTAGCATTTGAGAGCTTTGCTTTTAGTGGAATATCCAAGAAATATTCCTTCATCACATTTAGCATCAAACTTTCTCAAATTCTCACCTCTCTTGATATAGCACTTACTACCAAACACTTTAAAATTACTCACATTAGGATTTCTCTCGTTCCAGTACTCATAGGGGGTTTTGTCTTTACCTTTCTTGATGAGTACCCAGTTCATAGTATAGACTGCAGTTCTCACCTCTTCTCTCCAAAATGTGTGAGCTACATTTCCTTGGATCAACATAGTTCTTGTCATTTCAACTACAGTCCTGTTATTCCTTTCTTATATGCCATTCTCTTGTGGTGTCCTTGGGGCAGACAACTGCCTCTTGATGTCATTCTCTTCACAGTACTTGTTGAATTCATCATAAGTAAATTCACCTCCTTGATCGGTTCTTAGGCATTTTATTCTTTTGTCTCTCTCCTTCTCCACCAATGCTCTAAAGGCTTTGAACTTTCCAAATGCCTCAGACTTGTCTTTCGATAATGTGACCCACATCATTCTTGAGTAGTCATCGGTAAGGATCATGAAATACCGATCTCCCTGAATACTTCTTGTTTTCATCGAACCACACAGATCGGTGTGCACTAGATCAAGCAAGTTCTCTATTTAAAAAGACTTACCTTTGAATGTTGAGGAAGACATCTTCCCAAGCTGACATTCTCTGCATAAAGCATTCTCCAATTTGCTCAACAAAGGCAATCCTCTTACTGCCTTGATCTTACTAGCTTTTACAATATTATCAAAATTCATATGATAGAGTCTCCTATGCCATATCCAAGTGTCATCAAATTTCGCCATCAGGCACTGACTAATCTTGGCATTCAGCCAAAACAGGTTTCCTTTGGTCTGCTTACCAGTGGCAATAAGTTCACCACTCTTTCCGATTATTTTGTAGACCCCACCTTTGAACTCCAGAATAAGTCCTTTGTCGTTCAGCTGAGCAACACTCAAAAGGTTGTGCTTAAGGCCTTCTACCTAGTAGACGTCATCTGCAATGCTCTTTCCATTCAGTGAGATAGATCCTTTTCCTTTCACCATGCAAGGTGCATCGTTTCCAAACTGGACAACACCTCCATCATATTCTTCCAAAGTCAAAAACTTTCTCCAGTCACCAGTCATGTGGTGAGAACACCCACTATCAATGATCCACTCATTAGAGTTGTCAATGTGAGAGACAAGGGCTTTTTGGTCAGACACCTCTTCCTTGACAACTATGAACACTATGTCCTCACTCTCTTCATCCTCAGATTCTTCATGGGTAACACCTTCACCCACTACAACAAGACAATTTCTCCTACCTCCTCCTTTATACTTTCTAAACCTTTCCGATTTATCCTTATTGTCATTGTTAGGACAGTTAACAGCTATATGTCCTATCTTATTATAGGAAAAACATTTTAGAGGAATCTTACCTCTATATTTTCCAATGCCTTTTGGAAGTCTCTTGGCAAGAAGAGCTTCAAACTCCATCAGAATCTCCTCATCGTCCATATCTTTGCTTGGCCTGGATTCATAACTGGTGTTGACTTCTTTTCCTTTTCTGGTTGGTGTGGAGAAAACAAACGCTCTAAAGGCTGACTCTATCTTTTGAACACTACCATCATAGCTATTCAATTCATATGTAGTCAACTTTGCAATAATAGATTCTAAAGATACCTTGGTTTTGTCGATAGACCTTAGCTCCTGAATAGCGGCAACCCTGATTGCATAGACCGGTAACAATGATCTCAGAACTTTACTGACAATGGTGGCATCATCAATTGTTCCACCAGTGCTCTTGATATCTCCAATTGATGAATACTAAGAGGGGGGGGGTGAATTAGTATACCAAAAAATACTGAATTCAAAAACTTAAACAGTTTAGCAGTTAACCGATATAGCAAATTTACTAACAAACCGGTTAAGACAAATGCAAACCAAACAGCAAATAAAGCATTCACCCACAAGAGCACAATCACCATAACACAAGATATTTTGACGTGGAAACCCAAATGGGAAAAACCACAGTGAGATGAAACTCACAAGTAACTATCTGCAGAATAGTAACCAGACCGGTCAAGGTCATACAATGTTCTTCACCAAAATAGGTCCTGTTAGGAATCTAGATCTCTGTTAGGAGATAAGTCATGTTAAAGACTACCTTGTGAGAGGATTTCAGATCCACAATTGTGAACCACCTTGTTAGAGGATTTACACAAGCTTTGCCAGGCCTACCTGGTTAAGGGTTTCAGACTTGTCGAAGATGTGAGTAATCAACAAGTGATTGAGCTAGGTACTAGCACAGTATGCTTGGTTAGATCCTTGATAGCTCATTGTTAATGCATTTAGTTATTACTTCAGTCTTCAATATCTCCACACTTTGTTTCTTCACATAGACCTAATCTTCTTCTATGATCGCACATACATAAACCTCATCAATCACCTTAAACCCTCATTCCTACTAAAACCCTAGACATGATGTCCTTATAAAGGAATATGATTTCATGTCGGTCCAATAGGATTACATTGCAAGTTCCTAGGTTCAGTGCATCTAGACACATTTGGTAACACGGCACAAAATCACCACCAAAGTGTCAGTGGATGATAACTCATCACAGAAATACCGGTTGGTAACTCATCACAGAGTAATATTGGTTCATAGATTTAACCGATTACCGGTTTGTCAAAATGAAGACTGGGAAAAATGATAACTGCCACTTTATTCCTTCATTCCGCTTGAGATCCTCGAACCGCTTGAGGTCTTCATACTGCTTGAAATCGGTAAACACTTTCTGCAAAACATCGATAGTCTAAAGACTATAATACATAATACCGGTTGGAACAAATACCAATTGAGCATAACTCATACATACAAAAAGTGATCTCAAAACAAGTGTGTGTTCGTCAATGACAATCACAACATCATCAAAATGCCAACACCAACCACAGTCTTGATCCTTATGCCATATTGTTGAATGGTCTCTCCTTCAACCATCCTCATGTCTTCAAATTTTCCTCTAAGCCTTTCTTCCTTATCCTGCTTGACATGCTCATCACTGTCATAAATGGTTTCCAGTGTGTCCCAAACATCCTTAGGACTATCCTTATCTTGTACATCAATGAACTCAATATCCAACAGGCTGCTAATAAGGGCTTCCATGACTTGCCCATTTTCTTGAATCTCTCTTTTCTAATCATCGGTTAGAGTGCCAGTGGGGATTACATAGGCATTCTCAACATAGCTCCAGCGTTGAGCACCCAAACTCTTGATATAAATCTTCATTTTTTCCTTCCATATTTTGAAGTTATCCCTATTGAACTTAGGACCTTCCCTCTTTATCGTTAAAGCAGGATCTTTTGCCTCAAGCGGTTAGGATTATATCATTGAGGACCTGGAGTTGCTCTGATACCAATTGATGAATAATGATGAATCTCTAAGATCCTAATCGATACTGAGAGGGGGGGGGGTGATCAGTACCCACAAAAACTTGCTTCAATGTTTTGACACTCTCTAAACACAGATAACCGGTTGTCTATATCACTGTACTTAACAATAGCAATACTGGTTAATATAAATACTCCAGACAACTAAATCAGTAAAAAAAAAGTACATCAAAATACATCCAACAATTTTCAAATCTAGATAGCTATTTTACCAGTTTGATCATGCATGAGTTGCATTAGTAATATCACAACCATTAGCTCTGCATGCATATACAACTGAACAAAAACTACTCAATCATCACATGAAAAATACACAACCCATGACACATAGATTTTTCACGCGGAAACCCAAATGGGAAAAACCATGGTGGGGATGAATACCCACAAGATTGTTTTGAACTCTTTTGAAGTTCGCTCTATTAGGAGCCTAGTTCAGTTAAAGACTTTACAATAAGGTTCTGTTACGAACCAATCATGTTAGGGATCACCCGGTTAAGGGGTGGCTATAAACCCTGTTAAAGGTTACCTCGCTAGAGGATTTAAAGAACTCAATGAACTTGAGTCACCTGGTTAGAGGATTTGCAGCAAGCCTATTAAAGCTACCCGGTCAAGGGATTTTCCTTCTGTTGAGATGGTTAGAATTCAACAGGTAAAGCTCTGATCTGATAACAACACTACTTTCTAAGGCAGATCCTTTTCAGTTCCTCTCCTCTATAATCACACTCTGTAGATTCCAAACCCTGGTTTGGTAAGTATCTCAACACGCAGACATAAACACAACTTTTGCCAACACTTACAATAACAAAACTCATCGACCTTATAGACAACAATTAGGTCGGTAGCATAAACCCTAAACCCTAAACATTTTAGGTTTACAATTACAAGCGGTCCAATCCTGACCGTAAAATACATTAAATAGATCTCAAGTCATTTCTACATCGTCCAATCTTCACCGCACTGGAAAACAGTAACCCATCACGCACTTTTCTCATCCTTCTAAGAAAAATGCACATTCCTGAGGTAGACATTAAATGCATTCGATCTTCACGAACAAGATCCTCGAAGAAATCCTTCACATGCACATAGCTCACGTGGCATCTCGACCTCATCCTTATCTCCTAACTAACTCACCACAGAACATCATTGGTTGCACTGCACAAGCCAAACCGCCAAACTGGAAACCCTCAAGCTGAACTGAGACTACAAACCGGTAGTCAAACTATGAACCCCAACACTGGTTCACTCCATCCTGGTTGACTATAGCCACTTCCAGTCTTCACACCGATTCATACTCGTTCACCTGCTTGAGCTTCATATACCGGTTCACTTATTGACATCAATGACAACATACACTATCACTACTTCATCATATGCCAACAGAGTTCATAAAAAAAGTATTTGGGGAAAATAAGTTTTACAAGTTTATGCATGTAAACAAGGAATTACACCTACTTTCCATGCATTACATTGAAGGGAGAGTGAAGTTAATTGATCCAATCTCACTTTAAGTATAAAATGGATTAAATGTTGATCAAATTCACTTTGCTTTTGGAATTGAGTTGAATGTGTATTAATGAGATTGAAATTGAATGCTAGATCTAGGGCCCAAGATGCAAAATTGACATAAATGACATGAATAGTAAGTTTTAGATGTGGTATGCAAACACAAATCTAGATATGAAGTAAAGGAATAAAAAGGAACCTATGTCTAAAAATTAAGCTGAAAGTACAAGACAAGGTGGCTTGGGGTGAACCTGTCCTCCAGGTGTCAAATACATGCAAACATGAAACTTTCAGAATCAAAATGTCCTTCAGAATCTTCTCACTGAAGTTCATCAAAAATTTGCAGACAAGGTTGTGTGGGGTGACCTTGTCCTTCATTTTTTGCTCTTGCAAAAGCCAGGCCTAGTCATTGTCATTTTCTCTATTGAAATCTATTTGTAGCTTATGGGTTTGTTTCCTACATACAGAAAGAGGGGAAAAGGCGTTGTTAATAGGGGTTTGCCTAGGTCAAACCCCTAGTTTGGAACTATCCTTGAATTGAAATTGAAATTGTACTTGAACTTGAAATGGAACTAAATTGAAATAGAAATCTTGCCTTTCGAGGGCAAGACTAGATCTAAATTGAAATGCTTGAATTGGAATTTGATACATTGATTAATCTTGCCTTGAAGTCTTCATACCAAGGTTAATGTTGTCACATTGAATTTATTCATAATGTTTTTGATCATGGATGCCATCATGAATTTTTTAAATTTGAACTTGACCTCTCCTTCACTGCCTTGAATATGTTTGATTGCTTTCTCACTTGAATTTTCTTGATAGGGATTTAATTCCAACTTGAGAGATATCCAAGATGAGGAGGTGCGGTTTGCTTCTATACCTAACCACACCAAACACGTTTGAAAATTTGAAGAGGGCTAACATGGAGAAATTGTACTTGTGTCCAAATATGATCATTGAGGAGTTTGAATTTGGGCCCCTTTTAGGAGGAAAAGGGTGCCCAAGATGTCCCTATCCAAGGACAAGGTCGCCCAGGGCATCCCTATCCTACCCATTAGGGTTGAAATTTGGACAGAGTCCTAGAAGGTTGCTAAAGATGTTGATTTTAGGGTTATGTGAGCATAATAAAAATAGGGTTAGGGCACAAGAGGTTGGAATGCTGAAGTGAGGCCTAGGCGAGGATGAAATTGTATAGGGATACAATTTATGATGCTAAAACACACAATTATATTAATTATAAAAAGACATTTGTAACCCAAGGTCTTTTCAAAAATAAAATAATTTCATTTACCTTCATTTCACCCAAACATAAATAAAATATTTAAATACATAAAAGTATATTTTCATATATAAATTATGGAAACCAAAATTTAAACAATCACATTAAATCATGCATCATTGGGAATCCACATGGGGCATGGTTTTGAGAATCATATCAATGGTGGTATCTAGGTCCACATGGACAAAATACTAGGGACTCACACTCAAATAAATTATGATGGTTAAGGTCAAATAATTAATGGCCAATGTGACATCTTCATATAAGCATTGTCAAGGTATAACTTAGATCTATGGAGCCAAGTTGAGAAACACCTTGTACCTATAACCACTCAATGCACAACTCAAGTGTACTTGCTCACTATATACATAGTTGAAGCATCACATAATCATCCAACAAGATATATCACATCCATAATTTTTTACATTTAAATGATACACATTGTGGTAGCATTTAATTACATAAATATAAATGCATATGTTCATGAACTAAATAATAATAATAACTTAGGCAAGCCCATATCACACACATACCTCAAGAAACATGTTTTTAATAGAATAATCCAACAATAACATCAAACTATGATCATCTAGTATCACAACATACATCTAGTACAAAGCACGATATACATATCAAGGTAAGAATAGGTAGGCATTACACATAGCATATTCAATAATTAGCTTCAAAATTTTGACATTGATTTCATGCTAATTAGGTCATGGAGGTTTCATCATTACAATGAAGTGTGTTTTTTTTAAATGATCTTCAAATATATTTTCTTTCACTTGTATTGACTTCTAATACAAATGTGTTTCTAACAAGCACCTTTAATATTTGATAGATTCATTTCCTCTACAAGGATCCATTCAGTAAAGTTGTCTCTTAGCCCCATATCTCTATGCTCTCATGACTAATGCACTGGGATATCTTCTTCAAAGAGCCAATAGCTTGAATCTATTTGATATTTGATAGATTCATTTCTAAAATATCTATCCCACAAAATTCTATTGTAATTAACTCTCATTATGTTGATGATAGCATGTTATTTTTACAACATTCTGAAAATAACATCTCCAATACAATGGATATGCTGGAATTGTACAGTGTTGTTTCAGGCTCAAAACTTTCCCATGATAAAACTGAATTTTTAATGGTTCAAGCAGGACCTATTCCTCTATGAATTCCTCAAGAATGGAAACAAATCAAATATGGGGAAATCATGAGATCTTTGGATACCTTTCGGTATTGGATTTTCTCTTTTTGATATGTGGGACTGGTACCTTAACAAAGTAAAAAATAAACTATTCAACTGGGGGAACAAGTTTCTTTCTTTGGTTGGTAAAATCCAAGTTGCTAACAAAATCTTTCTTGCTACACATTTTTATTATTCATCCTATTGGCTCCCCTCTAAAAAATGCTATGATCACTTAACTAAAATTATTTGATGGATTCTTTGGGCCAAATGAGATGGTAATATGGGATTCACTTCCACATCATGGACTCATTGCATTCAGCCTAAATATAAAGGTGGTATGAGGTTAATTGATCTAAAAACACATGGGATTGATCTATCAAAAGTGAAGAACCATGGAAGATACTCATACGAAATAGAATTAACCTTGCTTCTATCAAAGGTAAATGCCAGTCTGTGAGATGGTTAGACAAGATTCTTCATGCTTCATTTTTCTCACTCAAAGCATCTTTGCCTCTTCAATCTATTTGGAAAGCCTAGCAGCATATAAGTCACTTTCTGAAGTGGAGGGAATCTTCTCTTCAACATGGATTCAGTTTTTCCACTTCGTCCATTTGATGGAAAAGACATACTTTGTGTTAGGGACAACCCCTTGCTTAAATTTTTCCAAAACTCTTATGTTTTTTATTTAAAAAAGGTATTTTTAGTGTTGGAAATCTTTGGGATTTCACTACTTTAAGCTAGTTAGCATGTCATGTTATTAAAGACCAGTTTAGTTTGATCAACAAGTACAGGGCATTCTTGATTTTTGTCCAATCTTTGGTCCACATGGAATTGTGTATCAAGTTGTGCACTCTTATCCTTTTTTATATATTCCATTAAAGAAAATATATTTGCAGCAACTTCCTAACTGGCCTTTAAAGCTTCGTCTCAACATAAAATGGAAGTGCAAATTTAGTGAAAAGTTCTGGTCAAAATTATCAACTCAAATTGAAAAACAAAAATCAATTTGGATGCCCAATTATTGGCCTGGAAGATATTACATTTCAAACTACCTATTGAGGGTAGGTTGAGGTGTCTTATGATCTAGCCTAATAGTTGTCCATTTTGTCACAGAATTAAAAACATGATGCATATTTTTTGGGGATGCTCATTTTCCTAAAAATAATGGAACTCCAGTTTCAATGACTTGCTTGCTATTTTTGAACACAAGATAGGTTGGAAAGAGGCCTTTCCAAGGGTTGGATTACATGTCAATGTGATTGCAGATGGTGTTTGACATGTTATCTTGTTGCATTTATGGAGAAATAGATGTAAAGTAGTCTTTAATATTTATAATGATCACCAAGAAGTTGTATTTTTAAGGCTTTACTCTGATGTTTTCTATTGTCTTGCTTCTTTCTTTTCTCTTTTTTAGGCAAATATCATGAATATTTTAAAGTTGGGCATTCAAATTCATAAAATTAAAATTGAATTGGAGCAACTTTTGAAGAAAAAGAAGATCCCTATGGCACAAGGATTAAGGTCTACCTTGCAAAACTGATGGTTGTCTTTTCTATCTTGTCTCCATTCAACTGTTTCCATTTATGTATAAGACAATGTTATTATTAGCCTCTGGTTGTTGACACTACTGATTATTAATGTAAATCTATTTGTTCTGGTAGAGTAATCTACTCTTTGTTTTTCTATATTCATCCTTTCTTGTAGTTGTTGCTACATTTTATTCTTGTAATTGCATCTATTTGCAATACAAAAATATACATTTGTTGCATGCAAAGGGAAGTATGAAATATTCTTGATGGTGAGTCAAACCTCTTTGTTTGTTTTATAATTATCAAAGTGTAGAGGACAGGATTTGTCACCGTCGAGGTGATGAACCTCAAGGGACAAACCTACCTTCGCTCTACCTCACTTAAACTGGCACTAAAGGTGAGCCAGGGGATGAAAATACAAGACTAAGCTAACCAACTATGAATAAGACTCTTGAACGACTCTGTTAAGTCTTTGTCTTAGCAACAAGTGTGCATAACTAGGACACTAGTGTGACACACTATCATCCCACACAGACGTAGCACAAAAATCACACGAAAGCAATAGATACGATTAAACTACTAAACAAATGATGTGGTAATAAACTTAAGAAGACAATACAAGATGCGAAACACCAAAATAAGATGAGAAAGGACAAGGGAAGCTTACAACCAGTCCATGATTGAAGCCTCTTGCAAGATGAGTATCTTCCCGTGATCACAAACCTGCACACAAATAAGAAAGGAAAATGTTGGGGGTTGTGTTTAGAGGTCTGCCTCAGTCAAACCCCCGTTTTGGTGTTTCCACCTCCACAAACAATCCAGATAGATAGATAGATCAAAAGATAAATAGCTAGAATGATTAAATTATCAAATAGATAGGGGATGTGATAAATTCCAAGATGCTCAAAGATGAGATAGATAGAATTATAAAAATATATTACCAAAGAGTCTTGAGAAATCCAAGAGAGTTGCAAAAGATTATCGCGAGAGCTTGAGAGTGTTGTAGCAAACTAGAGACTATTGTAACAAGCAAGAGAGGTAAAGAAAGTTGTGAGAGCCCAAAGAATGAGAGATCTTTATTGAGAGAACCAAGAGAACCCAGAGAACCAAGAGAGATTGAATGGAGAGAAAAGATGGATTTAAAATGAGAGAATAGGAGGGAAAGAAGAGGCTAGTGAACCATTTAGAAGATTTTGAGTCGTTTCCACCAACCAAGATAGGTGACAAGTGGAAAAATGCTCTAAACTGACATATGAACATTAAGATGTCACAGGACAAATGTGTGACATGCAGATGCCTGCATAGTGCGCTAGTGTCTAGATGAATCACACTCAAAAATGACAAGTGGCAAGAGAAAAGTGCAGCTAATGCAAAACAGAAGCTGAAGGATAGCTATTGAAAGGGTGTCTTGAGCATCCTGAGAAGGAAAAAGCTAATTAATGCAAGGGCTAAAATGAACCTACTCAAATGCTAGGGGAATGGACACTAAAGTGGATGCAAAATTGTAAGTGGAATTGCATAGGGGTATGCAATTTTCTACTCTACACAAAGACACATAAAATAGTAATGTCAATTCATAGTGTAATAACTATCAATACTATGCAAAAATGTAGATAATGCTCTCTTAATAATAATTTGTGATATATTTTAAATGACTCTTAGATATTTTGTTTCACTCTACTTATCCTCAAGTTATTACTAATACTTTACAACCTTCTACTAAATACAAAAGCTTAAATACTTTTGATTTCAAAATTTTGATATACAAATTAATAACAATTAAAAAATCTTTAAACATAAACACAAAAATAATTTTTTTATTAAATACTTTTGATTCCAAAATTTTGATATACAAACTAATAACAATTAAAAGATCTAAAAACATAAACACAAAAATGATTTTTTTAAAAGTTGAACTATAATTTTAAGTAAGAAATAGATTTGCTCCTACAATTAAGTCAAATATACTCTTCTCCACAACAATTTTTTTTGGGATTCTAAATCTACCAAAATAGATATTTCTAGAACCTAATCAGTGTAAACTTTTTAGATACCATTATTTTTTCCTCCAAAATCACATGGCTTAGCAATGGTTGCTAAAAAGTTGAGTTCACACTGATTTGTTGTCCCCTCCTCAGGGCACTTGCTTAGGTTTAGTTTTGTCTAATGTGTGACATATTGTGAACAAAGAGGATTTATTTTTTAAATATATTAATCTACCTTGGTCCCTCAAAGTCAATACTAATACATCATCATATAAATGAATTCAAAAGAAACTTAAAAAAATATATAAAGTAACCCAAAAATGCATTGAAATATTATAATTTACACCTTTATGGGATCCCGAGTAAGATTGGTGTATAATTTTCATATATAAAATATAATGATTTTTTAAATAATGTCCTTGAGTGGCGTGAATGTTATATCATGCTCGCTCAAAAAATGATAATAAACAATTTCTTAATCCGCGGAATTTAAGGAAAAATTGAATTATTTTAACTATATTTAATCAGATTCCAGCAATTCGATGCATGTAGCCACCGCTTAATAAACTAATAAAATATTTCTGTATTGCTGTATTTTATACATGTTTTAAAAAAAATTTCCCCCAACCATAAATCAATAATTTATTTCAAAATATGAAATACATTAAAAGAATACAAATATATGAATGGATGGATTTTTTTTTAATAGAAAATTAATAGTGCACTTTTATGTTAATTTATAAAAAAGAATATATATATATTTGTAGAATAAAATCATATTTTGACAAGTTTATATGAAAAAACATAATTAAAACATAAATTTAGTCAAAATGTTAAATAGATAAGGTAATTTTAATGGGAAGAGGGGAGGCTATTTATAGATAGATCACCCTAACATTTGTGAGGTTTGGGTCATCACGCATTGGTTCCTAATCTATAATGGTACCATAATCCTTTGTCTCTGCCTTTGTCTTTATTAATAAAAACCATTAGAAGGTGAAGATGACACAAATGTAATAGTACACAAAGCATTTGCTTAATGCTCTCTTAGAATTTGCAAGTGGGCAACCTTGAGTGCAACTTTATTAGATTGCACTTGAATCTATAATAGAACATTAGAACATGTCATACTTTTAGAATGCATGGAGATATGATAATCCATAGAGGCTCCGAATATTAAGTAACATGTCTATCTTTCAATTTATGGAATAGATTCTTCACTTGAAAGCATGCAAATTTTAGGTAAATTTAGTTGGCATTATAAACTAGCCACCTAGAAGAATCATGTTCTAAGAGAAAAGATTAAGTTGAAAAGGAATAAAGAAGCCATGAATCTAGATCTAAGCATCTTGAGCCTAACTATAGAACAACAAAAAATGCTTGAGTCTTTCTAGATGTCCACACAAAGGAAAGAAGGAATTAGAAACACCTAGTTTGATCAAATGAGATATAATAAGGAGACCTTAATTAAAAAGAGACTGGGAAAAATTAACAAGCTTGGTCTCCAAAATGGTCACCCATGTTACATGAAATGTGTGTTTAAGTTGCTATGGACCAAATATTAACCTATCTTTCAACTTTTAATCATTGGCAGATGTGAAGAGATCCATGAGTACCCTTTGCAATTCTTGTAATTCACAAAAGGAGTGTACAAATACAATTTCCACTCCTACCAATGTTTGGTACACTTGGACCCAATTTTGTGAACCATTCTTGAAGGGTCAAACTCTGTAATAGTTTGAAAAGATTCATAATCTTGATTATAAATCATGTATTTTGTCCCCTTACATCTCATTAGTCCAAATTCATGAATTAAATCTAGCATAAACTACCTTAGTTCAAATCTACAATTGGAAAATTTGATCTTACTCACTTCTATGTGTGTGAATTTGAACCCTAGATTTTTCAATTCAAATTTTCTAAATTGGCCCTATTTTTCCCTCTCTTACTAGTCAATATGAGCTAACTAAAGTGAAAATTATTTAAATTTTTAAACTAGGGAGAAATAATAAAGGATTAACCCTGATTCATTTAAATAATGTAGGACAATGAAGAAACTATTAAGGAATGAAAATAATCTAGCTTATATCTAACTCTATCTTGTCACATAAACATCTAAAGGGTTTATTACATGGTTTCTTGTTATCTTTAATATTTTCTCATTAGTGTTGAATTTTTGTATAGGGGATTGAATAAAGTATAATAAAAATATTATCTAGCATGATCCAAATTATATTGGTAAACATTGTTTTTATAAATAGAATTGTATTGGATCGAGGTAAACATTTTTTAGACTTGTCAGCCAAACCAATCAATGTGTGTCTAACTAAAATCCACTCAGTTAAGACACATAAGGGGTCAACAATTCTCTTTAGAAACATCAAGCTCAATAAATCAATTTTATAAAACTACATCTAAACTAGAAATGAGTATGAAGGATTATATTTGTAGTAAAATCTCAACCCCCAATGATATTTTCCCCTCATAATAGAATTTGATTCATGGGTATGTCAAGGAGATAGTGATGTTTTAGAGAATTTAGTGCCTTCAATTTTTATATTGGTTGTTGGAGTTTGTTATGTAGGTTGTGTGTATGTACATTCTATTGAAGTCCACTACACAATATAACCTCTTGGAGATTTGAGTAGGTGCACCTTAGCCAAGATGCAAGTCTATTGGCCTTGAATGTTGAATCGACACCTATTGAAGATTTAAAATCTAAGGTGTTATCGATACTACCAAAAGTGCTCATGTACAATGGGGTGGTGAATGGGTTTTGTAGGGAAGACACAACTTTGGAGACTATGTAGCTATGAATTGACGGCTGAAAGAATTAGCCAAAAGAATAGTAGTTCTTTCAATTTTGAATATAATTCCTCATAATTAAGGTTATCTAAATAGAGTCAACTTCTTTTATATCAAGAATGTTCAATAATTTATTAATGAACAAATTGATTGATCTTATTTTATAATCCCATTACTAAATAACCCTATTTCAATTTTATTTTTTTTAAAACATTAAATACTCTATAAAGCTTCACTTTCGGCTTGAATTTCCTTCTCCCTTCCATGAAATAAAATATAACAAATGGGAAAGAAAAGGAGATCAAACATGGGATCTTTTTAATGTTTTAAAATGCATATAACATGCACTTGTATAATTATTTCAACTTCTCAATGTACTGTTAAATATGATTTAAAAATTACAGGAGTCAACTACACATAGCAAAAGAAGAAGTCATCCTTACATTTATTCATAATGGCCAACAAAATACAATTTCTAAACATATTTTTTTCCCTTTTATGTTCAATTAGGAAAAATGGTGAATGAATGTAACACAAAAGACAAGTTGATCATGCCCACTTTGTACAATATATTTATCATAAATATAAATTATATTATTAAATAAAAGGGAAAAGACATTAACATATATTTAAATTATAATTTCTTATGATTCTTTGGGGGGTTTGATCACATGGCTATCAATCAATCTTATATTCCAATATTTAACTAATATCTTTCACATGGAGGTAGTTGAAAATTAAGAGAAGAGAAAATTAAATAAAAGTATATGTTTTCCTAACAAAACACTAACTAATATTTCAAATATTTTAAAAAATAATCATATTATATGATTAATAAAAATGAAATTATTCTATATCACATGAGACCATATATTCCCGTATCCTTATAGGTTGGGTAACATGATTGATGGCATGACGTCATCAAAAAACTTGTTACCCGGGGAAAAACATGAATAAATAAATAAATAAAAGAATTTTTTTTTGCTTTTTATTAATATTTTATTTGCCACATCTCCCCAAAATCCTTACAACCGACATTATTGAATGTTGTTTGTATATATCCTTAATGCTCGTTTTATTCTCGGCTTTGGGATTAGTTCCTTAATTTTTGAATATATTTTAGTTTCCACTTTTGATTTTATTATTATGCTTAATACTTTTCCAAATACACTTGTTATTTTCAACATGTGTGAGTAATTTCATTTGCTTGGTGAATTAGTTGGATGCGACTTTTCTAAAGATGGCCCACACCTTAAATTAATCAATTGTTTTGGTATTGGTTGGGAAAATTGTAGAGGAGAAAAAGTGCAATTTTTTTTTGTTTCTATTGATTCAAGAATAACTAGTAGTTGCACACTTTTATCGTGTAACGGGATGTCGATAGGTTTTGTTTTTTAAGTGGATAGAATCGACAGATAGTGAAATGATTGAATTTTTCAGTGGACCAAAGAACTCTTGTTCTTTTATCTCTTAATATGTTATCAATTCAAAAGTGTGCATTCTTCACAATCTCACTAAAACCAAAGGAGAAAAAAATCTTTCATTTTTATTGCCAACAAATTCAATTTTTTGACTTTTAATAAGATTGTCTAAGAGCTTAATCATGTTCAGCTTTCACATGTGATTCATTGATTGCAAGCTCGAGTCATAGTTCTAGATAGTGATATCCTAAAGCTTATAATGTAAATCAAGATCAAGTTTCTAACATTATTTTTTGTTGTTTTTTGTAATTGGTGTAAAAGGGCTTCTAAAGTGTTTGGTATCCTCTCTTCTAAGTTTGTTTTCATGAGAAAATGTAGTTGTTTGTTGGCTACAATGTCTCATAATTAAGTTGTAAAGGAAATAGTGGAACCTTACATGTCTACCAAATCTGTTATCATGGTATCTCATTAAATGCAAAGCATGTTCATGCAAATGAACTTGTTTGTTCCTTGGTTGAACCCGATTGACAATTTTCCGTGAGAAATTGAGTTTTCCAAGCTTAAAAGCCCTCACATAAAGCCTATCAGCTAAATATTATCACGTCACATCTTTTACTCAAAATATGTTTGATCTAGTTTTCTATTTGTTTGTTCCATTTAAAAAAATATCATAAACATGATTGTGTCTCTTAGATATGACCACGGATGCAATTACATTGTCATATTTTCAAATTTTAAATTCTCACATTAATCTTAGGATTTAAGTTTTTCATGTTGGCATGAACACCAAAAGGTTTGAATTATGTGTCTATAGATGTGTATTTAAAGACATTATTTTAAAACACTTCCACTTCATCAAAATATTGCATAGTGTATAATAAAAATGTCAAAGATCATTTCTCCTTGTGTATAGAATTAAGCATCACTCCTCATCTACCAGCATTAGGTATAATTCACCATCAAGATCCATTGTTGATACTCACGTCAAAGATGTATTCATCATAGTTACTCATCAATTCGCATCAAGCTTTAGTAAGAGGAATTGACAACCAACTCAATGGAATCATATTGTCAATCCACCTCCTTGTGTGCTTCATTTCTAAATGTTTTATCGTGGCTTATAGGTAACCCTTATCCTAGGCTTATGACTATTCCTATGTCAAGGATCTTTATGTGCTTTATACTTTTTGCATCTTACCCATTGATTCTCGGGGACACCATATCATGTTACCAAATGCTATTACTCCATGCTCTATGGATGTGTTGGTTAACATGACGATTAATAGTTAAGACATTGATGCTACATGGGCACATAGGTTGAAGTAGACATTTGTATTTTGGAATATAGTATGAATTATCCTAGAACTACATCACAAAGATATAAGCATGTGTTGTGTCTTGTCATATAGCTTGGTGAAGCCATATAGGATCTAGTCCATGTCTTGAATGGTGGATAAGAAAAGTTGAATAATCTAGAGATATTTGAGCTTCAATTAGAAAGAACTTTTTAGTTCCCATACATAAAAATTGAAACTCTCTACAAATTTTGAACAATTGAAACGCTACAAATTTTGAAAAATAATCATAAAAACTC
The DNA here is from genome assembly GCF_030272615.1 of Cryptomeria japonica. Taxonomy (NCBI): domain Eukaryota; kingdom Viridiplantae; phylum Streptophyta; class Pinopsida; order Cupressales; family Cupressaceae; genus Cryptomeria; species Cryptomeria japonica. The sequence continues at coordinate 864,356,621 of NC_081407.1, forward strand.
ACATAACTCATCACATGTTCATTCTATTGATCTTATGAGAAAAAAAATCAGATTGCGATAGTAACAAATACCTTGGTACCTTGTTTTATAACTTCAAAAAGTAAATACAACTAGTCATTGCAATAATTATTGCTCTCTACTTTCTGTCTAACTCCCTTTAGATAATGAACAATTGAATTCCCTTACTCTCTACAATATTCTTCCAAATTGTCCATTGATCTCAAACATGAGCTTCAACTTTCTTTCATATACTTGTTTGATTCTAGAACGTTCTCCCATAACCTAGAAGAACTATTACATTTTTTGGGATGATAAAAGTCTCATACAATTGAATTTTAGAAACATTCTATTATAATTATAATAGATTATGAAAATCTCACATCTATTTACATCATATTATAAGTTTACACAACCAGAGATCATTAGGCGAAGGGGTTTAGTTATCGCCCATGTTCCAATTACCGTTCATTGGATTTTGCTAATTAAAAGCGCACTAAAAAATCATCTAGTGGACCAATCATTGTCCATTGGTATACCCTATCATTGGAAAAAAAGTTAGCAATCAGATTAATTGCACAACTTTATTTTTACCAATAGTGCACAATATTGAGACGTGTGTGCATAAGTATTGGATCAATTGTGCAAATTTTTTGTTTGTCAAAATGAACATTAACATAACAATAGCAAACATGTATGGTATGACACTTTGAAACGACCACTTTTGACCCTTGTGTGCATAATGAATCCCATGATTCATCTTAACTACCTAGAAGCCAAAGCAATAGCTATAAGTAGTTAAGTCGCATATGAAGACAATCAGAAAAAAAAATGTCGAAACTTAAGACGTACGTAGTTAGCTATAACGACCAGTACCCTTCTCCCATGGCAACGACTATTCTCCATAGACCTGATCAAAAACATAAATTTGCATAACACAATTGTTTTTCAGCAGATTTTTTGCATAATAGATTTTTTGCATAATAGATTTTTTGCATTGGAATTTTTTGCATTTTTACAGCATTGAGAAAGCATATTAAGCGGATGGAACCACTAGAAATTGTGTAAAAATTTGTTATGATTTACAGATTTTATATTATTATCGGATACTATTTTATATTTTATTTTATATAAAGAATAGAGAATTTCTCCTCTCACCACAATCCCTATTTAATCTTGAACCCTACCATAAATTTGTGAACACTATAGCAATCATCACATTCAAATTCATTACTAGAGTAACAGTACAGTCCAACCCATCTGCTCTATTTTTTGACCAACCTATTTTATCCTCATCTGAACTTAAATCCATCTCACTGTTTTGTTAACCTGATCCTTTCAAATCACTTCAATACGGCATATATTAATTTGCAGATTTTTAATATTGCAACTCACATTAATTAAAAGCAGTTTCTGTACGAGTTAAAAAAACAACCAGCAAAAAAAACGCCCCCAGAAAAGGAAATTCCTCTGCACGAAACCCCGTATGCACTCCAAACTCCGAGGAACGAATCTGTACCCTACACGTCATCAAATTCACCTTCGATGTCCGTTTGTCCGGTCGTCCTTAAATAATAAAATAAATAAACAATTTGGATAAATGTATTCCTAAGGAATCATAGTGAAGCTTCGGAATTCCGATAAAATTAGTGGGTGGTGGGGCCCATGGAAGCTTTAAAATAAATTAATAAAAAAATACTAAAAATGAAAGCACTTTATTATTGCCCTGCTTCCATGAAGGCCCCCCGGGGGCATGAGGAATCACGTGATCCAGAATTTTGCTTTTATTTTGGTCGACCCCCTTCACGTGGCCACCTCACACCCCTTGAAAGGGGTCCACCTCAGCCCTCCTCATAAATTTAAAAAGAAACGCTCCCATGAATTGAGTGGGGTCCACCAGGGTATCCCATGTGACGGGTGATGTATTATATCATGCGGGACCCACACCCCGTGCTGCACGTGACGGACATGCGTTCCACCTCACGTGCGCCCATCCCCAGCCGTCGATCTTGCCACGTGGTCCCCACGTCACCGCCATCTCCGTCCGCCTCGAGGCCCCGACGCCTTCCTTTTGTCCCCCTGGGCAAACTGACGCCGTTAACGGAACGGCGTTAAGTCTCCGTCTGTTGTGTTTTTTACATTTTCTCGCATGAGTATGTGTGTGTGTATATATGTATATCCACACTTTTTCTTCCACCGACGACGTCACACCTTTTTTCTTCCATACGGAGGAAATCTATCAATCTATGAATAGCCTAGGTGTTGAATTTATTTATTTATGTGGGGTGGGGAGGGCCTTCCTTGTGTTGTTTTTTCTCTAGGCAGCTGTTGAAAAGGGGTTGGTCATATGAGGAACATATGACCACCAATGGGGTGGGGTCATTTCTTTTCTTTAGACATGAGCACGTGCAGGTAAGGGACACCCCCCCTCATCTCTGTCTCCATCTTGACCATGATCATTATATTCTTGCACATCCATTTGTGTGTTGAAAAAAATCTCCATATTTCTATTTTTTAAAATATTTTTTTAGTGGTTTTGTTGGGTAGTTCTTTAAGTTCCAAAAACGTCGCGATTTTTCTATAACATGAGGGCAAGTTGAAAATTATATATTTCGGTCATGCTCAATAGAACTAGCTGCATCTTTTATTTTCCGGTTGTGTATATAACACGGAGGTTAGTCAGCCGTTTTGGAGCCAAATTAGCCGCATCCGTTTTGTTGTGATAAGGGATTATAGAGTGCGATATGAAATAATAATATTTTATAAATATTTGTAAGGGAAGCATATCAATAGTCGTTATAGCTGTCCAAGGGGTTGAGCTTAACCGGTTAAAACACTGGGTTCTCATTGTGGAGACCCAAGTTCAATTCCCAATAGGGACATCTAAAGTGGAATTCTAAGTTGTGACTCTTGGCCTTCCATAGGATGGGGAAGGTCTTGGGGTCAATCCAATCAAACATAATAATAATAATAATAATAATAATAATAATTCAAAGATATGTAATGGGGATGGGGCCCCCTCTACTGTGGCCCCACTGGTTCATAGCTCCAGTCAAAAGCTATTTAGGCTTCGGCCAATTACCTATAAAAAAAATAAAAAAAATAGTCGTTATAGCTAATTTGCACACCCATAGATCTTAAATGGTACATCAAATTTTAACGTTTGTCCCTTTTTGCAACTTAATTGCTTAGAGCTATTAATTTGGCTTTTGGGTAGTATCAACACATGCTGTGGGATTTGCTATGCAGGCAAGGGTAAAAAAGTAGTCATTTCAAAGTCTCGCTCAATACCTACTTAAAGATGCCCCAATAACCATGCACTACAACCACCTCAAAAATGACCAATACTTATGCACAAATGCTCCAATAGTCATGCGCTATGGGTACCAATAAAGTTGCACAACTCCTAAAGTCCAAAATTCTAACTACTGGAATAAAGTGAGCGACTATTGGTACATGCAAAATTTATTAATTTGGACTTTTAGTTGTCATTTTTCTGGTTTTTGGTTTTTCCCCTAATAATTGATATTTAACATTGTTAAACAAATATTCAAATCTTGTGTGTGTATGTCACTATCTTAACCTTTTTCAAATAGAACAACCATGAGTTTGTTTATGTGGTGTTTGACACACCACACTACCTACCTACCTATCTATCTATTTATCTTTTATGGTCTATAAATAAGGTGAGAACATCTAACCTCATCTAATTGAATACGACAACTCCAACTTCTTGACTTGACTCTTAAATCTTGATAAAATCATTGCCTTTTTAAATAGAAGGGAAGCCTTGGAATCATCTTTAACCCCCAACTATGCCATTCAATATAACACAAGTGTCCTTGAGCCCTTGGTCTTTTGGTGGAGTTGAATAGTTCTAAATGAGCCCCTCGGGGATCAAGTATTGTTGAGTGCAAGGCCCCAACATCATAATCGATGAGGTTGGGATCATGCCTCAAGCGAATTTGATAGCATGAGTACCCCTCAATCCTTGGCTCCTATTAGCTAAAGAGATTTCAACCTAAAGACTCGTGCTCCCATATCAAATAATTAAAAATTCTCTGTGAATGATATAAAATCCTTCATAAAAATAATATAATAATGACCATCAACATTGATGCTCATGACCAAGTCTTTGACCACATTAGTGTGGCACGTGCCTTTTCACTATTGAGATGGGTTACTTGATTACAACGATATTTGAAGGAATGTGTTCACACTGGATATTTCTTTTTAGTTTTTGTTTTCATACTTGAAAAGATTGAAAAGACAAATATGAGAATAGAATAGGATAGGATAGGGTACCTATGCAACGGAAGGGAATTTGGATTGGAAATATTTTCTAAAGTACCACCATCATTTGTCATTAACTCAAATGTGGTTAAGACAATTCTTCATTATGAGCTTTGAATTTCAAACTTGATTCCTTTTGTCTTCAACTCATTGCCTTTCAAATGAAATAATCATGAGTTCAACTTAAAAGCACAACTTTTAAGATGATTAATAAGTTATTATTTTTTAGTGAATAAATTTAATGGTGAAAATTATATATAGTATTAAAAATGATATATTTTAATTTGAAAGTTACTTAATTAATGTATTTTTATTTTTATTTATTTTTTAGATTCTAATTCAATTTTTCAATTTAATTACATATTCACACTCAATTTTATAATTAGAAAATTAAGTTTTCAATTATATATAATTTGTAAAAATGATATTAATAGTTTCATAATTCAAGTTTAAAATTTGGGTCTTAGAGGATTCTTTCTAATTGACTATTACGCGTTAAATGAATTGTGAAAAAAATAAGTTACACATTAAGGTAGTATAAATAAAAAAAATCCTAATTTACTATTGTGATCTAATAATCTGACACACATCAAACAACATCAAATAATCATCTTGTAAGCTATTACATCAAGATCCTAGACATAAGTTGGGTCAGTAGGTTGAGGATTTGGTCCAACCTCTCATTTTTCTCATTGTCTGCCCCACTGCTAGGTGCACCATTCCAACTCTTCACCATTGTTGGTTATGAAATGACCTACGTCAAGTTTGCATCTTGGCGTAGTAGACAAAAGGCCCTATTGTTAAACCTAGAGCTCTTATACCAAATGTAAGGCTCTCTCACCTTAAAATTTATCTCACAAATAAATAAATACTCATAAATGCAATAATGTGAAAAATGAAAGATGATGACTCAATATTTATATTAAATGTAAAATACATCTCAAATAAGTAGTGCTTAAGCCAAATATTAACATGTGATGATATAAATAATAGTACAAATTAGGCATCTCAAGCTTATGTCTAAGTCAATACCATATTAGGTACAATACATAAAAATATACACAAGAAATGAATAAGAAAGTATTTAATCAATAGGTCTCTACATGTCATCGGCCCCAACAGTCATCCACTAGCTTGAGGGATGACAACTTGGCTCATGTGTTTTTCCACCCAACCACGAAGCTTACGCTTCCCTAAAATCTATAATAAAACAAAAGATACCTAATCTTGCATGAAATGCCTAGCTACCTAGAAACAATAGGCAAGAGGGAAACCTTGGTGTAATCTGATATATCTACATGCATTTGTAATAATGAAATGTAAAGTCCTACTATTAGAATATGGCATAGAAACATAATTTATAATTTGTTAGGCTAGTTCATCTATTTCAATGAATGCATGACTTTGATCAAAGTACTTTTAAATATCAGAAGATCCTAAAAAGATGATTAACCTTCTTTGTTTACCCATATTTGGTACCCATTACCAGAAACGTAAACCGAATACACTCAAGGAAAAGAAAACTACTTTCCTTAAAAAATCACTCATGCAAAAATGCATATACTTAAATTAATTCAATTCTCTATTAACCTGCATATGATAAGCACTATAAATTTGCATGCATTCATTCCTAATTAATGAATTCACACATTTAATGTATTTACATATTCTCTTTTAATGCAAACTTGAACTCAAAATGATTCATCGTGCATATGATTATATATAATCATGCTTAGTTTATTACGATTATGAAAATTGAAACTTCATTGATTTCTAACCAAATCATGCCTTTGAAACAAGAAAGAAGGAGATTTCAATATAGAGAGAGATAGATCAATTATTTTTTCTAAAACTAACAAGTAAATGTAGGTATGTATGGACAAACATACATATATAAGGCTTATAAAAGGTTGTGTGTGCATATATAATTATGGCATAATCCTTCATTATCAAAAGAAATTAATTTAATGCAATTGCACTCTTAAAACAATTGCTTTTTAAGAAAAACAAACAACGTTGATTTTGTTCTACAATCACCAAGAGTAGAAAGAAAAGGTTTGGAGAAAATAATTCCTATAATTTCAATCACAAAAGTACATATATGAATATTTGTATGTATATATAGATGTATACACATACATACTACATACATGCATGTAAATACACACATACATACACACATACATATACATATACATATACATATATGTATGTATGTATGTATGTATGTATGTATGTATGTATGTATGTATGTATACATACATACATACATACATATGTGTGTGTGTGTGTCTCTGTGTATTTCAGCCATTGAGTTGAATTCAAAAATCATATCTATAGGTATGATGTAAACTTCATATATTTCATGTTAATAAGAAGCAATTAGCAAGTACAAGTTCTGGATTTCCAAAGTAAACAAGTTCTACAATACTAGGACACTTCTACCTTAGACAAGTTCTCATCTTTGAAATGTACCTACACTCACTTGCACTTGGATTCACATCAGTAAGTTAGTCCCATAATCACAACTAAAGCATAAACTCGTAATCATAAAATAATAAACATTATCTTGTTTCAATTTCATTTCTATGCATTTGTATTAATCATCCAATTGAAAAATCAAACACATTTAAATAACCATTTAATTAAACAACATAAGGTGATGTTCAATAGTCTCATCAAATATAATGAAAAATAAATGCAAGCATAGGTCAAGATGTGACATCCTTCCCCATTAGGAAGAGACATTGCCTCGATATCTTATTACACACATATTGTGACAATAAAATGTTACACACCAATGCAATCAAATGTATCACACATAAGTAAAACAAAGCATCAACCAAATATCTAGATCTAGAAACTAAGTATTTCAATCTAAGTCCTCAAATTTGAAAAAGAATGATCGATATCCTTAGCATTCTCCCATGTAGCACTATCCTATGTATATTGGTCTTATTGGACCTTGTATTGAACAATACGTTTCTTATGTAACTTTATGTTGTGCTGATCCAAAATTTGAATGGGATCCACCAGCACCACTTTTGGATCCTAAACCTATAAATCATGTCAACCAAGTATGTGAGAAGGATCAAGATGATGTGGCTTAAGATAAGGCATAAGGAACATATTATGGATGTGGGAAATAGTAGGTGGTAAAACAAGTATGTATGCTACTGGCTTAATCAGAAAGTTTGGATGATTTTCCAAATGATATGGAACTCTTATGATGCTTGAACCTCAAAAACACTCTCCCACTAAAAACTATATGAAAGTCTTGTTCTTATTGTGTTGTTTCTAGATTACATTGTGTGAGAATTTTTTCCGTCAAAGTTGTGGATCAAACTCCAGGATCCATCATTAGGATAAAAATTGAGAGTTGAAAGAGAAAAATAAATGTTCTTATATGCATAGCTCTTCTATCTATATGTTGTCTCCTTCAATCTCTGTTTGATCTATCTCATCTAACCCTCTATCTCTCTAAGCTTATGTAGACCTGCTGACACCTAAAATTGTCCTAGTCTAATTAAACAAATATTTTATTTATTTAATTATTTTACCCCAAGCCTTCTACTAATTAAATAGATTTTTATTTATTTAATTAATTCATTAATCCTTTTCTAGCCTTTCCTTATCTAAATAAATATTTTTATTTATTTAAATTATCCTTTCCCTAAATCAAATAAATATTTTATTTATTTAATCAATTCATTAGCTTTTTCCCTCCATGACAAGTGTCATTGATCTCTTAGTTTACCTTTAACCACCTCTCTAATATTTTCCTAATTAAATAGACATTTAATTATTTTACCCCAAGCCTTCTACTAATTAAATAGTTATTTATTTATTTAATTAATTCATAAATCCTTTTCTAGCCTTTCCCTATTTAAATAAATATTATTATTTATTTAAATTATTCTTTCCCTAAATTAAATAAACATTTATTTATTTAATTGGCCCTATCTTTTCTATTAATTAAATAAATCTATTTATTTAATTAATTCATTAGCTTTTTCCCTCCATGTTTAGTGCCATTCATCTCTTAATTTACCTTTAACCTACCCTCTAATCTGAGCCAACCTTTTATTCTTCCACCTCTTAATCCTAGCTCTCCATTATTAGGGTACTCTTTATAAAAGAGATCCTTTCACTATCATTTCATATCAATAAATCGAGTGAAGTACCTACACTTTGCTAAATTGCATACACAACCACAATCTGTTCTCTATTGAGCTCTTGTGCACAATACAAAATCTGAGAGCAACCATAATCAATATCAAGCAAGATCAATGGAGATAGGAAACAATGGAGATCAAACCCTATTAGCATGTGAAGGTATAACATTTCATATTTGTTGTTTGCATGATTTTAGGTTCTTCATTAGTGTATGGTGGATTGATTGTAGAACTAGGTTTTATGTGGTTAAATCTTATTTGGTTTTACAACATTTTAATTTCCAATTCCAGCATATACAAGACCAATAAAAATCATGTCTTCCACCTTATCCCAATTGATGGGTGTATGACACTTTCACTCATAAAGAGCTTCAAATATTGTCATACCCAAAGATGCATAGGAGTTATTATATGAAAAATGCACTATTGAAAGATACTCTTCCCACTCATATTGTTGGTTGATACAATACATCCTAAGGAGGTCTTCAACTATTTGATTCACTCTCTTTATTTTCCCATATGTTTTAGGGTGATATGTTGTACTAAAATTTAACCTTGTTCCCAAACTTGCATTCACAATCATCCAAAACCTAGAAGTCATGTGAGTGTCACGATCTGAAATGATCATATTTGACACTCCATGCAACTGAAATATCTCTTGGAAATACTTCTTAGCTAAAGTAAAAGATCCATCCTTAAGATTTATTGGGATGAAGTGTGCAACCTTTGTCAGCTTATTTACCACAACCAAGATAACATCATGTGTATTCTTCAACATAGGAAACCCTTAAATAAAGTCCATGATAATCACTTTCCATTTATACTTAGGTATGTCATGAGAGTACAAAAGCCCTATTAGATGCACATGCTCAACCTTGACTCACTAGCACTCCAAGGATTTATAAAACCATATTTGGTCAAGATAAAGGGGGTTGAGCAGTTTGGAGGGGATTTGACAAAGATTATCCATCAAACCCTCAAACTCTCATAAGGTTTTAAGGAATCTGTGACTATCATAGATCCTTGGAGGATCACATTTGGTGTAATTTTTATATGTATATGTTTTTTAATGATATATTAATGAAATATATTTTAGACAAATCCTTTCTTATACATTTTTGTGGAGTATTTGGCAAGATATGTCTGTTTTTTCAAAAATTGTCAAAACCCTGCCAAGAGTTACCCGTTTTGGAAAAATCCTCATAAATTTTTATTTAACCATTGGATATGGATATAAATTTGAAAAAAATTATTTAACTAGGCAATCTAAAGTTTGACCAAAGAGATTGGCTTCATGATTAGTATTTCAAAACTTATTAATGACCGTTTGTTACAGTTCATGGTGAAAGGCAGATTGGTGAAGGCAACAACAATCTTGTTGCAGCATTTTGTATGGCCACATGAGGAATAATAATGGAGAAAGGATATATGTGTTGGAAAGGTCTCTGAATCCTATTTCTAGTACTTTTTGTCTAACTTAATTTGATTAATAATTGAAGAATTTGTGATTGTTTTTGGCATTGATGGCAACACAAGATGGAAAAATATCTAAGTGCCAAAACAGAATGCCAAAAAAAAAAAAAAAAACAATCTCCAGAATAGATCAATACCAGAAATCAAAATCAAAATCACTCCCCCTAGGATAATTTTTCCTACATACAAACTTTTTCCATAGATATACCAATTGTTAGGACCCGAGAGGCAACTGAGAGGGGGGGGTTAATCAGTTGACCATGAATTACAACCCAAATATAACTTAATCAAACTTGATACTTAATACCGGTAAACCAAACTTAATGTCGGTGAATAATATAACCTGTGACTATGCATAAGTCTCTGAACATGCCGGTGAACACAATGTGTCGGTTCAACATAACCAAAGATCTCCAGAAGGATAAGTGTTGACATCAATGACAAAAATAATGCAACACATCCATAATACCAACAAGTGTTGTGTCTACATTATCAGAGAGTGGTGTATATGGTGCTTAAGAAAATTTATCCTTCGGTGTGGTGTATTGAGCAGAGATTGTTGCAAGGAAGATAAATGTGCTTAACCAAAACTATCATCAGGCATAAGGAGATGCTATATTTGCAGTTCATGTAATTCAGATTGTAGTCCGAATCTTATTGTAAGGTAGTGATCCTTCCTTGAGGATTGGAGCCTTCTAGGTCATCTTATTTTGAGTAGTGAGCTCTAGGCATTGTGCCTAAATGCATGTGCATTCCCCATTGTAATATTTTCACATACTACTGCAGAGTATCAACTTATTGTGGGTAGTTTCCCACCGTGGTTTTTCCCTTAACCGGGTTTTCCACATCAAAATCTTGTTGTTATGAGTTGTGGTTTCATTGTTCTTATCTTTATTCCTGCTACTATTGTTTAGATATGATATTACTTTAATTCTTCTAATCTGGTGAAACTGATTCACCCCCCCCCTCTCAATTTCCCTTCTTGATTGTTGCTAACAATTGGTATCAGAGCTAGATCCTCCGAAAGAAGCTTGATCGCTTGAGGAGATCCAAGATGGCAACTTATGTGTTCAAGAAGGAGAGTCCTAGATTTGATGGAAGTAATTATACTATTTGGAAGGAACAGATGGAAGTTCACTTGAAATGCCTTGGGGTAGAGTATTGGAAGATCACAAAGAATGTTTATAATGTTCCTCAGAATGGACCGGTTACTACTGCTGAGATCAAGGATGCTAAACATAACATAAGTGCTAAGGAAGAATTGTTGAGTGCCTTGACTAATTCAAAGATGACTAATGTGATGGGTTTGCAGGCTGCACATGAGATTTGGAAGAAGTGGGAGACTTTGTATGAAAGAGATGTGCAAGTTAAATTTTCTAAGCTGCAAAGCTTGAAATGGAAGTATGAAGCATTGTTGAGTGCCTTGATTGATTCAGAGATGACTAATGTGATGGGTTTGCAGACTGCACATGAGATTTGGAAGAAGCGAGAGACTTTGTATGAAGGAGATCCGCAAGTTAAAGTTGCTAAGCTGCAAAGCTTGAAAGTGAAGTATGAAGCATTGAAGATGGCAAAAGATAAAAATGTATCAACCTTTATGGGTAAGGTGAATGATCTTGTCATGAATATCAGATGTGCTAGTGGAACCCTTGAAGAAGATGAGATTGTTGCTAAGGTGTTGAGATCCTTGCCTCCTGCTTACAAACATAAGGTAGCTACTATTGATGATATCCAAAGTGTGACTATAGTAACTAGAGACATGTTGGTCGGAAAGCTTATTGCATTTGAGTTGAGCAAATTTGGAGAATCACATGGTAAATCTGAGACTGCATTCAGAGCCTCTGTATCTGGGAAGCAAAAGTATGATCCGAGAGAAAGTTCTTGTTGGGTATCAAGATTTGAAAGAGAAAAGAGAGAGATGGAAGAGCAAGAAAGAGAATAAGATGAGCTTGAAGCTCTTATTGCTCGGAGATTGCCTAAAGCAGCTGGTAAGCATGATGGAAAGTTACCTTTGAAATGTTTCTCTTGTAATAATATAGGAAATTTTTCTTCTAGGTTCCCTAAGAGGATGTCTAGATATGATAAGCATGATAAATTTGAAAGGCATGATAGATCTGATAAAAATGATAGATATGAGAAACATGATAAGTATGATAATCCCTATAAGCCCTACCAGAAGTACATAAATTAGAAGAGATGCTATTATGTTGTTGATGAAGGTGTAACAAATGAGGAGAGACGAATTTGTATTTCTCGCTATCAAGGAAGATGATTTGGTATCAGTGAATCCTACAAGCTACATTGTTGAGGAGAAAGATTTAGCTGCTAAGATTGAAGAGAAAGATGAATGGGTTATTGACAATGATTGTTCACATCATATGACAGGTGATAAAAGCAAATTTGTGAGTATGGAAAGGTATGATGGTGGAATAGTGAGATTTGGAGATGACAAATCTTGTGTGATTCATGGTAGAGGTTCTACATTTTTCAATAGCATGCATAATAATGACGATGTCTTGTATGTTGAAGGATTAAAGCATAACCTTTTGAGTGTTGGATAGATGGTTGACAAGGAATATGATTTTCAATTCAAGCATGGAAAGTGTAAGATCCTAAATGCCTTTGGTATAGAGATTGCACTAGGTACTCAAACTAAAGGTAATATCTTTCAATTGAATGTTGGTGAGAAAAGCTATTTGATTGCTCAGATTGATGAAAGTTGGTTGTGGCATAGGAGAATGTGTCATGTTAATTTTGAATATATGGTAAAGATAAGTTCTACTCAAGTTGTTAGAGATTTGCCTAAGATTGTGAAGCCTGCTAATCTGGTATGTAAGGAATGTCAAATGGGGAAGCAAACAAAAGTTTCATTCAAAAGTAAGCTATATTCACCTAATGGATTGCTAGATCTAGTTCATACTAACTTATGTGGTCCTACTAGAGTGACAAGCATGTAGGAAGAGAGATGCTTTATGTTGTTAATTGATGATTATTAAAGGATGATGTGGCTAACCTTTCTAAGGGAGAAATCATAAGCGTTGGAGAAATTCAAGATATTCAAAGCCAAAGTGGAGACTGAGACTGGATTGAAGCTGAAATGCTTGATATCTGATAGAGGAGAATTTACATTAGGAGAGTTTGATACATTCTGTGAGAGGAATGGTATTAGAAGACAATTATTTGCTCCTAGAACCCCTCAGCATAATGGAGTTGTTGAAAGGAAAAATATAACTATCTTAGATATTGCAAGGACTATGCTAATTGAAGGAAATGTTGCATAGATATTTTGGAGAGAAGCTATTAGTGATGTTGATTACACATTCAATCGGGCACACATTAAAGGTGATTTTGGTAAGACTCCTTATGAGCTATGGTTTGGTCATGTTCCTACAATTAGATATTTCAAAATTTTTGGAAGTAAATGTTATACCAAGAGAGATGAGGATATAGGAAAGTTTGATGCAAGATGTGATGAAGGAATCTTCTTGGGATATTCTACTAAGAGCAAGGCCTACCAGTGCAACAATAAGAGATTGAAGAAGATGGTTGAAAGTGCAAATGTGAAAGTGGATGAGTGTCTTGGAAAGAAGATCAGAGCATGCAATTATGATTTTAATGATGAAGATGTTGTTCCTAAGCTTGTGGAGTTGATCCAGTGGAGACAGGTAATCCGGATATTGTTGTTGTCAGTGAAGAAATACAAGAACCTGAAAAATCAAAACAATCAGAAGACATCGAGGTATGTTGGATTGAATAATTCAGAACTCGAGATTATTGGTGACAAGAATAAAGGTGTAATGACTAGGAGAAGGATTGTTGCTGAAGAGATATGTTTGATTTCAAAGATTGAGCCTAAGGATGTTACAGAAGCATGTAAGGATGAAAATTGGATAAAAATAATGGAAGAAGAGCTAAATCAGATTCAAAAGAATAACACTTGGGAGCTTGTTCCGAGGCCTAAAGACAATAATTTGATTGGTACTAAATGGGTGTTTTGGAATAAACTGATCGAAGTCGGTGAAGTTGTCAGAAACAAAGAAAGATTGGTATGTAAAGGGTGTTCTCAGATGAAAGGTATTGACTATGAAGAAACTTTTGCCCCTGTAACTACAATTGAAGCTGTTAGATTGTTGCTTGCATATGCTCCTTATAAGAATTTTAAGGTATATCAGATGGATGTCAAGTCGACCTTTTTGAATGGTGATTTGGAAGAGGAAGTTTACATTGAGAAACCAAATGGATTTTCTAATGGTATGATTGTTGGATTGTTGGCATTGATAAAACTGGTCAATCTAGAAAAATGGTATATGTGCTAAGGTTTGTCATTGATGTCCAACACTTACCGGTGAAGACACTAACCAGTGAAGTGGTACAGGTAAAGTGGTGTTGCTTTTCAGTAAGCAATAATGAATGGAAACAACATTGGTATTGAATGATCAAAGGGTACTTCAGCTCAAGGAAAGATAAAGTAAGTCAACCGATCTATCATTCAGGAAGATCGGTCACTTTGGTGATGGTGAAGTCACAAAAGGTGACTTAGGAAAGAAAGCTTGTTTGCTCTAACCAACCGGTAACTCACTGGTAAACAAGGGAAGAGACTTGGTGCTAACACAACAAACTGGCAATCAAAAGATGAACCGGTAATATAAGAAGTGCAGTTGCATACTAGTACACTGGTATGACAGAAGGAAGATAGGTGATCACCATAAATCTCAGAGCAGTGATCAGTTATTCAGTTGGGGTGGCAAAAGATGAGTTGGTAAGCTTGTGTCCATGCCAAAGCATTTGTTGGTAAGGTTAACTTTCAATTATCATGCAGTCAAGTATGATTACATGTAGATTCTTTGGTTTGCATTTATTTGGCTGAACATGACTCGGAAGTTTCTATCTTTGGGAGATGCGGTGGCAAAGTTGGTTGAACACTTGGTGGAATTGTAGTAAGGCGCACAAAGAAAGAGTGGGAGATTTTGAAATTGGAATCTTTCAGAATACTTGATTGATTTGATTGAGGATATACCTCAAGGTGTCAACATAAAATGTATAAAGAGTTCTTGAGCTCTTTCAGAAATTTTTTGATCATGAAATTTGAAACAAGGAAATTTTGTTGAAGGTGATCCAAGGTGAAGAGAATAGTGAGAGGAAGTGCTAAGAGGTGTTAGCACAATTGAGTGTGTGTGAGGTAGATCAACTAAGTGCAGAGTCGATAGACAGAGAACTGGCTGAGTTCAGAGCCGAAGAACAGAGAACCGGTTGAGTGCAAAGCCAAAGGACAATGAACTGGTTGAGAGCAGAGCCGAAGGATAGAGGACCGACATAGTACAGAGCCAAAGGTCAAAGGACCAGCAGAGTGCAGTGCTGAGGGATAGGTGATCGACTGAGTGAATAACCGAAGGTGTAAGAAGGAAACCGGTGTTGTGCAGAGAAGACACAATGGGTTTGTATTGAGTGGAATGCATATTAAGATCTGATCAAGCTATTAGTAGCTAATTTAGTAGATCATCCATTTTTTTCTTTCTAACAACTGCAACATAAATCCCTTAACTAGGTGGAATTTAATAGGTCCTTATTGTAAAATCCCTTAACTGGGTAACATCTTAACTGATGTTCTAAGTCCTCTAACCAGGCTACCTTTAACAGGGTAAAGGCACTAACCGACCTTGATCAAAATCCCTTAACTAGGTGGCACCTAACAGTTTCTTTATAATCTCTTAACAGGGATGGCTCTTAACCGGGTGTACTCTAGAAGAGTGAAAATTTTGTGAGTTTCTACTCACAATGTGGTTTTCTCCCTATTGGGTTTCCATGAGATAACTCCTTGGTGTCACTGTCAACTTTTCATGCTTGCATATTTTACTTCAGTGATTATGTGTATTGTTGGATCTTAGATGAATGAAGATTTAAGATAAAAGTTAAATTCTGAAATTTTGATTAAGTGTTGATTCACCCCTCCCCTCTCAGCGCCGGTTGGGACTAACAATTGGTATTAAAGAATCAAGTCCCTAGAATTAGAAGAAGCTTAACCGGCTTAGGGAGAGATCCAAGATGATGCGTAAGGAGGGCCCTAAGTTTTGAAAGGAGAACTACACCTTATGGTGTGGAAGAATGAAACTTTTTCTAAGATCCCTAGGTGAACAGTACTGGAACCATGTGATCACAGAATACAATGAACCTTCAGGGACTCTTACTCTGGACCAGATAAAGGAAAGGAAAGATAATACTGCTTCTATGGATCTAATTGTTAGCACTCTTTTAGATAATGAATTTGCTGAAGTACAAGATTTGAAAGTAGCTTTTTAGATATGGAATAAGCTGAAGACAGTCTATGGGGGAGATCCCCATGTTCAAAAGGCCAAAGTAGATAGCCTGAGAGGAAAATATGATGAGATTAGAATGTAGGAAAGTGAAAACATACAACAGTGCAATAAGAGGATAAAGGATGTAGTAAAATCCATTATAAGTGCAGGAAGAAAACTCGGGGAGGATGATGTGGTTAGAAAAATCCTAAGAACTCTACTACCACAATATGCCATAAGGGTTTCTACTATCTAGGAACTTAGATCCTTGGGAATAGTCAGTGTAACTCTTGACTCACTGATTGGTAAGTTGACCACTTTTGAATTGAGCAATTATGATAACAACATACCAAAGATTGATGTTGCTTTCAAAGAATCCATGATGCATGCACCCACAAGGAGAAGGAAATAAACTGGTAGTAGCTCTACTACTAGAACCAGTGATTCCCATGAGAGTGACAATCTGCTCTCTAAGGAACAGGAGCAAGACGAAATTGAAGCTCTACTGGCAAGAAGATTGCCAAGAGGTAAAGGTAAATACAAAGGTAAATTACCCTTAAAGTGCTTCTCCTATAATAAGATAGGTCATATTTCTTCAAGATGCCCTGCCAATGATAGAGACAAGAAGGACAATTTCAGAAGTTACAGGGACAAGAGCAAGAAGGAATGTTATCTTTCAGAAGAAAGGGTCACTGATGAAGAATCAGAGAGATCTGATGAAGATGGCATTACTTTTGTGGTAGTCAAAGAGGACAACACAGAGGAAGGAGATATGGCATTGATTTCTAGCACAAACCAGTGTGGAGAATGGGTGATCAACAGTGGCTGCACTCATCACATGACCGGTGACAGAAGAAAATTCCTTAGCATGGAGGATTCCAATGGAGGAACAATGAGGTTCAGAAATGATGCCCCATGTGCAGTAAGATGTAAGGGGTTTATAGCCTTGAATGATAAGACACATTGTGATGATGTCTTTTGGATAGAAGGATTAAAGTATAGCTTGTAAGTGTTGCATAACTTAATAATAAAGAATAGCAGTTAGAGTTCAATAAAGGGATATTTAAAATAAATGACAAATCTGGAAGTTTAATTACCACTGGTAAATAGTCAAGAGGTAATTTGTTTCATCTAAACACCACCATAGGTAATTGTCTAGTGGCTAAGGTAGAAGACAACTAGTTATGGCACAAAATATTGTGTCATGTTAATTTTGATAGCATAGCTAAATTCAGTAAGGCAAAATCTATAAGAGGTATGTCTGACATAGTAAAACCTGAAAATGCTATTGTGCAAAGAGTGTCAACTAGGGAAGTTGACCGGGTCCAACTTCAAGACTTAGTTCACACAGACCTGTGTGGTCCCATGAGAACCAAGAGTTTCAATGGAGACTGGTATTTTATGTTATTTGTGGATGACTTCTCAAGAATGATGTGGGTTGTATTCTTAAAAGGAAAATAAAAAGCTTTTCACATGTTTAAAGTGTTTAAGGCTCAAGTAGAAAGAGGAACAGGTAATAATCTAAAGTGCCTAAGATCAGACAAAGGAGGAGAGTTCACCTGTCAAGAGTTTATGAACTACTGTGAGGAACAGGGAATCATGAGACAAATGTCTGCACCCAGAACTCCTCAGCAGAATGGAGTTGCTGAAAGAAGAAACAAAACTCTCATTTATTGTGCCAGAACTCTAATGATACAGAAGGATTTCCCACATATCTTCTGGAGAGAAGCCATAAGAATTGTTGTATACACTTTGAACCGGATACATGTAAAGAAGGGGACAAACAAAAATCCCTATGAATTATGGAGTGGTTACTCACCTAATGTTTGCTATTTCAAAGTATTTGGAAGCAGGTGCTACATCAAAAGGGACGAGTACACTGGAAAATTTGATCCCAAGAGTGATGAGGGAACCTTCTTAGGTTACTCAACAAAGAGCAAGGCATATCGGTGTCTAAACAAAAGGACTGGTAAGATTGTGGAAAGTGAAAATGTTAGAGTAGATGAGTACTATGAGAAAAATGAATAGGACAGTAAGAGTGAATCAGAGGACTATAAAGGGTTCGAGTACAATGTACCGGTGGAACCTACTAAAGAAGATCATCTTGAAGCAGCTAATGGAGAAGCCTGTGAAATAGATCCTGCACAACCGATAGAAGAAGCTCCAAGGAGTGAACCGGTATTGGTTAAATATGTCAGAAATAATCACTCTGCAGAAGATATCATCAATGACAAGGATGTAGGAGTGTTGGCATGATGATTGTAATGTATTCATCATATGTTGTCATTGATGAAACACTCACACACACACATATGATTATATTGACTACCATTGTAACTTCAATTGTTTACACTGTCAACCGGTATACTTAGTGGTTAATCTCTAACCGCTACTTTGTGATAACTGGTATGTGCATAAGAGACAACCCATGGTTATACTAAGTCGGCATCAAGATGAAGATCAAGATGGAGATCAAGTGGAGATTCAAGGATAACGGTTCATATGTTTTACTCAAATTGGTATTTGATTGTTCCAACCGATATTTAGTAATTTTGTGATGAGTTACCATAGATCGTGATGAGTTATCCCACTGACAAACTTTTGGTGGTAATTTTTGTGATGAGTTATGATCACTTGTCTAGATACACTGCACCTAGGAAATTGTGTTATGATTTATTAAGGCCGACATGAAATCATAATGTCTATATATTGACATCACAATGAAATATTTGATATAAGTGAAAGTGTTATGTTGTATGTGGAAGTCAAAAGAGTTAAGTTGTAGAGTATGCAGAAGAGAAGTGTTTAATATGTTTAGAAGGATCTGATCAAGCAAGTATTGTGCTACTCAGACAGATCAAACCAATCTTGTTGTTTTCTAACAATTATAGCAGAATCAAATCCCCTAACCAGGTAAGCTCTAACAAGCTCCAATGTATAAATCCTCTAACAGGGTGATCCATTAGTTTGGATTCAAAAATCCTCCACCGAGGTTACTCCTAACAGGGTATAAGCTTCTAATCAAGCTTTGGGATCTCTAACAAGATTCTCTCCTAGTAGAGCACTTTGTAGACCTTAATCGGTCAGTTATCTATTACTGCAGATAGTTAACTTGTGAGTTCCATCTCATCGTGGTTTTTACCTATTTGGGTTTTCCACATACAAACACTTTTGTTATGGTGGATGTTTTAATTTTTGTGGATGTTGTTATATCATTTTGGATCGCATGCATTGTGTCTAAAAGTTTTGTTAAGTTCATCTACCGGTTAGTGTTTGAAGTAGTTTTATTTTGGTGTCACTGATTCACCCCCCCTCTCAATGCTTTTGAAGTTCATAAATTGGTATCATCTAGCCATACTTATTTGAAGCCTAATAACTTAGAAGGGAGCCTTGAAACCACCATGGGGGACATGAGCTACTTTGAGATGGCTAGAGAGTTAGAAGATAGTAGAAATGAGCTTGAAACCCCTAGGGTCAAACTAAAAGCTTCACAAGTCAAAAGAAGAGAGCTAACTAAACAACTATTAGCGATATCTGATAATAGTTCTTCATATGAAACCAATATTGATGCTTTAGCAGAGGAAGTTGAAAAGTTAAACAGTGAGAAACTGAATCTGAGGAGAGAGCTAGAAGGTCTCACTATCTGCATGAGTCAGGAACTGGAAGCCAGAAGAGCTGCTCAAGATCTTATCAAGGAAAGAGATCAAGAGATTTCCAAGATCAAGTGGGAAAATGTCACTATGCATGAGCATTTGGTTGTTGAAAGAGAAGAAAAGGAGAACCTACAACTAGATCTTGAACTTGCATCATCTCCGAGAGAGAACCTGTCAAAACATAATGAAGATCTCACAAAACAGCTTACCGAAGTCAATGAGAAATTGGAAAAGTTCAACAGAATTTCTACCATGCTGGAAGAAAAAATTCAATCACAAAGGATGAAGGGTGATATCTCTAGATTTGGTTTTCACACATCTAAAAAAGGTGAATCCTCCAGTACAAAGAGCAACACTCTTAAGAACAAATTTTCTCCTAAGATCAATAAACCTACTAGTAAGAAGGTCTTTAAACCTGTCTATTATGTTTGCCATAAACCTGGTCACACTGCAAATGTTTGTAGAGACAAACCTAACAAAAATGCAAGTTACAATACTAATGCTAGGTATGTGTCCAAGAAATTTGAAGGTCATTGCTTCACATGTGGAATGTATGAACATAGATCTGTTGAGTGCAGCTATGGAGCAAACAATCCTATATCGCACATGCATCCAAGACCAAATGGTGACCGAATGAGAAATTTTGACAACCGGGTAAACCTGAACTGGCAAAGACCCTACGACAACTGGTTTAGTCCATTTGAGTTTGAAAAGGTAACAAATGTTATTTGCACCATCTGTAATAACTTTGGTCATGTGGCTATGAATTGCAGAAGAAGAACAGGAAGAGGAAATGCAGGACCTTAGAGATCATCTGGTATGGCCTGTTATCATTGTAACAAACCGAGGCACTTAGCAAAATTCTATAGATCCAGAATTAGCAAACCGGTCAATTCTTCTAAGGATCAAAAAGGAAAGCAGAAAGTTAATGTTGAAGAAACTAGAGAGGAAATGAATCAGATTTGGAAGAAGAAAAGTGATGACTCACCTGGAGAAGAAACTATTCCTTCACCCAGTGAAGGGAACCCTACACTGTTGACCTAAGCCTTTTTAATATGGCTAAGGGGAGCTTAACAGTCAAATTACCTTCGGACCCCTTGAGAAAAATGAGCGGTAAAATAATTTTGAGGCATGAAATTTTGGTAACTTTTTGTCAATATGTTATCAATTGGTTTTTCTCCTTGAGCAATGAAATTAGGGTTTGTAACCCTAACAGGAGAGCATTTAATGCAGTAGGTAAAAAGGATAAAAGCGAGTTTTTACTTTGTCATTTTTACCCTAACGCATTCGAGAAAGAAATTTGGAGCGCTTGCTAAGCTGAGAAAGATTGTTTTGATGTCAATTGCCGAATTGCTTTGTGATCTGTGTAATCAAGCTGAATTGAAGGTTGCAGAAAGTCGAATTGGTGTGTACTTGGGCATACTACCGGTAAAACAAGGCAGCGTGCATAAGAAAAGGTATTTCTTTGAAAATCCTGCTTCAAAGTCTTGTTCATCTGGAATGGCATCAACTTCAAAAACTGTAGAAAGGTTAATGATTACTTTTGAGCCAATGAAAGTTGTAGAGGTAGAACAAATTGTGTCGTATAATGCATTATCACAAGTTCTGAGTGGAGTTTTGGTTAAAGGAGATTTGTCAAGTTATATTGATTGTAAGATAGAGGATCTAGGGTTACTTTACATTTATACTCAGTTGAAATCACTTTGTGATGAGAATGGAAAGATTGAAACAAAGTATGCTAGGGTTTTCGAAAAGGGTTTTCATAATGTCGCTTACTTTCTTGAAGATTTCGAGGAAGAACATATCAGAATCAGTTTGAGTCGAGTTCATGGTGAGAATACATACTTAGAGAGAACTCACACAATTACCAAGGAAGCCATTCATGCTATAACTGGTTATTTCTCAACCGATGTAGTCCCTAAGTTAAGACAAATTTCAAAAGAGATAGTATTCTCACTAACCCGTTCAACATCCGACAAGCATACTTTTTCTATTAACAATATCAGAGACCCTGCTATGAAACTAGCAGCAATGGTGATAGGATACCGAGTATTTTACTCTAGTAGACTAAATAGAGTTCCGTCAGCAGTAGTACACACAACTTACAAGATGATAGATGAAATTGAAAATTATGATCTTTGCAAGGCAATTAGAAGACAATCGTTTCTAAATTTGCAATCTATCAAAAAGGACAACAATCTAAAATTTAAATGTGGTCAGCTATTAGTTGGGTTATTCTTCTATTTCCAAAACTTTCTACTGGGAATTGGAGACATTGAATGGTCAAAAGACCTACCAGTCACTGCACAAATCAAGAACAACATTAAGGTTGTAAGAAATACTTTCCCTGCAGCTATGAATAAGTATTTTAATGAATTTCAGAAAAACATGAGCATGAGATGAGATTACTAGAAGATGTGGTAAGGCACTTTGCAAAAGACATAGTCTTTACTGTTACCACTAACTTTTGCTTGATGCAAGCAATTGAGCCTAGGAAAGAAGAGATAGAAGACATGAGTTATGAGGTGAACTATGATCTACATGTTGGATATGCTAACAACCTATTAGCAGCACCTAAAGACAAAAAGAAGGCAAAATCAGACATTGTGGCAATCCAAGTTGCACCAATAGAAACCAGTACTGCTCCTGTTACTAATGTGAAAGGAAGGAAAAAGAAGTTTGATGAAGCACCTCCAATGATAAAGACTACAAGGGTGACTCGGAGTATCCAAACCAAAAATGAACCGATACATAAAGTCTATACAAAGAAGGAGAATGCATAAAAGAAGAGAAATTGAAAACTTATTCTCCAACTAGAATCTGAGGGTATAGATACTGAAGAAGAACCTAAGAAGATGAAGGCTACCAGTAGAGTAGCAAAAATAGTTAAGGAAGTGCCAAAGTCAACTGTGCCTATTGATATAGCATCTTACAAGCCTAAAACCCATTTTGAAAGAACAATGAAGACACTAGGGAGGAATAGGCTTGACAATGTAAAAGAGCACTTTGATTCCTTCACTAAAGATGAGAAGAAGCAAGTCATTGAATAGGTAATCACTCATTTGTGTCATTACAATAGATATCCACATGATCTGGAAAAGGATATCTCAAATTCTTTGTACACTATTCTGTTAGAAAAATGGGAGGAAGCTATAAAATTGGAAAAATAAATCATTGATGAGATATTTGTACAATATTTTCCCAATTTTTCTTCGGATGAAATTAGTGCTTTGGTTGATAGATACCAAATTCAATTTGCTTTTAAAGCAAGGAGACTAAAGTTACTCAATGGAAAGAGGGCAATTATTGAAACTGAGACCCATTGAATAGCCTATGAAATCAAAAAGATGGAAGAACTCATCCTTTCCTCTAAGAATAAGGAAGATGTTAATCAACCAGAAATGGATGAAGAAGAGATTGTTCAAGCCGGTGAAGTCTATCCTGTTAAGAAGAAGGATGACACCATTAATCATGTTGTTGATGAAGTTTAGGATTCAATTGATCTATCTGGAGACGTCACTACACCAAATATGGAGCCTCCTAAAATTACTGATATACAGGCTACCTTAGTTGAGCAGCCGACAACTCAACTAAAAGTGGTCAATCCACCAGAAACAAAACAATTGGAGAAACCCCAATCTCCACCGGTCATTGAAGATAATAAGAAGGAGTCTACTAAAAAATTTGTCACACAGTCCTCTGAAAAGGAAATGAAGAAGAATACAGAGAAAGCGATCGTTAAGGTTGTATCCTCTAAACCAGCAAAGCAACAACAACTTGATGAGGATGATGATGATTCTTTAAGTATTTTAGGACCTATTGATGTGGACAACATGAGTGCATCGGAAATGATGAAGATTGCTAATGTCATGCAATCTAGGGCGCATAAGAAGAGACTCAAAGAGAAAAGGATGGAGGCATAGACAATTCAGAGTGCAGTAGATATTTTATCCAATCTACTATCGGACACTTCTATAGCACATCTGGCATCCCCTATTAGCAAACTTGGTCAGTTAGTTGCAGATGCATCTAATCAAATCAAGTCACTTGAAGAAGCTGCTCAAATCTATGCTGAAAAGAGTCACAAGAAGAAGTATGGAGAAAAACTGGCAAAGGATATTGATAGTGGAAAAATGGCTCTGTCGCACAATAAAATTTGTTGGGAAAAGCTATTGAAATAGGAGGAAAGTATATTCTTCCACCTCTAATGTTTCTTTCTTTTATTCGGACATTTCAAAAAGACAAACAGAAACAGATCAAGAGCTGGAAAGGATATGCAAGGCATATGTCCCACTTCGGGACTCTATATTTGTCTTTAACAAATCTGTAGATGATTTGCATAACAAGCTGGATATCTATGATAATGAGAAGGCAAAGAGACTCTGGTCTCTAAAGGAACTCAAAATTCTTCTCACATCACAAGTAGACATACTGCAAAGCGCCTACTCAAATGCAGAAGCTATCTTAGCAACTCTAGAAACCTGTACACTGAATTCCATGGAAGAATTTTGTTCACAACTGATGTCTACATTCGAGTACACTGAGAACGTGTTGGTGTCATGGACAAATGCTTTGTCACAATTGAAGAAGAGCTACAATGTTATTTTCATGAGAATTGCTTATGCCTGAACTTTGATTCAAGTTTTTCAGTTATTATTGATACAAATTTTCTATATATATATTGCTTTTTCAATTTGGCATTGTTGTCAAAGGGGGAGTAGAAATATGTGTATGTTTTTGAAAATTTTGTATAATGTATGTATTAAGAGGGAGCATGAGTATATGTGTAAATTTGTTGTGTATGCACACTTAGCGGTATTACTATAAAATTTTCTAAGTGTTGCCATCAATGCCAAAGGGGGAGATTGTTGGCATGATGATTGTAATATATTCATCATATGTTGTCATTGATTAAACACTCACACACACATATGATTATATTGACTACCGGTGTAACTTCAATTATTTACACTATCAACCAGTATACTTAGTGGTTAATCTCTAACCAGTACTTTGTGATAACCGGTATGTGCATAAGAGACAACCCATGGTTATACTAAGTTAGCATCAAGATGGAGATCAAGCGGAGATCATGACAGGAGATTCAAGGATAACGGTTCATATGTTTTACTCAAACCAGTATTCGGTAATTTTGTGATGATTTACCATAGATTGTGATGAGTTATCCCACCGACAAACTTTTGGCGGTAATTTTTGTGATGAGTTATGATCACTTGTCCAGATACACTGCACCAAGGAAATTGTGTTATGATTTCTCAAGGTCGATATGAAATCATAATGTCTATATATTGACATCACAATGAATTATTTGATATAAGTGAAAGTGTTATGTTGTGTGCAAAAGTCAAAAGAGTTAAGTTGCAGAGTATGCAAAAGAGAAGTGTTGAATATATTTAGAAGGATCTGATCGAGCAAGTATTGTGCTACTCAGACAGATCAAACCAATCCTATTGTTTTCTAACAATTATAGCAGAATCAAATCCCCTAACCGGGTAAACTCTAACAAGCTTCAATGTATAAATCCTCTAACAGGGTGATCCATTAGTTTGGATTTAGAAATCCTCCACCGAGGTTACTCCTAACAGGTAACTACCTTTAACAGGGTATAAGCTTCTAATCAAGCTTTGGGATCTCTAACAAGATTCGCTCCTAGAAGAGCACTTTGTAGACCTTAACTGGCCAGTTATCTATTACTGCAGATAGTTAACTTGTGATTTCCATCTCACCATGTGGTGAACTCACAAAGTTGGTTCCCACTTTTTGGTACGTCCTGATTTTTGCTGAAATCATACATTTTTAAAAAAATATAATAATTTAAGCTTTAAGAGGTCCCATTTGAAGTAATTAATTGAAGAGAGTTAAATCAAAGGCTCTTAGATCAAAATTTCTTGGATAGAACCTCTCTACTTCTAAATCATACTTGCAATGGAGTCTCTTTTGCATCTATCAAATGCTGATAAAAAACCAATTTTACATTAGCTTTTGGAGGGTCAAATTATTTCATTTAAAAGTTTTTTTTTAAAGTATCTAGTCCTTATTATAAGCTTTCCAAATAGTATAACTTTTAGTATATTTAATTTCATTAATATATTTTTATTTTATTTCTTATGAATGTAGGTTTTTCACCGAACATGAAATTCTTTGTTCAATGCATTGGGAAAAATAGTAAACTAATTAAAAAAAATCTGAAAAATATCTATGCACTAGGTATTGGTGTTTTCTTTCTAACAAAAAAAAGAAAATTGAATTTTGATAAATATAGAACAAGTTATTTGTTCAAGCGTACACCTATATCCAAATTATAATTAGTTGAACTGCATGCCTTGGGTATTGATGTTACAAACCAAAATTCAAAAGAATTAAGTTTTTATCATTTATAGAAAAAAAACTATGCGTTTCGAGATACACATCACTCTTAAAAAATGTTGCTTGTTGTAAACAACTACTTTTTGAGGGAGATGGAAAAATCAATAAAAACTTTATTTAAACAAATTTGCAAATATTATATTTAGAATCTACAAACAAGATGTTAAAAATCACTAGTTTATATCATCTTCAAATTCTTAACGGTTTAAAAGTTATATGTGTCAAAAAGTGAAGGTTTTTTTCAAAATATTCATCTAAGTGTCAAAGTTGGTCAAAAAGTGGGAACCAATATTGTGAGTTCACCCCATGGTTTTTACCTATTTGGGTTTTCCACATACAAACACTTGTGTTATGGTGGATGTTTTACTTTTTGTGGATGTTGTTATATCATTTTGGATCGCACGCATTGTGTTTACAAGTTTTGTTAAGTTCATCTACCGGTTAGTGTTTGAAGTAGTTTTATTTTGGTGTCACTGATTCAACCCCAACCCCCTCCCCCCCCCTCTCAGTGATTTTCAAGTTCATAAAGGAGTTTTAACCAGAAAAAGAGTAAGAGAGAATGAGTGTATGCTCTCCATTTTTGAGCCCAAAAAAGAAAAGGAGGCTCTGAAAGATGATGACTAGGTCAAAGACATGGAAGAAGAACTGGAGCAAATAGAGAAAAATGATACATGGGCTCTAGTACCTAGACCGAAAAATAAAAATGTAATAGGCACCAAGTGGGTGTTCAGAAATAAGATGGATGAAACCGGTAAGGTAATAAGAAACAAGGCAAGATTGGTCTGTAAGGGCTATGCTCAAGAAGAAGGTTTGGACTATGGAGAAACCTTCACACCGGTAGCCAGATTGGAAGGGGTCAAAATTCTCCTGGCATATGTTGCTTATAAAAGGTTTAAAGTATACAAAATAGATGTCAAATCGGCATTCTTAAATGGGGTGTTAGACGAAGAAGTATACATAGAGCAACCATAAGGGTTTCCATCTGAAGATGGGAGGAATATGATATGCAGGTTGTAGAAGGCTTTGTATGGACTGAAACAAGCACCGAGAGCTTGGTATGGAGGTTACACTCATATCTGCTAAGCATTGGGTTCAAAGCAACCAGTGATAACAGTAACCTGTATCTGATGAGTGGAGCTGAAGGAAAACACCTAATTACTGAGATCTTTGTAGATGACATCATCTTTGGGGGAGATGATGAGATGAGCATAAGCTTTGCATGAAAAATGCAGCAAGAATTTGAGATGTCCATGATTGGTGAGATTAAGTTTTTTATTGGCCTACAAGTCTCTCAATTAAAGAATGACATTTTAATCAGTCAAACTAAGTACATAAGATAAATTCTTAAGACTTTTGGAATGGAAGATTGCAAACTTGTTGGAACTCCAATGGTTACAGGTTGCAAGCTATCTAAACATGATGAGGCTAAAGAAGTGAATGGCCCACTTTACCGGTCCATGATCGGTAAGTTACAATATGCAGTACATAGCAGACCAGACATAGCACAAGTTGTTGGCTTGGTTGCCAGATTTTTTGCAAATCTAAAAGAAACTCACATGATGGAAGTCAAAAGAATATTCAGATACCTAAAGGGGACCGATGAGGATGGTCTTTGGTATCCACACAAAGGAGACTTTATTTTAGGTGTCTTCATTGATTCAGATTGGACTGGAAAAATCGATGACAGGAAGAGCACCAGTGGAGGAGAATTCTTTCTCAGAGAAAGGATTGTATCTTGGACAAGTAAGAAACAAAACTACATATCTCAATCTACAACTGAGGCTGAGTATATAGCTGCTGCAATTAACTGCACACATATAGTTTGGATCAAGCAATTAATGGAAGGAATTCAAGAAAAGGTGGTTGGACTAGTAGCGATTCATTGTGACAACACCAATGCCATTGACATATCTAAGAACCCAGTGATGCACTCCAAAACGAAGCATATAGCCATCAAATATCACTATCTAAGGGAACAAGTTCAAGAAAAGGAAGTGATGTTGGAGTACATACAAACAAAAGAGCAGGTGGCTGATATATTCACCAAGCCACTACAGAAGGACACCTTTGACTATATTAGAGGTAAGCTGGGGGTTATACCCCTCCATTTAGTAAAGTAAGCAAACAAGGTTCTACATCAATCTGGTATAATTTCAAGTTTTTTCAAATGAAAATAACTAGATTGATGAGTGTGGACTACTCCAGTTAGGGGGAGAAGTCGTGTAAGTGTTCAAAATAGACTCTTTGGCATTGTTGTCAAAGGGGGAGATATGTTAAGTGTGTTTGAGCATTGGCAGAATATGTTAAGAGAGTTTGAGCATTGGCAGATATCAGTGATAGGGGGAGATATTCTTCACTTAGGGTAGAATGACTGGACTATTACAGAGATGAAGAAACATGCATCTAACTAGCCAAAGTTTGAAGTGTTTTCCATCAATTCCAAAGGGGGAGATTGTTGGATTGTTGGCATTGACAAAACCGGTCAATCTAGAAAACTGGTATATGTGTAAGGTTTGTCATTGATGTCCAACACTTAGCGGTGAAGACACTAACCGGTGAAGTGGTATGGGTAAAGTGATATTTCTTTTCAGTAAGAAACAATGAATGGAAACAAAATTGGTATTAAATGATCAAAGGATACTTCAACTCAAGGAAAGATAAACTAAGTCAACCGATCTATCATTTAGGAAGATTAGTCACTTTGGTGATGGTGAAATCACAAAAGGTGACTCAGGCAAGAAAACTTGTTTTCTCTAACCAACCGGTAACTCACTGGTAAACAAGGAAAGAGACTTGGTTCTAGCACAACAAACTGGCAGTAAAAAGATGAACCAGTAATATAAGAAGTACAGTTGCATACTAGTACACCGGTATGACAGAAGGAAGATAGGTGATCACCATAAATCTCGAAGCAGTGATTGGTTATTTAGTTGCAGTGGTAAAGGATGAATTGGTAAGCTTGTGTCTATGCCAAAACATTTGTTGGTAAGGTTAAATTTCAGTTATCTTGCAGTCAAGAATGATTACATGTGGATTCTCTGGTTCGCATTTATTTGGCTGAACATGACTCAGAAGTTTCTATCTTTTGGAGATGCGATGGTAGAGTTGGTTGAACACTTGGCGGAATTGTTGTAAGGCATGCAGAGAAAGAGTGGGAGATTTTAAAATTGGAATCTTCTAGAATCCTTGATTGATTTGATTGGTTTCTGCAGGAGGTAAGACATGTTCCTAATTTAAGAAGAAATTTAATTTCTGCAGGGCAACTAGGTAGTGAAGGTTGTATAGTTACCCTCTCAGACAGTATGTGGAAGGTCGCTAAAGGATCATTAGTAATAGCTAAAGGTGCGAAGGTAGGCACATTATATCTATGTACAGGTAACACTTACTCTACCCTAGCTGCTACAGATAAAGTTACTGCAGGGACAACAACAATAAATGTTGCAAGAACAGATTCGATAATGTGGCACCATAGGCTTAGGCACATGAGTGAGAAAGGGATGAAAACCATTCACTCCAAAAATCTATTGCCAGGACTAAAGAAGATTGATTTAGAGTTCTGTGAAAACTGTGTTTATGGTAAATAGAAAAGAGTCAGATTTCTCAAGGTTGGGAAAGAGAAGAAGAGTGAGAAGTTAGAGCTTGTACATTCAGATGTATGGGGACCGGCTCAGGTATCATCTCTTGGTGGCTCTTGTTATTATGTTATTTTTATTAATGACTCAACCAGAAAAACATGGGTATATTTCCTAAAACAAAAATTAGACGTTTTTGAAACTTTTAAGAAATGGAAAGCTTTGGTTGAGAATGAGATAGGAAAAAAGTTGAAGTGTCTCAGATCGGATAATGGAGGTGAGTATTGCAGCAAAGCATTTGAAGATTACTGCTCCTTAAATGGGATTCGAAAGCAGAAGATAGTTCCAGGAACTCCACAGGAAAATGGTGTGTCAGAGAGAATGAATATGACTATCATGGAACACATGAGGAGCATGAGATTGCATGCTGGATTGCCCTTACATTTTTGGGTAGATGTTGTACATACTGCTGTCTATTTGATAAATAGAGGACCTTCAACCCCTTTGGATGGTGGTATTACAGAGGAGGCATGGACTCGTAAAAAGGTAAATTATTCTTTTCTAAAAACTTTTGGTTGCGAAGCTTTTGTCCATGTTGATAAAGAAAACAGAACCAAGCTTGATGCTAAATCTCAAAAATGTACCTTCATTGGATATGGGATAGATGAATATGGCTATCGGTTATGGGATTTTGAAAATAAGAAAATAATTAGAAGCAGAGATGTTATATTCAATGAAAAGGTTATGTATAAAGAACAGATGCAGGAAAAGAAGCATGAACAGGACAAACAAGAATATGTGGTGTTGGATGAGATTCCTAAAAATGAAATGCCACAGGTACCTGATGCTCAGCAACAACAGATTGTCCCATAAAATCTTGCAAGTGTTAGATGTTCTACGAGGACAAGTAGACCCCCTGAAAGATTTTCTGCTTCTTTGTATGCTATTTTATTAACGAATTTTGGTGAACTAGAAGAATATGAAGAAACAATGTAGGTAGATGCCAAACAACAGTGGGAGCTAGGCATGAAAGAAGAGATGGACTCCTTGATGAAAATTTTTCTCAAGGGCTCCCACCCCTGAACCCCCACTTTTCTCGAGGGCTGCCGCCCCTGAACCTCTGCCCGGGGCCCGGCCCAACCCCGGACCCCGGCAAGGATACGTGCTAAGTGTATAGTACTTTGTTGATCAGTCGCCACATTTCAATAATCTCCCACTTGGAGACTGATCAGGCTCCACACCGAACAATCAGTAGATAATTTAGCACATCATTCATCTATTTCTTTCTAACAACTGCAACATAAATCCCTTAACTGGGTGGACTTTAACAGGTCCCTATTATTAAATCCCTTAATCGGGTAACATCTTAACTGATGTTCTAAGTCCTCTAACTAGGCTACCTTTAATAGGGTAAAGTCACTAACCGACATTGATCAAAATCCCTTAACCGGGTGGCCCCTAAAATTGTCTTTGTAATCTCCTAACAGGGATGGCTCTTAACCGAGCGTACTCTAGAAGAGTGCAAATTTTGTGAGTTTCTACTCACACCGTGGTTTTCTCCCTATTGGTTTTCCATGAGATAACGCCTTGGTGTCACTATCAACTTTTCATGCTTGCATATCTTACTTTAGTGATTAAGTATATTGTTGGATCTTAGATGAATGAAGATTTAAGATAAAAGTTAAATTATGAAATTTTGATTAAGTATTCATTCACCCCTCCCCTCTCAACACCAGTTGGGACTAACAATGATGAAAGAATAAGTATCTGGTAGATTACTAAGAGGGGGGGTGAATCAGTAAATAGAAAAATAGATAGAAACTTCCCATACTCAAACTCAAACATACAAAGTAAAATTATCAATGAAATACCACTATCAAGATCAATACTCATAAGAATACTGGTTGACTGTTACAACAACTTAACAATAAACAACATTAAACTTGTAAACATCCAAATGCTTTATCATATGCCAATGCTTCATTTCTCAATGCTTCCGATTATCATGCCTTATTAGAAATAGTTAAGTAGTTAATCAAATCAATCATAAGATCATAACCACAAAAACATTTACCACATGACACAAGTATTTATACGTGGAAAACCCAAATAGGTAAAAATCATGGTGAGATGGGACTCACAAGATAATATCTGAACTCTTCTGAAGTTCACCCCGTTAGGAGCCAAGCATGTTAAAGCTTTTACAAAAGTCCTGTTAAGAACTGATCCTGTTAGGAATCACCCGGTTAAGGGATTGACTACAAATGCCTTGTTAGAAGCAAATACCCTGTAAGGAGTAACCTCAATAGAGGATTTGAAAATCCAATCTAATGGACCACCTTGTTATAGGATTTAATAAGTAACCAATCTTGTTAGAGCTTGCCTGGTTAGGGGATTTCAATTCTGCTATAATTGTTAGAGAACAACAAGAGTTTCTTGATCTATTTGAATATCACTACACTTGCTTGATCAGATCCATTTAAGATTATATCTGCCTTTACTCAAACTGTAGACTCATTCTCCGGTTTGGCAACCACACACTCAATTGATTTCTGCCAACTCTTGCCAACACTAAACAAAAAAAATTCATCGACCTTAAATACAAATCAATTAAGTGGGTAAGACAACAAAAATCTAATCCTCTCATCAAGATTATAAACAAGTCGATACAAGCATGACCATTGGCTTTCATAGAAATCTCTACACATCAATCAAGAAAACCTCAATCGCTCCTTGATTACTGCTTCATCGATCTCAGTAACTCATCACGTGCTTTGCATTAGATGCAATACACTTTGCTCATTCCCTAGCCAAACAAACAAACACGCCAAAACAATTGACCTTGTCTTCATACAATGGCCTTATGTGTCACTATCATTACTGCTCAACATCAGATCATAAACCAACATAACCAATTCAACAACCTTAATTGTTTAGGGTTTAACAAAAAAAATTTGTAGGGTTTACCGGTTACATAACATAGAACGGGTTTAACCTTTTACTCCAGTTACCGGTTTAACTCACAAACTTACATACCGGTTTACAAGACAATATCAATAATAACAATAATATCAACAATATCATTACTGGTTCAATTGACATCAATGACAACATAACATATCATTAATGCAATCTTCATGCAAATGCCAACAATCTCCCCCTTTGGCATTGATGGCAATACAAATATCAACTCCATTGGTTTGCTACTGTGATTGTGAATAGAAATCCTAGTTTACATTACCAAGTATTCACATGCTCTCTCTGTCTTTTGTCTGTCACTATTTTTCCTTCCCATAATCACATAATTCTTCTCCCCCTTTGATAGCAATGCCAAATTGAAAGTAAAACATGTAATGTCAAATTTTCACTATGCATCAACAACATACTGCAACTTGATGCTCCCCTTATGGAATACATCCACTTCTACACCAACCCTTATAAAATTCCGCAAGTGATTCAGGGATTGATGTAGTCAACATCATGTTCAAGTAACTTCATGAAGAGGGACAACCCCTAACTAACTTCTAAGATACTCAAAAGTAGTCTTAGGCAAAGGTTTGTTAAAAATATCTGCAAGTTGCTCCTTGGTAGAAACATGCTCTAAGATAACATCTTTGCTCTAAACTTTTTCCCTCAAGAAATGATACTTCAGTTCAATGTGCTTGGTTCGTGTGTGCAAAACAAGATTCTTGGAAATATTTATGGCACTTGTGTTATCACATAAAATCTTTATAGGTTCTGAAATCTTCATCTTAAAACCTTCCAAAATATGCCTCATCCAAATAGCCTGTGTGCAATTCATATAAGTTACAACATACTCAACTTCAACAGTAGATTGTGAAGTACAACTCTTCTTTTTACTACTCCATGAAACAAGCCTTCCTCCAAGAAAAAATGTTGCATCGGTTGTGCTTTTCCAGTCACCCAAACAACATCTGTGTATGCCTTCAAATCAAATTTTCCTCTATATGGATACCATAATTCATAGTCAACAGTACCTTTCAGGTATCTAAAGATTCTCTTGGTTGCTATTAGGTGTGTCTCCTTAGGATTCTTTTGGAATCTAGCAACTATGCCAACCGCATGGGCTATGCTCATTTTGTTGTGAACAACATAGTGCAATTTGCCAACCATTGACTTGTATTCCTTCTCATCAACAGACTTAGATTCATCTTCCTTGGACAACTTACAACCTGTAACCATTGGTGTCCCAACTAGTTTACAGTCACTCATGCCAAATGTCTTCAAAACCTCTTTCACATACTTATACTGTGTAATGAAAATACCATTCTTCATTTGTTGTATCTACAAGCCTATGAAATTTTTTATTTCCCCTACTAAAAACATTTCTAACTCATTTTTCATTTCCTCTGCAAAATTGTTGCTCATGACATCATTACCTCCAAATATAATATCATCAACAAATACTTCAATGACCAATATTTCATCTCCTTCAGACTTGAGATATATGTTACTATCATCACTAGTTCTCAGAAAGCCTATCTTCATTAGATGTGTATGAAGCCTTTCATACCATGCTCTGGGTGCCTGCTTTAATCCATATAAAGCCTTATGCAATCTACATACCATGTATTTCTCATCAGTCAAAGTTTAACCATCTGGGTGCTCTATGTATACCTCTTCTTCCAATATCCCATTCAAAAATGCAGACTTAACATCCATCTGATATACCTTGAAATTTTTATGGGCTACAAATGCAAGTAAAGTTCTGACACCTTCTAGTCTTGCTACTAGTGCAAAAGTTTTGCCATAATCTTCTCCTTCTTCTTGCACATAACCCTTGCATACTAATCTTTCCTTATTGTGAACTACAACACCATCTTCATTCAACTTGTTCTTGTATACCCATTTAGTACCTATAACATTCTTATTTACCGGTCGAGGTACTAGGGTCCAAGTGTTGTTTTTCTCAATTTGATCCAATTCCTCCTCCATAGCTTTAATCCAATGATCATCACCAAATGCCTCCTTAGCAGTTCTTGGTTCAATAGTGGAGATCATGCAAGAATTCTCTCTGATTCTTCTTCTGGTTAGCACTCCAGCATCCTTATCTCCAATAATCTGCTCAGGATTGTGATTCATTATCACATATCTAGGAATAATACGATCATTATCTTCAGGTTCAGCTTCTTCGTTGTCATCATCTTCTTCTGAATTTATCTATTCCGGTTAGACTGTTGCATCAAAATTTGCTTTGCCGGTTTCAAATTTTACAGTTTCTGGTTCCAAAAACAAAATGCAAGGATCTTCATCCCTTTTCTCTGAACTGGATCCTTCTGAGAATTCAACAAATTCATCCACTCGAACATCAACACTCTCAACAATTCTTTGTGTCCGGTTGTTAAAACATTTGTAGGCCTTACTCTTGGTGGAATGGCCAATAAATATGCCTTCATCACTCTTAGACTCAAATTTGCTAATGTAATCACCTCTCTTAATAAAAATTTGCTTCCAAATATCTTAAAATAGCTAACATCAGGTGATCTTCCATACCAACATTTATAAGGAGTCTTTTCCTTACCTCTTTACTAGAACACGGTTCATTGTGTAGACAACTGTGTTGTCAGCTTCTCTCCAAAAGGTTTTCACTATACCTCCTTGTATCAACATTGTCCTAGTAGCTTCAACAACTGACCGATTGTTCCTTTCTGCGATACCATTCTGCTGTAGTGTCCTTGGTGTAGAAAGCCGTCGATTGATACCATTCTCTTCACAATACCTAGTGAATTCCTCAGAAGTAAATTCACCACCTTGATCTATCCTCAGACATTTTATCTTCTTACCACTCTCTTTCTCAACTAAGGCCTTGAATGCCTTGAACTTACCAAAAGCTTTAGTCTTATCCTTCAAGAATGTGACCCACATCATCCTTGAGCAATCATTAGTGAGAATCATAAAATGTTTGTCACCTTGAATGCTTTTTGTTCTTATTGGTCCACAATGATCAGTATGAATCAAATCTAACAAGTGCTCTGTTGAAAAGGATTTGATTTTGAAAGTTGAAGAAGTCATCTTTCCTAACTGACATTCTTTGCAAAGAGCATTAACCAGTTTGTCTAACTAAGGCAAACCTCTCATTGTCTTGGACTTACTCACTCTAACAATGTTATCAAAGTTTATATGACAAAATCTCCTATGCCAAAGCCAGCTATCATCTATTTTTGCAATAAAATAGTTGCTAACTTTAGAATTAAGATGAAATAGGCTATCTTTAGTTTGTTTCCCAGTTGCAATCAATTCACCTTTGTTGTCAAAGATTTTGCACATACCATTTTTAAACTCCAGTGGATATCATTTGTCATTGAGTTGTGCCATACTCAAAAGATTGTTCTTTAGTCCTTCAACCTAGTAGACATCATTTGCACCACTCTTCCCATTAAGAGAAATAACTCCTTTACCTTTAACCATGCACGGTGAGTCATTGCCAAATCTAACAACACCGCCATCAAATTCTTTCAAGGAAAGAAATTTTCTCTGATCACTGGTCATATGATGTGAACAACCACTATCAATGATCCAATCATTAGATTTATCCATCCTAGATACTAATGCCTTCTAGTCTGATATCTCTTCCTTAATAGCTACAAACACAATATCTTCACTAGCATCACCATCAGATTCTTCATCAGTGATACCATTATCAATAGAAATAAGATAATCTTTCTTGCCTTTACCCTTATACTTCTTGAATTTATCTCTCTTGTGTTCATTTTCACCATTAGGACAATTAGCCGCTATGTGACCAATCTTGTTGCATGCAAAACATTTTAAAGGTAATTTACCTCTGTATTTACTAGTACCTCTAAGCAATCGCTTTGCCAATAATGCTTCAAGCTCCACTAAACTGTCTTCATCATCAACATCTTTGCTGGATCTAGATTCATAAACATGACTAGTATCTCTACTTTTTCTCACAGATGGGTTAGAAATAGAAGCTCTAAATGTAGACTCAGATTTATGTACACTACCATCATAACCATTTAATTCAAAAGCAGTAAGCTTGCCAATGATGGAGTCAAGAGCTACCTTAGATTTGTCAATGGACTTCAGCTCCTGAATAACTGCAACTCGAATAGCATAGACCGGTAGCAGGGTTCTCAGTACCTTACTAATCACTGTGACATCTTCCACTTTCCCTCATGCACTCTTAATTTCACTGACAATCTCTTTTATCCTTTGACCATACTGTTGGATATTCTCACCTTCAGACATCCTCATGTCATCAAAATTTCCTCTTAGACTCTCTTCTTTAGCAATCTTAACATGTTCATCACCGCTATAAATCTCTTCAAGTTTTTTCCATACTTCATATGCATTTTCAAGACCATGAACATCTACATATTCAACATCAGACAGGGAACTGATAATAGCCTCTAATTCTTGATGATTTTCTTGTTGTTCTTTCTTTTGATCATCAGTCAGAGTCCCAGTAGGTGCAATATACTTAGTATCTACATGATCCCAATACTGACTTCCCAGACTCTTGACGTAAATCTTCATTCTGTCGCTCCATATCCTATAGTTTTCTCTGTTGAACTTCAGACCTTCCTTATTCATCATGATCTAGCGGATCTTTTCCTCAAACTATTAGGCTTAGACCTTAGAGGACCTGAGATGCTCTGATACCAATTGATGGTATGATGAAAGAATAAGTATCTGGTAGATTATTGAGAGGGGGGGTGAATCAGTAAATAGAAAAACTGATACAAACTTCCAAAACTCAAACTCAAACATACAAAGTAAACTTATCAATGAAATACCATAGTCAATATCAATACTCATAAGAATATTGGTTGACTATTACAACAACTTAACAGTGAACAACATTAAACTTGTAAACATCCAAATGCTTTATCATATGCCAATGCTTTTGGTTATCATGCCTTATCAGAAATAGTTAAGTAGTTAATCAAATCAACCATAAGATCATAACCACAAAAACATTCACCACATGACACAAGTATTTATACATGGAAAACCCAAATAGGTAAAAACCACGGTGAGATGGGACTCACAAGATAATATCTGAACTCTTCTAAAGTTTGCCCTGTTAGGAGCCAAGCCTGTTAAAGCTTTTACAAACGTCCTATTAAGAACTGATCTTGTTAGGAATCACATGGTTAAGGGATTGAATACAAATGCCTTGTTAGAAGCAAATACCCTGTAAGGAGTAACCTCAGTAGAGGATTTGAAAATCCAATCTAATCGACCACCTTGTTAGAGGATTTAATAAGTAACCGAGCTTGTTAGAGCTTACCCGGTTAGGGGATTTCAATTCTATTGTAATTGTTAGAAAACAACATGAGTTTCTTGATTTGTCTGAATATCACTAAACTTGCTTGATCAGATCCATTTAATCTTCTATCCGCCTTTACTCAAACTGCAGACTCATTATACGGTTCGGCAAACTCACACTCAACTGATTTCTGCCAACTCTTGCCAACACTAAACAAAACAACTTCATCGACCTTAAATACAAATCAATTAAGTTGGTAACACAACAAAAATCTAATCCTCTCATCGAGATTACAAACAAGTCGGTACAAGCATGACTGTTGGATTTCATAGCAATCTCTACACATCAATCAAGAAAAACTCAACTGCTCCTTGATTACCGCTTCATTGAGCTCAGTAACTCATCACACGTTTTGCATTAGATGCAATATACTTTTCTCATTCCCTAGACAAACAAACAAACATGCCAAAACAATTGACCTTGTCTTCATACAATGACCTTACGTGTCACCATTATTACCGCTCAACATCAGATCATAAACCAACATAACCAATTCAACAACCTTAATCGGTTAGGGTTTAACAAAAACAACTGGTAGGGTTTACCGGTTACATAACATAGAAAGGGTTTAACCTTTTACTCCGGTTACCGGTTCAACTTATAAACTTACATACTGGTTTACAAGATAATATCAACAATAACAACAATGTCAGCAATATCATTACCAGTTCAATTGACATCATTGACAACATAACATATCATTAATGCAATCTTCATGCAAATGCCAACATTTTCTCTATCTAATGAAGGTGATATGGTATGAAAATTTGAAGAAAGCTCTATACAGACTAAATCAAGCCCCTAGAGCATAGTATGATAGATTGGATAAGTATTTGTTGAAATTAGGATTTTGTAAAGGTATTGTTGATAGTAATTTATATTTCAAAGTTGAGAATGATAATATTTTGATTGTTGAAGTCTTTGTTGATGATATCATTTTTGGTAGTGATGATGATTTGGTTATGAAGTTTGTCGATGATATGCAAAAGGAATTTGAGATGTCTATGATAGGTGAAATGAAATTATTTTTAGGACTACAGATCACTCTGACCGGTAAAGGTATTTTCATTTCTCAATCTAAGTATGTTAAGGGATTGTTGAAGAAGTTTGGATTAGTCTATTCTAAGCCTATTGGAACTCCTATGGTTACTCGATGCAAATTATCTAAGAATGATGAATCTCAAAAAATTAATTAGATTTTGTATAGATCTATGGTTGGTGGATTGTTGTACTTAACTCAAAATAGAGTAGATATTATGCATGCTATTTGCCTTTGTGCTAGATTTCAAGCAGATCCCAAAGAAACTCATGTCACTATTGTGAAGACAATTTTCAGATAATTGAAGAGAACTATTGAATATGGCCTATGGTATCCGAAGAATGATGATTTCTCGTTGTGTGCTTACACCAATGTTGATTGGGATGGTGATGTTGATGACCGGAAGAGAACTATCGATGGAGAATTTTTTTTGGGATTTCATGGCCCAGTAAGAAACAAGATGTTGTATCTTTGTCTACTGCTGAAGTTTAATACATTGCTGCTACTAGTAACTGTACTCAGGCAGTTTGGATGAAGTAGATGTTGAAGGATATCAGAGATATTTATGATGAACCTATTGTTATATATTGTGACAATTCAACTGTTATCAATATTTTAAATAATCCAGTGCTGCATTCTAAAACAAAGCATGTGTCCATAAAGTATCATTTCTTGAGGGAGAAAGTTAGTGATGAGGAAGTCAGATTGGAATATGTATCTACAAAGGATCAAGTTGCAGATATTTTCACTAAGAATTTTGCATATAGATACATTTGTCTATTTGAGAGACAAGTTAGGTGTCTATGCCCCTCCTATTGAGAACTAGATGAATGGAGTTGCATCAATCCGGTGGATTTCAAAGCCTTACCTTTTTGTCCAGTTTGATGAGTTGGTGTTGCTACTTAGCTGGAGTAGTTAGTTTGTGGTTCAAATCTTCAGTTATGGGTTTATCCTAAAGGGGAGATTTTCCTTCTTAGAAGATGTGTTTTGGGAGTGAGAGCATAATCTATATTTTGTCTTTGGCATTGTCATCAAAGGGGGAGAGAGTCATGTGAAAAACTATTTTTTTAAAGGTTTGTGTGCATGATCTTAGGAGGAGTTTGCTAGTGTTGGTTCATTCCTTTGCATTGATTATTTTTCACATTCATATGTTGTTATCAATGCCAAAGGGGGAGATTGTTGGATATTGTTGCTGCTAGGATATGTTGGGATGATCACACAATACTGGGTTATGCTTTTTAGTACATCCTAATTTTTGCTAAAATCATACATTATTTAGAGAATATAATGATTTAAGCTTTAAGAGGTTCCATTTGAAGTAATTCATTGAGGAGAGTTAGATCAAAGGCTCTAAGATGAAAATTTCTTGTATAGAACCTCTCTACTTCTAAATCATACTTACAACATACTTACAATGGAGTCTCCTTTGCACCTATCAAAATGTTGATAAAAAACTACTTTTACATTAGCTTTTGGGGGGTCAAATGAATTCAATTATAAGTTTTATTTTTGTAAGTATTTAGTCCTTATTATAAGCTTTCCAAATAATACAATTTTTAATATATTAATTTTATTAAGATATTTATTTTTTATTTCTTATGAATGTAAGTTTTTCATCGAACAGTAAGGATTGTGTTTCACACATGTGGAAAATTTGAAAAATAGTGAAATTTTTTTGTAAAAAATATCTTTTCCCTAGGTATTGATATCCTCATTTCAACACAAAAGAGAGAAGTTAATTCAAATGCATACAAAAAACATTATGCATTACGGAACACACCTATATCCAAATTACAATTACTCTATCTTCGAAAATTAACTAAATATATATATATATATATATATATATATATATATATGTAACAAAAAAAAAAAAATCCGTTCACTAGATATTGGTGTGACAATTATATATTTCAAAAATTAGAATTTCCTTTTCTATAAAAAATGTCATGCATTACCAAATAAATGTCACTTCTGAAAAATGTTGATTATTGTAAATATTGAGTTATCAAAAGTTACATAACAATATGGATAATTAGTAGTTTTCATATCGAGTTAAAACCATCACCTTTAAAAATATTATGTAATGATCTTGAACACTAACAACCTTGACTCCTTGAAAATTCGATCATGGCTCTGCATGCAAAAAGCAGATACAAGACATTACCATTTCTTTGCGAGCATCCTTATCCACTACATGGTATTTACCAAGGCTATGGAAATTGGTTCGCTGTTCTGGCTAGTCACACTGGGTCAGATGAACTTAGCAAGGTAAAATCTCGAACCATCGAGCAAGAAGCTTTCTTTACAAAAACAAAGTATTCTCTGGTTGATTCGGCTAGGGCTCCCCTTCCTTCGCTCAAAGGCTGGGATCAAAACTGGTAGTTGGTTAGGCGCAAAAATAATAAGGTAGTAGGGAAATCAAATTGTCTCATGCGAAATCCCAACCATGGCTGGAAGGAAGGTTCTGTAAAACCTAACAGGTCAAACAGGCCCCCAACTTCCGTTCTCTTTCCCTGAAAGTCCCTGGGCAAACCACCAAAAGCTAGTCCAAGTGGGATGATCATTGATATTGATACCCAAACATTGGATAAGTATCAAATGCACTGCAATACAGAATGTTTTTTGCATGATGGAAAGGTTGGGGGATCCCGACTGAACAAATCGCTAACTGGGTAATGTCTTCTCTCAATAACCAAGTAAAAATTGACATCCTTCCTGATCATTTCTTAGCTATTGAATGCGGTAATCAAAATTTAAGAAATTCCCTGCTAAACGAGGGCTTATCAAAGTTCATGGGCTTAGGGTTTGAGTACTGGGGATGGCAAACCCTCTTTCATACTTCTCAATTAAATTCATGCATGGTCAATAGAGCTATTTCACTCGAAAAATTTCCTGTAGAATTACGAAACAATGATTTTTTAAGAATTTTAGGGAACAAAATAGGTAAATTTGTAGAAGTTAAAAAATCAGCCCTAAGCTTCTTTAACCATCTTCTGATTTTTAACATGGATATTAACATTAAAACTATAGAACCCGTAATACTAAAATGTGATAATCTATGTCTAACCCTTGAATTACCCTTCTATAATGGTCCTTTCGAAGTTAATATGCCAAGGAAGACCCTCTTTAAAAATGCTTTCCCTAAATCATTTTCCAAATCGAGAATCATTCCAATCAGATTTGTGGAAGGAGGGGGTTTCTCCATTGAGGGTTTTAATAATATTATCACTAATCACCCTACCACGGATCTGTGTCATCAGAAATCCCCCGTTAAGACCTTATGTTCTCCTCCCCAACCATTGTCTTCTGTCAAACCCCCTATAGGTGACCCTTCTCTCAGGGACCGAGACTTGGAAGAGGGGGAAATTAGTGAGTGGATCCCTCAAAAAGAACAACCTAGTATGACAAATATGTTACCATCCTACTCTCTTACCCCACTAGAGAGAGAGATCTCCTCAAGACCCTCCCCTTTGCAGAATCTCACCATCCCAACACTATTAATAGAGAAAGATAATCCTCCTCAGGACCTAGCAAGGGCTTCCCGACAGAATCAACCATTCTCCCCAGTCTCAAGTTTGAAGACCCCTCTGGGGGAAGAAGCTCGCCCTTCTTCGCTAAGGGTTGACCCTGTTTCAAATGTAGTATTTGAGAGTGATCACGTGTCTAAGGAAGTTGACATCATTGCCAATTTTATAGGGGAAGAAGTAGTAAATGACCTTATGGATCAATTGGTTGATGAAATCTGTGATGATGAGGAATTGGAAAGACAAAGGGATCTCCTTGTTATTAATCTTGTAAATATTACTAGAGTTAACTTAGAAACAGATGAACTCTTTATAGCATCAGAGAACTTGGAAAATCAACAACCTAACACCCTAGGCATTCTCTGCTCTAATAAAAGCAAAGACTCTCTGGACTGTGCTAGATTCAGTAAAAGAAGGGGTAGGAGATCCCTCGCTGAACTGAGATTAAAGGATGGAGAAGCTAGAGGTCAGTCCAAAATATCTAATCTTTTTAATGTAGGGGAGGGGAAGTTCCTCCCCACAGAGCCATGAAAATCATAACATGGAATGTTAGGGGTCTGAATGCCCCTAACAAACAATGCATCTTAAAGCGTTGTATTTCTGATTCTAAACTTGACTTAATGTTAATTCAAGAAACAAAAATGAACGCATCTAAGATTTCCCTTTTTGAGCAAAAATTAGAGGCTAGACAACTAAAACACTCCCCGACCATAGGCACCTCAGGGGGTTTAGTCATCATTTGGGATTCTAGAACCCTTTCGTTCACACCTTTAGAGATTAAGCAAAATTGGATAGGAGGAGATGTAGTAAGTTATGAATATAACCTTAGATTCAAACTGATTAACATGTATGACCCCATCTAGAATAAGGATAAGGTGAAGGTATGGAAGGAACCTGAGTCCTTTCTAAGAAGTTTCCTGAATGAACTAAGTATCATTGGCAGAGATTTCAATGCCATCACCAAGGTATCAGAGAAGAGAGGAGGAAGCAGTAGGCTTCCTCCTTCAGCTGTAGATTTCAATTTTTGGATCAATAGGAATTCCCTGCTGGAAATCCAGACGGCAGTGAATGCCTTCACCTAGAACAATAGAAGATCTAGTTTTTGTAATATTGCAGAGAAACTTGATAGGTTCTTTATCTATAGTGGGCTCTCAGAGCTAAATTACTCCCTGAAGGCAGAGCCTCTCCCTTTATCAGGATCAGACCATTTCCCACTCCAATTAAACTTATTAACTGACCATGCCCCTAAAAAATGCCCCTTCAAATTTGAGAATATGTGGTTTAGAGATGACAACTTTCTAAACTTACTTGAGAAGTGGTGGAGTAGCTCCATTTTCTTAGGCTCGAAGATGTTTATTGTTGCTAGTAAGTTAAAGCTTATAAAAAGGAAGCTCTTAGAGTGGAATAGGACCAATTTTTGTAATATCTTTGACAAAAAAACCCTAATAGAGAATGATCTCAATAAGGTTAACATTGAGGTACTTAAGAAGGGGATGGATGAACATCTCTTCCTTAAGGAAAAGGACCTACTCTCTGA
The DNA here is from genome assembly GCF_030272615.1 of Cryptomeria japonica. NCBI lineage: Eukaryota > Viridiplantae > Streptophyta > Pinopsida > Cupressales > Cupressaceae > Cryptomeria > Cryptomeria japonica. Next base: position 864,400,884 of record NC_081407.1, read on the forward strand.
GTATGAAAAGATATTATCTTACGAAGAGATCTTCTAGAAACAAAAATCTAGGGAGACTTGGCTGAGTGATGGGGACCGGAATACCAAGTTCTTCCACAACAGTACCAAGCAAAGGAGAGGGGTCAACCGAATCTCTAAGATCATGACTGGCCAAGGATCCATCCTATCTGAACCAGATAAGGTTGCTTCTGAGGTAGTTAAGTTCTATCAGAATATCTTAAACAATCTTGAAGGCTCCAACCTTAGGGGCCAACTCAATATTATTAAGAATCTCCCAAAATTCATTACCGATGACCACAACCAAGCCCTATTAAAGAAATTCTTAGTGGAGGAGGTTAAATTTGCCCTCTTCAAGATGAATCTGGATAAGGCTCCGAGCCTGGATGGCTTCCCCACCAGCTTTTTCCAAAAATGCTGGGGTTTTATGGGAACAGAAATCACGAATGCCTTAGAGGGGGTAAGGAATTTGGGTAAGATTCTTAAGGAAGTCAACAATACCTTCCTTGCCCTCATTCCAAAAAATGAAGACCCGGATAGCTTTAATGACTTCAGACAAATTTCTCTCTGCAACACTTTGTATAAACTCTTAACTAAAACCTTAGTAGCTAGACTCCAGAATCTCCTCCCCTTAATTATTAGCAAAGAACAAACCGGCTTCGTAATGGATAGATCAATCTATGACGGGGTTATTATTGCCCAGGAAGCCATTCATTCGATTCAGCTCAACAAATCTCTGAGCATGCTAATCAAATTGGACATAAGTAAAGCTTATGACAAAGTTGATTGGTGCTTCCTATGCAAATGCTTGGAGGCCTTTGGCTTTTCCAAAACTTGGATCAACCTTATCTTCGAATGCATATTCACCCCTAGATTCTTAGTTCTAGTTAATGGCTCCCCGAAAGGTTTCTTTAGTAGCTCGAGAGGGCTCAGGAAAGGTGATCCTATGTCCCCCTTCCTTTTCATCATCATGGTTGAAGCCCTAGGTAGATCCATTTTTGTGGCCAAAGAGAAGGGGAGGATCCAAGGTATTCCCATCACCAGTGGCCTCCCCCCCTTCACCCACCAGCAATTTGTTGACGACACAATGCTTTTTGGGCAAGGGTGCATGGGGGAGGCTCGTGCCTTCAAAGACATCCTTAATTCCTACATGTTGGCCTCGGGTCAAGAGGTTAATCTAACTAAATCTGCAGTTTTTTTGTTCAACATAGACCCCTTTTTAGGAAAGGAAATCTGCAATGTCCTGGAAATTAGTCAAGGATCCCTTCCTTGCAAATATCTAGGCATTCCCCTTGACAAGGGCAAGAGATCCTCAAATTTATGCGACAACTTGGTGGACAAGATCAAGTCTAGGATTAGTACTTGGAAGGGGAAATGGCTCTCTTCGGCTAGCAGGGCTACTTCGGTTAGATTGGTCTTATCAGCTATGCCCATTTTCTAGCTCTCCCTCCAATGACTATCTTCTTCCAAACTTGCTGAGATCAACAAGCATCTCAAAACTTTCTTTTGGCAAGGTGCTAATAACAACCACAAAATCTCACTCATTTCTTGGGATAAGATATGTACACCCAAAGAGGATGGTGGTGTTTGCATCAAAAACCTATGGGATCAAGGTAGAGCCTTGGGGGCTAAGCTGGTTTGGAGATTGTTCAGATCTCCTCACCTCAAATGGGCGAGATTACTAAACCTCAAATACCTTAATGGAGATGATCAATCCAAATCTTCAGGGAGTCCAACCCTCCCAGAGGTTCCTGCCTTTGGAATTTTATGCTCGATTGCAGGAAGATTATCTCTGACAGGCTAACCTAGAACCTGGGGTCCGGGGACAAAGCCCTCTTCTGGTCAGATTCTTGGGGTGGGTATAAAACCATTGAAAACATCCATGACTTTGGGGTTACCTGGGCCCTTCTTGAATCACACAGAGGACCCTTGCTAAATAGTTATATTTCCCCTTCAAAAGAAGGGGCTGGTTGGCAGTGGATTGAAAGGGACGATGAAGCCATCCTAGAGAGGGACAAGCATAAACTTATGTCAATTCTCAATTCTAGGAACTTTGTCTTAAGTCATGATGAGGACAAGCTCGTATGGGAGGGCTCCTTAAGAGGGGAATACAATTCTAGGGATGGGTACTCTCACATATCCAAAGCATTTTTAGGGCCTAAGTCAGAGCTTCCATTGAATCTTTGCTGGGATAGAAATTGTCTGCCTAAGGTAGGTATTTTCTCCTGGCTGGTGATCCAAAGCAAACTCCTCACTGCGGACAAATTCAGGCGTATGGGATATGAGGGTCCTAGTAGATGTCCTCTTTGTGAAGCAGATGAGCAAGACACCAATCATATACTCCTTAACTGTCCCTTTGCTCATCAATGTTGGATTTGGTTCACCAATAAACTTGAATGGTCTGCAGCCTTTCCTAACACCATCTTAGGGATGCTCATGGCTTGGCCTCTCCTTAGGCATGGTTATCTCTTTGAAGGTTTATGGAGAGCTCTTCCATCATCCATAATGTGGGAACTTTGGAAAGAGAGAAATAGGCATCTCTTTAAGAATGAAAAACTAGATGTCCTAAGAATAATCAATAAGATAGAGTCAGCTGTCACTGAGCTTGTGAACAATAGACTTACCTCAAGCTCGCTTAAAAATGCCTCTATATCTTATTGGGATGAAAAGATGAAAAAATGATGGAAGGGCTTGTCCTTTCCTCCCTTTGTAGGAGTAGGCCCTATGGCTAGCCTTCGATCAAGGGTGACATGCAGATGGTAGCCCTCTGGTGAAGGGTGGATGAAGCTAAACTTTGATGGGGTTGCTCGAGGCAACCTAGGGCAAGCCGGGATTGGATGCGTTGTTCATAATTGGGAAGGCAAAGAAATAGCATCCCTCGCCTTTCCGGTTGGCATCAACACAAACAACTGGGCGGAACTAATGGCCCTAGTGGAAGGCTTGCTCTTATGCAGGAAACTTGAAGTTAAATTCTTAGATATTGAGGGAGATTCAGCTATAATTGTCAATGCTCTAAGGAAAGGGAGCATGCCTAATTGGAAACTTAATACCTTGCTGTCAAAGGCTATAGACTTATGCAAAGGTTTTGATAGGTTTATAGTTAATCATATCTATAGGGAAGGCAATAAAAGGGCGGATGAGCTAACCAACTTGGGAGCTGATGGCATCAAGCTCCTTTCTATGCCAACCTAAGCCCAGGTCCTCTTCATTGCCCCAGTATCCGTCCTCATGCCTTCCCTCCCATCACATCTCGCTTGCCTGGATCTTAGCTACCTAGGATTATCTCCCTATTTTAACCTTCCCTTGAACCCTGCAGTTCATTCAGTCATATACTCATAGAAGTATTTCCATATTCGTGCTATCCCACACTTCAGCTTAGGCATCAAGGCTTAACCCCTTGATTTCATCTTAATCTTTCCTCTCCATCTAGTTAGTATCCCCACCTTAAAGATCATGAAGAGACCTCTCTTTTAAACACCCCTATAGCTATATTTGGTTATTGTCATCTAGATCCTCCTCGAGCTACCCTTCCATCCAGTCATGCTATAGGCATATATTTATATCTACATACACAAATAAATCTCCCACTCCTGCAACCTAGAACCTTTGTAGAACTATCTGGGACATAATAGCTCTCCCTCCACAGATGCTCATATTATATATATAGATCTCAAACTTTCTCTAATATATATATATGGGTGTAAATATATTTGTATGGATATATATATGTGTGTGTGTGTATATACACATACACAAACACATACATACATTCATACATACATACACATATACAGACATGCACACATATATATACAATCATATGTAGGTATGTATGGATGTATGTATGTATGAACGTATGTATATACATACATACATATATATCTCTTCAGATACACACACACACACACACATATATATACACATATATATACACATATATATATACACACACACACACACACACATATACACACACACACACACACACATATATATATATATACATATATATATATACACACACATATATATATATACATATATATATATATACATATATATATATATACACACACATATATATACATATATACATACATATACATATATACATACATACATATATACATACATATATGTATATATACATACATATATGTATATACATACATATATATACATATATATATATATACATATATATATGTGTGTGTGTGTATATATATATATATATATATATATATATTTTCAAGCATATATATATCTGGGCAGGTTTGGATCCTTGCAGGCTTATCTTTAGATTGAGAGTCATTTCTATTTGCTCAAATCCTCTAAGCCACTTATCCATATATTCTCAGAGCCATTGTTTAAATATTCAATTATTTATTTAACCTTCTAGGAATATCTCCTCTTACCTCTCACCTTCATTCATATAGGTTTTAAAGATTCATACAGATACTTTGTGATTTATCTGACCTCATTTTCCCCTTCATACTTGGCTACACCTAAATGTAGCCTTATATTGTCCTGCAGCCCTGTCTAGATAAGCTTGAGGACTAGCAGGAGACTAAACCATACATCAATAAGTTTAGGTTTAGAAATATGATTTCATATTTTATCTAAGTATGCGGCGTGGATATAAAGTTAATATTATTGATGTAAAGGTGGCCCTCCTCTAAGACTTAAGCCTACCTAGTTATCTACCTCAATATTTTTCATCTCCTGAACCCCTATAGTTGGAGAGCTTCAGTTGCCGTATGAAATATTATTGCTGGACATCATACGTCAACTTCCTTTCTCGATCAAGGCCTTTTGACGGGTCTTTGCATAGTCGAGTTTATGTCCCTATAGTGATGGGACAGTTGAGGTACCCTTCACTTGATGGATGTAGGCGTTAGTAATAATGATCTTGCACCTTGAAATTTGCACTCATGCTTTGTATTTACTCTTTAGTATTTGCTCATTATGCAGCTTTAAGAGTGTGAGTCCTATTTTAGAATGCGAAGTTTTCTTTCTGTTAAGCTACAATGGATACGACGCTCAGGCTTTTGGGGCTGAAATGTCAGATGGCCTTCGTCAGTGAGATTAAGGACGAGAGGCTGAGAGGTAATCTTGTCCAATAGAACCCTTTGATCGCTAGAGTGGTAATGAAATTTCTAGGGAAAGATTTCATTATGAACGAGGACCAAACTAGAGCAAACTCGGATATTGCAGCCATGTTTTTAGCCCTGGCAATGCATTTTGAGAAGGATAGGGACATGGTGGCGAAATTATGCAAGAAGGTTTTCATTAAAGACATTCTCGGTGAATTAGAACGGGTTATGGTCAATATAGATGAAGAACTCACAGCTCCTACACCACGGGACTATGATATCCTTATCAGAAAGAATATCCCAGTTCCACGCTCCCTTATTCCGGTAATTGAAGACCCGGTGGCTTTCGAAGCTCTGCGCTATGTCAAAAGCCGAAATATCCTATTTCTCTCTTGGATTCTCCAAGTTAAGAAACCCCCATGTGAGAAGTGGCTGCAAAATTATCTGGAGGTGGAGAATATCATGATCATCCCTGATCATGTGCCTCTCCCTCGTTCCCCTGTTGTCCCTTCAGCAGATGCACCAGAGAGCTCTAGGCCTCACCCCCCCACAAGATGAGCAAGAAAGGATTAAGGCCCTTTGGAATGGCATTCCTCGATAGCGAGGTTATGTTATCAGAAATAATCCTTTTTGTTTTAGCAGTTATAGAATTCTCAAAAGCAATACGCTTTACAGCCTTTTAATCTTTTGAATAGGAATGCCGCATAGATGATCTTTAATACTTTCCCGATGGACTTGAGATGGTTTTGCCTCTTTGCTGTTTTTTGATTCATGAAGACATGAAACTATATTTTCATAAGTAATATATAGATATGTGATTATGATTATATAAAGGCATAATGTGGATCTTTCAATCTCTGTTTTCCTTGAAGAAATCTGCTTTCCTGGGTCTTTCTTTATAAATATGGGGGGAAGTGTTAATTAAGCTTTGAGGCTTCGATTATAAGGGTTTTTGCTCTGATACATCTCCATTTTATTGGTAGTCTCAGTTACCAGTAGTCATCCTAGGCCCTTCATGAGTACAATTTTGTTCTATAGATATTTATAAATACATATATATATATACATACATATATATATATAGATAGATATATATATATACATATATATATATTCATAAATATATATATATATATACATATATATATTCATATATACATATATATATTCATATATACATATACATACATAAATACATACATACATACATACATACATACATACATACATACATACATACATACATACATACATATATCCATTAGCTTTCAAGAATATTTATAAGCATTAAGCTATATAACTATATGTACATAAAGTAAGGTAAAATTGTTCATGTCCATTTTTTCCTGCTCCTGCCTTCTTCTAAATATTCAGTCCTCGATGCATACTTCATTCCTCTCCCACCTCGCAATCTTATTTTCTTACCTTCAGTTTTAATAGGGTATAACTCTTGATAGCAAAACAGGGTCATTTTGGTAGGAGATATTCTCGCCACTAATTGTTTGATTATATTGGTAATTCAAAGTAGATTACTAAATCTAGTAAAATAGGGTTTTATCTATAGTTAACAGTGATTGGGGTAAAATAGTAATGTATCGAATCCTAAAAACAAATGTTTATGTAGACATATTTTAGCATTCTGTTCTGGATACCCAGCAATTCGAATATTTAATTTAGATATTAGCAAGCATTTGAACGCATGCATTAACTGGTATTTACTTACACTGATGGTATATATTTTAGAATATGAATCAATGATAGTAACTCTAGTGCCACTTGCTGAAGTTCTATATTTTGCTATCCGCTTGTCATATCTTAAGACTATGGTTTAAAGATGGCTAACATGCAAAATTCAGGGTCTGGACAAAAATTTATATCCAGCCAGGCATAATCATACTCCATCATCCCCTCTGCTATAAATTTTTAAGGAAAGGGAGGTGGGACTGACCGAATCCCATTTACCTACTCTTGTTATTGTAGCCTGGATCTCATCCTTCTCAAGGATCGCATCCAGGAGCATTAACAAGAGTTGGTAAGTTGGAGACTCCTTATCTGGTTGGGTTTTGGGTTGATCATGATTGGGCCTAAGATAAACAAATTCAGAAACCCGACTCAGTTTTAAGTTTTATATCTCTTATTTATGATTTGTGAGGACAAGTTTCATAGGATAGTTTATTAAGGTATCTCTCTAGCTTTACAGATAAAATTTCATTTATGATAATGGACTGATCGATACTAACAAATCTGCCTTGTGTTTGAGTAACTAACCATGTAGGCCAAACAGGTATACCTCGAGCAATTAAGGGATACTATATACTACCAAAGAACAACTTCAGAGCCATGCAGGTGGAAGTTAAGGGATAAATGATTTTTGAAACTTGTAAATTAGGGCTTGTAAGGGAGGGGTAAAATAGAAACACCCCCTCCTGATCACCCTAGCCCACGGTGTTGATGTATTAAAATATGGAATTATTGTATATTAAGTCAGGACTAGCTGGACTATGGTCCCAGGCAAGGTCGGAGGTTTTCTCGCCTCCACTCTTTCCTACCGGCGCCTGCAAGAGTGGAGTAATGTAAACTTTAAAATAATTAATAAAATTCTTGGCCTCGGCCTCTTACCGATCAAAAAAAAATAAAACAAAAAAAACAATATGGATAATTAATTTCTAATTATTACTTTTTAAATATTTTTAGAATCTATATGAAAAACCTCACAAATTAGTAGTTTACTTAATTTCCAAATTCTTAATGGTTTAGCTGCTATAGGTTTTAAAAATTAAATATCTGATGCAAAATGTTGATTTCAGTGTCAATGTTGGCGAAAAAGTGTAACCCGGTATTGTGGGATCACCTGTTGTTGTCATTGATGTCAACATATTCCTGTATGCCAGTGTTGCAGATGAGATGTTTGGTGTTCTGGTGATTGCATTGAGATGTTTGGTTTATCTATTTGGGATGTTGGAATAATTTATTCCTTATTGGTTTTAGTGATACGGGAGATTGCTTGATCATATTATTTGATCTGGTTTGTAGTTCAATCTTTCTGTGCAGTGGTTGGAAGAGTTAGGTATTTTCTCCGGTGAGCTCTGGTATGATCATATATTTGGCTGCAGTTTTGGGAGAATGTTTTGGATGTTCATGTGTATCTTTAGTTCACATGGTTCGTGGTTTGGTGCTCTGCAAGCTATCTTTCTAGTCCAAATTGCTCTTGTTGAGTGTTCCTGTGAGTTAGTGTTTCGATCGATGAAGATTTGCATAAGTGGTGTTGGTGCAGCTATTGCGGATGGTTCTAATGTGCTTGTTGTTGTTTCTTGATCATGTCCTACTTGTCTTGGTGGTCCACATTGATTCTTGTGTGTGTTCTTGGTGATTTTGTTGATCCAGTGATATTCTTCATGTTATGCAGTATTCTTGGTGGTGTAGCATGTTGCGGTTGATCTTGGCAAGATTTACGGTGGTGATGTGTGTTCGGAGATTTGATTTAGGTCCATGTTATGTCATGTATACCATTATATTGGTCTGGTGGTTCTGATATGTATCGTGTGATGTAATTTTATAATTGTGAGTTGAGGGTTTAGTCGACCTTGTAGTCAAGGTTGATGAATTGTATAAATAGATGGTATAGTCATGTAAATTGGGTATCGGTGTTGTGTCTACATTATTAGAGAGTGGTCTATATGGTTCTTAAGAGAATTTATCCTTTGATTGGTGTATTGAGCAGAGATTTTTGCAGGGTAGACAAATGTGCTTAACTGAAACTGTCAGCAGGTATAAGGAGATGCTATATTTGTAATTCATGTAATCTGGATTGTAGTCCAAATCTTATTATAAGGTAGTGAACCTTCCTTGAGGATTGAAGCCTTCTGGGTCATCTTATTTTGAGTAGTGAACTCTAGGTAGTGTGTCTGAATGCATGTGCATTCCCCATTGTAATATTTTCACATACTATTGCAGAGTATCATCTTATTAAGGATAGGTTCCCACCGTGGTTTTTCCCTTAACTGATTTTTCCATGTCAAAATCTTGGTGTTATGTGTTGTGGTTTCATTGTTCTTATCTTTATTCTTGTTTCTGTTGTTTAGATATGAGATTGTGCTTTAATTTCTCTAATTCGGTGAAAACTAATTCACTCCCCCCCTCTTAGTTTTTCTTATTGGTTGCTGCTAACAAATGACTTCTTATCGAGATTGGGATACGTCAACTCAACATCCTTAAAGGAGCACTCATAAATGTGATTTCCTTTTCTCCTATATCATCTCCCTTCTAGGTCAATATTTTTACATAGGAATATTCTGAGGCAAAGGAATAAATCTTGAAAGGCTTGGTGTAATCTAGACTTGTGACTACTGGGGCACTATCTATGACAACCTTAATCTTGTCGAATGACTTTTTGGCATTTGAGGTCCAACCAATATTTGAATCTCTTTTTAATATATCATGCGATGGACACACTATCTTAGCAAAACCACTTATGAACTTATGTACAAAATTGATTTTCCCAAAGAAACATTTGATCTCCTTTATACGATTAGGAAATGTAAGCTTTTAGATAGCCTTAATTCACTCTTGATCAATAGAAATTCCCTTTTATGACATGACATGACCAAGGAGTTTCCCCATTGTCACTCCAAAAATGCACTTCTTGGGATTAAGCCAAATATCTAATTCATGACAACATTGTAAAACTTTTCCGAGGTCATTGACATGATCAACTCTCACCTTCAAAAATATTGTTAGATCATCCATATAAATAATAATATATTTTCCAACCATACCCAAAAAAGCTATATCCATTGTGCATTGGAAGGTTGCTCCAACATTTATGAGCCCAAGCAACATCCTGCGATATGCAAAAATTCCCCATTTTATAGTAAATGCCATTATTAAATGGTCCTCCTCTTGAACCATCACTTGGTTGTAACCTGAATATCCATCAAGGAAAGACATCATCTAGGACCCATTGACTATTTGCAAGACTTTATCAAGTGAGGGAAAAGGGTAATTATCTTTCTCCGAAGACTTGTTGAGATTATGAAAGTCAACACACAACCTAATTTCTCCATTTTTCTCCCATAAAAGCACTAGATTTGCAACCCAAGTGGAATGTTGTATTGGAAATATGATTTTTGCATTCATAAGCGCCTATACCTCCTTAAGAATCAATGGTTTTATAAGGGCACTGATAGGATACTGCCTTTGTTGGAATGGCTTTGCTCTTGGTTTCAAAGGAATGGTCTACACAATTACCAAAGTGTCACAAGTCTTTAGATCTTAATATCCCCATGCTATCACCTCTCTAAAATCCTTCAATGCATCAAAAATTCCTTGTTTTTATTCAATCATGCAAACTTTTCCAATCAAGACCTCTTTCTTATCATTTTTAGTGCCGAAGTTATGAAGGTCAACCTTATCACCATCGGGTTCTAAAAATGATCCTTTCTTTTGGGATGATTCATCTTGATCAAAAATTATTTATAAAGCAACCATCCCTTTAGGAATAGAATTAGTCTTAAGAGTGCTGATAACTTTGTCTATGGTGTCATCCATCTCATGTTCAACTTCATCAATCACCTGATTTTCAGAAACTTCAACTGACATGATAAATTGGAGTATATGTCGATCATCTTCAAATACGTGAAAGTTTTTTACATTATCTACAACTGTAGGGGTGGCCACCAATTCTACTAAAGCCCTTTTCAATTTAGAGCTCTTGATTAGCTCAAGGGAGCTAGTTGCTACTGCTAAGTAATCAGCTACATTATGCCTTTGATGCGGGATGGACTTAATGTTAAAGGCATAAAAATATTCTATTAAGTCCCAGACCCTATTCCTGTATGCAATAAAGCGCTTGTCATGGTAGGCATACTGACTTCTGATTTGTATGATGACCAATTTCAAATCTCCTTTAACCGTTAAGATCTTTACCTTCTTTTTATGCACCATCAGTAACCCATGAATGAGGGCTTTGTATTCTGCCATATTGTTTGTACAGGTAAACTACAATCTAAGGGTAGCAAAGAAATATTTCCCCTTTGGATCAATCAACTCAACTCCAACTCTGCTCCCTTATTTTCTTTTTGAGCCATCAAATCGAAGTGTCCAAATACATTTATCTTTATTAGCTTGAGATTTGGTTTTACTTAGGTGTGCTTGGAAACTTGTTTGGTAGGTTTTGGAACCGTGGCAGATGGTTGTTGAGTTGTTGCATTTTGAAGGCTTTCTCCCTCTTCAATTTGTATTGGTTTGAGTGTGAATTTGATGATTAAGAGAGGAAATATTTCTTAATCTTTCTTTTGGAGCTTGGATTTTTCTTGGTCGCGATTAGCTGCATCAAGTTTAGGTGGATCTTTCAAATCTAATCCTTTTAAGGTTGTCTCACCTTTCAAAGGAACAAGCTTTGGTTGAGTAATTTCATCTGATATAGCTGAGGTTTGATCATCTAAAGGAGTATCATCTTTATGGAGAGGAGTAAGTTCTTGGTCTGATCCAAATGTGTCTGAGCTATATTCATAGGAATCATCATTTGATTGACCATACCAGGAACCTGATTTGGAAGAAGATGATGAGGTTGGGTTAATGGTTTATTGGAGTTGTTGAATCTGAACTCAAGCCATGGCATCTAAACAAGCTAGACAACTAAATTTTGAATGCTCATGTCTATGAATATAACACCACACGAGCAATGATAACATATATAGTTCAATATCTCCTACTAAATGCTTTATATTCATGACCATATTTTTAACAAACTTGTTGTAGTACTCATCATCTGGGTAAATTCCTGTACACCTAAAATGGGTCTTTCTTATAAATTTTCTTCCTCTTGGTTGACGAATGAAATATTTGGTCTATCATATACACTTCAAGGTCATCTTCCTCAAAATTCACTACTTCGTTTGAGACCTTATACTTAGTTATCATCTTCTTGAGCTCGGATTCAACATAAATCTCAATCTGATTATTCATACCCCTCCATGGGACCCACAACTATGTAAAGTCTTTTGAGAACTATACTTTCAAGCTCTTTGTCTAATCCTAATTGAGCACCAACTGTACATGAACATTCTTTAAGATGCCTATCACCTTCACTTCTGGTTTATCCAACTAGATAACCACTCAGTTGGTTGGGGTGGGGGTCATGCCTAACTTTTGTCAAATAGAATATGGCATAGCATTACATGATGCCCCTGAATCAACCAAACAATTATGCAAGTTTTACCAAAGATTATAACACTTAGTAGGAATGGAGGCACTTCACCTACATCTTTGATCATTGTGGGCATCCATTACATTAATACTTATTTTTTGTTTTATAGGTATCAGAGTGGCAATATCCTTCTTCATGGGGTCCAAGGAATCGATCAAAGCTTCTTATGGGTTGGGCAATTTCGCAACACTTTGAACATTGACAAATCGGACTTATACTCTCTTCATCTCATCAATGGAGTTGTATTTCTTCACTACTATTGTTGATGGTCTCATAACAAGAATATATGTGGGCTTGGATGGCAAATTATCAGGTCCTTTAGGAGTAGTTGAGGTGTTACTTGCATGTGGATCTGGTGGAATCGGTTGGAATCCAGGAGGAATGTCATCAGCTAGGGATTCCTTCTTACTCCTAAGATTGCAGTTAGTTCGATTATGAAAGGCATGCACCTCTGAATTCCCTGGTTCACCTTCCCTTTGAAAAGGAAACATGAAATCTTCTTCTGTAATTGTTGAAGATGGTGCGGTTTCACTCATACACACATATGAATCCAACATCATTACATTTATAGGTGTTGAAGGTGGTTGTTGTTGGGACTGCATGATTAGTGAAGCTTTCTACATTTCTCCATAATTAATTTCTAGATGTGTAGACATCTAAAAATGGTCAACGCTTGCAGAGTCATACTTTAACATTTGCGCATTGCCTTATTTTAGGGTTTTTGCGTCGCATTAACATTTCTTCTATGTTGCACACTTGGTCTTTATTATTTGCGAGCATCAATTCCTTCTTCTACATTCCTCATTTTTATCGCTTTTGAATTAGGGTTTTGTCCTTGTCAATCTTGTCATTTTGCGGTCGATTCGTCATCGATCCTTGTCCTCTTGTCAATCTCATCAATTTTATGATCGATTCGTCATCGATCCTTGTCCTTGTCAATCTTGTCATTTTTTTGATCGATTCGTCATCGATCCTTGTCCTCTTGTCAATCTCATCAATTTTGCAATCGATTTGTCATCGACCGTTGTCCTTTTCAATCTTGTCATTTTGCGATCGATTCGTCATCGATCCTTGTCCTCTTGTCAATCTCATCAATTTTGCGATCGATTTGTCATCGATCGTTGTCCTTTTTCAATCATGTCAATTTGGAACAATTAGTAATTGTTCCTCATCAATTCGCACCTATCAATTTGATCTCTTTGTCAATCTTGATCAATTTGTCAACCAATCTCAATCGTTTATCAACACTGGTCCTTTGTCAGTCAAAATCATGATCAAATTGACCCTACATCAATTATCTTTTGTCAAGACCTAATTGTCGTCCTTGCATTTCTAATTCATTTTCTAGGATTTTATGATTTATTCATTTAATCTTGTTTGTCATTTTCCCTCTAGGTTAAATTATTTATTTATTTATCCTAAGTCTTCTTGTCACAATTAAATATTTATTTAATTGGCTAATTAATTCCCCCTCTTTTTGTGAATTAATTAATGAATGAAAAATTATTAATTAATTCACCTAATTTTCTAATTTCATCAATTTCTAATTTCTTAATTTCCAATTCATCATTTCTAACCTAATTTTCTAATTTCTCCTAATTTCTATTTCTATTTCAAATTTTTGTCATAACATCTTGCATAGCAATTTGTCATAATTTGTCATAACACCTTGCATAGCAATTTGTCATACACTTGTCATAATTTTTCTATTCTTGATTTGAATTTCCATTCGAATCAATTTCATGCTAATCTTGTCCTCTCTACAATTTTTCTATAAATTGGATGATTTTCTTCAATCATGAATCTAACCACATTTTTAGAGATTCAATCACGCTTCTAGTATCCTTACGCTGCCATTTCATCTTGTCAATCTTGCTTTCATGCTATGCTTTTGCACTTGTAGTTGAGATCCACAAATAAAGTAATTTGAAGGAGAAAGAAGGACAATGGAGAATTATGGAGGAGATATTCACGTTTATAATGGTTTACATTTGGTTTGATTATCTTGTCTTCATATCTCTATTGAATGTTTTTAGGATTTTCTTATCATTGCAATCTGGTTTTTGTGATTGAGCTAGTCTAATTTCTATTTGCTTTGATGAATTCCAAATTCCTATCTACATTGATTGGTGAACTTGACATGAACTAACCCCTTAACCATGTTTTTGAGTGCTTTTGAGCTGATTTGCAGGTGAAAACCCAAGAAACAGGGCAACTCAGGGCTTTTTGGGCACTTTTGCGCCTGTGTAGGAGGGATCCTCGCTTGTGTTAAGGAGATCTACTCCTGTGTCAAAGGGATCTGTGCCTATGTCAAGGAATTTTGTGCTTGTGTCAAGGTATTCTGTGCCTGTGTTGAGACATTATGCGCCTGTGTAAGGCCAGAAACAGAGGTGAAACCAGTGTTTTTTACTTGCAAATTACTTTGTTTCCATTCTGTTCTTATATTCTGATTTTTCTTTGGTACTGATTCTTTGTGCAACACTTTGGCGTTACGTGCGATGAAGACTAAGAATGAAACTACTAACAAATCTTATGCAGGATGCGGTCAAAGACTTTTATTAAAACATCTTGCATGTGATTTTTAAAGTAGTTGCACATTTAATTTCTTAAAGGTTAATGAACACCATGCATGCTTTGTTTGCTTTTAGTTTGATTGCATGTTTTAACCCTTAGAATTGGGCCTGCCTCCCGATTTGCCTAGCACTTCGCACAGGCATTGGTGAGAGGGAACAACCCTAAGTGGTGACGGGCTAAAACCAAGCTCTTCTGAACCACTCTAAATAACTGTGGATGCAACAAAAGTTGTAGACAATGGGTGTTGGAATGGTATTGCGATGATTTATTCGCCGGATCAATACCCACCTGAACGGATGCCCTTACTAGAATCTCTTGTTTAGATGCCAAAATCCTTCTATCTATTAGCTCAGGCGTTGTGATACGCACATGCCAAAGACACCTCTCATGTACTCCTTAGTTAGAGATAGCAAGTTCTTGGGAAGTGATGCCCCTTGAACGCGAAGCTTGGTATGCCCGAGAAGTGAGTGCACTGTATGTGGGAGCCAGTGCTACCAAGCATCTAGCTATCCGGCTAAGTGTTGTATTTTATGGTTAGAGGATTCAACAGATATTGCCCTTGCCAGCCATAGGATATGTTGTGAATGAGCATGATTGTCTTGGGTTTAAGTCCAAACATCTTGTCTTTTGTGATTGTCAAATGTTGAATTATACAATTGTCACAAAACATCATTTGTCAAACAAGTCCAAACATTGTCCAAACAAGGTTTTAAAAAGAGAACACTCATCCAACAAAGTTCAAAACACCTTCAAATGTGGTTGTCAAACATTTTTCAAAATCTTGTCTCAACATTCATGTCACTTAGATTTAGGTCCTCCATTGTCCATACTTAGGGCTTAGAGCATCATTCTTGCATTCCACTTGGTCCATTTCATTTAGGTGTCCATTTGCATGTCCTTATTAGGTTCTCATTTAGGTGTCCCCTTGCATGTCATTATTAGGTCCTCGCTTAGGTGTCATAGTGCATGTCCAACATTAGGTTCATCCTAGGTTTGCATTTTGCAAAGTCATTGTCAAGTACCAAGGTTAGGTTTCACCTAGGTCATACTCCTTTGTATATCAATAAGGGTCATCCATTTGCATGTGTCCTCTTGCATTAGAGTAATACCATTTCATAATTCAACCTTAGGTTTTGTCTTAGGTTGACATTGTCATACATTTGCATTTGCATCTTTGTCCTCATAACATTAGGTCACATTTGCATACCCTAGGTCTCTTCATTAAGCTTAGGTCATTATCATATCATATTAGGGTCATTTGCATAGTAATTGTCCCTTTGCATATAGTGTCAAAACTAGGTTTTGTCATACTTGAGTAATACAAATCTTTGATAAACCCTAAGTTATTGTTAGGAAGTCTAGACCTTATCAAACTTTTGTCTTTTTGTCATCAATGTCATTTGGTCAAACCTAGCTTAGTATCCAAGCATATAGGGGAGACGTTGTCATTTTGTCCTTTTGTCACTTGGTCCTTTTGTCCTTTGAGGTCTAGACATCATTTCAATTTCCTAAGGGTCTCATTTTTAGAATTGCATTCATGAGTTTTTCAAAATCTTGAAAAAACAACAAAAACATAGGTTGCATTCTTGCCATAGATTGCATTTTCATCTATTTAGTTTGCATTTAGTTGCATATCATACATTATCCTTGAAAAATTCCAAAAATATTGCATTTGCATAGTGACATGCCTATTGAAACAA
Organism: Cryptomeria japonica; assembly: GCF_030272615.1. NCBI lineage: Eukaryota > Viridiplantae > Streptophyta > Pinopsida > Cupressales > Cupressaceae > Cryptomeria > Cryptomeria japonica. The sequence continues at coordinate 864,417,455 of NC_081407.1, forward strand.
GGTCAAAATCTAAGAAGATGGGCGAACCAACATATCAACCCATTGACAATGTATCAAACTCATAGTTTCAACCTAGTCAATCATTACAAATTGAAGGTTCGTCAAACACATCATTACCACCATATGGAATGGTTCAACTTGGGCCACCTCCATTATATGAGCCATTGTTTGTACCCATGAAACCGGGATATGGGAGTGTTCCACCAACACCAAGAGGAAATGCACCTTTTGATTGGAATCAACCAAATCTGCAACATGACATTCAAACTCAAACGTTACATGAGGAACAAACTCTTTCACAAGGATTTGGTTCAGATCAAGGTATTCAACAAGAAACAAATCCACATGTTTTACCAGATTCTTCATCAGATTCCGATGCTTTCGATGATGTTGATACGTTCCTTAAAGATCCGAAGTTGACAAAAAAGATGGATAAATTCTTGAACAAGGTTTTTAAGATGTTCCCACAAAAATATCTTGACATGATGAGTAATGTGACCTCCTCAAGTGAGCAAATTAATGTGTAAAAACAACAAGGCGGTGAGCTGTTAAGTTTCTCTCCACATCCAAACGAAGAAAATGTGCAACAAGAACCCCAACACACCTTGATGAGTAAACGTGCTTCAAAAACGTTGACAATGACTATTCCTCAAAAGTCACCATTCGAAACAATAAACAATCCATTATTTAATACAACACCTTTAACACAAGATCAAATGAGAGCCACACAAATATTGACAGCTGTCCCTCAACAAGAAATGATTCCTTGAATAATTGCAAGTGGATCAAAATCTAAGATGCAAGAAAGCTTTACGACTAGAATGCCTGATCTCACCAATGTCCAAAACAACTCTACAATGCAACAAAGTTCCTATGTCCCATTAAGTTCAATATATTTGCCAAATAGTCAATACCTATTATGCAAAATATTGTGACAGATCCTTTGATAATGGCAACACAAAGAGCCACAAATAGTGGTTTGTACCAACAACAAATGTTGCAACAATTGAGTAATACACAAAAGGCACAATCGAATGTACAAACAAGCAATGCACAACAACAACAATATCGCATTCAACAACATATTGCGGTGTCTTCTGCACCATTACAAGTTAATTCAAACTTGCAACCACCACAGTGGATTGGACAAACAACACAACAAGTAAATGTGAGTGCCATACCCCATCTCAAGGAGAAACAACAAAAACCTCCCAAACAAAGTTTTTTGCAAATGATGGGATTTGCATCAAGACAACAACAATTGGCACAAAGTCAACAAATTCCAATTCGTCAGCATCAACAACAACATGTGCCTCAATATGTGCCAAGACAAACAAATTATCATACTTCACAACCACAATTGATGTCTGTGCAATATCAACAACACTTTCAATTTGCCTCCACTTCCCCTCCCATTCCATCATATTTTGAAGTTTCACAAGAGCAATTTACACCATCGCCTCCAAATGATGTATCAAATAATGCATCCTCCCAAGGATTGTTTGCCACAGAAATATATGCTAATCAATTCATTTATACAAATCCCTTGTACTATTTGGAAATGCAAGATTTAATACCATCAAATTATTCTCTTTTAGAGAGTCCCATTCAAATTCCATCCCCTTCGTGCCAAACCATTAATCCCTCGCCAAAATCCCCCATGCATATCCAAAGTCCAACCCCATGTCAAGAGGATAATTTAGAGCATGAAGAAACATGTCTTAAAACAAATCAAGATCAAGATCTTGAAACCTTATCATCCCATCCAATTGTTGACCAAGATCCCATTTCCCCAGACACTCACAATGATTCACTTATTCCTGTCAATTCTATCCAAGAACACAATGTCCTTTCAAATCCCATTGACATTCCACTTCCTAAGAAAGATCAAGATATCCCTTCCATCCTTTCCGATGATCCCATTAAAAGTCAAGAGCTAAGCAACTTTAAAGAGGATTCCAATGATCTTCCTCCTTGTCAAGATCAAATTATTCCTTCAGATCCTCCACAAGATCCTTTTGTTCCTCCATCTCCTTGTCTTAATGCTCCATATACACTCCAAGATTGCATTTCTTTTGAGGATCCCATTATTTCTCCCATTCCATCTCTTGAAGAGCCTGTCATTGATCCATATCCACCACACGATCCTAGTTTCCCTCATGATCCTAATCCCCCTCACGATTCTAATGTGTCAGTGCAAGATGTTCATGAACCCTCGACATGCATAATGGGTTCTTCCACTTTGGTGCAATTCAATCCACTTCAAGATCTCATTATTTCTCTCATATCATATCCACCTCATAATGGACTCACATCTTCTTCCCAAAGAAAAGAGTATCCTACAAGTCAAAATATTCATAAAGGCAAAGGGGTAGACCTTCACAAGAAAGAATTCCTTAATATGAAAGAAGATCTTAAGGCTCATGTCTACACAACTCACTCTCAAGACGTTGGTATCCCTCCATCACAATCAAAACATACACTTTCCCCATCATACCTTCCATCCATCTTAGGTCCTTATATCCCTTCCTCCTCTATGCAAGTTCAGCAAAGGCACACATCCTTGAGTAAATTTCATCAATCCAAAAGAACTCCATTTCATTCATATACATCCATGCATTCCTTTCCCCCTCCAAGTAATTTGGATGCCAAGTATAAAAGTCATAAGTCTTAAAATCCACATGTATTCAGGGATCAACATGTCCAATATAATCGACATGTCAAAACAAAGAACAATATGATCTATAAAGAAAAAGAAATATCCAAAAGGCCACAAAGGCCCACTGAGAAAAATAAAGGAAAGTCAAAATATATATGGGTTCCTAAATCCCTTGTGCAAGCAATGCACTCCAAGGAACCACAAAAGCATGAAACATCAAAAACCATGTGGATTCCCAAGAAGCTCCTTGAAGCACAAAAAGAAACATCCAACTTGGCATCCAAAGTTGCTATTCCTCCATCCAACCCTCTCAAATTTGTTCCTCCACCACCTTCTTCATCTGTTTTGGGCCCTTATGTCCCAAAATCCATAGCCTTTCCTTCCTCAAAATCTCAATATCCAAAATACATTTTTCCTCCATCAGTTCATCACCCCTCAAGGTGTGTGCCAATGTCAATCTTGCCAACATTTCTATCCACTCAAGTATAGTTCTTCCAATACCCTATCCATTCTCTAATGCATATTTTCCATCCTTCGATCCCTTTGATCCCATTCTTTGCATAAATCCTTGCCTTAATTTCATCTCTTTTTCCATGTCCTTATCCTACCAACGTCTTTGAGCATGCTTTTAAAGGTCATGGTCCATTTTTTTCAAGGCTACTATCCAAACAAAAAGATGTTTGAGTCCTTCTTCCATCCCCTATCATGTGTCCATTTTTGACTAAAATGTCAAAATCAAAAAAAAAAATCAAAAAAAGTGAAAAAAAAAAAGACAAAAGAAAAAAAAAGTAAAGCAAAAATAATTCATCCACTGGTGAAAACCTGGCAAATAGGCACCTTGGGCAAGTACCGTGATGAAAACCTGGCAAACAGGCGTCATGCGTAATCTATGAACTTCTTGCATACCGTACTTGGGGGCAGGTTTCCTCCTTCATATCCTTTTGTCCTTCATTGTTCCATTATCCTATCGAAACCCTGTCATTACCCTTCATATCCTATTGCCCTTCATTATCCTATCATACCATGTCATTACCCCTTCATATCCTATCATCCCTCATGTCTAGTTTCCCTTTCCACCTTTGATCTTGACAAGGCTGAGGATCTTCATGAGCATCATGCATCTTGTTTGCAGCTTTTAGTCCATCATAGCTTTTGGTCTTTATCCATTTGCTTATTACAACCTTTCATCCATATTCCCTGGCTTATTGCAACTTTCTGCCACTATCCCTTAGCCTACCCCGACCTTCAGTCCATGTCCCTTATCCATTCTTGGTCTTGCTTATCCTATCCATATCTTATCACTATCCATACACTCTTTTTCATTCCTTGATCTTGATCTGACATAAGGACGCAAAATTTAAACATGGATTCAAAAACCTCTTGACATGTCCCTCATGCCATGTCACTGCTTTACACTGTCATATCCAATCTCTTGTCCCATCATGCAATAGCCCTTGAAAATTGCATCCGTATTGTCTCCATGATAAAAGGCCTTTGTCTTCCCTCTATCCACCAACATTTAAGCAAGCCTATTTATTCACCTATCATATTCCTTGCCTTGCTAGACACTGGGGGCAAAATCATAAAAATTGAAAAATGTCTTGAAATAATCCCTAAAAATTGAAAAATGTCCTGAAATAATCATAAAAAATCATAAAATGTCCTGAAATAATCAAAACAATTGAAATAATGTCCTGAAAAAAATCCCTAAAAAGTCAAATAAAGTCCTGAAAAACGAACAAAAAAATTGTAAAAACTCGAAAAAACAAAACAAAATTTCAAAACATCAAAATCCCAAAACAATTCCTTTGGCATTTTGCATTTTTGTCAATAAATATCCCTTTGTGCATAGACCGATCGCTGAGCATACTTCCAGCGACAAATCGATCAAACATTTGTGTAGACAACAAACAGATAACATGTTACAACATTGTGCTTTAATGAAATCATGCATTAATAGATGAACTTTTCAATCAAACCAGGCATTCAAACTAATCATAATTGTTATGTCAATCAATCAACATCAATATCATTTGTCCTTGTCATTATTATCATGGGTCTTATACAGGGTGTGGTATACTCGAAACTAGATTGTGTCCTGTCTTAGACGGGGGTACCGCATTCCTTGGAACCAGACAACATGATCATTCTTGTGTTCCACTTTTGACAATGACGATCAGAATGTTTGTTTGACTTGGTTGAATTTGTGTGTCTTATCTTTTTACTGATTTATCTTTGGCTTCGATCATGTTCCTATGTTGCTCAATGACGTCACTGAGTGATTTAGAGTGACCGGGATGGTTCATGGTCCCTTTCCTTTTTTTGTTGTGTTTGTTGTTTGTGGAATGTTTGTCACAAACTAGGGCAACTATATCATTGGGTGTCTGTGATAAGTATGTTCGCTTTGTGAACGCCGCACATACCTCGACCCTTGATGTATGCACCCTAGGATGCTTCACTCATTCCTTGTGTGCGATGTGTCTGTCTTTTGCAAAAAGGGTTGCGTTCCAGCTCTGACCTTCAATGCCATGATGCTCTGCATCTGCTTTGCTACAATAAATAAAGGTTCTCACCTACTTATGTGCATTTGTGAAAGCAAGTTTTCCTTCATCTCTAACTGTCCTTTGTCTAATTTCTGCTTAATAACATTTCTTCCGTCAGTCTTTGCAATCCGTTCGAATCTATCATCTTCTGTCATTCTTATCGAACACTTGGCCTCTTTTCTAGATTTTTCTGGCCAATTCCTCGAGGGGGCATGCATATGTCATTGTCATTGTCTGGGGCATTTTCATTATTGTTCTTTGAAACAACGCTTAGAATCGCATTGTCTCAAAGAGGGGCAAAATGTAGACATCTAAAAATGGTCAACGCTTGCGGAGTCATACTTTAACATTTGTGCATTGCCTTATTTTAGGGTTTTTGCGTCGCATTAACATTTCTTCTATGTTGCGCACTTGGTCTTTATTATTGGCGAGCATCGAGTCCTTCTTCTACATTCCTCATTTTTATCGCTTTCGAATTAGGGTTTTGTCCTTGTCAATCTTGTCATTTTGCGATCGATTCATCATCAATCCTTGTCCTCTTGTCAATCTCATCAATTTTGTGATCAATTTGTCATCGATCCTTGTCCTTGTCAATCTTGTCATTTTGCGATCGATTCGTCATCAATCCTTGTCCTCTTGTCAATCTCATCAATTTTGCAATCAATTTGTCATCGACCATTGTCCTTTTCAATCTTGTCATTTTGCAATCGATTCGTCATCGATCCTTGTCCTCTTGTCAATCTCATCAATTTTGCGATCAATTTGTCATCGATCGTTGTCCTTTTTCAATCATGTCAATTTGGATCAATTAGTCATTGTTCCTCGTCAATTGGCGCCTATCAATTTGATCTCTTTGTCAATCTTGGTCACTTTGTCAACCAATCTCAGTTGTTTATCAACACTGGTCCTTTGTCAGTCAGAATCATGATCAAATTGACCCTACATCAATTATCTTTTGTCAAGACCTAATTGTCGTCCTTGAATTTCTAATTTATTTTCTAGGATTTTATGATTTATTCATTTAATCTTGTTTGTCATTTTCCCTCTAGGTTAAATAATTTATTTATTTATCCTAAGTCTTCTTGTCACAATTAAATTTTAATTTAATTGGCTAATTAATTCCCCCTCTTTTTGTGAATTAATTAATGAATGAAAAATTATTAATTAATTCACCTAATTTTCTAATTTCTTAATTTCCAATTCATCATTTCTAACCTAATTTTCTAATTTCTCCTAGTTTCTATTTTTATCTCAAATTTTTGTCATAACATCTTGCATAGCAATTTGTCATAATTTGTCATAACACCTTGCATTGCAATTTGTCATACACTTGTCATAATTTTGCTATTCTTGATTTGAATTTCCATTCGAATCAATTTCATGCTAATCTTGTCCTCTCTCCAATTTTTCTATAAATTGGATGATTTTCTTCAATCATGAATCTAACCACATTTTTAGAGAATCAATCACGCTTCTAGTATCCTTACGCTACCATTTCATCTTGTCAATCTTGCTTTCATGCTATGCTTTTGCACTTGTAGGTGAGATCCACAAATAAAGTAATTTGAAGGAGAAAGAAGGACAATGGAGAATTATGGAGGAGATATTCGCGTTTATAATGGTTTGCATTTGGTTTGGTTATCTTGTCTTCATATCTCTATTGAATGTTTTTAGGATTTTCTTATCATTGCAATCTGGTTTTTGTGATTGAGCTAGTCTAATTTCTATTTGCTTTGATGAATTACAAATTCCTATCTACAAGATGATCAAACATTTAATGCAACCTACATCCATTAGCAGCTAGATTAGCATCTGTAAATTTGCACACATTTGTTGTTTGCACCTGATTTGGAAGTGTCCCATTGTTTGAAAGTCTTGTACTCCATTTCCTTTTTGGTCTAGGTTGTCCAAAAGTTTTATTCCTAAAATTTTGGTTATTTTGGCTATAGTTTTGCAATTTAAAACTTGAGGCTACATTATGCAAACTCTGTTGGTGATTTGGAGGGAGATTTAATCTCAACTTAGTTAACTCACTAGTCACTTGGGATAGTATTTTCTTAACAACTTCCAAACAAGACATCAATTATGAATTTTATTCTTTATTTTGTTTATCTTGTTATTGGAAGAAGGTTGTTTGTGGGGGCTCATGATTTGGGTATGTCAACAATGGAGTTGGGGAAAACATCGAAGGAATAGGTACTTGAATAAGCAAGGGAGTATGATTAGCAATTACCTAATTGATGGCAAGGATGGAATTACCCTGTCCTAACCCTTTAAGAGATGAAATGGCATTGAAATTACCTGCTCCTTTTGGATCCATCTGCCTAGCAATTACTATGGTCACGTCATAAACCTTTTGCAAGGTGTCAATGTCACCTTGAGGAACTAACAAAGGGGCATCTTGAATGCACCCTTTGAGTCAAATTATTGTCATTTTTTTCAATTTTGGTTTCTTTTGGTTTGTTTGAGTCAATAAGGTCATATAAGACCATTGTGGGTCATTTAGGACCATTATCAAAAGATTTGGGTGATTAGATGTCAAAAATGAAAAACTTGTCAATGTTGCTCAAATAGTTGTCAAGCAACTTTGTCATATTTGTCAAATTGGTCGTATTTGTTAAAAATATGATTAGGTGATGGTTAGAATAGTTGGAAATGGTTACAAATGTAATAATATGTAGTCCCAACTCAAATTTGAGGGTTGGAGAAGGGTGGAATGATAAAAACTTCATTTTAGCATATTTTAACTTGCATTTTTTGTGTGTTACGATCTCAAAAACCTTTGGTATGACCTTGTATAGTACAATATGGCCCTAAAACCAATTGAAAAATATGAAGACATGAATCTAGTTTCATTTTTTTTTTGTTTGATCAAATTTCATTAATATTTGAATGAGTTATGTCATTTTTTGTGAGAGAAGGTCTATTTTCATGAGTTTTCTTTTTGTTGCTATAGTTTGAAAGTTTTGGTTTGTATGACCTATATGTCATTGGTTTAGATCAACTTAACTATTTTTACACTTTTTCATACAAAGACTCATTACAAACCATGATGTGGTGCACCCTAATTCAACTTGGGAACATTGCTATACTGGCCTAATAGGCATTCAACAATTGAGGACAATGTCATATATGAGTTCTTTAACACTTTAATTTTTTCATAACATATCTCATGTAATCTACACCCAATTGTGCCCAAACTATGTAAAGATTTTGTCAAACCCTCTAACAATAGGCTTTTTTCCTTTCTTTGACAGAGAGTTCTTTATAACAGTCACACATAACTTCTCGTGGCCAAAAGATATCAAGATAATATTTTGGAATCCATTAGAGGATGCAAAAATATAGATTTCTTGAAAATTTCATAATTTTTCACCATGCCAAATAAGAGAAATTAATTTTTTAATGTTGTTGGAAACCCTGGATAGGGTTCAAGACAGTTTTTGCCAAAAATGCTATAACTCTTTCAATTCTCAATGAAATCTCATGAAACTAATTGTAAATAAAAGGTAAGACAAAGATATATATTTTACATATGGGTTCAGGTCCATACCAATGACATATAGGATGTACAAACAAAAAACTTTCAGACTATAGCAGCAAAAAGAAAACTCAGAAAAACAGACCTACTATCACCAAAAATGGCATAACTCATTGAAATATTAATGAAATTTGATCAAACAAAAAGAAAATGAAAATAGATTCACATATTCATCTTTTACCATTGGTTGTAGGTTCGTACTATACAGTTTAAGGCCATATCCAATTTTTTTGCAAACTATAACACATAGAAAATGCAAGTTAAAATATGCTAAAATGAAGTTTTTTATCATTCCATCCTTCTCCAACCCTCAAATTCGAGTTGGGAGTACATATTAATACATTTTTAACCATTCCCAACTATTCCAAATTCCACCTAATCATATTTTTAACAAATACAACCAATTTGACAAATATGACAAAGTTGTTGGACAACTATTTGAGCAACATTGATAATTTTTGCATTTTTGACATCTAATCACCCAAATATTTTGATAATGGTACTAAATGACCCACAATGGTCTTATATGATCTTATTGACTCAATAAAACTAAAAGAAACCAAAATTGAACAAATGAAAATAATTTGACTCAAAGGGTACATTCAAGATGCCCATGCGTCAGGAAGCCTCCTTATAGAGATAATAATGAGGGGATTCAACGAGTCTAGATAGACTTGAATTGCAAGATCCTATGGGATGTTGTATGGTGACTCCAATTGTTGATAGTCTATGAAGTCGATGGTTGTAATAGCTATGGGCTCACTAGGTTCTCTCTTTGTTATGACCAATTGATGGTAGAGAATAACTAGGTTGACATAAATCTTGAATTGTCCTAGAAACTTGTCCTCATAGTTGTGTCAAGTAGTGATAGTGTTTTGAGGAAAGTTAATGTACCATCTATAAGAAAATTCACTAAGAGTATATGGAAAGAGTCTGTATACCACATCTTTATGTTTAATGTCTTTTTGATTGCAAGTTTCCTTGAACATTTTGATGTGTTCTTTAGCAGTACGAAACTCTTCATATATGTACTTTGGGCAAAATTTCCCTAGGTTATTTGGTAAATCGTGAAATGGCACATATTGAGTTAGATTGGGGCAAACTCTCATCGTTTATAAAGAAATCCATTGGAAAAGGCGGTTGAGCAACAAATATTATCACAGGCTAATTAACCAGAGGTTTTACAACTACTAGGCTATGAATGTTTTGAGGGGGATTTGGTATAGAGGAACTCCCACCTTTGAATTTACCTTTATTATACTAGGTCTTCCCATGCTAGGAGAGTTAAATCAATTCTCCCTAGTTGGGGGTAGATCTGAGCACCCGCTGATATCTTTCTGGTGAGAAAGACACTATATTTTCCAAAGTTGTTATTGGGGCGTCCAACTAGCGCCAGTTCTATTGATTGCGGTGTTAGCATGGCTAACGATAGGAGATTCAAAATGAAACTCCTTTCTTGAAAAGCACACAAATTATGCTCCAAGGTTCCTAAAGGCTAGGTGTTAGCTACATAGGATAGATCAATGGGAACGAATGTGTTGTAAACAAGGGGGCTTGCTGATTTTATTGATTTAATCACTAGAAATACCATAACCTTTCTCACTCATGTAATTTTTTTTTGGTATTTTGTAAATATTAGGATAAAATGCAAATCTAAATACTATAATCTATGTTAATTGTCTTATACTATTGGAGATTATAAAGACATTGCAAAAGATATAGCATTAAAAGATGATTGATTTTTGAAAACAAAATCTAACACACAATGTTAAACAATGAGTCATTTGAAGCATGGAAGGTAAAAATACAACAATAAATAATATATTCATAAATAATATCAACACAATTTATGAGAATACGATGCAATCATCCAAGGAAAAATTAATATGGTAATTAGTATCAGAACCTATCACATTGCACAACCAGCTTAAATGCACATATGCAAGAGAAAGTCCCTAATATGCTTCTTTGAGATTTGTTGCAGCTAATTTATCCATTGCTTATAAATCATTCAATGATCAACAATTCCATCTAGGTAAGCTATTTGGATCATTAAGAACAAACCAATATATCAAAACATGAGCAAACTTCATTCCATCTCCACAAAATTTTGGAAGAAATAGCACACCAAAAATGCATTGATATCTCATTAAATCTCTATGTAGAATATCCAACCTCTTATTACAAACAAGAGAGGGGTTTATATAGAGTTTGAAACTAAAGATAATAAAACCTAAAACTAGGGTTTTTGGGTAAAATTAAAACTCGAAACTAAAAAAAATAACTAAAAAAACTATGGGAAAACAAGTCTAAACTAAAGCTTGACACCCCTAAACTCTAACCAAAAGCTAAACAATTGACTTGGATGACCAAATCCATACAAAAGAATAGTTGGATCCACCATTTTGAACTACCACTGGCCAATTGTATTCTACCCATGAGAATGCAAAAACGGTTCTCTTGTTCTTCTATCAGCTTCATGTGATCGACTAGGAGTTAACTGGGTGCCCTAGATGTGAAAAACAAGAATGAAAATCCCCTTATCATTAAAAATTGACCCCACCAATATTGAGAGTTCTTTGACTGAAAATTGAAGTTTGAAATTTATATCCCTTTTGAATGACTTTTGACTTCTATTTTTAGAATTTTTAATTTGTTGCTATCTAAATTTAATCATCAATGGGAAAATGTTGTTTAAAAATCCCTAGTACTACCTGCAACTCATCCACATATGGGATCTTTGTATGTTTTAATTTTTTATCAATATTTTTTGCAAAAGATCTGGACTTCTTATTTGCACCAGCCATCTGAGGAAGCTCTGCTTGCATTGTTTCTAGGTGTTTCTTTGTAGACATCATTTCTTCTATCACCTATGGAGAACAATTATTATACATTTTTTTGTTGGACTTAATTAAAGTCACAACAACTTCCTTATACAAATTCTAATTTGGAACAGTTCGAAGCAAACCATTAATGAATTCCTCAATATGAGATAACAAAGAATGAATTGAATTTTTTTCTCAATAAATAGAGTTAGTATATTTTTTTATCATCATATTTGTGGCCATTATCCATTCTAGTACTATATCCTTGTCAGCATCCTCTTCCAAAACTATTTTTTCATTCATCAAATTTAAATCTTTTTCTTTATTTTTCTTAGTGTTGGAAGATAATCTTCCCCCAAAAGAATGAAATCCTGAATAATTAGTTCCTCTTTGTCGCTCCCTTGCAGGGGATCATTCAATGCAATTATTTGGGCTTGTAACTCATCATAGGTAGTCAAAACTTGATGGATTACATCCTCTCCTAACTTCTCAATCTCTGCTCTCCAACTCAATGCCACAAGAATGAAGGAATCTTCAATTTGTCCCTAGACGAACCTTGCATGAGGGAAGCTTGGATACTCAAAGGAGTAGTTGAATCAATTGGCCCCAAGAGTCGGTTGATATACTTCTTTAGCTTAGCATTTTGTGCCTTCAACTCTTCTTTTATTTGCTCTTCTTTCTCCATCCTCCATAAAATTGTATCTATTTCTTTCCTTAAAGAATGCCTCTCACCCTCCTTGTTCTATTTACCCAAATATATTTCTTGAATTTGGTAATCTAATTTAGATATTTATGCTTTTGGTTTGTCTTTCTGTGGGATGTCAATTTGGGCCTTTTGATGTCCGAATTCATCAACTGTTACAACTATCAGTCTCCTAGCTCGCTTCTTGCTCTCAGGATTTTTGAAAGTTCTCTAATACAAATAAATATTCCTCTATTATCTCCTTGGTTCTTTGTCTATGAGCAACGGAGCATGTGATCCAAGTGAGGGTATAGCTAGTACTAGCACTTGCAATCTGCAAATAATTCCTTATTTTTTGATGTTGATGATCTTGCCCCTCTTGTTGCTTCTTCTTTTCATCAACTTTAGCTATCTCTTTATTATGCACATGTTGTTATGTTGGTTCTTTTTATATATTCTCATGTGTGGGTTCATTTATCATGCACTTATCACCTTATATTTGTGTTTGGCCATCTACTGTTGAGAGTTTGGAGGAAGTGTATATTGATTCTTTCCTTCTACTTCTCCCAAATATTTCCCCAACATTGAAAGTAGTGCATCCTCAATAGCCTTATCAAAAACTTTGGTATCAAGAAGAGCATCATGGGCTTCTTTTTGTTCTTGAGCTGAAGGGGTCTCTATATTCTCACATTGCACCTCAAGGGCTAGTTCCTCATGTGATGCTAAAAATGTGGTAAATAGGAAATGCATACACATATAATGAGACAATAAAACATAATGGAAAGCTTAATTGAAAACTAAATTTAAGATGCAAACCATAAACCTTCCTTGAAATGTCCCATTTTCCTCTATTCTGGAACTGTATGACGATATCGTGAAGCTAACTATCTCCATCTCTATAGAAAGGTCATGAAAGGTTCTCCACTCTTTTATTTAGTATTACATAGGTTGGGCATTGTGACTTCATGTTGAATGTTGTAAGAGTATTGTGAAACAAACTTATCCACCAATTCTGCGAATGATCTAATTCTAGGTGGAAGTTTGGAGAACCATTTCATAGCTAGTCCACTTAAGATTTTTGGAAATAATCTCATCAAGTAGGTATCCTCATGTGCAAAATCCATACTCATTGTGCAAAATTCTCGTATATGATATTGGGGATCAGTGTGTTCATCATATTTTTCATATCTAGGATTTTCACAACCTGTAGTAAATGGTATCATGTTTAGATTTCCATCGAATGGGTAAGGACAAATTTCTTGAAGTGAATATCTTCTAACAGTTCCTCTCTGCATATCTTGAATTTGTGTTTGCATCGTTTGTATTTGTTGTGTGAGAGTTGTGATAGGGTTATCAACATGATTTGTTCTTGTATAACCATGAGTGTGTGTTTTAGTATGATCTTGATCTCTTCTTGTATCATCTTGACTCCTTCTTGTGTCCTCATTAGATTTGACATGATTGAGAATTTCTACGTCATCCTTTTTGGGAATGGAAGTTTTCTCATTAGTTCTTGTATTATCAGGAATTGATGTGTCATCCTTTTTGTGACCGAAAAATATCCTCATGTTGTTCGTTATCATGGAAAGAGTCACTTCTCTTTTGTCCTAATTTGCTCACATCAAAATCTTGGGGGAGTGTAGCACCAGATGTAGCTAACATTAGGAAGTATTTTTATTTGTCTCCCTCCAATGTTTTCTCCATAAATTTATCGAATTTAGGATCTTGTTTGATTTCTCTGTGATGTTGTTCTATTATTTCCCCTTCTTGTATTTTGTTTTCGTGTTCCATGTTCCTATAATCTTTAGTTATTTCAAATGTTTCTATTTCTATTTTTGCAATCTTTCATCTCTAAGCCCTAGTTAAAATGGGCATACACATGTTTTGAATTTTTTGTGAGGTTTAAATATTCTATAATGTGTCGCAATAAGTGATCAATTGTTGATGAAATGATCTTTTCAAGTATTTGCTTGTTTGCAAGTTTTTCGATCTTAGTTTTGGAGTGTGAATTTTGTGATTTTTGATATGACCAAGTTCAATAGGAACAATATATCCTATGATAAAGAAGAAGGTTATTCTGATCAAGTGTTGTAGTTACATGATAAAGGATGATAGATCTTGATGAGAAACTATGTTTGAACGATCAGTTTATCAAATAAAATGTGATGTTGCACTATAAGGTGTTAGATCTTTAAACTTGTTTGAGGTGAATACTTGAGAACCCTTAGCATGTCTAGCCTTGAATGTGTTTTGACATAAGATAACCCGATTGAATGACCTAAGAAGATGACCTAGTCTCTATGTTTGACTGTCTGAGAAATGGGTTGTTTTTTTTTTGTTTTTTTTTTTTCTAATTTTGGTGCAGTTTTACCAGAAACACTGACAAAATGAGCAGGAATGCTGCTATACTGACCAACAATGCTAACAAGCTGACCAGAAATGCTATTCTGCAATGTAGTGACTCTAAAGTTCAAAAAAGTGATGTGTAGACTCAACAAATTGAGTGTTTGAACTTCGGAGATTGTAGTTTTGACCCAACTTTGTGTTTTTCAGACTCAGAGAACTGATATTTAGACCTAGCAAGTACAAACTAGGAGACCTAATGTTGAAACATGAGCAATTTGACATTCAACTCAAAAGAGTTGTTGATTAGACCAAGGGAGCTGACATTGAGACCAAGAGAGCTACTGTTTAGACTAAGAACTCTGTTGTTTAGACCAGGAACTCTGTTGTTTAGACTAGAAACTCTGATGTGCTCAGCCTTGGAGAGTTAATGTTGAAATATGAGAAAGTTAACATTCATACCAAGAGAGCTGACGTTTGGACTAAAAGTGTGAGTGTTTGGACTGTAAGTTCAACTGTTTGGACTAAAAGTGCATTTGTTTGGACTGAAAGAGCTATTGTTTGGACTGCAAATGCGACTATTTGGACCAATAGAGCTACTGTTTGGACTGAAAGAGCTACTGTTTGGACTGAAAGAGCTACTATTTGGATTGAAAGAGCTACTGTTTGGATTGAAAATGTGATTGTTTGGATCAACAGAGCTATTGTTTTGACTAAAAGTGCGAGCATTTAAACTATAAGTGCGACTATTTGGATCGTAAGTGTGACTATTTGGACTGAAAGAGATAATCTACTATGAAACTTGTAAATTTGACAATTTGAAGTTTGTGTTTACAATTTTTGTTGTATTTTGAGTTTATAATCTTTCAGTCTAAATAGTCGCACTTACGTCCAAACAATTGCACTTACAGTCCAAACACTCGCACTTTCAGTCCAAACAATAGCTCTGTTGGTCCAAACAGTCATACTTTCAATCCAAACAGTATCTCTTTTAGTCCAAACAATCGCACTTATAGTCCAAATAGTCACATTCGCAGTCCAAATAGTAGCTCTTTTAGTCCAAACAAACGCACTTTCAGTCCAAACAGTCGCACTTACAGTTCAAACACTCGCACTTTTAGTCCAAACATCATCTCTCTTGGTATGAATGTTATCTTTCTCATATTTCAACATTAACTCTCCAAGGTTGAGCACATCAAAGTTTCTGGTCTAAATAGCAGAGTTCCCAGTCTAAACAACAGAGTTCTTAGTCTAAACAGTAGCTCTCTTGGTCTAAATGTCAGCTCCCTTGGTCTAATCAACAACTCTTTTGAGTTGAATGTCAAATTGCTCATGTTTCAACATTAGATCTCCTAGTTTGTACTTGCTAGGTCTAAATATCAGTTGTCTGAGTCTGAAAATCACAAAGTTGGGTCAAAATTATAATCTCCTAAGTTTAGACACTCAATTTGTTGAGTCTACACATCATTATTTTGAACTTTAGAGTCACTGCATTGCAAAATAGCATTTCTAGTCAGTATAGTAGTGTTCTTGGTCTGTTTCTCAACATTTCTGGTCAGTATAGAAATGTTTCTGGTCAGTTTGTCAGTGTTTCTGGTCAGTATAGCAGCGTTCCTGGTCATTTTGTCAATGTTTCTGGTAAAACTGCACCAGAATCAGAAAACAAAAATAACCCATTTCTCAGACAGTCAAAGATAGAGACTAGGTCATCTTCTTGGGTCATTCAATCGGGTTATCTTCTGTCAAAACAGATTCAAGACTAGACACGCTAAGGGTTCTCAAGTATTCACCTCAAACAGGTTTAAAGATCTAACACCTTAAAGTGCAACATCACATTTTCTTTGATAAACTGATCGTTCAAACATAGTTTCTCATCGGGATCTATCAACCTTTATCATGAAACTAAAACGCTTGATCAAAATAATCTCATTCTTTATCATAGGATTATCATTCCTATTGAACTTGGTCCTATCAAAAATCACAAAATTCGTACTCCAAAACTAAGATCGAAAAATTTGCAAACAAGCAAATACTTGAAAAGATCATTTCATCAACAATTGATCACTTATTGTGATACATTATAGAAGATTTAAACCTTGCAAAACATTTAGAACACGTGTATGCACATTTTAACCAAGGCTCAGAGACAAAAGATTGTAGAAAAAGAAATAGAAACATTTGAAATAACTGAAGATTATAGGAACATGGAACACGAAAATGAAATACAAGAAGAAGGGAAAATAACATAACAACATCTTAGAGAAATCAAACAAGATCCTAAATTCAATAAATTTATGGAGAAAATATTGGAGGGAGACAAAGAAAAATACTTCCTAATGTTAGCTAAATCTAGTGCTACACTCCCCCAAGATTTTGATGTGAGCAAATTAGGACAAAGAGAAGTGACTCTTTCCATGATAACGAATGACATGAGGACATTTTCAGTCACAAAAAGGATGACACATCAATTCCTGATAACACAAGAACTAATGAGAAAACTTCCTTTCCTAAAAAGGATGACATAGAAATTCTCAATCATGTCAAATCTAATGAGGACACAAGGAGTCGAGATGATACAAGAAGAGATCAAGATCATACTAGAATGCACACTTATGGTTATACAAGAACAAATCATGTTGATAACCCTATCACAGCTCTTACACAACAAATACAAATGCTGCAAACAAAAATTCAAGATATGCAGAGAGGAACTGTTAGAAGATATTCGCTTCAAGGAATATGTCCTTACCCATTCGATAGAAATCTAAACATGATACCTGTAGTCACACAAATCTGTCCAGCTTAATTAAATAAATATTCGCTATTTATTTGATTAAAAATCCACTAGCCATTAGTTAATTAAATAAATATTTAATTAATTCATCTCCAAACATTCTCCTATTAATTAAATAAATTATTCAATTTATTTTAATTAATTCATTAAACCAAATACAAATCAATTAAATAAATAAAATCTATTTATTTAATTAAAATCCCCTATTCCTCTTTTAAATAAATTAAATAAAAACATTTATTTAAATCATTATCCCCCCCCCACTTGCATTTTCCTACAAATGCAACTTGCACACATTTATTGAAATAAATGAATTTTTATTTTTAAAAATCCTATTTTCCCTCACCCACCAAATCCAATTGCATTCCTAAATCCCCTTCTAGATTCTTCTAACCCCTTCCTAATTAGCCTAATTCATCCCCTAATTATTGTCACATTCCTAAGCAAAATGAAGTCACTTCTCAAAGACTTCAAAAGTCTTTGAAAAGCATTTAATGCTTTGTGTGTTCAACAAATTAACCCCCAAAGTCTTCCAAGACCACTAATGGCTCTTACATGACCATTTATGGCTCTTACATAACCATTTATGGTTATTTCAAACTTGTCTCCCCAAACATTTATTGTTTTGACCATATTCATCCTTTTCACATTTGCACAAGAGTTTATCCATTGGATAAAAGCTTTATTCTTTGAATAAAGAGTTTATTCATTCATTTAACCTTGACTTTAACTCCCAAGGTCATATCAAGCATTTAATGCTTATTCCCTCCCCTCTCAACCTATCTCACATTGACACTTGTCATCCTGGGATTGGGTTGAAAGCCCTCACATGGATTTGAAATCATTCAATCCTGACCCTTGTTGAGATTACTCAATCTCAACCATCCATTGCTCCATTTTTCCTATAAATAGAGCCCATTTCTTCATACTTCAGATCCTAAAAAACTTGTATGCATTTAACCTATAGGCATTTTAGAGAGCATTTAGCATAGCAAACCCATGTATTGTCATTTTGGTTAAAATAAATCATTTTAGCATCAATAGCTTAATATTAGCTTTTCATTTTACATTTGGAGCACAATACTACAATCTCAATCCTCCATAAGCATCCATAGTGCAAAAAGCTGCTAAGAGCTACACTATTTTGGAACTTGGAGAGGAGAGGAACAAGGGAGAATGAGCTAAGAACATGCTAAGAGGCATTTGGAGATGCCTCATTATCTTTGTTTCATTAGTTAGATATATTAGCATGATTTTAGTGTCTCTCTTGATATGCCTGTTTAGATTAGTTTTTGATTGACTAACATTAATGATTTTCTAGTTTCTTGTGTTGTTTATCTTAGACTAACCTTGTCCATTTTGCAGGGCATCATTTGGTGAACCCGACGTGAATCCAAACACCAAAAAGATCATTATTTTTAACCACTAACATGTTTGAATGTTTAAAATGTCACACAGGTTGCGCTTTGGCGCTGTTGAACTCGTTCTAGCGCTATCGATACTTATGGTTTTAGCGCTATTGTTCTTACAATAGCGCTATTGTCTCAAGTTCAGCGCTTTTGGAACTGTTTTGGCACTTTTGACATTGTTTTGGCGCTATTCACAATATTTCAGCGCTTTTGCCTCTCTGTCTTTCCCTTTCTTTTAGCGCTTTTGTATTAAATAGCGCCTCTATTCAAACACAGACTAGTGCTATTGTAACAAAATGTCGTAAAAATCACCTTGTAACCAAAAAAATGAAAAAATTTAGGCTTGTGGAAGCCCCCCTTGGATATGGATTTTACTGACTGGTTGTTGTTTGTGCAGGTTTAAAACTCACCATTAAAAAAAATCACAAACTTTCTTTTGGTGCTTTAAAACTTGAACAAAACAAATTTTCCTTGCTTTCTAGTTAGGGTCACTTATCTTTGGTGCATTAAAACTGAACAAAAACAAACATTTGCTTTCATTGCAAGTTAGGACTCATTTTCTTTTGGGGCTTAAAAATCAACAATTTGATTTCCTTACATCAAACTAAAGAATTTACAAGCCACACTTCAAATTTTGGTGCAATTAAAACTTACAATCCACTTGTTCCAATTCTTGCAACGATTTACTTCATGCAAACGTGCTTTTTTTTAAGCTGACCAGGAGTTTATTTTCCTAGTTACTTAAACATATTGCCTTTGAAGTTAAAAAGAACATCATGGCTATTGGAGCAACATCTCCAAATAGTTAGATCACATTGCAATGGTGGATTAAAAAGAACAAGTGTTTTTTGTGCTTGGCACACTTGTGCAAAAAGTCAGTCGAGTGGTCCTACCTCTAACACACACTATCCTCTCCCTTGGCTTTCGTGGTCCTAGGTGCAAGAGAAAAGTGTTAGTAACACTCAAACTTTTTATCTTTTTAAGAGAGGCCTGCCAAGAGACACATCACTCTTGGGAATGACCTCACGTGGTAAATCCTTCGAGCTGCTATAGAAATCAGGTGAGAGAGAAAGTTGTAGCCTTGGGTATAGCTGTTCCTACAATGTAACTGGCCGAAAGGACAAATGGGCCCCACCACCAGTTACAAGGCTCTTAAGTGAGTCACTGCAGAATGAACTTATGTCCAAAAACATCGAACATGACTAAACACCTTTAAGTAGTAGCCCACCCGTTCTATTGATTGAGGATATTTGCGATATAATTTAGTGCAAGAGCATAGATGGTTTTGCTCCCAAGATACTCACCATACATATTTCCTTGAGTAGAAACATAGCTTTTTGAAAAGTCACTTGTGGCTTGATAAAAGTGGTGACTCCCCCATCATAGGGATCATCTATTTGTTATGCTCATGCAAGACTTAGTATATCACATCCTTACCTACCATGGTGGGATTCATAAGGTATGTAGTACCAAAGTCGAAGAAATATCAAGATGTGGGCTAAATTTATCACAACTGGCCATTTGACCTTAGGGATAAAAAGTGTTTGAAGTGTGTTCATTTTAAAAGACCAAGTGCAAATTGAGCTGACTTCAGGCTTTGGAAATACACCTTAAAATACATCTAAAGGAAGGATCATATACAAGTCCAAGGATTGGGTTGATCTAGACCCATACTCATTTGTGCCTTTGAGGCAACATTCTTGTGTTTGTGTGCTTGCTTTGTTTTCTTGTCAAAGAAAAATCAGAAAATCACTCCCAAAAACAAAGTATTCATCCAACCAAACATTTCTCAAAACAACCAAACACATCAAAAACAAAGTGCAAACAACAAAGAGTCAAAATTTATGACCATTCTTCACATCTTGCGAAAGAAGAAGCGTCATCAGAATATCAACTTGAAAAGAAGACCATTAAGCTCAAAGGCTTTGATCAAAAGGAGGAAATTCTTCTATATAAATAGACAAATCTTTGTCTCACATAGAGTCTTTCTGCGTCACATGCGTCTCTACCTTCAAGGCAAAATGAACGAATTCGATTCAGAATCATTGAACCATAGAGCTTTTATGAAATATAGAGCTCTGAATTATCACAAAAACCAAGGAGGTAAGATTAATCCCAACTTTTTCCCAAACGTCTGTATTACATACAACACAGCTCGAGAAATACCACCAACACCCGAAAGAGAAGAGGTAGAGTTTGTCCCATTTGTGACACAAAGTTTTTATTGAAGTTGAAAACATTTCATTCATCATCTTATTCATTCATCATCACTTAATCATCAATTCATTCCAAACTCTCCAAACATTCAGAGGTTCTTGTCCCAAGTTCTTTTTTAGATATTGCTTGAATCAAACACATCACATCACTTTTTAGATTGTTTCTACATCTAGGATAAGCTCATCCTAAGAGACACATCTACTTAGGTTAAAACTAGTTCATGAGTGAATCCTCTCATTACTAGGTAGTTCAATCTATAACACATCTCAGATTTCTCTACACCTTATTACATCAAATCTTATCAAAACAAACAAGCAATTCAAAGAAGGAATTTCTGTTACATCTACCTTAAAAGTGCTAGAGATCTACTAGCAACACAAATCACCAACCATCAATCTCTCATTTCATCAAAAACTCATCATCATTTTCACTCAACTTCAACAAAAGCTTGTAAACAAAATGGCTCAAACCCGATCACGGTCAAGGCAACGAGAAATGGAAATGGAAGAAGAAGAAGAGGAAAATCTCAATGAATTTCAAGAAGCACTTGGAGGAAATGCGAATGATGAAAACCCAAGTACTCCTACTCCTGCAACAATAGAAAGGGCTCAGCATAACCCTCTCTTTAACAGACTTTTTGACGAAATACTTAGGAGCAATGCGGATGCTCACTTCTTAAAACTCGCTCAAGAAGGAGCAAAACTCCCCTTTGACTTTGATCTTGCCCAATTAAGACAAGCATCAGAAAGACAAAGTCACCATGAAGAGGAAAGAGGTAGAGATCCCATCAGATATAACATTCCTCGAGGTAACCCACCACCTCCTCCTCCAAATGAAATAGAGATGTTGCGGCAACAAGTCGAGAATCTCGCCCAGGAGCTTCATAATGGTGTCAAAACTAACCAATTCTCACTCAATGACATCTGTCCCTATCCTTTTGATAGGAATATTTATATGCCACCCTTTCCCCGAGGATTCGAAACACCCAAATTTGAAAAATATAGAGGAAAGGGAGATCCCCATGATCATGTTAGAGAATTTCATTCTGCTTGTCTTGAAGTGGCATATGAAGACACATACCTAATGTGCCTTTTTCCCCAAAGCTTGGGAGGAACAACCACATCATGGTTTTCCTGACTATCAGGTGGCATTAGAACTTTTGAGGAACTCATCCAGAAGTTCCTAGCTCATTACTCTCATAACATTGAATGCGACATCACCATGGCTGATCTATGCAACACCAAACAAAAACCAGGTGAACTATTCTTAGTATTCCTGCAACGATGGCACCAAATGTCTAGCAGACGTTCTCTTCAGTTACTTGAACAAGAACTAGTGGAAATATTCATTTCCAACTTAAACGAAGAAATGGAATTTCACTTGGATGTCAAAGACACAGACTCTTTTAATGATATGATCACCAAGGGTTTGAAATGTGAATGGGCACTCATCAAGAAAGGACTCATTAAAATCTTTAATGAACCAAAAGATGGTCCTCGCCCATGCTTCAATAGTGATAAACCAAGCTTCTGGAATAAAAAAAAGAATATCGTCAACGATGGGGTTGTGGATGCCAGGACCATACAAAATGCACAACCTGTGGTTCGATTTGCAAGACAAAATCCTCCACCTCAGAATAACACAACTGTTCCTTCCAATCAAAGTCGCATCACATCTTATGCTGAACCAAGACCTCATCAGCAAAAACAAAAATGCACATACACTCCCTTAGGGGAACCCATTGAAATAGTATTGTGACAACTCATTTCTCAAAATTTGGTCACTCTACCTAAACTATCAAACTATGAGCCTCAGGTCAAACCGGCATGGTGGAGAGATACTGAACACTGTGAATTCCATCAAGGGAGAGGACACAAGACAAGTAATTGTCACTGATTGAAAGATCTTATTCAAGATCTTATTGACCGAGGAGAAATTGAAGTTGAAGGACATGACCCAAAAACAACAAATAATGATCATCTGATGTTCAAAAATCCTCTTCCATCACAAAATCAAAGGGGTCCTTCCACTTCCAGGTGAGGCACTGATACCACTGATTATACGCAGGCTGCGTATAATTACACCGTAAATCATCTGTATGATGCCAGTGAACAAATTGCAACTATAACCTTCAAAAATCCCAACTCAAATTGCAATGTTGTTACGCGTCGCGGCAAAGTTACCATAAAGGCAGCTCCACAAGGCACCACCTCCATCCCAATGCAGTACAATCTTGTGGAACAATTAGACAAAACGCTTGCGCTTATATCCATTCTAGAGCTATTGTGCCTATCGCCATCTCATAAAACTATCTTAGATCAAGCACTCCAAGAGGTGTCAGTCCCTGCAAATCTGAATACAGACCAATTTCAAGCCATGGTTGGAAGTCTAAAGTCATCACCTTGTCTCACTTTTTCTGAAAGTGACAACTCTTCCTTCCAGCAACCTCATAACGCTTCACTACACATTGAAGGCTTTATTAATCAGCATAGGATCAAGCGAGTCTTGATCGATATTGGAGCAGGCCTGAATATCTGTACACTATAGTTGGTCACAGCATTGGGATATGCAGTAGAATTAGTGGATGCTCGTAAGAAGATCACAATCAAAGCCTATGACGATGCAGAGCGTTCATCCAAAGGAGCAGTGGTACTACCAATCCGAGTGGGCCCTGTGGTAAAACACATCATCTATCAGGTTTTGGACCTTCCTTTGCCATACAATCTACTGTTAGGAAGACCCTGGATACATGCCATGCAAGTCGTTCCATCTACCTACCATCAATGTATCAAGTTCCCACATAACGGTGTAGAGATCACAATCCTGGGTGATGCAAATCCCTTTGCGTATTGCCATAATATCAACCATCAACCAGAGATTACCGTTCCTAATAATAGAGAAGCCATTTCTTCCACCTCATATATAAGTCCTGCCTCTCTTGCCAGTTCAAACACCACTATACCAAAGCAAGAAAAGCTTAAGATGAAAGTAGCAGAGGAAGGTCCTTGGGAATACAACTTGAGTCAACTCTTTTGTGTGGGACAAATACCCACTTCTCCTAGAACATATGGTAAACCACAGCAGGTACTCCAGCAACCACTAGTCACGCCAGCATGTGCTTTGACGCCTTTCATCCTTGGAAAGAGTCAAGAAGAAGAAACCCAAGATGAGGACTTAGCGGAATGGATCTATAAAGATCCCATCACCAATGATATACCACAAGTTAGGCTTCCTACGACTCAATATGGCAAAGGTCTCCTCATTATGCAAAGAATGGGGTATGATGGTCAGAGTGCTTTGGGATGTTGCAAACAAGGACGACATGAACCTCTGCTGCCAAAATTAAAGCCCAAAGGTAATACAGGCCTAGGCTTTGAAAAAGAGATATTTCCTAAACTCAAATTCAAAGGAAAACCCAGTAAACCATTATGTCAACCTACTGCAAAAAGGACACCTTTTATTATCAAAGCAGCCTCAAACACCATCACAACTGCCCCACCAAGGCTCAAAATCCTAACACAACCATCACCAATACCAATCATCCCACCAATCGAACCAGTAATCCCATCCGCAGCACCCATCACATCAGCAACACCATTAGCAGCAGCAACTATATCAGAACCCGCAACAGCATCTATGGCACCAACAGTTCCAGCAGAAGCCACTGAGACAATACTGGGCTACTCCTTGTACCAGATTCTTTAATCCCCATCGACCTTCCTGCAACACTGATCACTGCAAAGGTACATCAACCAATCACACCTGTAGTATTTAACTCAAAGGACATCCCAGTATGGTATAGTAATTGGATGCTGGAAAGTGACTCAGAGACCGACTCACATGAGTGGGAATTTGATTCTGTATAGCTTAACACTTCAGATGAGGAAGATGCATCACTACCTCCACCACGCAAAGACATCCCTGTTTATGGAGAAGCACAGATAAAGACCACTTGGGTTCCTGAACTGGAAACATCTTCCACAGACCCTACGTCTCATCCTATGCCTGATTCTAATAGGGAGAGTACCATTAACGATGTTCACCATAACATCTTAACCCTCACTGATACATCTAACACACTTAACCTAATCGATGAAGTAATGCCCATTCTCCACCCTGAACTCATTGAATGGAACCAACCAAATCCCCCATGTCTTGACTTCTTCCAAAATGATGAGGCTATCATTGACTTTTTGGATTTAAGGGATAACCTACCAAGCCGGGATCACAAAGCTGGATTCGCCATTGAACTTAATAGCACAGCATACTTCGGGGCAGATGCCAAACCTTTCAGCTGCAAAAATATAACAATAAAACATGGATCTTCCAGTGAAAACCACACTGTGGCACTGTTTGATCCAACAAAAGTAAAAAGAAAGAGCGTATCCAATGGTGAAAACCTCTCTGAGGTGCTTGAGGATGAAGGGTTTGACATTCTCCCTGCTAGTACACAACAGGAATGATCAACGATTCTCATTGAGAAAACCAAAGAATACAATGTGGGGACTCCTGAAAATCCTCACCTCATACATCTGGCATCTCTTCTCACTCCAGAGGAATAGCCTAAGTTTATAGAGTTCTTCTAGAAGCGTCAGATCAACTTTGCATGGTCATATGCAGACATGCCTGGGCTTGATCCTGATTTAGTCATGCATCACCTCACCATAGCAGAAGGAGCCAAACCTGTCAAGCAGAAGCTTCGTAAGATACTGTAGCGTCCTAAAATTGTGACACTTACAATTTCGACTGCATTTCGGTCTTGACGATGGCGATGCAACACGCAACCTGAATGGAGACCCTGAAACTTGCTCACGACACTGAAAACTGCATTTTTCAAGCACCTTGGCCTGAACCTCCTTGCACCCTACTGTCCCGGGAGGTGGGACCAGAGCACCCAGCGCCCTGGTCCTTCAGGATCAGGGTGCCCAATGCCCTGGTCCCCAGGACCATGGCGCCCAGCGCCCTGGTCCCTAGGTCCTATTTTGGGCCCGGTCTCCTAAGGGGTCTCGGGTGTTTTTGTTTGCAAATTGGAAATTAACTTTCCTGGTCGGCCTAAGGTCGGGAAAATCAGTCTATCAGCCCTAAATGACAAGTATATAAACTACATTTTTCTCTTTCATTGGACATGATGATGATGATGAGGAGGATATAGGTAAAAGTGTGGAAACTATACTCAAGTATTCAAGCATTCAAGCATTCAAGCATTCCTTCAAGCAATTGATCATTTCAAGTCTCCATTCAAGGCTAAGTGTTGCATTCAAGACAAGGATTCAACCATTGAAGAGGAGATCACATACTACATGCTACAACATACAACATACAACATCTATACTTCGCACATAAGGATACAAACATCCTTAGAACAAGGTATTAGTACTTGTTTTACATACATTTACATTTACAGCACTTGCTCATTTCTTGGTTAATTCCAAAACCAGGGTTTGACCTAAAGGCAAACCCCTAATCCCTAACCCCCCAATCGTCTTCGCTTTTTTGTGTGTAGGTTGCAGGTACGCGACTGAAATTGAAGATCTGGAATCCTTGTGCAGAGACGAACGGATCCCCCTTCGTTTCGCGGATTTTTCGGAGGACCGTGGCGCCGGGCGCCATCATCCTGACAACTTTTGCTCAAATTTGCAGGACAGCGCCGTATCGACATTTTACTGCTAATTCCAGGTCCGTAGCTTCATACTGTATTCCTATCTCAGTTTATAAGCGAATCTTTATCACTTTCTATGCATGCTTAGCTTAATTCTCCTATCAACATTCTTTACAAAAGAGGGTAGCCTTGCTGTCTTAACCCTTGAAACACATTTAGCATCCAATCTTGCATTGCGTGGGATTGGATCTTGTGGGTTTCAACCCCTCTTTTGAATGTAAAGTCTCTCCCCTAAGTGAAAACCATCGAATCCTAACGAACCTCCCTCCTCTCTCCTCGGAGTTGGAAGAGGGGAGAACAACTAGGGTTCGATCGCGATTTTCCGCTTTACATTTTGGTGAACCCGACGTGAACATCCTTTCTGATTTTTCATGCTTAGATCTAAAAAAATTGATTACATTTCCATGTTTGATCTTTTGCAAAATTTTAGAGGTGATTGCATAAAAACCCTAAATTTTCTTTTTAGTAATTGAACCTGCGAAATGTCTAAATGTTAACGCCTGTTTCAGATCTGCCCTTCTATTACAAATTTTCAATTCATATTTGTGCTTTAATTCTGAAAATTAAGTGGTTAAATGTCAAAACCCTAATTTTTGAAACCCTCTTGATTCAACCTTTGTCCGACAATTTCACTGATCAAAACATCTCCAAATCAGCTGTAACTTTGGATTCCGCAATAAAATCACAATATCTTTCATCCCTGAAAATTTGGAAAAAAGTTGCGAGGACTGTGGTGTCGAGCGCCATCGTCCCCGACATTTTTCCCGAAATTTCGGGAGCGAGGTCTTACTGTATTTTCTTGCTAAAATCCAGAATTTTGGCTGATTTTATCAATTTTAACACCTTCAAAATAACAGTCAAAGTTGGTCTTGTGATTGCTTGGATTAAGGCTTCTAAACATTTAAAAATCATTGAAATTGAAATTTTGTGTCAAAATTGTGTTCTTACTGTCCTAAATCTGAAAAAGTGTGTTATCATTCATTAAAAATTTCAGTGCTTTATTCAAATTCTTGCATTTTGTGACTTTTGAAATTAAGTGCTTAATTACAACAACTTTGATTTCTGCTTTCAAAATTGAATTTTGCGTGAAATTGAGTCAATTTTCAAATTCCAAAATTTACATTGCTCTGGATATTCCCTCTAAAATCACAAAATTCAAAATTTCAGTTTCCCTCTCTTTTTCAAAATTCAAATTTTTGCATTTTTCGACAATCTTGATAAGGTTCAATTTCGAGATTACAACTTTAATTTGGCCTATCTACAGATCGTAAAATCACTCAATTTTTTCAGATTAGCTCTAAAATCATCATACCTTTCATCCCTGCAAATTTCGAAAAAAGTTGCAAGGACCGTGTTGCACTCCGGGTGCCACGGTCCCGGGCATTTTTTCCGAAATTTCGGGAGACTGTTGTGATTGCATTTAACAACTTAAATCCAGAAGATTGGCTGATTTTACTGAAAATTGCTACCTCTAAATTCAAAATCTTCTCTCTCTTTCTAGTGCATGAGTTTTACAACAATAAGCCCTACTTACACTATTCCCGTTAGACGAAGCCTTAGAATTAAGTCTTTCCAAGGTTTAACTACTAAGGAGATGGAACCTAATTTGAATAGCCTTTTTAACGAGGACATGGGTAATTCCTCTAATCCTCCTAATGATGAAGAAGCTCTCCATGAGGTTTCTGAAGAACAACTTTCGAAATTGGATAACCAATTTGACGATTTTCGACAATGGATGTCTCAAGAATACCCTGATAGTCAAGCTCTTCCTTTAATTGAGGGTCTAAAACGTATGCTTCAAAGTGATAAGAATGGAATTGATATTTTGCGTGGTATTGCACACATTGTGGATTCGAATGTGATGCCTATGAAAAGTTGTGCTGAAAATTTAGGTTATACACAACCTCCTACTCAAGTCAATCATTCTATTCCTTTGACAACTCCTATTGCTAGTATACCTACCTTTACATCAAACATCATGGCTACTTCTATACAAGACATTCCTCCTGTGATTACTAGTCATGGGGGCAACCCTTCTTCTTCAATTAACCCTCTTCCTTCATTCAATCCGACTTCTTCATTCATTCCTTCAATGAATGTCCCTATTATATCTCCACAAATGAACATGACGCAAGGGGGCAATTCATTTAACCATTCCATCCCTCCTTGTAGTATTCCTCCTGTCCAATCATCTCCTATGACTAATTATCATAGAGTCCCACCACCTTACTCTTTACTGTCTTTCAATAACATAACACCTCCATCTCAATCTAACACATCTAATATGAATTCTTCGACTGAAGCGACCATTAACAATCTTGCACAAACTGTCTCTTCTTTACAGCAACAAATTGCCTCTATGAATCAATCTAAGTTTAGTGTGCCCACATTTGATGTTGCGAGCCCACTTTCTCTTGAAATTGTTCGAGCTATCCCTCCTAAACATGTTGAAATCCCGCATTTGGAACTTTATAATGGTAAAGGAGATCCTCTAACACATGTTAAGACTTTTCAAACAATATGTACCGATTTTGCTTATGACCAAAGGTTGCTTGCAAAACTGTTTACTAGAACATTAAGAGACAAAGCCCTACAATGGTATTGCTCGTTGCCTTCTTATTCTATTACTTCTTTCGAACAACTTGCAAATGCTTTCATTCAACAATTCCAAAACAATATAAGTCCTAAGATTACTTTGATTGATTTAATGCATTGTAAACAAGGTGTTAAAGAAAAAGTGACTGATTTCATTGGTAGATATAAGCATTTGTATGCTCAAATTTCTTTTCCAGTACCTGACAATGATATTCAAAGAATCTTTATTTCTAATTTACAAAAAGATATTCGAGACAAACTTCTATTTTCTGAGTTTACTTCTTTCCAACAGTTGTGCGCCACTCTTCACAATTATCAACTGACTGTGAGTCAAATGGAACAATCACATCCTATGGCTCCAAGTGATAAGGGTGATAGCAGTCAACAACCATTTGGGAAGTTTAAACCGAACAGAGATTCCATCAAATTCAATGAAAACATCATCAACAACCATGTGAATGCAGCATCAGGTGTGCCTCCTATTTCTAAATTTTTCAAGAAAGAAAGAAAGTATACTCCTTTGAATGAATCATTGCATAGTATTATGAATAAGTTATTGGAACAAAATGTGCTTACTCTTCCTCCTATAAGACAAATTGATCCTGCAAAGATTACTTCACCTTATTTTGATAATAAATCTTTTTGTCAATTTCACCGTCAGCCTGGGCATGATACTGAAAAATGTTTTTCTTTAAAGGGTAAAATTCAAGATTTGATTGATAACAATACTATCTCTGTTTCTGGAGTGAATGATAAAGGCAACACATCTGTAGCTCCTCCTAACCAAAATCTTCAGATTTTCACTGATCCATTGCCTTCTCATACCTCTAATGCAATTGAGGCTAATGATTCCTCTCTCTCATCTGATGGTCTTGTGTCTATGACTCCGAATGTAATTAACTTTGTAGAGCAGCAAGAAATCCCTAAAGAACCTTCCATCACATTTGATTCCAGTGAAACCATTAGGGCACCTGATGGTCCTTTATACATAGTTGCAAAAGTTAAGAATACACCTTGCCGTGGAGTGCTTATTGATCCTTCGTGCATGGTTAATGTTATTACTGAAGATTTTCTTTTTACTTTGCAATTGAATCAAGTGATATATGACAAAACAGATGTGATTGTGAAACTATTTGATGCATTTTCTTCTCCTGCAATTGGTTCTATTACTTTGCCTATTGAGGTCCATAACAAATCTCTAGATGTGAACTTTGCTATTATTCCATCTGTCGAACAATTTCGTGTGAAGCTTGGCTATCCTTGGCTATCTTCCATGAAAGCTATTGCTTCTCCTATTCATAAGTGTTTGAAATTTCCCCATAATGGTGAAGTTGTTACTGTCAATCATAGTCTCTTTAAACCAGCTGAAAGAACTTCTAGCGTTCCTCTTGATTACTTTTGGCCTAAACAATTCCAATCTCTTCCTCCGCGAAGTGATCATCTTTTCAAATCTTATCAAAAGTGGAAAACAGATATGATCCTATCTCTAAGTGAACCTAGAACACCTAAGCTTGACATTCCTATCATTCTTGAGAAGGAAGTTCTTCCTTTGAAAGATAAAACTAATGTCTTTCCTCAAGAAGATTCTCAACCCATCCCTATGGATGTGACTATGTCTATACCTAATAAACTTCCTAAGAGTAGACCTATACCTCCTCGTCATGATGGACTTGGTCTTCTCCCTAAACCAAAAATTCCTCCTTTATATGGAGCAGTTCCTCCTCCTTCTTTTTATAGAGAGAAGAGACCTTCTTCTTCTCCTATTATCCAGCCTAAGAGACCACAACCTAAACACCCAAGTGCTCAGGATGAGAACATTCCTCCTCCTCAGTCTTCTCCACTTCCTACTAAGACTAGACGAAATCGTTCTGCACGTGAACGCCGACGAAAGCGTCGTCTTAGGGCTCAAGCAACCGCTTCTCAAACTTTGCAATCTCCAAAAACATCTTCAACAAGCATGATTCCATTTTCTCCTCAGCCGGACATTGAGCCTAAATCTCCTAAACATAAGATGCATGATGGTCTTGATCCTGTGCGAGTTAAAGATCCTATTTTTATAAATCTTGATGATGATATGGATGAAAATGTTATTCATGATGAAAATATTACTCCTCTTGCTTCTGATAGTGAATATGAACTTGTTGATGTCGATAACCATTTATCTAATGAATTTTCTAAAGCACTTATCCTAGCTCCTAGACAAGAACAATGTGGCTCAGAACATGAACATAGCCCTTGTTTGGATCTTGTGATAGCTCCATCTGCTGTGTTGGATGTTCCTCCTCTAGCGTGTTCCTTGCCTTCCCGAAACATTGATCAGCAAGATCGGGGGGTAGATGGCATGCTAGACTAGTTACATTAGCATAGCAGATTCTCTCCCCCTCTCTTTTGTTACTTCTTCTATGTGTTATTCTCATTCTTCTATTTGTTGTCCTTGGTGTTGTCTACTTGAGGATGATGCAAAGCATTGAGATCTCTCGGTCTCTCTCATGTTGACTCAAAAGACACATGTGTTCCCTTCTTCTAGGTGACCTTCCTTGATTGGGGAATGAAGAACAATTATGCATACATACATATGATACATATACATGAATTATCATACAGCATACTGACCCCGAGGAAAGTGAAGTCACCTTGTGCTTTGTGTTTTGTGTCTATTATCCTTGGGCTTATCTCACACTTGGGGGCTAAATCCTAGCGATAACGTGCTCCTTTCTCATTTCTTATATGTATCACTACCTTAAAGCAATCACCCCCGGTGAGGCATGTGCGATCACTTTAATGTAGGGGGGCATACATCCCGTTCATATCTTTTCAAGATACTTGAAAATTTCTTGGCAAATTTAGCCTTGCCTTGAAAATTTTTGATATCTTTCTTGCATGACTCATAGTGAGGGAGCCTTACTACTGACAGTCATGGTTCTCCCTTGTGATCTTCCCTTTTACTTTGTCAATCGAAGTCGTAAGATCCTTAGTCCACTGGGGGCTTGGTGTATCTTGCATCCTTGACATGGTGAAAGTCTTTCAATGTTGTTTCCTTGTACTTTACCGGAAGTATGAGCATACATACTCCCGCTAAAGTGGGGGCTAAATGTAGCGTCCTAAAATTGTGACACTTGCAATTTTGACTGCATTTCAGTCTTCACGATGGCGACGCAACACACAACTTGAATGGAGACCCTGAAACTTGCTCACGACACTGAAAACTGCATTTTTCAAGCACCTTGGCCTGAACCTCCTTGCACCCTGCTGTCCCGGGAGGTGGGACCAGAGCGCCCAGCGCCCTGGTCCTTCAAGACCAGGGCGCCCAGCACCCTGGTCCCTGGGTCCTATTTTGGGCCCGGTCTCCTAAGGGGTCTCGGGTCTTTTTGTTTGCAAATTGGAAATTAACTTTCCTGGTCGGCCTAAGGTCGGGAAAATCAGTCTATCAGCCCTAAATGACAAGTATATAAACTACATTTTTCTCTTTCATTGGACATGATGATGATGATGAGGAGGATATAGGTAAAAGCGTGGAAACTATACTCAAGTATTCAAGCATTCAAGCATTCAAGCATTCCTTCAAGCAATTGATCATTTCAAGTCTCCATTCAAGGCTAAGTGTTGCATTCAAGACAAGGATTCAACCATTGAAGAGGAGATCACATACTACATGCTACAACATACAACATACAACATCTATACCTTCGCACATAAGGATACAAACATCCTTAGAACAAGGTATTAGTACTTGTTTTACATACCTTTACATTTACAGCACTTGCTCATTTCTTGGTTAATTCCAAAACCGGGGTTTGACCTAAAGGCAAACCCCTAATCCCTAACCCCCCAATCATCTTCACTTTTCTGTGTGTAGGTTGCAGGTACGCGGCTGAAATTGAAGATCTGGAATCCTTGTGCAGAGACGAACGGATCCCCCTTCGTTTCGCGGATTTTTCGGAGGACCGTGGCACCGGGCGCCATCATCCGGACAACTTTTACTCAAATTTGCAGGACAGCGCCGTATCGACATTTTACTGCTAATTCCAGGTCCGCAGCTTCATACTGTATTCCTATCTCAGTTTATAAGCGAATCTTTATCACTTTCTATGCATGCTTAGCTTAATTCTCCTATCAACATTCTTTACAAAAGAGGGTAGCCTTGCTGTCTTAACCCTTGAAACACATTTAGCATCCAATCTTGCATTGCGTGGGATTGGATCTTGTGGGTTTCAACCCCTCTTTTGAATGTAAAGTCTCTCCCCTAAGTGAAAACCATCGAATCCTAGCGAACCTCCCTCCTCTCTCCTCGGAGTTGGAAGAGGGGAGAACAACTAGGGTTCGATCGCGATTTTCCGCTTTACAGATACATCCTCAAATTGCAGTACTAGTCAAAATAGAACTTAAGAAACTCTTGGATGTTGGTTTCATTAGGCCAATTGATTATGCAGAATGGATCTCCAACATTGTGCCTGTCGGCAAGCCAAAAGGGGGCATCCACATTTGTACTGACTTCAAAGATCTGAATAAGGCCTATCCTAAGGATGACTTCCCCCTCCCAAATATCGACATCATAGTGGATCTGACAACAAGACATGCCATGCTTTCACTCATGGATGGCTTTTCAGGATACAATCAAATAAAGATCGCACCAGAGGACCAACATAAGATAGCCTTCACATGTCCATGGGGCACATATTGCTGGAATGTAATGCCTTTTGGTCTAAAGAATGCAAGAGTGACCTATCAAAGAGCGATGACCACCATCTTCCATGACATGATGCATACTATGATGGAAGATTATGTGGATGACTTACTAGCAAAATCACTCACCACAGAAGGGCATCTCCACATCTTAGATAAAATGTTTGATAGACTGGTGTATATGGTGAAAATGGATAGCAATAAACAACAATATTGAAAGACTAAAATGGATTCAACCACCAAACCCTAGCCTAACAATGAACAAAGATCCACCATAACATATGAAGATAACCTAAGACAATGCAAAATAACTCAAAAAAATCACAAAGATTATACCATCACATGTCCACTAGGGTTTTTGATCTCCATTCTTCCTATCTCCATTGATCTTGTTTGATATGCTTGCTCTCAGATTTTTGTATGCACAAGAGCTCAACAAAGAACGGAATGTGGTTGTAAGTAGGATCGTAGTGTAGCCAAGTCCTCCAAAATTAGTCATTAGGATGTGTCATTAGGGTTTGTCAATGAAGAAAGCATCTCCTTAAATAGAAGACACAATAAGAAATGGAGGGTTAAGATTGAGAGGTGTAAAAAGAGAGGTCGGCTAGGATTAGAGGGTAGGTATAAGAAATACCAAAATAATGAAAGGGGTAGGTAGTGTAGGAAATAAGAGATGAATGACATGTGTCATGTGTAGAAAAAGATAATGAATTAATTAAATAAATAAAGATTTATTTAATTAATAGAAGAAGTAGGGCAATTAAATAAATAAAATATTTATTTAATTTAGGAAAGGGATAATTTAAATAAATAAATGTATTTATTTAAATGAGAAATAAGGCTAGAAGAGGATAAATGAATTAATTAAATAAATAAAGATTTATTTAATTAATAGAAGAATTAAGCTAAAGTAATTAAATAAATAAAATATTTATTTAATTAGACATGACAATTTTAGGTGTCTACATTTTGCCCCTCTTTGAGACAATGCGGCTTGTCACGTTGTTTCAAAGAAGATAAGATGAACTGATACAGAGTTGCCCCAGGATGGGAATGATATGCCCCCTCGAGAGATTGGATGAAAAAGTCTGGAAAGATTGCAGACAATCTCGCGATAAGAAAGATGGGAAAGAATGGGCTGATTGGATAATGTGACAAAATCACAGGATGAAGAATACTGACTCGGGAAAATGAAGGGCAGGGCTAGGGTAGGCTATAAGATAAACCACGGGCAAAAGACATCCTCATTGTCATCCACACCCATAGAAGATCACAGTGCAGAGCGAGAAAAGAGCAGCAGCAGTCAGCAGCGATGGCATTCGTTCATAGATTCGATCGTGTCCGCCGATTCCAGCGACCAGCCGATGCAGGAGAGCCAGTAAGTACCCGAAAACCTCCTCGTACTTTCACGCATTTCAAGTTTTGTCATTAATCCATGTTTAGGAGCAATAAATGCGCTAGAAATAGGGTAGTTTAAAAGTGCAAAAACGCGCAACCGCGTCTGTGTCAGCGCCAGGCGCGTCTGTGTCGGGTTCAGGCGCGTCTGTGCCTGGAACCGCGTTTGTGTTGAATGCGGACGCGTTTGTGAAATGTAGTAGCGTCTGTGCTTTTGAATAGCGTTTATGTCATGCAGGGACGTCTGTGTTCCCTGGTCGCGTTTATGTCTGGCATAGGCACGTTTGTGTTTAGAAAGCGCGTCTGTGTTGCAGAGGCGCGTTTATGCAGTCTATAAGCGCGTTTATGAGTTAAAAACGCGTGTGTGTTGAAAAAGTGCGTTTATGTGTTTAAATGCATGGTTTTAGTCCTTTAGGTCAAATCGGCAGTTCTGTGATGAACATACGCTGTCGATTGGATAAGCTGCTGAGAGGATACACTCAAGCAGGTCCTCTAGGAAGATTAGGATAGATCAAGGCACTTTGTGATGAACAGGGAGCACCAGGATATGCAGCACTTTGTGATGAACAGGGAGTGCGAATGTGAGTGACACTTTGTGATGAACAGGGAATGTCACACACGTAGTACTTTGTGATGAACAGTGAGCACTACTAGGATAAATAGCAACACTTTGTGATGAACAGTGAGTGTCACTAGGGTAGATAGCCATATGCATTTGGGTAGCGAGTAGCATTTTGTGATAAACAGTGAATGCCACGATAACTGACAAGATTGATTTGCTTGACTGCAGGAGTATTTGCCGATGTTGGAGTCACGGGAGAGATTCCCATCGACTCAGAGACTGCGTCCAGAGTTGTCCATCCAGGACATGATTTCCATTGAGGAGATGGGTCTCACATATATGCTCTATGTGCCCGAGTTTCAGGCAAACATGGGGTTGCTGACTGCATTGGCCGAGAGATGGCACTCAGAGACATGCACGTTTCACCTGCCGATGGGTGAGATGACAGTGACACTGGAGGATGTATACAGGATATTACATGTCCCTATTGATGGAGAGTTGATCCCCTACGACCGTGACGGTGACAGGGAGGCCTTGAGACGGGTTTTTCAGGATCCTGAGTTGGAGATGAGAGCAGGGCATGTAGCCTGGGACACCATGACTGCCACAGGATTGGCATTGCCGGCAGTTATTGGGGGAGTTATCAGTGGATACCTGTGTCCAGACAGGGCCACACGAGGATTGGCAGTGGGCTGGGGAGGGGCCTTGGAGACGCTGATGGCAGAGCACACTAGGTATGCATGGGGGCCATGTGTCCTAGCACATTTGTACTATGAGCTGCATCAGTTTGTATACCACGGATCAGTGGGGCTGGGCTGCGGTGTGACTCTATTGCAGGTGTGGGCCTATGAGCACCTTCCAGTGACGAGGCCGATTCATTTCAGAGGCAGAGGACAGGGACAGAGTTTTGTTCATTTGTATGCCATGATCACATCCCAGCCTCGGATTGGGAGATTGGAGCACTGGAGGAGAGTCATTGATGACATTGATATGGTGATCTGGAGGCCGTACCTGGGGTGCGAGGAGTGGGGTGACGATGCACTGGAGCTACCCTACACCTTCCGGAGCAGGTACCTGATTGGGCGGACGCCCTATATATTAGAGAGACAGCTGGTGGATAGGGTATGCAGGCAGTATGGCCGGATTCAGAGGATGCCCCGAGGCTCGGGTATGTATGCCCGTACTGTTAGAGATCAGGTGCAGTTTGGCCCACTGCTATCTTATGATCAGGCAGTGATGCAGCTAGCAGAGATGATGCCGATGCCATGGGACATGTGGCCAGAGGTAGATGATGCAGGGATGGACGCAGAGTACTCTGCGTACTGGGCAGAGCATCCATTTCCGAGGTTGACAAATCCGGCAGAGCCAGTGGATGGAGAGGGTGGAGGAGATGATGATGAGGGAGGAGGGGATGCAGGTAGGGGCCGGCGGAGGCGGAGGGGAGTGGTGGGAGAGAGACGGGTAGCACCTCGGAGGGAGGGAGGTCAGGAGAGAGCAGCTCCAGTGGTGAGAGGACGGGGTGGACTGCCCCTACAGGTGCCAGCAGCACAGGGTCCCAGAGAGGGACAGAGACAGGTACAGCCACAGGTACCTATACAGGCACAGGGACAGGCACAGCCATAGGTACAGGGACAGGCACCTGTAGAGGAGGAGCCACAGGCAGGGGCGGAGAGCGGAGACTCCGAGGAGGATGAGGTGGTGAGGCTGCGGGAGATCTGCCAGGGCTAGGCAGATGAGATTGAGGATTTGGTTCGAGAGAGGAACCACCTCAGGATCAGGGTCCGAGACACAGAGCGGGAGAGGGATCAGGCCATCCAGAGATATACCGAGGCCGAGACAGCTCTGAGGGCAGGTAGGCGGGCAGCAGAGGATGCAGGGGCAGGCTACGCCTATGTTTTGCGAGCGGGAGAGGAGATCGCCTACTGGAGGGATCTATATTATGCAGCCGTGCCAGCAGAGCAGCGGGCTAGGAGCTTCCAGAGGTCGTCGCGCACAGCGACGGCTACGGGAGGGAGCCGCAGGAGACAGGCATCCAGCGGTGGGGTTATGGGGCCTCCACCACCACCAGAGGGACAGGGGGATCCAGGGGCAGGGCCATCTACAGCTCAGATTCCGTCGAGGCGAGGTGGCTCCGAGGGAGGGAGTTCCTCATAGCTATAGTGGGCTCCCATTGTATCAGTAGATGTATCATTGTTGTATTGTAGACACCTGCGGGTGATTCTTTTGTAGCCATATGATTCTTTTGACATCATTGTATTATGACACATTTGATTGATTATATATATGAGATGATTCATCTTTTGCGGCAGCTATATGCATGTGTACCCTGTGTGATGAGATGTTCTTATGTGATGCATGTTTTATGATATGGATGCTTATATGATGCAAGGCCATATATTTTTGTTCTTTTATGTTGTATATGTGATGCATGATGCAAATGAAAATGTATGTGATGCAAATGATTATTTATATAATGAAAATGTGAGATGTGCTAACATGTGTTGTATGCAGGATGTGATGCCATTATAATATCTATATGTATGAAATGCTTATATGTGGTGATGCAGGTGCAACTATATGAAATGCAAATGTTTTTGGTGTGTCATTATACTCAGTCATGTGATAGCGGGCTACGCGGACTCGAGAAGGACAATGGAAGTCAATCAAGAAAGGGGGATGGAAGACAGAAGATATGAACGTGAAAGAGCATCTTGTGCGTTATCATCATTGAGCTTTATTATGGCAGAATAGGTTGTGACAATCGAGGCATATGTTCGGCCCAGAAAGTCATTGTACCTGTTTGCATGGAGATAAGACAGTCACAAACAAGGAATGCCCCAGTTCACACTAGACTCACAGTGTCCTCATATCCTTGGACAAGTCATAGTATTACTAAAAGACAATCCACAGACAGCAAATGCAAATAAGTGACGATACCCCATCCTCGCCTTTCTAGTCAAAGACATCCTGGAAATAGAATCTCTAGTCAAAGACATCCCGGAAAAGCTAAAAGACATGTCACCAAAAAGATAAAACCAAAAGAAAACCAAGACTCGACACCCACATCCACTGTAGTCCTCAAGTTTGTGTCTCTTGTCACTTGTTTAAGTCAAATTTTGATTGTGGTCACAATGTTCACTTTCACAAAAAGGATAGATAGCACTGAACCATATGTTGTCTGAGTCTGTTAAAAGATTTGATTTTGTTGAAGCCCATTGTTGCTGCTGTGTCTCCTTGGAAACTGACTGAATCCATGAAACTGATACCTTATTGTGGAGAAGATGGAACTTTATTGCGGATCTGCGATGCAAAATGTTGCTTTATTGCGAATTGTGCGTGGATAGACTTGAAGGAAGCTGGAAGAAACTGTATTCCTCGAAACATGTGATGTTCTCAGTTCCACACCCATTACTAGACGCAGGAATTGGCCGTAGTCACAGATAGGATCTGATTTATTATGGATGGAAAGAGAGTGAAAAGGGAGGGTTTATTATGAATGGCTGACCAATCTCGGGTAGATCAATAACAAGCCATGATGGGAATGGGTAAGTTTATTGTGAGTGAATTGGTCGTGATTGTGTGCGAAGTGAAAGAATGAAAGGGAATCCTGAA
The DNA here is from genome assembly GCF_030272615.1 of Cryptomeria japonica. Taxonomy (NCBI): domain Eukaryota; kingdom Viridiplantae; phylum Streptophyta; class Pinopsida; order Cupressales; family Cupressaceae; genus Cryptomeria; species Cryptomeria japonica. The sequence goes on from NC_081407.1 coordinate 864,456,974, forward strand.
AGAGGGAGGAGCAAAGTCCCTACGCATGGCGCTGGTGACCCAGTTTTCACCATGGTACTTGCCCAGGGCGCCACCGAAGTGGTTTTCACCGTTGGACGAAATTATTTCTCTTTACTTTTTTGGATTTTGCAATTTTTTTGTTGTCACAAGGCGCCTGTTTGCCAGGTTTTCACCAAGTAACAATTTTTTTGTTTTATAATTTTTTTTTTTTTGTATTTTTGAATTTTTGATTTTTTTTTTTGTATTTTTGCATTAGGATACTCAAAAAGAGCTTATGTGTAGAACCTGCGAAGGTGCATGCTGTTGATAGGATCCTCCAAAGATTCACCTTCTGTAGTTGAGAGCTGATATGCCCCAGATCCATATGCTGCTGTGATGATGTAAGGACCAAGCCAGTTGGGTTCAAATTTGCCCTTCTTTTCTCTATCTTGCTGATTCTTGGGGTTCTCTCTGAGGACTAAGTCACCTACCTCAAATGTGCGAGGCTTGACCTTGTGATTATAACTGCGACTCATTCGTTGTTGGTAAGCCTTGAGATGATTAAAAGCAGTGTGTCGTCGTTCCTCCAGCAGTTCTAGTTCTTGTAAGCGAGAGACCCTGTAGTCTTCATCGTTGATTATGTTTCTCAAGGAGACCCGTAAAGAAGGTAACTCGACCTCAATAGGCAAGATGGCTTCAGCACCATAGACAAGTGAGTAAGGTGTAGCTCCTGTAGGTGTGCGGACACTGGTACGATAGGCCCAAAGTGCGGGATTGAGTTGGACATGCCAGTTACGGCCAGCGTCGTCGACTGTCTTTTTAAGTATTTTGAGAATTGTTTTGTTAGACGCCTCAGCTTGGCCATTACCTTGGGGGTAATATGGTGTGGAGAAACGATGAGAGATATGGAATCGCTCACAGAGTTCACGAACATCCTGATTCTTGAAAGGACGCCCGTTGTCGGTAATAATGGAAGTAGGAATCCCGTATCGGCAAATGATGTAGTTCAGGATGAAAGTAGCGATTTGTTTCCCAGTAACTTGCGTGAGAGGCACGGCTTCAATCCACTTTGTGAAATACTCTGTGGCTGTGATAATGAATTTATGTCCGTTGGAAGAAGGAGGGTGAATCTTGCCTATGAGATCGAGTCCCCACTGACAAAAGGGCCAAGGAGATGCAAGTGGCTGTAGTTCTTGTGCTGGTGCGTGTATGAGGTCTCCATGAATTTGACACTGCTTACACCTCTTGACAAACTGATATGCATCTTTTTCCATAGTAGGCCAGTAGTATCCCGTCCTGATGAGTTTCTTGGCCAAGGTAGGACCACTAGTATGCGGACCACATATCCCTTCGTGCACTTCTCGTAACGCAATCTGAGCTTCGTCACTCTCTAAACATCTAAGGAGGGTGCCATCTAGACCTCGTCGGTATAGGATATCAGCTAGGATAACGTATCGGGAGGATTGGCGGATGAAAGTGCGACGTTGGTTGTTCGATAAATCGGGAGGTAAAATGTTGTCGCGAAGGTATGTGAATATGGAACCATATAACTGGGATTCAGGACCAACAACACATATCATTTCCGTGAGAGTGATCTCATATGACGGAATCAGTAGGTTGTCAACCAGGAACTCATAACAGGTCTCATTTTGTGGTAGGTCAATGAGTGAAGCAATTGTAGCCATGGCATCAGCAGCGCGATTCTGTTCTCTTGGTATCTGCTCAAACTCTATCTTTGCAAAGTGTTGTTTCAGATCATCTACCAGTTGTTTGTAAGGCATTAGCTTTTCATCTTTTGTTTGATAATCATCAGTTGCTTGACGGATGACAAGTTGAGAATCGCCAAAAACACGAAGTTCCTGGATCTTCCACTGAACTGCAATTCTTAACCCCGTTGTTAATGCCTCGTATTCCGCTATATTGTTGGTGCAAGGAAATGATAAGCGGTATGACTTTGGTATAGAATCGCCTTGGGGAGTTATAAAGAGTATACCCGCTCCTGCCCCGTGCTGTGTGTATGAGCCATCAAAGTATAGTTGCCATGGCTTTGCAGGTGATATTGTTAGAATGGACTCATCTGGAAATTCTGACTGTAGAGGAACATCATCTATCATGGGAGCATCTGCCAGTTGATCTGCAATGGCTTGTCCTTTGATTGCTTTTCTGTCCACGTATTCAATGTCGAATTCACTCAAAATCATTACCCACTTGGCCAGTCGCCCAGTAAGTGTAGCTTTGTTGAGCAGATATTTTAGTGGATCAATTCTGGCAATCAACTTGGTCTTGTGAGTGAGCATATAATGTCGTAATTTTTGTGAAGCGAAGACCACAGCGAGACATGCACGCTCAATTGGTGTGTAGTTGAGCTCATATCCCACCAATGTGCGACTGATATAGTAGACTGCTTTTTCCTTGCCGTCAGGTATTTGCTGTGCTAGTAGTGCCCCCAGTGCTGTTGGAGTAGCTGATATGTAAAGTAGCAATGGTTGATTCGGAATTGGTGGCATCAAAACTGGCGGGTTCAAAAGATAGTCTTTAAGTGCCTGAAAAGCCTGTTGACAGTTCTCGTCCCATTTGAACTTAATGTTTTTGTGTAGCAGGTGCTGGAAAGGATTACACTTATCTGCAAGTTGTGCTATGAATCTTCGTATGGACTGGAGTCTCCCTTGTAACGACCGAAGTTGACTGATATTCTTAGGTGGCGGCATGTCCAAGATAGCCTTGACTTTTGCTGGATCCGCTTCTATTCCTCTTTTAGACACAATGAATCCTAGGAGCTTCCCAGAGGTTACTCCAAAGACACATTTCTTTGGATTTAATCTTACCTTGTATTTTTCCAGCCTATCAAAAGCAACTGAAAGTATGTCCAAGTGTGTATTTCTATCTATTGATTTAACCAAAAGGTCGTCGACATAATCTTCCACCTTTACATGCATGAGATCATGGAAGATAGTCGTCATGGCTCGTTGATACGTGGCACCTGCATTTTTCAGCCCAAAGGGCATGACATTCCAGCAGAAGGTTCCCCATGGACAAGTGAATGATGTTTTATGTTGATCTTCAGGTGCAATCCTGATCTGATTATATCCAGAGAATCCGTCCATTAAAGATAACATCTCATGGCCTGCTGTGAGATCAACAATTAAATCAATGTTTGGTAATGGGAAATCATCCTTCGGACAAGCCTTGTTGATATCCCTGAAGTCTGTACATATTCGGATGCTGCGATCTGGTTTGCTAACAGGCACTAAGTTGGAAATCCATTCAGGATAATCAATTGGGCGTATGAATCCGACATCTAGTAATTTCTCCAGCTCTGCCTTGACTAATAATGCCACCTGTGGATGCATTTTTCTCAATTTCTGTTTTACTGGTTTTGCCCCCGGTTTGACTGTTAAATGATGCATTACTAAGTCGGGGTCTAGTCCAGGCATATCAGCATAAGACCATGCGAAGTTGACTTGTCGTGCCTTAAAGAAGCTTATGAACCTTGCTTTCTCGGCCTCTGTCAATGATTGAGCCAAAAATATGTTGTGTGGAACCTCGGCTGTACCAATGTTTGTCTTTATAGTCTCCTCTACCAACATGGATGATTTTTCCTCGTATGATGCTGGGAGAATGTCAAGCCTTCCATCTTCGGGCGCCTCAGAGAGGTTTTCACCCTCAGATACGTCCTTTCTTTTTACTTTTTTAGAGTCAGAGAGCGCCACAGTGTGGTTTTCGCCGTAAGACCCTTGTTTTGTCTTTATTTTCACATTTTTGCGACTAGAAGGCCCGACACCCTCACCAAAGTATGCCATGTTATTTAGCTCTATGGCGTATCCTGCTTTATGGTCTCCAAGAGGAAGATCATCGCGAATGCCAAGATAATCCACGATAGCTTCGTCATTTTGAAATGTATCGATCTGTGGTGGTCCATCCTGATCCCAGTCAATGAGTTGGGGGTGAACGAGGGGAAGGTCTTTAGTGTTTTTAGAATCCGCAAGGCTAATAGTGAAGATGTGGTTATATTCAGGTATGTCAAGGTAGTCATCGAGGTCGTCAATGGCACTCTCCTCATCAGTGTCGATCGTGAGTGAGTCCAAATTATCATCACTAGTAGCACCCTCAGGGACAGGTGTCCTCATCCTATGTGATCCTGACCTAGGGCCCTGAAACGAAGCTTGTGCGGGATCCTTATGGGTCGGTTCTTGACCAACTCTGAATTTCTTGTAAAACTCCTCCTCCTCTGTAGGTTCATCTGGCTCTCTAAATGTCTCATTAAGTTCATAATTGCTGGAGGATTTGTCTGAACCCCATTCCCACTCATTGGAGTCTGTGGAATAATTATCCTCTTGTTGAACTTCAGCCACTTTGACTCGCCATATCTGTTTTGTTTTCTTGTGTTGAATCTTGGGGTTTAGAAAACCAAGCCCCTTAGAGCGTTCCCTTCTTGTAGTTAGCTCAGGTTGTAGAGGCTCCATGACACCTTCTTTGCGTAGTCCGAGAGGACTTTTTCCATCATACCCGAATCTCTGCAGAATTTTGAAACCTTTACCATAGTTTTCACAGGGTATTATAATTTGATCATGTGTATCATCTCCAGCGTCCTTATATAGCATTTTATATAAACTTTCTTCCTCTAGTTCGCCCCATTTTTGAAAGACGGTAGGATCCCATTTGAGGAGCATGATGGAGATTTGCTTATTTGGATGTGGTCGCCCATATTCCTTGGGGGAGTTCATGACTTGTCGTAAGAACATTGTTTGATTCAGAGTGTATTCTCCCATGCCTTTGTCTTGAAACTTGGCTCTAAGTTCACCTTGTTTGGATGTCGAGGGCTTTAATGACTCAGGATCAATATATGCTGAAGAAGGAGTAGCCTCACGATTGCTGGGAATGATAATCTCAGTATGTGATCTCAAGTTATTGCAATATATGAATGGATTTGGATCACCATTGACCGTTACCTCGACTCCATTATGAGGAAATTTTATGCACTGATGGTATGTTGATGGGACCGCTCTCATTTCATGAATCCATGGACGTCCTAGCAATATGTTATACGTGAGGTCTAGATCCAGGACTTGACAAATCACGTCCTTTGTTACTGGCCCTATTCTGAGTGGTAAGATGACCGTGCCCTTGGACGAGCGCTCTTCATCATCATAAGCCTTAATAGTGATTTGGTTTGTAGCATTCACAGCTTTGTCAGAATATCCCAATTGTCTGATGGTGCTCAATGTACAAATATTAAGACCTGCTCCTCCATCTATCAGGACTCGTTTTATTCGGTGTTTATGTATGAAGGCTTCAATATGTAGAGGTGCATTGTGAGGCTGACTTATGGAGGCGTCATCGGCTTCTGTAAATGTGAGGGAGTGTGGAACGGATAGGTATCCCACCATGGCTTGAAACTGATCCACGTTTAGATCCGTAGGGACAGCAGTATCTCTCAAGGTTTTGTCAAGGACAGCTTTATGTGCAGGAGATATACGTAAGAGCTCAAGAATAGAGATGAGTGCGGGTGTTTTCCCTAATTGCTCTACAAGATCGTACTCAGGCTTAGTTGACGGAAGATTGGTATTCTTAGAAGAGGTTCCTGGCAATGTGATCTTACCTCGACGAGTTGTAACATGACATTCAGAGGTAGCTTCGGATGAAGATCCCACACCTTTTAGGACAATTTTAGGTCGCTGAGGAGGATTCTCAGGATTTTTATTTTTGATAGTAATGGTAGAAATATGATTGTCCATTGAGATGTGGTTAATAGTGGAATCATAATTGTAAGATGTTCTGGTGTAATTGGCTTGATCATCTTTGACTTTGCCTTTTCCCTTGTCATGTTTTGGGAATGGTTCCTTAAACACCTCATGCTCTTGGTTAGATGAATGTCCCTCAATCTCAATATCTCCTCTGTCAATGAGATCTTGTACAATGTTTTTCAATCGATGGCAATTACTTGTCTTGTGACCCTTGCTCTTATGAAATTCACAATATTCATCATCATTCCACCAATTCGGTTTTACCTTTGGTTCATATGGAGGAAAATCTGGGACCGTGATCACTTTGTTTGCTACAAGCTTTTTGAATACTGATTCAAGTGGTTCTCCCAATGGAGTGTACTTCCTTCGTGGTTTGGAAGCTGTTTGATTGTTCACTTGATTGTTGGTAGAATTTGATCCAGAAAAGATGAACTTTGGTCTCACTGTATTGGCATCAACAACACCATCATTAACTGTGTTCTTGTTCTTGTTCCAAAACTTTGGTTTGTCTTTTCCCTTAAAGTCCTCTTTGTTTTCTTTGAATAGTTTGATAACTCCTTGTTCAATTAAGACTCTTTCTGTTGCTAGGCCCTTTTCAATGACATCCTTGAATGTAGACAAACAAGCTTTTCTGAGATCATAACCAATAGCCTTGTTAACATTTTGTGTGAACATTTCCACCATTTGTTTTTGCGGGATTTCACAAGAGCATCTGCTAGCTAAGTTCCTCCATCTTTGCAAAAATGACGCAAAAGATTCTCCTTCTTTTTGTTTCGTATTGCACAAGGTAGTAACTGAGACATCTGTTTCAATGTTGTAAGAGAAATGTTGAATGAATGCCTCTGCCAAGTCACCCCATGACTTAATACCAGGAGGTAATTGAGAAAACCATTCCATCGCTTGATCTCCTAAGCTCTGTGGGAACAACCTCATTAAGTATGTTTCTTCTGCCGCTACCTCAATGCAAGCTGTGAAGAATTGTCTTATGTGTGCCTTGGGATCTCCTCTCCCTCTATATTTGTCAAATTTCGGTGTTGCAAAGTGCGGAGGAAACGGAGGCATTGGAATGCTCTTATCAAAGGGATAAGGGCATATATCTCTCATAGTATATGTGGGTTTTGATGTGCCCATGTCTTCCACTTTCTTTTGTAGATCTCTAATTTGTTGCTCCAAATTATTTTTGGGAGGAGATGGATTTCTTGTAGCATATCCCATGTTTGAAACACCCATTTGAGGAGGAGCTTGTTGCATGTATGGATGATACTGATCGTAGACATGTCCATATGGAGGTCTATATTGTTGCGACATGTATGGAGCACTTGGCATAATTTCTTGTTGAGGAACCCCATATCTGTTTTGTGTATATAAACCATATTCAATGGGCCTTTCATTTTCCATTGTGTTGCCCCCAATTTTGGCATGAGGTCTTCTTGTGTCAAAATTTTGAGGAAGTCCTTGAGTATCCATTTGTCTTGGTTGACCCATATCTTGAGCATGTGTTTGAACATAAGGCCTCCATGATGGTCTTTGAGTGTAAGTATCGTGCATTTGAGCTTGTGTACGTGGGATTGCTGGTTTCTGAAGCAAAACTGATGGTGACTCCGGCATCATATTATTTGGTCCTCCACTATTTGGTTGAGTTTGTTGTGAAGGTCTACTTTCCATAAGTTGAGATAAGTCAAAATCATGTGGTATCTTAGCTCCACTTTGTGCCATCATGTTTAGAAAGTATTGACGATCCCTCCTCATTATCTCTTCAACCAATCTATTGAATTGAGGATCCATTATAGATTCTTGTATGTCTGCTGATAGTATTGAAGAATTGTCCACATTATCATTGTGTGTAGCGTTGTGTATAGCGTTTGCGCTTTCCATATTTGGATTGTGTCTATAAACATTCATGTCTGGTAATGTAGTGTGCTCAGGATTGTAGAAGACATCATTGTCATACTCATAAGAACTCATGTTTACGGGTCCTTGAGCTTCTTTAGCTTTTCTCCTAGATTTTTGAAGACGGGTTTCAACCATGAACTAGGTGTTAGACCAATATGTGAGAGACTTAGACGAAAATGACAAGGGTATGTAAGACCAAGAGTTGTATGGAGTGTAAATGAATCTGAAGTTTACTTGCAATATCCAAAGTGTAAGACCAAGTATGTATGTTGTAGAGTAGGTGTGACTTCCAAAGAGAGGATAGTTTCTCTTGATGAGGTAGGCTGACCTTGACTCTAAGTAAGACCAAATGAGACCCAAAGGTAAGAAACCTTGATGAGGGATCACTTAGCAAAGTGTTGTAGTATGTAGTGTGTTGACAAAGTATAGTGAGGACAAGCAAGTGACTTTTTGACTCAAGTTTAGACAAGTATGACTGTAAAATGAGGCATGAAGCAATGATGGACTGTGTAAGACCTTAGAACAGGCTGAATGCTAGATGAACCTGAAGAGATAACCTAGGAAGCTCAAGTGTGCCGAAACTGATTTCTTTGTTTGCTTGACTGTTAGACTTTTTTCAAATCCTGACACAGACGCCTCTGTATACTTCACAGACGCGGTTTTAAGACACAGACGCTATTCTGTTTGACACAAACGTGATTCTGAGATTTCCTGTTGATGTTTGCTAAGACTGACAGATTTTTGCAATTGTGGACACAGACGCGCCTGTATACTTCACAGACGCTATTTCCAGACACAGACGTGTCTCTGTTCGACACAGACGCTGATAAAAACACAGACGCTATTCTGTACTTCACAGACGCGTTTATCAGACACAGACGCGGTTTTAACAGACACAGACGCGTTTCTGTAACCTTAGTGCAATCTTTCCTATCTGTGAATTTGTTTTGCTGTGACCAAATCTGATTTTTCGACTGTTTTTCGTGACAAGAGGACATAGTGTTGATGACCCAATGTTTGCAGACTGTTTAGACTCCAAAAAGTGTGTTGTTTGATGTAAAAAGTTTTTGCATACACTTGAAGACACAAAAGACACAATGTTTTGCTGTTTTGTCTTGATTGTTTGAGTGTTTATCATAAGTCAAGCACAATTCTTATGGCTGGCCAGGACAATAATTGTTGATCCCACATGGGGTTTTACCCCCGAGGCTACGCTATTCAGAGCGGATACTTAGATGCTTGACCTCACTGGCTCCACCCTCGGCACTCACTTCTTGGGTCAGCCAAGCATCAGTCCCCATGAAAACTCCCCATGGCGAACTTTGTATCTCTACTAAGAACCGTATGTGTGTGGGCCGCTACCAGAGGTCCGACCTCCTGCCTCAACAACTAGAAGGATTTGGGCATCTAAAACAATGAGGTGCTAGTAAGGGCATTCGCTCGTGTGGCCATACATGCGGCACTTTCAGCTCTGTAAATACAGAAGGCTCCCAGCCGGTAGGGGTTACGCCCTACAAATGATCAAATAAATTTGATCAAACGGGTTTATGGGGAGACATAGTGTCGGTATGAACTAATCAGCACACGTTATTCATAGTTTTCACCATGAATACATTTGATTATAGTGGCTTGGAAGAAGATGGCTTTTCTTTTGCTACCACTTGGGTCGTTCTCTTCTCACTAGTAGTCCTAATGACCACACGGGAAGACAGGCCCTCTAAAGAATAAACACAAAGAGCCTATTGCTCAAGACACAAAAGACAATGGTTCAATTTTAGTGCACCAATTGAAGTGTTTGCTAAGCTATGAAGACAAGGCACACAAATAAAATTACAAAACCCTAGCTAAGGCCCTGCAACAAAATTGTTAGTAGTTTGGGTTGTTTCAAATGATAACCCCTTCCTGCAAGCACACAAGTTAGGTAAATTTTAAGAAAACCCAAAAAGACTTTGTGAAAAGGGGCCTTCAACAAAAACGTATTTGTCTCCAAAGCAAGCTGCACAAACCAGGTTAGCTAGATCTGCAAAGGTTAGCCAAAAATAAACCAGATCTGAAACCCTAAGTACAAAAATCCGAAAACCCGAATCGAAAAACTTAAAAAAAAAATTTTGCAAAACAGAATGCACAGACGCTGTTATACCAGACACAGACGCGTCTGTTCGACACAGACGCGGCTCTGTGATTCTCAGACGTGATTTCAGAACACAGACGCCTTTTTATTCTGCAGACGCGATCAGAGGGTTCACAGACGCGATTCGGGATCACAGACGCGACTTTCGGAAACCTGCAAAAATAGAAAATGACAGAAACACAGACGCGATAAAAGATGTCACAGACGCCTCTGAAATACAAAAACGCGATCCGAACACTCGCAGACGCGAAAAAAACCTAAAATGTCGTCGAAATCGTCCGATCTGCAACTTCAAAAATGCAAAATCTGCAACAAAGTGTTAAATGCAAAGGGACAAGAGTCCCACCGGGCGTGCCAAAATGTATATGGTGAAAATGGATAGCAATAAACAACAATATTGAAAGACTAAAATGGATTCAACCACCAAACCCTAGCCTAACAATGAACAAAGATCCACCATAACATATGAAGATAACCTAAGACAATGCAAAATAACTCAAAAAAATCACAAAGATTATACCATCACATGTCCACTAGGGTTTTTGATCTCCATTCTTCCTATCTCCATTGATCTTGTTTGATATGCTTGCTCTCAGATTTTTGTATGCACAAGAGCTCAACAAAGAATGGAATGTGGTTGCAAGTAGGATCGTAGTGTAGCCAAGTCCTCCAAAATTAGTCATTAGGATGTGTCATTAGGGTTTGTCAATGAAGAAAGCATCTCCTTAAATAGAAGACACAATAAGAAATGGAGGGTTAAGATTGAGAGGTGTAAAAAGAGAGGTCGGCTAGGATTAGAGGGTAGGTATAAGAAATACCAAAATAATGAAAGGGGTAGGTAGTGTAGGAAATAAGAGATGAATGACATGTGTCATGTGTAGAAAAAGATAATGAATTAATTAAATAAATAAAGATTTATTTAATTAATAGAAGAAGTAGGGCAATTAAATAAATAAAATATTTATTTAATTTAGGAAAGGGATAATTTAAATAAATAAATGTATTTATTTAAATGAGAAATAAGGCTAGAAGAGGATAAATGAATTAATTAAATAAATAAAGATTTATTTAATTAATAGAAGAATTAAGCTAAAGTAATTAAATAAATAAAATATTTATTTAATTAGACATGACAATTTTAGGTGTCTACAACTGGAACAATACCATGTTTGACTTAACCCAAAGAAATGTGTCTTTGGAGTGACCTCCGGGAAGCTTCTAGGATATATTGTCTCAAGCAAAGGTATTGAGGTTGACCCAGCAAAGGTAAAAGCAATCATGGACATGCCACCACCAAAGAATATTAGTCAGCTAAGGACATTACAAGGGCGACTTCAATCCATCCGAAGATTCATTGCACAATTGGCTAATAAGTGTCACCCATTCACACACCTGCTACACAAGAACATCCGCTTTCAGTGGAATGCCCAATGCCAACAAGCATTTTAGATGCTTAAAGACTATCTCATGAATCCACCATTGCTGATCCCACCAGATCCAAGTAGACCGTTGTTACTCTATATCTCAGTGACAAGTACAACATTGGGTGTACTACTAGCACAACATAATACAGAAGGAAAAGAGTGTGCTATTTACTACATCTCTCGCACACTGGTGGGCTATGAACTCAATTACATGCCTATTGAGCGAGCTTGCCTAGTAGTAATCTTAGTAGCCACTAAACTGAGGCACTATCTGTTAACACATAAAGTACAACTCATTGCAAAGATTGATCCACTCAAGTATTTACTCAACAAAGCAGCATTGACAGGTCGCTTGGCCAAATGGGTGATGATTCTAAGTGAATTTGACATCGAGTATGTGGACCGTAAAGCTATCAAAGGGCAAGTTATTGCGGATCAGTTGGCCGATGCACCTCTCATAGGCGATCATCCTCTCATTTCCAATTTTCCAGATGAAGAGATATTCATGATTACAACAACACAACCATGGAAACTATACTTTGATGGTTCGTACACTAGGCATGGCTCGGGGGCAGGCATTCTATTTATCACACCCCAAGGTGACAACATCCCGAAGTCTTACAGGCTCACATTTCCATGCACAAACAACATAGCAGAATATGAGGCCTTGATCACGGGACTCAAGCTAGCCGTACAATGGAAATTACAAGAACTACAAGTATATGGTGACTTCCAACTGGTCATTCGGCAAGCAACCGATGAATATCAGACCAAGGATGATAAACTCATGCCATATAAGCAAATGGTGGACAATCTAAAGACATCATTTACTACTATCACTTTTGAGCAGATACCAAGAGATCAGAATTGAGCTACTGACGCTATGGCTACCATCACATCTCTCCTAGATCTTCCACAGAATTCAACACGCTACGAGTTCTTGGTAGAACAACTTTGGATTCCCACTTATGATATCCCCAAATCTGAAATGATATGTCACCTTGTCGGTTTTGAATCCCCATGGTACGGTGAATTCTACACCTAACTCTGCGATCACACCCTTCCTCCCAACCAATCGAATAACCAACGTAAAACCTTCATTCGGCAAACTGCTTGATATACCATTATTGCTGAAACCCTATACCGACGCGGTCTTGATGGTACTCTCCTTCGATGTCTGGAACAAGGTGAGATAACAAAGGCTTTGGAAGAAGTCCATGAAGGAATTTGTGGGACTCACTCAACTGGTCCATCACTAGCCAAGAAACTCCTGCGCAATGGATACTATTGGCCATCTATGGAAAAAGATTCCTACTACTTTGTCAGAAAATGCAAGAAATGTCAAGTTCACGGTGACCTGATACATGCACCAGCACAGGAACTACAACCAATCACAACACCATGGCCTTTTTGTCAATGGGGCCTTGACCTTGTGGGTAAAATCCATCCATCTTCATCCAATGGCCATAAATTCATTATTACCGCCACCGAATATGTCACAAAGTGGATCGAAGCTGTTCCACTTACCCAAGTCACCGGTAAGCAGATCGCCTCATTCATCCTCAACTACATCATCTGCCGGTATGGTGTGCCCATGTCCATCATCACAGATAACGGTCTTCCTTTCAAAAATCAGGATGTCCATGAACTTTGTGAGAAATTTCATATCCAACACCGCTTTTCCACTCCCTATTACCCACAAGGCAATAGTCAGGCCGAAGCATCCAATAAAAACATATTGAGGATCCTAAAGAAGATAGTCAATGATGCCGGCCGTGATTGGCATGTTCAACTAAATCCAGCACTATGGGCATATCGAACTAGTATTCAAACCCCTATAGGTGCAACTCCTTATTCATTGGTCTATGGTGCAAAAGCTATCTTGCCTATTGAGGTCGAGATACCATCATTACGGGTTTCCTTACATAATCTCATCGATGATGAAGCCTACAGAGTATCCCACCTCCAAGACTTAGAATTACTTGATGAGAAATGACAAGCTGCATACAATCACCTCAAAGCCTATCAGCAGTGCATGAGTAGAAGCTACAATCACCAAGTTAGATCTCATACATTTGAGGCAAGTGATCTTGTTCTACGAGAGAATCCTCACAACCAACCAAACAAAGAACATCAGGGCAAGTTTGAATCAAACTGGCTGGGCCCATATGTTATCACTGCTGTCTTCGGGTCCGGGGCATATCAGTTGGCTACATCAGAAGGAGAACTGCTCGTAGATCCAATCAACAACATGCACCTCAAATGGTTTTATACCTAAGCTGAACAGAGCATCCGGCTCCCCTGCATACCATAAAATACCAAAAACATTCAGAAAAATGTCCTGAAGAAATACAAAAACATTCAAAAAGTAAAGAAAAATCATGCATCCAAACGGTGAACAACCACTCCGGTGGCACCTTGGGTAAGTGCGATGGTGAAAACTTGGCAAACAGACACCACTCATAAAGACAATGGCTCCAGTATCTTTCAGGCTTGTTGCAATCACATTCATACATACACACATCCATCCATCCAAACCATGGCTTGTTATTTGATCTGCAACAAAGAAATAGTACTTCATGCGTCTTGCATCCCACTCTATCATAGTCATGTCTACACTTGGGGGCAATACCCTTAAAATATAGATGATGGAAGTGGATTCTACATTACTGGTAATTCATTGGCAAAAACATTCAAAAATGTCTCACAAAATCCAAAAACATTCAAAAATGTCTCACAAAATCCAAAAACATTTAAAACAATACAAAATCCAAAAACAACGAAAAACCATCGAAAATCAAACAAAAACATGGCAACACCTTGTACATACTCTTCCGCGGAGATACAAAACAAACATTGACATAATACTCACACGATGACCATTTACCAATCAAACCACACAATCAACATCAACAATCAAACTATCTTCAACAAGGATGCATCCTTCCTTACCACAACAAAGACAAAAGTGATGTTTTCTTTGACAAGAAAATTATGTTAAGCTATCAAATACTTGGTTGATTTGTGAGTACAATCATTTGTTTATCTATATCGGGATCTTTCAACATTGTTTTGTATCATTTGCACATTACTTCCGATGAAGTTTTGGGGCATGTACTAATGGTGTCTACGTGGGAAGTTCACCAAGCTATGTGATCTTATACAAAATGCAGTCATAGATCATTACGGCTTGCTGACTACAGTGTATACCTCGACCATATGGGCATGAACCATTACCAAGGATCCATATTCTTTATTCTTTATGTATATACTGTTTGTTTACAAGTACAATGCTCTTCCTTTGGTTCCTCCCCCTCATCCAATTTGGATAAAGGTTTTTATCTCTTAGTACAGTATACACTTATCTCAGGATATGATCAGCCTAAGATCAAGGAGGACGACCCAAGTCATGCATGAACGAAGATAATCCTTGTCTGTTCTGCAAGCAATACTCTGGTCGACTTGACCCTTATATCAAGTCATTTGTATTAACTTGCTATATAAAATCCATGTAAGGAATACTCAGGTCATCTTGAATCATTGTGTCAAGATGCTTGTATTCTCTTCCAACATTTTAAAGCTCAATGATGAAAATAGAGTACTATGGATCATCATTTCATCTCATCTGTTTATATATTGCATTCCGTTGCATATCACCCATCCATTCATTCATTCATATATAGGCTTTATATGCAAAAGTGACCATTAAAGCTGGTCTTGGATACAATCACGACCGAGTACTCTGATACATCATCAATGCATCATGCAAAGTCTTAAAAAACTTGCATTCCTCATAGTCATATCATCATCACATTTAGGTGCATCTTGCATTAAGTCCATTCATGTCATTTTTTAACTTAATATTGCATATAGTTCATTTTTGACATTAGTTTTCTTTAATCATCTGTATCATTGCATCAAATCATAAATAATTAGATTCATTCATGGGATCAAATTGTCTTTGATTGTTTTAAATCATTTACCAGGCATTCATTTAGTGTCAATTATCCATTATCATCATTTCATCATTCTTTATCATTTATTATTACATCCATTCATTAGTGCAAAGGTGCATTTATTCGTCCATTTATTAAAGTATTTTATTATGCTCATTTTAGGATTCATTTCACATTGCATTCATTATCCTTTTTAAATTGCATTAAGGTGCAGTTATTAAAACCATAAGTTATAGTATCATCACATTATCATTTTTACTTAAATCATATTTAAGCATTTAGAATCATAAACCCATTTGTTTCCAAACATTGGTTCATACCATTATATCTATATCCATTATACATAGGCATTTATGTCGACATTATCATATAAACATTTGTACTTTACATTTTGTTTATCCATATTACATTCATCTAAAAACATCTAGATGCATATCCATACATAAACATCATTCATTCAACCATTGCATTAACATCATCACATAAAATTATCTCATCATTATATTGCAATAGGAAACACCAAAATCCTATTCATAAATAATTATAAGCATACATCATCATCATGGCATTACATACATAAAGCATTACATAAAAAATTAAACAAATCATACATATATAAACCTACATTCATATGTCAGTGTCCCACATCATCAATCATCATAAAAACATGCATAAAAGAAACATCTCCTCAAATGCATACATATACACATATCCATCTAAGCAATAACTCATCATCCTGCATAAACATCATATAAATCAAATGCATATCATCAAAATATGGGATCTCCTCATATATATCATCTCATTTATCAAAGTACAATGAAGTCTACAAAATCGGCTACTAAGAGCCATCCAAGATACAGTCCAATAAATAAACAATGATACAATACATATATGCAAAAATGCTCTCTCAAATGCCACTCTGGCCAGATGTTGTACCACCACCACCATCGCCACCTGCTCTCCCACTGGTGCCTGCACCACCTAATCCATCTCTCCGTGGAGGCCTCATCGAACCCCCACTCCCTCCTACATCCCCTGATCTCTCCCTCCGTAGAGGACCCATCACACCCCCACTGCTCTACGCCCTCTGTGATCGCTTTGATCTGGCATGCCGCATCTGAGAATAGCTAAGAGCTCGCTGACTAATTGGCACCACCTGCTTGTATAAACCCCACCAGTAGTCTATCTCTGCCTGTGCTCGTCGCATCTCCCTCATCACCTCTCCTGTAGGCCCTTGTGCTCCTACCCCAATCCGGACTCTCTCCTGCAGCTCGGCCAATCTCTCCATTGCACTATCCCTCTCCCGTAGCACCACCGCCAGCTCTGACTCCTGTGCAAATAGCTAAACATCCCTAGCCGCCACCTCCGCCTCCAAATCCTCTATCAGGGTCTGCAAACGTACTATCATGTGATCTCGTAGATCTCAAGTGGCTCCGTCCCTGGTATCCATAGCCGCCTCACCTGTACCACCCTCTCTAGTAGTCCCCTCCCCTCTGTCCATCGAGATCTCCCTCTCCATCCCCCTCCCACTCAGCCAAACTCCTCCCTATGTCAATGGTCCCTGTGATATCTGTAGAGGCAGTCCACCTCTCCCTCTCCGCTGACTCCGCATCCCCAACCCACCACCTCCTCCACCTCCTCCTCCTCCACCACCTCCTCCACCTCCTCCTCCACCTCCTCGACCTCCTGCCCTCCTCCGTCTCCGTCCCCTCTCATCCTCAAAATCTGGGATCGACTCTGCTGGATCCGATATCCGTAGGATCGGGTGCATTGCCCGGTACTGCGTGTACTCATCGGATACTCCTGCATCCACGACCCTCGGTCATATGTCCCACGGTCTCGCCTGCAGTGTCCAAAACTCGGCCAGTGCTTGATCATATGGTAGCACTGGCCCCCATGCGCACCTCTCCCGAATAACCCGAGCATACTCTCCTGTTCCACCGGGCAGTCCCTGCTACCGTCCAAACTGCCTCATCACTCTCCCAAGCACCTGTCTCTCCACATGGTACGAGGTCCTCCCAATGAGGAATCGAGTCATAAACACATACGGCAGTGCCTCTGCATCATCATCCCATGGCTCACACTCCAGGTATGGTCGCCATATGACTGCATCCAGATCGTCCAACGCCCGCCGCCACCACTCTAACTTCCCCAGGTGGGGCTGACTCATCATGCCGCTATACATGAACATATACGACTGGTCTACTACACAAAATCTTAGACTCACTGGTCGAGTCACTGGTAGGTGCTCCCAGGCCCAAATATGCAGCAGCGTCATGCCCACTGCTAAGGAACCCCTCTCCCGGTAAACCACCTCATGGAGCTCCTGGTACAGGTGCGCCAGCACGCATGACCCCCACACAAATCGGGTCCCCTCGATCATCATCACCTCGATCACCTGCCCCCACCCCACGGCCAAACCATGTGATCACCTATCAGGACAAAGAAGACCTCCCACGATACCTGATAAGACTGCTGGAAGAGGCTCATATAACGCCGCTATCTCCTCCCAGGCAATGGAACCATCATCAATAAACACGTCCTCATAAAAAATCCTCTGCACTGCAAGAGTCCCCCATGATCTATCGTATGTGACCAGCTCCCCCCGAATCAGAATCTGCAGGATGCGCCACACATCCTCTAGGGTCACTGTCATCTCCCCCTGTGCCAAATGAAAGGTGCACGTCTCACTATGCCACCGCTCTGCTAATGTTGTGATCAATCCATGATTCATACGAATCACGGGCATGTGCATCACCTCATATAGTCCAGTCACGGCAATGCAATCAATCTCCGCCTCTGTCAATCGATCCTGCAACCCCTATGTCGCAAGATGTCGCTCGTGTAACTGCAACACACCTAGCTCCTCCTACACATGGACATTCATCAATCACCATCAGTTGTTTTGTTTTCAAACTTTCTTAAGTTTAAACCTAGACTATCAACAGATACTTTGATCAAGTATCTTCGGGTCTCAACAGGTAAGCAATCATGGCCACCTAGACTTCAATAGGCATTTATCCTACAAATGACCTAAGTCTCATCAGGTTGCTATGGTTCAAAACAACTCCCACTTCACATCACCAATCATCCATCATTGGCATCGGGAGATTTTATTCATCCAAACTGGGGCATCTCTTTATCCTACAATAAAAACACTATTTTACCAACAAAAAGGCTAGTTCCTCAACAATAGCGCTACAACTCTAACAAAAGCGCTCAATAGGCTATCCCATAGCGCTCAAACTGCAAATGCACTAAAACCACTACACCATAGTGCTAATTAAGATCAATAGCGCTCAATCAAGCCCTCAATAGCACTTATTAATCAATAGCACCTAAACTTGCATACAATAGCGCTAAAACATCTCACAAGCGCTTAAACAAAGGGGCAATAGCGCCATTGTGACATAGTAGCACTAGTTCATGGAGCAAAAACACCAAAACCATAGTTCCAGCGCTCTTGCTCCGACTCGACTTGGACTCAGCTAAAAATGTATCAAAAAGGCATAAAAATTAAAATTTCAAATTTGTGTACCGCTAGTCCGTAGTCATCTGGGCGCTGGAACCATCGGACTCGCTCAAATCTGTGCTCTACAATCGATATCGGCATCCGTAAGTCTCCATTGGATAAAAGCTTTTTTCTTTGAATAAAGAGTTTATTCATTCATTTAACCTTGACTTTAACTCACAAGGTCATATCAAGCATTTAATGCTTATTCCCTCCCCTCTCAACCTATCTCACATTGACACTTGTCATCCTGGGATTGGGTTGAAAGCCCTCACATGGATTTGAAATCATTCAATCCTGACCCTTGTTGAGATTACTCAATCTCAACCATCCATTGCTCCATTTTTCCTATAAATAGAGCCCATTTCTTCATACTCCAGATCCTGAAAAACTTGTATGTATTTAACCTATAGGCATTTTAGAGAGCATTTAGCATAGCAAACCCATGTATTGTCATTTTGGTTAAAATAAATCATTTTAGCATCAATAGCTTAATATTAGCTTTTCATTTTACATATGGAGCACAATACTACAATCTCAATCCTCCATAAGCATCCATAGTGCAAAAAGCTAATGAGAGCTACACTATTTTGGAACTTGGAGAGGAGAGGAACAAGGGAGAATGAGCTAAGAACATGCTAAGAGGCATTTGGAGATGCCTCATTATCTTTGTTTCATTAGTTAGATATATTAGCATGATTTTAGTGTCTCTCTTGATATGTCTGTTTAGATTAGTTTTTGATTGACTAACATTAACGATTTTCTGGTTTCTTGTGTTGTTTATCTTAGACTAACCTTGTCCATTTTGCAGGGCATCAATACCATTTCCTATAGGTTGTGAAACTCCTAGATATGAAAAATATGATGGACGCACTGATCTCCAAGATCATATATGAGAATTTTGCACAATGAATATGGAGTTTGCATATGAGGATACCTACTTGGTGAGATTATTTCCAAAAAGCTTAAGTGGACTAGCTATGGAATGGTCTCCAAACTTCCACCTGGAATTAGATCATTCGCAAAATTGGTGGATAAGTTTGTTTCACAATACTCTTATAACATTCAACATGAAGTCACAATTCTCGACCTATGTAATACTAAACAAAAGAGTGGAGAACCTTTCATGACCTTTCTACAGAGATGGAGATGGTTAGCTTCACGATATCCTCATACAGTGCCAAAATAGAGGAAAATGGGACATTTCAAGGAAGGTTTATGGTTTGCATCTTAAATTTAGTTTTCAATTCAGCTTCCATTATGTTTTATTGTCTCATTATATGTGTATGCCTTTCCTATTTACCACATTTTTAGCATCACACCTCATTATCAAGATTTTCTCCCTCATCTTCTCTATGGGATGGCTACTGTGAATCCTTCTCCTTCTCAAGCTTTGCCTCTATGTTTATTTCTATTTGAATTGTATCATGATGCAACTCTTGAGAAGAGGGCTCTGTGGAGGAAGGTAATTGGGCTTCTCCTTGAAGAGTTAGAGTCTGTGAAACATTAGGGGTATGATAAGAAGGGTCTTCAAATTGGTTCTATGAAGGCTCTATAATTGATTGCTTCCTTTTGATGAGCTATGGGACTAGGTCCTCTTCTTCTTCTTCTTTAGATCAATCCCTTAAGATATTGATAGGAGGGACTCCTTTGTGATTGCTAAATATCTTAAATACCTTTGTACCCCGATCCAAAGGAGCCCTGACCTCTTCCTTTTCTTTTTCTTTCACCATTCCTAACCTATTTCTTTGATAAATTGAGGAAGTGGTAGGTCCTAAAGGAGTAATAGGTTGCTCTTTTCTTTGACCAGATTGAGGAGGATTGGAAGAGGAAGATGCAACTAGTTTTGTGCTTTTCTTTTTCATTTACTAATGCACGTTTGAAGGGAGTTGCTCCACATATGGCCTAACATTACCTGTTGATTTCTTGGGAGGAGAGCGCTCGTTTGAAAAGGAGACCCTGTAATGGAGAAAATTTGATACCTCAAGGATGATGAATCCTAAAGAACAAATCAACCCTCTAATACCTCACTCGAACTGGTGCTAAGGGTGAGCTAGGGGATGAAAATAACAAGTTGGACCAACAAAACGCAACCCTAGGCTCTCAGACATCTCTGGCAAGCCTTTTTATAGAGGATGAGGATGCAGGTACACCAGTGCAACATACTGTCATCCTATACAGATGAGGTACAAAACCCATACATAGACTACCAAACGTGGGGGTAATACAACAAGAACACAAAAAACAATGAAACTAAAATATAGATGCAAAATACAAAATGACTAACATAAAATAAAGGGAAGAGATGGAAAGAACTCACAACTGGTCCACAATTGGAGCCTACTGCAGTAAAATAGTTCTCCCACAATTATAAACCTGCACACAAGAAATAAGGGAAAATGTTGGGGTTGTGTTAAATGGAGTTTGCCTAAGTCAGACCCCTATTTTGGTGTTTTCACTACCATGAACAACCCAAATAAAGCCATGGGGAAATATGTATTGATAAAGATAATATAAAAATGACAATAGATTTGAAATAAATGAATGTAAATGAGAAACAAATCAAGGAAAAGAAAAGGCAACTCTCCTTCTAAGATTCGTGAAGATGGTGCTATGAGTCTCTCGAAGGATTCCAACAATTGTGGATTGTAGAGTGCTGGAAAATTTGTGATTATTACTCAAGAAAAACCACTAATATATCCAACCTGCAAGAAGTAATCTCAAGATGCCAAAAGGATACCAAAAATATCTTCAAATGGGAGAAATATAGGCCCTAGACCAAAAAGCAAAGTTGGTGGGTGCATGCAGGGGCATTATGATTCCTTCCAGGCGCAGGCGTAACGCTCAAATGGCCACTTGTGAACTGTCACATTCATGAGATGCTACACTAACTCATTTGGGTGCATTTTCCGACGAACTATGGGATTTCTTTCATTTTGTCGGATCTTAGGAGGCAAGTTGTGTCAAATTTATTTATTTTTTAAAATCTTGCCCGATGTTCGTCGGAATTCTGACGAAACCAATTGTCATCAGAATCTCGCCCGACGTTCGTCGGATCTTAGGAGGCAATTTGTGTCAAATTTGTTTGTTTTTTTAAATCTTGCCCGACATTTGTCGGAATTATGATGAAACCAACTATCATCAGAATCTTGCCTGACGTTCGTCGGAATTTTGATGAAAAACAGAAAAGTGAAAAAGTAAAAAAAGAAAACCCTTAGGGTTAGTCAAGTAAATAAGATAAAAGATTGCCCAAATAGTGTTTTCTGTACTTGCGACATCATTTTTCTTGGTTTGTGAAGGTTATAGACCGAATTTTCTATAGCTCAATTTTTTTGCCTGTGAAGAAAAATCATGTCAGATAATATGAGTGAAGAACAAAATAAGGATATAATTTCTCGATTGTGGTCTATCTTGAAAAGAAAAGGTGATGGGAAATGTTATTATCCCTGCAAAAATTGCAAGGGCTTAAAGACTGGAAGACTTTTAATCGCAACAACTGAAAAACATTGTAGGCAGCATGGTCATATTGAAGGAGGCATGTTTATCGTCCATTGGTAAGTTGTTCATTATATGTGTTTATATTGATTGCATTTGTAAATGTTTATATCATTTTAACAATTTATATACATAAAAAATCACTTGTTAATGAGATTATGATCATGGTTTATTTATGTTGATCATTTTTATATAGGTGGGGCGCTCTAGGGCACATGATATGGACTACCACGACCCGGAGAATGTGGTTTTCCAAGTGGAGGAACATGGAGGTGTGAATATCGAAGCTGAAGCTAATGATCCTATGGAAGAAGATGATCATGCACCAGAAAACACAATTGAAGATGATGGTACAAATACATTGATCCATGACACATTTAGTACAGGCGCAACTGATCATGATGATCAAGATGATTTTGATGGTGTTCATGATTTACCTGTACTTGAGAAGGCATATGAGCCCCTTTACGAAGGCTCCCAAACAACTCTTCTATTTTTTGTATTGTTGTTGGTGAACTTGTATTTTATGAATGGTTTATCCAACATAACAATCTCATGTATGTTAAGGTATGTCAAATATGTCATCTTTTTTCATCTATTTTTGTTGTTATTTCATCACTAGTAAATAAAAGGTGAAATATGTACCATTAATATTCTTGAATCTTTATATTAACAAATTATTTTTTTCGTTCTAGATTGATAGGTGATTTTTGTTACCACCATCAAATATTCTACCTCTCTCATATCAAGAATTATCTGCCATTATGAAAGATATTGGAATGGAGTGTCAAGTAATAGATGCATGTCCCAATGATCATATTATATATCATAAACAACATCAATTTGCAACAGAATGCCCCGAATGTCAAATCAGTAGATAACGAACAGATCAACTAACAAAAAATGTGTCTCGCAAGGTTCTTCGTTATATTCTCATTATTCCATGTTTGCAATGATTATTTAGGTGCGAAAGCTTGGCGCAATTTATGGATTACCATGCATGCAATAGAAGTCAAGATGACATTCTTCAAATGTCTGTGGATGGTTATGATTTTGTGGACATAGAGGAAAAATGGCCACACTTTAAAGAATAACCTCGTAATCTCAAGCTTTCATTGGCAGCAGATGGTGTCAATCCATTTGGAGAGCTAAGAACTATTTACTCAGTGTGGCCTATTTTTGTTATCAACAATAACATTCCTCCATGGATGTCAATAAAGAGGGAGCACATAATGTTGGCAATGATTGTTCTAGGTATTTTTTTTTCATTTAATAGTCATGTACATTAAATTTTATATATATATATATATATATATATATATAAAAGTTGAATGAATAAAAAAATTACATAATTATTATAACCATTTTACTGCAATATATATATATATATATATATATTGCAGTAAAATGGTTATAATAATTATGTAATTTTTTTATTCATTCAACTAGGTAAGTACCAAGTTAAAGATATGAATGTATATATCGAGCCTCTTATCGACGAGTTGCTGGAATTATAGAATGGTGTCACTATGTATGACGTCTCTAGACCAATAGGACAAAGACAATTTCAATTCCATGCAATGCTTGTATGGACAATTCATGATGCCCCAAGGCTAACACATTTTTATGGTATGTTATAATGTTCAACTTGCGTACTTTAATAATGTTTAATTTTTTAAAGTATAAATCATGCATTTTTTTAAAAACCCATTCAATATATATAGTTATAAAATTTAAAATATTTAATCAATTGTACATGATCTTGCAAGTCTTCAAACAAAGGGAAAATTTGCATGTCCAATTTGTGGTCCAAAGATGAAATCTCATCATTAAACACGATTAGGAAAGCAGGTGTTTGATGAGTATAGGCACTTCCTCCACAAAAATCATAAGTATCAAACTACTAAAAAATATCTTTTCAATGGGAAAGAAGAGACTACATCAAAACCACGAAGAATGACACCTCGCCTATGGAAGTTGGAATATAATAGAATTCATCATCAAGGTAATGTCATTCAATCTAATTGTTTATCTATCATATATGATATGTTTTGAATTTATATTTTTATATTTTGTTTTGTTTACTCATGTTGTAATTGATGATGATTGTTATTGTTAACGTTTTAAACTTATATGCTTCATGAAGGTTGTCAAGGCATTAATTACCACCTTCCAAAGGGACTAAAAAGTTATCCCAGACAATTTAGTAGGCTGCCCTACTATGAGAAGCTACAAATTGTGCATTTGTTTGATACTATGCATATTGCAAAGAATGTAACAGAGACTTTATAAAAAATATTGGATGCAAGGTGCGACAAAGAAAAAATTGCCAAAATTTGTAGTCATTCAGGAATCCAATCATGCAATAAAAAATGGCATTCAATTAAATAGCAACGGAGATCAAATTAATATAAGTGCCCTTCCTTGGTTATTAATGGAGCAACAAATTAATGCTATAAAAGAGGTCATACGAAAAAATCTGTTTTCCCACAAGATTTGCTGCGAACATAAACAATCTCATAACAAATAAAAGTGAATTTAGGCTAGGGATGAAAATGCATGATTGACATACCTTCATTAAGGTAATTCATGTTCTTGTATATTTTCTATATATTCGTCTATTACATGTACTTTTCATTGTATTATGTTTAGTACTAGTTTTGGAAAAACAATGAAAATATCATTTTATAATTGTTGCAGTACGTTCTACCTCTATCTCTCCCATACCACTTCAACAATAATGTCAAGCAAGTTATATATGATCTTGGAAAATACATGAGGTAAGTAGTGTTATTTGTTCAATTTGTTGTATAGATATTATATTTTCCATCTGTTTTACTTGTTATATAATATATTATATATTATTTTATTAATTCTCGTTAATATATTTGCGTCTTGGATCACTTGTAGATGGTTGTCATCTAAAGAAATCCATAAAGAAGATATAAAATATTGGAAGACAAAAATTCCTCATCTAATGTGTGAAATGCAAAAGTGTCTACCTTTGACATTTTTCAATGCACAAGAACTCTACCTCATACACCAAGTTGAGGAGTTTGAATTGTGTGGACCTATACACACAAGGTCAATGTGGATGGTTGAGAGGCACTTGAAATTTTTGAATGCTTTGGTTTGACAAAGAGAAAATCCTGAGGGTTCTATGGTGGAGGGATATATGGTATACCGGACTATGGTATACATTACTGAATATCTTCCTAAGTTTGCGACAAAGATCCATGTAGATCCCATTTGGGATCCCAACTCCCTTAACAAATTCGATGGGGAGTAACTGATGGGGAAAGGTAGATTGAGGAAAGTGAGAGGTAATTATTGGATGTTCATAGACATTAATCTAAATACATTTTACATTTGGTTTTTATATATACTGTAGTTAATTAATTCTTAATCTTCAATATACATCAGTTGTAAATTTCTAGTTATTTTTTTTACAATTGCTTGAGAGTGGGATGCACTACATTTGTTTGTCGCAAACAATCTTGATTGGATGACTGTATGGATTGAACGATGTCAACAATTTGGTCATGCATTAACATGGGAAGGTGTGGCTTCATTGGTTAAAGAAGATCATCGTAATGGAGATTCCAATGTTACACCAAGAGAAATTGATTTGGCATATAGTTTAAGAGATAAACAAGTATGTATAAATATATTAATCACCCATATTATTTAATTTTTTTTCAATTGTAATGATGTATATATATGTTATTTTTTGTATACATTCGACCAAGAATAAATATGTTTATCAACTAGCGATGCAATAATTTTTACATGTTTGACATATTGCAGGTGAAACACCACAAGGCTATGTGGTGCAATGGTCATAAATTTCGCATCAAAAAGTTGGATGACACGAAGAAATCTTGTGATTCTAGGATAACTGCAGTATTTCAAGTGACTAATATTTCATCTAGAAGCGACATACATCCTCAAGTCTCAGAAAATCGATACTATGAGATTTTGGATGATATACTTGAGTGTGACTTTGGGTCCTTTAAATTAGCTATTTTCGTCGTCCAATGGTACAGGCTATGATTGAATGAAAATGATCCTGAAAGAATTGTTATTGAACATGATAATGGATTTACAATGGTCAATACAAGGTCATTTGAGTGAGCTGGAAATGAGCCCTATGTTCTTCCAAGCCAATGTGAGCAGGTATTTTACTCAGAGGTTCCACATAAACCGGGTTTGTCATTGGTTGTTAGGCATGATCCTAGAGAAAGGCCTGTAAAGTATAATCTCATGGAAGAAGAAGATAAAAAAGAACTAGAAGATGATGTACATGATGATCAGGATCAACAGTTAGTTGATGATGTGCCCGACAAAGATGTCGAAGAAGAGGAACAAGATCACGATGATGTAGGAGTTAATGTTAATGAAGATGATGATGATGATATCAATGATGATGATGAGGATGATGATGATGATGATGATGATGATGATGATGATGATGATGATGATGATGATGATGATGATGATGATGATGACCAATAATCCTTAAAATGTCAATTCTAGATCGGAAGATACAGACAAAGAGTTGGATGAAGAAGAAGATCAATGACATTATTTAAATGTATGATGCATGTGATTAGTATATTATCTATTTGATATTGATTTCTTGATATTTTTTGGTGAAATCTAAATGTTGTGATTATGTGGGAGGACTTGTTTGTAATTATGTGAGAGGACTTGTACTTTGTGATTATCTTTACATGTATCTTTACATGTGAAGTCATTTATACTTTTACTTTACAAATATTTGCATCATATTGTGTTCCCTATTAAGATATTTATGGAAAATTTAATGGATGAATCCTTTTAATGGTTTGTTATGTAATAACATAATGATTCCTATTATGATGTATAAATCACCTGATACTATTTTGTATCTATGCTCTTAATCTAATTCGAGGAGTTGATGTTTTCCAATCTCGATATTTTAACAAGTCTATAATATTTGCATGAGCTATTGTAGATAATACCTTAGGTAATGTGTGTTGTATTAAAGGATCATTAAGAAGTGTTGTAGATAATACCAACACTACCCATGTTTACCCTTTTCATGTGTTTTGTGGCATACACACAAAACACTTTACATACATTTCACCCTCCTATTAAATAGTGAATTTCATAGTTTAGTACATATACTTTCCTAGTTTTTCTACTCCATTAGTGACTCCCAAAAGCACCCAAACCTCAAAATTTTAATACATATATAGGTTTTGCTACTTTTTTTGGCCACTTATAGTGCCTCAATCACTTTGCCTCAAAATGTTAATACATATATAGGTTAGACTATGTTGGTTCCCAAATCAACAGATCCTTAAGCCTAGAGAGATAGCCAATAACTCATGAACAGACTCAAAATTGGACTTGGCCAATGAACAAGATTCAGCATGGAAGTTGCAATCTTCTATTCTTCACGCTCTGCAAGACCTAGGTGGGTTTACCTATAGCATTGTGGTCCATATAGTGACTCTATGCTAACTAACAATGTATTATTTAGCAGATGTTCTCAATTAAAATATACCAAGGAAAAGCCTAACATACTATAAATTTTGGCTTGAACCTTAGTTTTTATCACTCTTGCTTGTATTGAAAGCCGACTCTAATCTACTTCTACTTCTAATACAAAAAAAATAAAAACTGAATATAAAAGGTGAAATAAGGATGTAAATATGATCCTCAAACCTCATGAAAGTATGATTAGTGCCTATTTTAAGGGAAAACAGAGTCAAATCACAGTCCTAGCGACAAACAAAATAACATTATCAGCATCAAAGTTCAATGCTAAACACTTAAGACTTTCTTAAAGTGCTTAGATTAAGAATACATTCATAACCTCCCCACGCTCTCTTAGAATCTATTGCAGTATTCAAGACATAATTTAATTCATTTAGCTTGAAATGAAACCCATCAAAGAATACACATTCCCCATTAGAGAAGACAAATTGGATATATCATTAACACAACAATTCATACAACACATTACAAAAGGTATGTGCAAGCAGATGAATATTTCCTTTTATTTATTTTCAAGATAAAACTAATACATTCATGAAAATGTTACAATGGATCACCAAAACTGCAAAAGATTGTCTGTTGTTGTATTAAAGTTTTCTCTAATGCATACATATCAAAAGTTTTTTTTGGAATCATCCTTGCTTCTTGGCCCTGAATTCTCTTTTATAATACAAGGGAGAAAAACAAGCCTTGAGCCAAAGAAGCCACATGTCAAAATTCAAAATTACAAAATTGACCTAAAGCCCAAGTCCTTGATTTCTGCGCGCAGCCTACATTGAATGATGGTGGCTGAAAGGCATCATCCTAGGAGCTTGGTCTATGGTCCTGCATAAGACGTCTTTATATTTGTACTTCCTATCTGTTGGCATATGTGCAGATTTTTATGACATGATGGTGTATGTTGTCATTGATGTCAATATGCTGAAGTATGAACCGGTAAATTGAAGTAAGCTAACTGGCAAGAGAACCGGTATGATGGTATGAACCGGTATATGTGAAAAGGTGAACCGGTATGTTGGAATGTGAACCGGTATATGTAAATTTTGTATCAGGGTTTCATTTGATATGACTACCGGTTGGTAGTCTCAGCTTCAAAGTTTCTAGTTGATGCATTCCAAGTCTGTGTGATTCGACCGACAACATCCTGTGATGAGTTAGCATTGAAATGAAGATCAGATTGTGTTGCCACATCAGCCTTGTGCATGTGAAGAATATCCTTGAGGATCTTGCATGAAGAAGATTGATTCTATCCACCTCGGGAATGAGCAAAATCTTAGTAAACGATGGAGAGCGCGTGATGGGTTATCGACTTCCAAAAGCGGCAAAGAACGAACGATGCAGAATGTCTTGAGTTCAAGATTGTTTTACCCTATGTAATGTGATTAAATGGTCAGGATTGGACCAACTGTATTGTTAACCTAGATGCTTAGGGTATTAGGTTTTGGCTACCGACCTAATTGTTGTCTATAAGGTCGATGATGGTTTTCATTTGAGATTGTTGGCAAATGTTATGTGTGTATCCAAGTGAAGAGATACTTGATTCTTTCCAGACCAGAGAAGTGAGTAGATACTTGCAAAGTGTAATTGCAGATGTAAAGGAACTGAAGTGGATCTACCTTGGCATTAAGTGTTTTTATTAGATTAGTGTATTGCCTGTTGACTTCTAACCATTTCAGCAGTTGGAAAATCCCTTTACCAGGTAGCTTTAACAGGCTTTTTGTAAATCCTTTAACAGGGTGACTCAAAATCATTGAGTTCTTCAAATCCTCTTGCGAGGTAACCTTTAACAAGGTTTTAACCTTTAATCGGGTATTTAGCCATCCCTTAACTAGGTGATCCCTAGCGGGATCGGTTCCTAGAAGAACTTGTTGTAAAGTCTTTAACCTAACTAGGCTCCTAACAGAGCGGACTTCAGAAGAGTTCAATAACAACTTGTGGGTATTCATCCTCACCGTGGTTTTTCCCAATTGGGTTTCCACGTGAAAAATCAATGTGTCATGTGTGATGCTTTTTCATGTGATGTTTTAGTGTTTTCTGTTAAGCGGTAATGCATGTTGATCCAATGGTCATTATATTTATGATGTATTACTTGTTTAAGCATATGGGTGAAGTGAAAATAAGATATTAGGTTTTAAGCATATGGGTGAAGTGGAAATGAGATATTAGGTTTTGTGAAGATATAAGTGTTACCATTTTATGACCTTTACAGTCACTGTGTTTTACCAGTATTGCTTTGATTTAGATCGGTGATGTTGTTTAAAGATGTTAAAGAAGTTTTTATCTATATTGATTCACCCTCCCCCCTCTCAGTATTTGTTGAGTATTTATTGTTCATCATTATTCATCAATTGATATTAGAGCATCCTCCAGGTCCTCTGTGTTATAAGATTAACCGCTTGAGGAAAAGATCCTATTCTAATGATGAAGAGGGAAGGTCCTAAGTTCAACAGAGATAACTTTAAGATATGGAAGGACAGAATGAAGATATACATTAAAAGCATGGGTGCTCAACACTGGAACTATGTTGAGAATACTTATGTTGTCCCTATCAGTACTCTCACCAATAATCAAAGAACGAAAATTCAGGAGAATGGGCAAGTCATGGAAGCTCTTATCAGCAGTCTATCTGATATTGATTTTATAGATGTTCAAGACAAAGACAATCCTAAAGATGTATGGGATACTTTGGAGTCTATCTATGGCGATGATGAGCATGTGAAGCAGGCTAAGGAAGAAAGCCTTAGAGGAAAATTTGAAGATATGTGAATGGTTGAAGGAGAGACCATTCAACAATATGGGATAAGAATTAAAACTGTTGTTGGAGACATCAAGAGTGCAAGAGGTACAATGGATGATTCCACCATTTTTAGCAAAGTTTTGAGAACCTTATTACCGGTCTATGCAATAAGAGTTGCCGCTATTTAGGAGTTGAGATCTATTGACAAGACAAAGGTGTCCCTTGATTCTATTATTGCTAGGTTGACTACATATGAGCTAAACAGTTGTGATGGTAGTGTTCAAAAGACTGATTCAGCCTTTAGAGCATCTGTTTCACTATCTAGAAAGGGTAAAGAAGGTAGTACCAGTTGTGAGCCTAGAAAAAGTAGAGATATGGATGATGAGGAGATCCTGATGGAATTTGAAGCTCTTTTGGCCAAGAGACTTCCTAAGGGAACTGGAAAATACAGAGGTAAGCTCCCTTTGAAATGTTTTTCTTGTAATAGGATAGGGCACATTGCTATCAACTGTCCCAATAGTGATAATAAGGACAAACCAGAGAAGTTCAAAATTCAAAGGAGAAAATAGGAGAAACTGTCTTGTTGTAGTTGATGAAGGTGTCATTGATGATGAATCAAAAGATGAAGAAAGTGAAGACATAGTGTTTGTAGCCATTAAGGAAGATGTTTCAAACAAGAAGGCTCTTGTTTCTTGATTTGATAATTCTAATGAGTGGATTATTGACAGTGGTTGTTCTCACCACACGACTGGTGACTAGAGAAAGTTTTTGTCTCTAGAAGAGTATGATGGTGGTGTAGTCTGATTTGGTAATGATGCACCATGTATGGTAAAAGGCAAAGGGTCCATCTCTCTAAATGGAAAAAGTAGTGCTGATAATGTGTATTGGGTAGAAGGTCTCAGGCATAACCTTTTGAGTGTTGCCTTGCTGTATGATAAAGGACTCACTCTAGAATTCAAAGATGGAGTATGCAAAATAAAAGGAAAGAGTGGTGAACTGATGGCCACCGATATGCAAACCAAAGGTAACTTATTTTATTTGAATACAAATATTAGTCAATGTCTAATGGCTAAGTTTGATGACAGTTTGGTGATGATGTTTACCGATTAGTGTAGTCTTTGTTGTTTAAAGTTGTTAAAGAAGTTTTTGTCTATACTGATTCACCCCCCCCCCTCTCAGTATCTGTTGAGTATTTACTGTTCATCATTATTCATCACTATCTACTCTTGTCAGGATTAAAAGTGCAATATGGTATGCGATGGTAGATACCTTAGAGATTGGTCCCTGCTAGCTTAGCGCTCAAATTATTCTCCCAAAATAGATATCCTCCATAAAAATTTTAGGGGTAGCAAAAATGGAAGGTAGTGACTAGTCCTCTTCAAGATTCTCTTCTTCCAAGGAGCAATATTTTTTATGCGATGCTTCAATTTCATCAGTTGGCCAAGAAAAACCCCTCAAGCTATGTAACTTGTTCATAGCTTCCTTTGTTTTGTGGGTGGGCACAACTGCAACTCCTAAGGAAAATTTATGATACATTTGTTCAACCTCCATGATTTTATGAACAATATTAAAAAAAGTATCACTTTGATTTGGGTCTCCCTCCAAAGATATCAAAACTGCATTTATTGGTTCTTGAAAGCCTTGCTTCCATTCCTCTAGGCTTTTTATCTGACCCTCATCTATCAAAATTGTAGGAATATGCCACTTTTGGAGTCCTTGGAAAGAATCAATCATTCCCATTAGTGATTTTCTTTCCTCCTCTATGTTGGGCAACTCTTTAATCAATAAATTATAACTCTTCCAGGTTGCCCCTACACTTTGAGGTGGTTGGGCCACATTCTTTACTACCAACATGACCTCCTTCAGGCTTTGACTACTTGGCAGCCATGTAGCTCTAATTGGTTGAAAGAATGAAAGAAATTCATCCATCTGACTCAAGAGCTTAGATGTCAAAGAATACGAAGTATGAACTTCATTTAATTTATCAATTATTTTATTTGAAATCCTCAAAATTGAATCTTTCCTGATTTTAAAATAATTGTTTTTAGCATCATCTTTGATCCTTTGCATTTCTTTATTCATTTTTTCAAGCTCCTCGAGTCTAATCCCTCCAAAAGAATCAGCTAATAACATCTTTATTTGTTCCTTTAATGCAATGTTCTCAATAAATAATTCATTATACTTTGCATTCAAAGCAACATGCATATCCTTTAATTGTACATATTTTTGCTCCAGATCCTCTACTACAAGCTGAGCAAACTGGATTGCATGCTTGGAAATCACCACAACCTCTGAAGTAGTAGTATCCTCAAGGGTCCTTACAATAACATCCCCTATTTTTTGTTGTACCCCCTTTAAAACTATGGGGTTTTGAGTGCTAGGAGCCTTTGAGCTTATGCCGACCCTGGAGCCATGTTCTCCAAACTCTCTTGCAAAATTGGGATCCTTCTATCACATGATCTTATCTAGCAAAAATATTCTTTCAAAATTCCACCCAGGGTCCAAGAGAATTCCACTGTTCATCACCATCTCGCTACCCTCTTGATGGGTGTAATTAAAGTTATCCTTGTCAAAATTGTTGATTTCTTCATCAAACATACTCTTCAATTTCTCTCTTAGCCAAAATGATCTAAACTCAGGGGTGTTAACAAAATTATCATCTGCCATAAATTTCTTTGAAGCAACAATCCTTTCATCGTTCGCTTCCTCTATAGGAATTGTGCTTGGGATGGTAGTCGTGTCTAGATCATTAAAGACTTCAGCATTTGCATCATCCTGAAATGTATCTCTTGGAGAAGAAGGTGGCGGCACAGAATTATCAAAATCTTCTTGAACATCTACAAAATTGGATATCTTGGCTTTTCCCTTTTCAATCTTCCTGACCTGCTCAGAAGGCACCTTCTTATCATTTTGCACACCTCCTTTAGAGGACTCTACAGATGCTTCCACAACTGTCTAAGCCTTGGGAGATGGATCTTGACTTTTCTTTATATTTTTACTCCTTTATCCCTGGCTTCTCTTCGTTGTAATTCATCCTTAATTATGTCATCTTCCTTTCTTAGCATGAAAGAGATTCTAGCAAAATCATCTCAAAAATGCTGGAAGGAACCTATAAAATTGGGGTCCTCTTGTTTCCTATCTCTTTCAGATTTGTTCATGAGGTCCCACTTCTTCCTTCTCTACTCAGCCTCACGAGAAAGGACATTTCTAATTAAGTCTTCCCTTTCTACAAAATAATGAAAATACCCCTTCTCTTTCAATTTGTTTACTCTGATATCCTTTATACACCCCTCAGGGTCAAAATGCCTCACCTAAGCAACTCTTAATCTGTGATTTTTTACCAAAAAATTCTGCACCTTTTCTAATGCATCACAACCCACAGTGAATTCATTGAATACAGTTACCTTGAGGAGGATCTTTCCCTTTCCATCCGTTTTGATTTTCTCCTTTTCCATCCACGTCATTTGTCAAATGAATTCTAGGAAAGCCAACCTTGGGGAGATAAAAATTGGTAGAACATGGGGTGCCTACTCACATCCATAAATTTTGATAATTGTACAATTTCCATAGAAGAAGAAATCCCAAAAATTGTGGGTGAATGCACCCTCAAGGTATACCAATCCATCTTCCATGCAACTCCTTATTCTCAGTATCTTAATAATTTCTTTAGGCAGCCTTGGCAACACTACCCGAAGCCTTGTAAAAAATTTCATCACAAAGTGATCAAAGAATACACAATAGTCACCAAATCTAGACCCCTTGTCCCATACCTAAGTCCATCTTTGCACTGGCCATGAGAGACCTGTGTAGGGATAATATGTCCTTATTCTCAACTCTGGGTCCTAGTATGCTCTGTTCTGATAAAAAATCAAATGACAAACCAAAGAATAGTGCATGAATTCTAATTTCACATCTTTATTTTTAGCCTTCATCAGCCCCTCATGAATCTTATCATGAATAACACTTGCAAAATCATACAATTCATTTATTGATGGGTACCAAATATTAATAGCCATCATCATAAAATCAACAGGCAATTTTGTGAGCTCACAATCAAATCCAAGGACCTACCCCAGTGCATAATAAGTTTTAACAAAGTATGGCTTAAAGAAATCAAGCATGAAGGGATCCCTTTCAGATGGCAGGACATAATTGCATGAATCCTTGTAGAGTTTCCTCATGAAATGAGGAAAAAGCTCTTTCCTATACCTGTCCTTCTTATTCTCATAATCTCTCTTCAAGTTGTCCCTATTTATGCTTGTGAGGGCAAACTTATCTAGCCCAAAACATTCAATGATGGACTCAAGAGAGACGTCTAGTAGGACATAGCCTTCTGCGGTCCTAATAGTCTGGCTTGGAATATCATATGCAGTTACCAATTCCCTTATGAGCATTGGTTCCACAAAAACCTTGGGAACCAATTTTCCCAAATTCAACATCCAAGGGTTGCACACTGGGATGTCCTTGTCTTTGTTACCATAGAAAGAATGGAAAAATGTCCCAGCCCCTTTCCTTGATTATGACATCGCTACACCCTGCCTCATTGTCAGTGAAAACATTTATCAGATGATCCTGCATTGTGGATCCTTCAAACAATTCAAGCAGGTCCTGGTGCAGGCTCTTGGTCTGTTTGGTTGGCCTCTTTGCACTCTCCTCCAATTTTTGCTCGACCTCATATTGCAATTCTATAGTGGTCATAGCAAGAACAAGAGGAGTGGGGGGGGGGGGGGGGTGTGTTGATGGTTTCTCCTCCTGCGCTGATGACTCTCCCTTGGATTATTTCTCGAAGCGCTTTGCAGGTTTGGCTAGATCATGGGGGTTTTCTCCCTGTCAGGTTGGGGCTTCCTTAGTAGATGGCTCAATTGTAGTAGGGGATGGGGTTTCAACAGAGGTCACTTCGGCTGAAACCTTTTCTGTGCTCTTCCTCCTCTTTGGAGTGGGTTTTCTTGGTTTAGGAGCGGGAGAAGGCTCATCTGAAGACTCACTGTCAGAAGCAATAGTGGTGGTATTTCAGACTATTTTTCTCTTTCTCTTTGTGGCCTTCTCCTTCAGAGGGGAGCTATCTTCAACCTCTTCAGATGTTTGTGGAACATTTCTAGGTCTTGGTTGCATAGAGGGGGCATTCACAATTTCTTGCATGGGGGCAACCATACCCACAAGCGTAGCCTTAGTAACAAGGATTGATGAGCTTGCTTCAACATGGACAATAGATTTCTCAGTAGGGGAGACCATTTTTAACACTTGAGACTGAGAAACAGTTCGGAAAACAAATACAAGAGTAAAACCTACCGACCCCTAGGGCACACACACAGACAACTCAAAATACCACTGCAACAATTTGATAATGCGCACAAGCAGGACATAATCACTTACCGGTTTGCCTTTTTACTTAACTTGCTTGGAAGGCACGCTAGAATGTTGGAAATCTCTTTTCTTCTCGCTCTAGAATGCTTTGAATTCTCTCTGTATGAAAGGTATGAAAAATGTTATTGAATTCTCATTTTATTACAATTCCATTAATTCATTTATTTTGGATAGAGGTAGTCAGTGGCGCCAATTTTGAATTTCATCTGTTGATCTTTCAATAGAAGGTCAGGATTTCTCGTTGACCTTCCCTGAATAGTGACGTGGAATCCCCTTAAAGTCCCCTTTGTCACTTTAGAAATTTACATTCTCTAAAGGTCCTTCGGCCATCTCAGCCATCTCTGCAAGATAATCCTCTATTGTAGATTTCCCTTGATTTATTTATCTCACGATGTCATTTACCCCTTCTTCTATCCTTGCGAGATAAGCTTTTATGTGTTTTAACTTGGAATCCTTATCCCGCGTTTCTCCTAGCCTTCCGCCTACAAGCCCTTTTCATTTATGTTCCTACTATTTGTGGCATAAGACTTTGAACTAGCTTTGTCTTATCTCACAATACTCATTTTATCCCTGCGGGAATGCGCAAGATAAGATTTCCCTTATTTCCAACTTATAACTCTTATCCTCCGGCCATCTCTGAACAAGAGGAACACATTGCGGGATAACACTTCCTCTTCTTTCCTTGAACACTCTTATCCTGTGGTGCACCTTTGAGTATTACCTGTTGATCTTTCATTCACCTTTGTTGTGGATCTATGCTCCCCGCGGATAAGCCCTTTTACCCTTTTCTTAGTTATTTTCTTATCCTGCAATTCTTTTCTTATCCCCTTGGGAACGTGCGGGATAAGAAAATCATAGCATCCTTCTTTGTTGATTTGTTTCACGTTTCCCTGTAATGCTATTATGGTAACTTGGAGACCTTGCGGGATAATATTTCCTCTTTGTGCCTAAGACAACCCTTATCCCGTAGGCCTCTCACAGTGCTCTTGGATTATTGTAGGATAGGCCTCTACAGCTTGTTTCTTTTAGCCGCTCCTTATCCTGCGTTGCTTCTTTTCTCACCTTACAGTTGTTGCGGAATAAGGATTCCTTTGTAATTCTTTCCTTCTTCTTATCCCGTAGTGCCAGATCATTGATGCAAATGTGTCGTGGGATAAGATACACTCTTTGAAAACTATCATTTCTTTATCCCGTGAGGTTGAAAATCACATTGAAGCACCCAATGGGATAAGGGACAAGGGGCACTTTCTTTGTAAATCTTATCTTGCATGACCGAGTCACTTGGGGTCGACACTTAGGTGATCATTTAGAACACGTGGAAAACCTTATGGGTTAATTTATTGTGTGCAGGGCCTTCCTAGGGAAATAAATGACTCAAAGTGGAATATACTTCAAACTAGCATATATCTTACCCATTGATCTTTCATTCACCTTTGTTGTGGATCTCTGCTCCCCACGGGATAAGCCCTTTTACCCTTTTCTTAGTTATTTTCTTATCCCTTTTACTCTTTTCTTAGTTATTTTCTTATTTTCCTAGGGAAATAAATGACTTGAAGTGACATATACCTTACTCATTGATCTTTCATTCACCTTTTTTTTGGATCTCTTCTCCTCACAGGATAAGCCCTTTTACCCTTTTCTTAGTTATTTTCTTATCCCGCGACTCTATTCTTATCCCTTTGGGAACGCGTGAGATAAGAAAAGCATAACATCCTTCTTTGTTGACTTCTACCGCATTGCCTTGTAATTCTATTATGGTAACTTGGAGACCTTGCGGGAGACAATGTACTCTTTGGAAACTATCATTTCCCTATCCTACGAGCTTGAAAATCACATTGAAACACCTAGCAGGATAAGGGACAAGGGACACTTTCTTTGTAAATATTATCTCGCGTGCCTGAGTCACTTGGGGTTGGCACTTAGGTGATCATTTAGAACATGTGGAAAACCTTATGGGTTAAGTTATCATGCGTAAGTCCTTCCTAGGGAAATAAATGACTCAAGACCCAACGTTTTAACAATACTTAGGAGTATTTTGCATATTAAAATAACCTTTACAAATGGTAATTCCTAACGCAAGGGGCCAGTAATCAAATGACAAAGAACCCTTTCAATCATCACTTAAGATACAAAACCCTACTACCATAAGTCAACAAAAAGAAATAACATAGCCCATGAGAACTAAAAGAAGAACCTAAGACATAGAACCCTTAGGAACCCTAAAACCCTAAATCTCAGGTGACAGGCACTGCATAAAACAAAAAATTTACCATATCCAACACATTGTATTTCCTACTTTTGGTGTTTATCTCAAAGTGGCATATACCTTTGGGATAAAATATAATATTGTTTAAATTACTTGATTTCTTCTACTTTCCTGATTATCCTTTTACTTCTTGTATTGAGTTAAAGAAAACTTTTGTAGCTTCAACCTTTCACTTATGCCAAATACAAAAGCTTTGTGATGACTGACATGCTAGGGGTATCAACAGTAGGATAGAAAAATTAGGATGATGCCCCCTCTAGAGGGTACTCGAGAAAAAAAAATAATGTCATCAAGCACCAATTTGGAGAACTGATTGGTGATTAGGTACACCCGCCTAGGTTCTACAGAGCCTAAAGTGAGGGAGTTAGCAACCTTGAAAGGTTCACTTTATTAGTTGGACAAATCAATTGGAGAGTATCTAATTGAATGAATCCTAATTGAAGCAGATCCCTAGGACATTTTTCTATTTTTTTCACAATAATTGAATGAATCCTAATTGAAGAAGATCTCTAATGCATATAATTAACTAAATGTATCTAAAATGAACTCATCTAATATGAATGGATGAATCTAAGCTAGAGAGAGAGAGAGAGAGAGAGAGAGAGAGAGAGAGAGGGAGAGGGAGAGAAGGAGAGGGAAGGAGAGAGAGACTTGAGAGAGAAAGGGAGTAATAGGTGTATGCTAGAAATATGGTATCAACCTACAAGATGGGAAAACATCTGAAACATACACATGAAACATTGCATTAGAGGTTAGAAATCAACAAAATAAGTTATGGAAACTAAAACTCTCAAAATCATTCCATGCTCCTATATCTCTAAAGATCCTCGAGTTTCAAGGTGGCCCTCACTTGGAAGAGCACTTGATCTCTTGGATGACAACCTAGAGATCGGGATTTGCAAGATTTTAGGATCAAAATGGATGCAACTATGATCCTAATGAATGATTTAGATATGAAACTAGATGATGATATGGTGCAAGATATTGATATGAAGCTAAAACTAACATGAAAATGGTATTAAAATGATATTAAGCTATTATGGAAATGAAGCTAACATGATATTACTAACATGATATGGAAAACATGATATGCAAAACATGATGAATCTAAGCTATGATGCTACTAAATGATCTAAAATGCTATTATCAAAGAGAGAATAATGAAGCTTGATTAAATGATACTATAAATTAGATGCACACAAGACTTGGATATTTGAAGAAGGAATGGACTCTATTCATAGGAAAAATGGGGCAATGGATGGTTGAGATTGAATAATCTCAACAAGGGCTAGGATTGAAAGTTATAAATCCATGTGAGAGATTCAATCCAATCCCAAGTTGACAAATGTCTTGAGAGGAGAGGCAAGAGGCATTAAATGCCTAAGGAGACATGGTGGTTACCTTAGGAGGTAAGGTTATGGTTAGGTTAGTGAATAACCAATGGATAAAGCCTTTACCCAAAGGATAAACTCTTGTGCAAGGGTTAATAAGATAACCATGGTCAAAGCCCTGAGTGCTTGATGAGACCCTTGGGTTAGATGAAGGTTAAGTTAGAGAGAAAGTCTCTAACCATGTGGGAAGGTTGAGTTAAGCATTAATGGTTAGGAAGACTTTGGGGACAAATTTGTAAGAGTCCTTCCAAATTTGGGGAACTCAACAAGTTAGCTTGCTGAAGAAATAAAGTCTTAAATGCATTTAGAAGACTTTCTTCCAAATTTGAGAAGTGACCTCCTCAAATTTAGGGAAAGGACATGATTAGGAGATTAGACATGATTAGGATGGGATTAGGAGGTTTAGAAGAATCTAGAAGGCTCTAGAAGAGGTTTAGGAGGCAAGTGGGAGATGTAGGATTTTGCAAGTGGGTGAGGGAAAATAGGATTTAATTAAAATAAAACTAATTTATTTCAATTGTTGGTTGCAACTTGCATTTGATAGATTTAAATAAATATTCATTTATTTAAATGTGAATTTTTTAATTTTTGCCAGTGGGGGGATTTAATTAAATGTAAATTTAATTAAAATGGCTAGAAGGGGGATTTAATTAAATGGCTTGAAGGGGGGTTTAATTAAATGTAAATTTAATTAAATGGCTTAGATAGAAGAAGGCAAATATTAATCAAATATTTAATTTGATTAATAGGCTAATTGGAAGAATAGGGATATTAATTAAACCATAATTTAATTAATTGAAAGAATTAGGGATAATTAAATGAAGAAAATTCACTTAATTCATTGTGCAACTTTTAGGTGTGAGAGAGAGAGATTGATAATATTCATAATATCTACAAGTCATCCACAAGTTAGTTTATCAATTACAATGTCTAGTCAACTAGGTCCTAAAACCCACACGTTACTCCAAGAGTGGGGACATGAACTACATGTCACCCAACCCACACTATACTTGGTTTAATGAACATCCACAAACTTTTCCTAGCTAGTGCATAGTGAAATACTCTAGTGCATTTATTTGGAACACCCTAGAACAAACTACGAACTAGTCATAGTGAGCATAATGTCAACCTTAACTTTCCTTCTTGATCACCCCCTATAAAATTTGAATAGATTTGTCTTTATGTTTAGCCTTACTTATTTTTCAAACTAAAAGCCTCAAAACAACATAGTGACATAGAACATGGTACAAAATATTGCTTCAATGTACTAATAGGTTGTGAGCAATAGACCTTTGAAAAATATCATAAATAATTTTTAATATAGAAATGTTTAATATCCCATATAATATCCCATACCTTGGCAATGTTTACTTATAATTTCATATAAAAATGTTTAATATCTCATAGGTCAATTTTAATTTTTACATATTATTATAATATCCCATTTAATTATAATTACTGCAAGGCAAAGAAAAAGACTTTGAAAAACTTCATTCCCGCAAGGCAAAGCAGGAGAGGATCAGATTCGCAGACGGTGGTGAATGAAGAGTTCATTCACACGCAGGAGAGGAGATTCACAAAGGAGGAAATTAGTTTACAAGTGAGCAATCACTTAGCTTCATCTTATGTGCATTTCAAATGTAATCAGAATTATTTGTTTCCCTTTTCAATGATCTTCTAGGGTTTTTAGGGACTTGTTCTTGGTATTGCAAGGGTTTATATGCTTTATGAAGGCTTTGAAGAATGTTCTTTGAATGTTAGGATTGTGTTGAGTACTTTTGTATATGGACAATAAATTGAATGTTATGGGAAGACATCGCATGTGATGTGTGAGGCGACCAACACATCTTGTCACTAGGAACCTTAAGCATATTGGAAGATCAAAACTTAGACATGTATTACAATTACATAAAAACAATATTATTATTTAAGTGCTATCAAACGGGGATAGCTCCCTTACATCCCATATGTAGGATACATAGTAGCAGAAATAGAAAAAAACTATTCTAAATAACGAAAAATTGTAGCGATCCTTTCACCAATGTCCACCACATACACAGTCGAAGCCGCACTAAGCCAGTTATCATTTGAGTTCAGGAATCTCCTGAAGGGCCCCAAGTCACGGTTTCTGACACCCACCCGGAACACCTCCCAAGCCTCTACCATGAAATTCTTCTTCCTTTCTCGCATAGCCCTGGCCTCTTGAGCATCCTCTTCCTCCGACTCAGACTCTTCCTCTAGTGGATCCAATATCTAATTTTCCAAATTGAAGTACACGTCTAGAACACTATTCTAGCCGCCCGAATCCAAGTCCAGAATAGCACTTGCTACCGCTTGCCCATCGACTGATCTTACAAAGCCATCGATCATCTGTATGCATGCTTCCTTGGAATCAAGGATGTCAACCATTGGGCACCTGTCCCCACACAAAATAGCCTTGGCCAGAGGCCACAGTGCATCCCAAGTGAGCTCATCGCAATTAAAAAGTCTCATGCATTGCTGCTGAAATGTCTCCTCTGCACATAGGCAACTCAACCCAAAGTAATGGACCATTTTCCCTTAGTTCTCCTCCTACATTCATTTCTCGATCTGCCTTCCTATTTAACCTCAACCTTATGATTTCTTGTCCTTATCAAACATCGAGCTCTGTCTAAAAGAGAAAGAAATCTGATATCCCGTGAAAACCAAATCCATCTTTGGATTTGAAGTGTCCTAATCTGTTGCCACCTTCTCCCAATGTCCCTTCATTCATGGTAATCAAAGCCTTAGTTTCATCTATCATGATCACCTATGTCACTCCAGATCCAAATTTTTGGTTTGGAATCCAAATCAGTACCCTCCCTTAGTCATACCTATTCAATGCCTTCTTTTTTCTGCCTCCATGAGGCTTCATAGTCGTCCACTAGAATTTGTTCCAAATCCTCACTCGAGATTGCCTCGAAAACCTGCTCATCCTTTGTCCTTAAATTTATTCTCATGTTTGCCATGTAATCTTCAGCCATGTTCGCCTCCTTGAAAACATGTCTAACCTCGTAGTTGGGAACTTTATTTAGAGCATCCACAATGTCCCTAAGAATCCTCTGTATTTTCCAATTTGGTGTGGCACCATTCTTAATAGTGTTGATAAGTATCTATGCATCACCTTCTATCAGTATAGAGTTCAAACCCTTCGCTACACATTGTCTGAGTCCTCTAGCAATATAGTAGCTATAGATGATGCTAGGAAAAGGTATATATTGGCCTATAAGATTACTACAAAGCAAGGGTCAGGTGTTGAAACAAACAAAGCCAATATAGACTCGATTAGTTTCTTGCTAAACTAGATGAATCGGCTCTACCAAAGCTCTTATGGATCAAACACAACAAATTTATAAAATAAACCTCTTAGATTTGATTATATAATATCCCATTTATTTATAATTATAATATCCCCATTACATATGTCTATGAAATTGAAATATCCCATATATATTATAAAATGCACATAAGATGAAG
The DNA here is from genome assembly GCF_030272615.1 of Cryptomeria japonica. NCBI lineage: Eukaryota > Viridiplantae > Streptophyta > Pinopsida > Cupressales > Cupressaceae > Cryptomeria > Cryptomeria japonica. The sequence goes on from NC_081407.1 coordinate 864,499,907, forward strand.
TTAAGTGATTGCTCACCTGTAAACTAATTTCCTCCTCCTGCACGCACGAATGAAGTCTTCATTCACCACCGTCTCTAACCCTGCAAATCTCCTCTCCTGCGCATGACAATGGTCTTCTTCTTTGCCTTGTGGGAATGAATTTTTTCGAAGTCTTTTCCTTTACAGAATAATTTGAAATTGAAATTGACCTATGGGATATTATAATTATATGTAAATGGGATATTTCAATTGCATAATTAAATGGGATATTATATGGGTAATTATAATTAAATAGGATATTATATGGGATATTAGAATTATATGTAAAAAATAGAATTGACCTATGGGATATTAACCATTTTTATATGAAATTATAAGTAAACATTGTCAAGGTATGGGATATTATATGGGATATTATACATTTCTATATGTAATTATATGTAAAAATTAAAGTTGACCTATGGGATATTAAACTTTTCTATATGTAATTAGAGAATTTGTGATCTGAATGAACATTGCCAAGCTATGTTGAATATATGTTTTTGCAATATTTGAGCAATATAAGCAATGTCTGAAAAATGTGGTAACATAGACAAGGCAGTGAACTGTCAGAAAAAATTCCTTAAAGAAATGCGATCTCATGGTGATGGAATGCCATGACAATCAAATTACTATGGATTGTCATGGTATTCCATCACCATGAGAACACATTTCTCTGAGACATTTTTTCAAACAGTTTGTTGCCTTGTCTATGCAAGGTAGTGATCCATTTGATTGACTTTCATATAAGATGCAAACTAACATAAGATAACTGAATTAAATATGCATGAACCCGAACCCCTTTGATGAGGATCCTGCACAATCTACATAAAGGCAAGGTGACGATTCTTCTCATGGATCGGAAGGTATAAGTCAATGCACCCTATAGAAACCATTTATTATTTGCTTGCTTTCTCTTTACACCCATCATGGAGTGGTTTAATAATAAGCCAGGTTATAGAAACTATATTTTGTCAAAACTTTGATTTTTTTTCTCACCTAAACCACCTTGACATCCACATGGTATAGCTCGTTCCACTTTGTCTGCCCTCCTATATGCTTTAAGTGACAAGGAAGACTATTTTAATAGAGTTTTTAAAACTCAAAAATTACCAAGAAAACAAACTTGCTTAGTTTTTGAAACCTCCACATTAGCAGCAACTCTAATACAATTATCAAGACTTGAGGTCCTAGTTGGCCTTATTCAAATTTAAATCTCAACATCAACTTTGGGGCTGACTTCTTCATCAACATTACCCTCAATGATGAATTTGGGGAAAAATCATGATCCATTCCTATCAATCCATGCAATGGACCTTTGACAACCCGTCCTCAAATCTATTTGCAGCATTTGCAAAAATCAATAAGATATGGTGAACCATGTATTATAGCTTCTTGTTGTCTCTCTCCATGGAATCCTAAAATTTATTTCCTCTCACAATAACAATCAACCCTCTCCCAAAAATCTCTCTCATTTGATGGAGTGTAGGTACCACCAAATAGGTATTTGTCAGATGTGTCTTCCTCGAGCGAGGGAAATTCGAGAAGAGTAGAGGAAAGCGAGACATGTAGTAGGTCTAAAAGAGGGAGATCAACTAGAGGTCAAAAGATTAGAAGAAAATTCCATAAACACATGGAATTGTTTCTTTCTCAAGGGGGGTCATGTTCTTATGATGACGAGAGCATAGGCAACATCAAGGTGCCCTTGAGGTACAAACATCTACAGAAACAATTGGTACCCAAGGAACTTCCTCCAATAAACACTGATTTTTGTGTTAACGAGAGGATATATCACATATCACGGTCGTCATTACATGGTTTGGGCCTATTTTCCATGGACATCATAAAGGTCTATTACAACAAAGTTGTTGAATTGATGGAGTATGTCAGACCCTATTACAATTACAAAAATTGGATGCAGCCAGTTCGATATACACGAAGTATGCGTAGGTATGAACTATCAAGAAATTATATACAGCTAAAAGATAATGATCAAAGTAAAAGAGTGGCTATGTACATTGATGGAAGGCCAAAAGCAACAGGGAACATTGCAAGTTTTATAAATAGTACACATCTTGAGTCAACTTGTAGGCAACCTAATTGCATATTCGAGGCGCACGAGGGAAACTGTGTATTCGTATGTGCGATAAAATCAATAAGTGAAAGGGAAGATCTACTAATCGATTACAATTTGAATTGCAAAGATTCAAAAAAAGTTACTATTGTGGGGGTGGTGTGTACTTATATATATCATTTAAACCAACCTCCAATTAATGACTCCAATATACCATTTTATTATTAAGTTTTTTTGGTAATTCTATTGGTTTCATTTCGGTACTAACTTTTTATATTTAATTTTTGTCACAACGTGACATTGATCCAACACATAGCATAGATTGGGATGTAGATCCGGGCACTTCTACCGAGTAGGTAAACCTCATTGTAATTGTACAAATTAGATACAAGAAAAATGTTATATTATTATGTTCTTTTCTTTAGGGTTTTAGATTATTTTTTATAGTTACTAATATTCTTGTCACAAACGGATGTTCGGGGAAAGGCACATGCAGGAGTTGAGAACATCAATACAGAGGTGGCCTCACTATTATGCGATGATGGCATCGCATATTCCACAAACCCTACTGAAATGATAAGAAAGACGCAAAAACAAATTAATAAAGAAATCTTAAATTGTTATTCATAGTCCCTCAAACTTATGAGATACAAGAGAGGGTGAAACAATTGAAAGAGAGAGCACAAAACTTGCAAGTAATCAGTCATGAAATCTTTGATTATAACATAAGTTCATTCATGGTTTATATTTTATACTATTTTATGTCATGAACTAAAATATGTACGTGTTATTTTTATAGGAATTTTTGCATCCTCATGAAGTTGGTGCCCATGATCAAGGTACTCCAGGTAGTCTAGGTGATGACCATGTTCTGTGCATACACCAACTCATATTTTTACATGTTCCTGTCCTTCCATTAATGTGTTATTGCTCTTATATTTAATGTATTAATCTTTAGGTGTTGTCCATGTTCTCATGCATTCACCACCTCATCCGACCCCATCATCAACACCTATATTGCCGACTGCAATGTAGGCAACACACAACATGCAGTCATCGAGTACTGCACCGAGCTGTGTAACAGGACATGCACCTAGAGATGTGGAGGCCACTAGTGGTGATATTTTAGCAACATTTCCTAGATCTTCCCGTATTACTAGTATGAGAATGTTGTCGGTCATATTTGTGGTGACCGATGATCTTGTTCCCATAAAGACAGAGAAGGTTCCAATTACTTTAAAATAATTATTATATATATAGTCCAATTGTAATTTACTTATTGATCACTCATTTTGGACTAATGATCCCATGATTTTTTGCAGGCAATGATGTTTTTTTATAAACATCTAAATGATATTACATTGGATATCTTCGAGCCCATCATACATACATGGTGGAATGCCAAAAATCAACAATTAAAAGATAAACTCATAAACTGTTTTGTTGTGTTGTTCGGAAATGACACATTCAACAAAAACAAGGTCCTTCAGAAAGATGACACATATCTAAAGTATGTGAGGGACCAATATAGGACACATTTAGAGAAGAACAGAAAGTACGAGCATCTCCCCATGATTCCAAAGAGGGAGTGGAAGGACCTGGTTTCAAATGGAAAGGAGAAAGCTGAAAAGAGAAAATGGCATACACCACTGGGCGAAGGAAGGTATGTGATACTATTAACAATGTAATTATGTACTAATTACTCTTTATATTTACATAATCTAACATATTTCAAACTTTTCATAGGCTGCCCGACACATCGAAGGCAACTAAGGCAAGACTAGAAAATCACAAGCAACACAAACTTGACTCTGGTGGTTATATGAAAGTTGTCTCACGAATGTAAGTATCAATAAATAAAATATCGCATCGAAATAATAAATTGCAAACATTTTTTTTAATCAAACAATAGAAGCAAAATTCATGATATTAAGCAAAAATGCAGGGCTCTGAATTCAATAGAGCACCCATGGAAGATGACATGAAAATTGCCTTCCAGCAAGGCTATGGAGCCATGGTTGAATGCTTAAGAGAATTGAATGGGAAAACGCAAGATTCTGATGCATCTGTCACACAGGTAAATAAGCTAAATGAAAATTATTTAAAATTGAATACTTGAGCAATAATCTATTTGATGTTACTTTCCAACATAAAGTGACTATATTTGTTTTAAATAAGCAAACAATGATAACAATGCACATGGCATTGGAATGCAACCTGCACATGATGAAGTTTGTGGTGTGCAACCTAGTATTGGAGGTATTTCTGTGTTATACAATTTTTTTATGTAATTATTAATACAATTAAACATCTTTAATTGAAATTGGTGTAGTAATTAATGTAACCTTTTTTGTTTTTATTTAAGAGCATGTAGAGCGTGGTGAACAAGTGGAGCATGATCAGGGTAGATAACATCAAGAACGTGATGTGCCCCCATCAGGTAAAGAGGACCATTGTTATTCCTTTAAACGAATTTAATTGCAATTGGTGTATTGATTAATGTAACCTTTCATGTGTGTTTCAACTCCAGAGGATTTAGAGGGTGTTCAACATGTTGAGGATGACGCTAGACAAAATGACCAGGAAGATGATGTGGCCCCATCAGGTAAAGAGCACCCTTGTAATGTTCTTTTAATTAATGAAATACTTGTAACAATAATAAAAAATCTTCTGAATTTAACCCATTTCTTTATTATTGCAGTGGACCCCCCTTTTCCTAGGCATCCTCATCGTGAGTACAGGACTAGGCATACATTAAGATCATGATTAGAGGGCACAACAACTAAAGAGGGAGAAAATGATGAAGAAAACGATGCTCCACTTACTCTTTACTTAGCTTCAAAAAAAATAAAAAATGATTGTAATCATATTATTTGTTAATGAATGAATTTTATGTGTTAATGAATGTAATTATGTGTTAATGAATGTTAATGAATGATATGTGTTAATGAATGTTGATGAATGTTACGTGTTAACGAATGTTAATGAATGCTATGTGTTAATGAATGTTATGTGATAATGAATGAATATTATATTTTATTAATGGATGAAAGAATGAATGAATGTTATGTGTTAACAGGGAATTTAGAGTGATGTTAGGGGAGGGGGAGGGCCAAATGATCTTCCACCTTCACTTGGTTGGCCCTATTAAGTAGAGAATATTAAACTATTCTTGAAACAAAGAGAAGCTCAATAAGGTAACACACTTTTCAATATTTCAATATGCTCCACTATTAATCTTATTTAATAATATGTATTGAATCTTAATTGCAGGGTCCAACAGAGCCAACACGAACAACAACACAAGAAGTTACTTAGTGGAGACCATCAAAGGTAAGGTCCTTGATTAAGATTTTATTGTTTATATTCATATTGTTGATTACAGAAAATAGATTTTGTTGTTAATATTCATATTGTTGATTACATAGGAAAATATTCATTTAACTTTTTAAAAGGGCAATCACCAAATACACCAAATAGTTGTCTAAGCCTGAGATCAAAGATTAGCAATTAGGAGTCACCAAATACACCAAATAATTCTCTAAACAAGGGCTAGAACCCACTATGAAATATAGTTTACACTTGTCCTTGAACTGAGAACTTCAACATTTTAATGGACTACATAGGGCACTGCCTTAAAAAATGAGCCGACTTCACATGAATTGGTCTAAGGTAGAAATAATGGTAAAAGGAACATTTAAGCTTTTAAATTCAACTTTAACTTGAGGGTGATGGAACCAATGGTGGGACAAGTGAAACCATCATGCACCTTAATCAAGACTTCAGATTTATCATAATTGTGTCGATATAATACATATGTGAAAAGATATTCTTTTGTATTCATATTAACCATACGTAGTGGATCAATAAGCACCCTACATGTGGGTTTATCAGTAGTTATAGCAGTAATGTATATTGGTCCATCAGGTGTATGCTTTGAGTTAGCACTTTGGGTAAAGGTGATATTAGGTTCAATCTTAGGTTTTAGTCTATCTTGTTTAGGAACTGGTTCCATCACGTTCACTAGATGTTCAACTCAGTTGGTAACTCCAAGGGTCACCTTTTCATCCTAGTGACTACTTTCAATCTTATGAATATCATTGTCCCTTGATAAGGCATTTTCTTCATTGACGTTGAAATTTGTTCCTAATGCCTTTATCATACGACTGGATTATGTGATGCTATACATTGTCTTGTGTTTTTTCTTTCCTAACTACCATAGTTGCTCATACACCTCTTAATTACTTTAATGATTATCTTGGTTCTATGTTGAGGCTTTGAACTATGAATGTATCTTGATCTTTGACATTTTACGACAATGGTTGCATTCTGTTGTGATCGATACTCTTGATAGTCTATATAACTGTGCATTATCCTTTTGTTTAAATGATGTTACTATTTTTACTATGTATTTTAGGTCTATCAAACTTTGGGACTATCAAAGATTTATTCATATTGCTGCTATGATACTATCATGTTCTCATTCATCTAAATCTTATACTCCTTTAACCCTAAATCATTGTAACTGCCTTTGGCCCTTTTGGCATTGGATCAAATCCTTACTTGGGTAAAGTTGGTAATTGCTTCTACTATGTCATTAACTTGCTACAATTTTTTTTTGATCCAATCCTTGTATATGAACATCTTTGCTTATGGACTATGAGAGGTCACTTTGTGGTTTGAGATCTTTATAATCTTAGTGTGTTGCTATGATTGTAATGTTTTCATCCTTTAACCCTTCATGACCTTGTACGTCATCTATGACCTATAACTAGTCATTATACTATAGTAGAATGCATAATGGCTACCTATCTTCATCAGGGCTTTGCATGTTACTTCTATCATTTTCCTCACTCTCATATCCATGCTTTTTCAAGGTCTTCATTACCCAAATAGTCCCTCTTGGTTGTGTTTGTATATTGTTAGAATATATGGGACTGTTGATTTTGTATATTGTTAGAATATATAGTTTACCATAGTTAGTTAGTCATTGAGGTAAGGAGTTATATAGGGGTAGTTCAATATTTGAGAAAGCTTATCAAATCATATTCCAT